>NW_028322256.1:1302385-1953578 GCF_059928025.1 Delphinapterus leucas | reverse complement strand
TGTTTCAGGAAACACCATACACTTCTCCAGAGTGGCTGTTGGCAATTTCCATCCCGCCCATTAGCATAACAAGGCTCCCTGTTCTCCATGACCTTTCCTGCCTTTCTGGATTTTACACTTTTTTCAGATGGCCCTTTTGACCAGGGGGCAGTGAGACTTCATTGTAGTGCCGATTTCATTTACACGCTTGCTTGGTTGGCCAAAACGTGCGTTTGCGTTTTTTCCTGTATATATTCAGGAAAAAACGCGTATGCCCTTTTTAGCCAAGCGCATCATTGTCGACATTCTGCCTCTGTTCCTATGCTTTAAGCGCAATTCCAGTCTACCCCCTGAAATCGATTTCCTGAAATTCTGCCCCGCTTTCAAGTCCTCTTCGAAGACTTACATCAGTACATTTTGGACGATAGCTGTAATTCATAAGTCTGCAGGTTTGTGAATTACAGTGCCCCTGAGCTCCTTTCTTCAACTCGCTTTCTTGTGAGCTGGCCGCAAAACCGCAGGATTGCTTCAGGCCCTAATCTCTTTCCGGCAGGGCACGCTGAGCCTTTGTTTAATTCCTCTTCCTGGTGGGAAATGAGCATTCCATTTGCCCGTGCAGGCACCTACAGCTAGTCTCTCATTGGTTCTCCCTATTCCTGTACATCTTGCGCAGAAATTGCAAACTGTGCCAAACAGGAGGTTAATGGCACTGACTCTCCAAGTGGGGAGAGTGTTAGTAAAGCGTCTGGAATGATGAACCCGAGTACCAGGGTACGAAAACTGAGATGCATTTGAAAACGTTTTCCGGTCACACAGTGCACTGTACTGTGGGTTTCCCATGCATGTTTTAGCTGAAGGAAGTATCCCTTAAACCTGGAGAGTTGTGACCCATGGAAATGGTACCATGCAGTATGACTTCAAAGGGTCTGCGTGTGCTCACCAAACCTCACCAATGCTATCAGCCCGAAGTGTCCAGCCTTATGTCTCACCCAGCTCTGGGTGTAGATGTGGTAAATCCAGGTTGCATCACAAGCCCTGAATGAATTATTTAAGAATTGCTCTCTATTTCACTGTCATTGTGTTTTGTTTTTGAAATTCATTTTGATAATGGGATTTATCGGATGTTCACTGCTGCGTTTAGGCCACTGTACACACGCTTGTTTTCCTTATGGAGACATATAAATCCATGGGTTTTAAGATTCTTACTTGTCAGGTATCTTCCCAGGCGTTGAATATGGGGTGTTGAGTCCATTTCGTTGAGCAAGGAGTAGGTCTTGTCTATTATATATTTGCCTTATGGAACGGTATCTGTGCTAATTTCAATCTCTGGTTTTATGCAGCACCCCAACTCACCTTTCCCCATAAGCAAGCATAAGTTGGTTTTCTAAATTTGAGACCCTGTTCTGTTTTGTAATTCAGTTCATGTGTAGCCAAGTTTACATTCGGTGTATTAGTGATATCTTATGATGTTTCTTTTTCTGTGTGACTTATTTCTCGTAGAATCATCATACCTGAATCCACTCATTATGCCGCTACGGGCCTGATGACGTAGATTTCATTGCTGAGTGATATTCCATTGTACGTGCGTACCACAACATCTTTATGCATTTTTTGCTTTCTGGGATATTTAACTTGTACCGTAGACGAGGTTGTTGTAAACAGAGCCGTCAAAAATTTTGGGGTGGCTGTATCTTTTTGATTTTAATTTCCCTAAGCTATAGGACCATAAGTGGAAGTGCCATACTCTGTGTTGCTTTGTTTCCTACGTGTTTCAGGAAACACCATACACTTCTCCAGAGTGGTTGTTGGCAGTTTACATCCCGCCCATCAGCATAACAAGTCTCCCTGTTCTCCATGACCTGTCCTGCCTTTCTGGATTTTACACTTTTATCAGATGGCCCTTTTGACCGGGAGGCAGTGAGACTTCATTGTAGTGCAGATTTCCATTACACGCTTGCTTGGTTGGCCAAAAAGGGCGTATGCGTTTTTTCCTGAATATATTCAGGAAAAAACGCATACGCCCTTTTTGGCCAAGTGCATCATTGTCGACATTCTGCCTCTTTTCCTATGCTTTTAGTACAATTCCAGTCTACCCCCTGAAATCGTTTTCCTGAAATTCTGCCCCGCTTTCAAGTCCTCTTCGAAGACTTACTTCAATACATTTTTGGACGATAGCTGTCATTCATAACTATGCAGGTTTCTGAATTACACTGCCCCTGAGCTCTTTTCTTCAACTAGCTTTCTTGTGAGCTGGCCACAAAACCGCAGGATTGCTTCAGGCCATAATCTCTTTCTGGCAGGGCACGCTGAGCTTTTGGTTAATTCCTCTTCCTGGTGGGAAATGAGCGTTCCATTTGCCCGTGCAGACACCTACAGCTAGTCTCTCATTGGTTCTCCCTATTCCTGTTCATCTTGCGCAGAAATTGCAAACTGTGCCAAACAGGAGGTTAAAGGCACTGACTCTCCAAGTGGGGATAGTGTTAGTAAAGCGTCTGGAATGGTGAAACCGAGCACCAGGGGACGAAACCTGAGATGCATTTGAAAACGTTTCCCGGTCACACAGTGCACTGTACTGTGGGTTTCACATGCATGTTTTAGCTGAAGGAAGTATCCCTTAAACCTGGAGAGTTGGGACCCATGGAATGGGTACCATGCAGTATGACTTCAAAGGGTCTGCGTTTGGTCACCGAACCTCACCAATGCTATCAGCCCGAAGTGTCCAGCCTTATGTCTCACCCAGCTCTGGGTGTAGATGTGGTAAATCCAGGTTGCATCAGAAGCCCTGAATGAATTATTTAAGAATTGCTCTCTATTTCACTGTCATTGTGTTTTGTTTTTGAAATTCATTTTGATAATGGGATTTATCGGATTTTCACTGCTACGTTTAGGTCGCTGTACACACGCTTGATTTCCTTATGGAGACATATAAATCCATGGGTTTTAAGATTCTTACTTGTCAGGTATCTTCCCAGGCGTTGAATATGGGGTGTTGAGTCCATTTCGTTGAGCAAGGAGTAGGTCTTGTCTATTACATATTTGGCTTATGGAACGGTATCTGTGCTAATTTCAATCTCTGGTTTTATGCAGCACACCAACTCACTTTTCCCCATAAGCAAGCATATGTTGGTTTTCTAAATTTGAGACCCTATTCTGTTTTCTAATTCAGTTCATGTGTAGCCAAGGTTACATTCCTTGTATTAGTGATATCTTATGATGTTTCTTTTTCTGTGTGACTTATTTCTCGTAGAATCATCGTACCTGAATCCACTGATTATGCCGATCGGACCTGATGACGTAGATTTCATTGCTGAGTGATATTCCACTCTACGTGCGTACCACAACTTCTTTATGCATTTTTTGCTTTCTTGGATATTTAACTTGTACCGTAGACGAGGTTCTTGTAAACAGAGCCGTCCCAAACTTTGGGGTGGCTGTGTGTTTTTGATTTTAATTTCCCTAAGCTATAGGACCATAAGTGGAAGTACCATAGGCTGTGTTGCTTTGTTTCCTACGTGTTTCAGGAAACACCATACACTTCTCCAGAGTGGCTATTGGCAATTTACATCCCGCTCATCAGCATAACAAGGCTCCCTGTTCTCCATTACCTGTCCTGCCTTTCCGGATTTTACACTTTTTTCAGATGGCCCTCTTGACCACGGGGCAGTGAGACTACATTGTAGTGCCGATTTCATTTACACGCTTGCTTGGTTGGCCAAAAAGTGCGTTTGCGTTTTTTCCTGAATATATTCAGGAAAAAACGCATATGCCCTTTTTAGCCAAGTGCAGCATTGTAGACATTCTGCCTCTGTTCCTATGCTTTAAGCGCATTTCCAGTCTACCCCCTGAAATCGTGTTCCTGAAATTCTGCCCCGCTTTCAAGTCCTCTTCAAAGACTTACTTCAGTACATTTTGGACGATAGCTGTCATTCATAACTCTGCAGGTTTGTGAATTACAGTGCCCCTGAGCTCCTTTCTTCAACTCGCTTCCTTGTGAGCTGGCCGCCAAACCGCAGGACTGCTTCAGGCCCTAATCTGTTTCCGGCAGGCCACGCTGAGCCTTTGGTTAATTCCTCTTCCTAGAGGGAAATGAGTGTTCCATTTGCCCGTGCAGACACCTACAGCTAGTCTCTCATTGGTTCTCCCTATTCCTGTTCACCTTGCGCAGAAATTGCAAACTGTGCCAAACAGGAGGTGAAAGGCACTGCCTCTCCAAGTGAGGAGAGTGTTAGTAGAGCGTCTGGAATGGTGAACCCGAGTACCAGGGGACGAAAACTGAGATGCATTTGAAAACGTTTCCCAGTCACACAGTGCACTGTACTGTGGGTTTCCCATGCATGTTTTAGCTGAAGGAAGAATCCCTTAAACCTTGATTGTTGGGACCCATGGAATGGGTACCATGCAGTATGACTTCTAAGGGTTTGCGTTTGCTCATCGAACCTCACAAATGCTATCAGCCCGAAGTGTCCAGTCTTATGTCTCACCCAGCTCTGGGTGTAGATGTCGTAAATCCAGGTTGCATCACAAGCCCTGAATGAATTATTTAAGTATTGCTCTCTATTTCACTCTCATTGTGTTTTGTTTTTGAAATTCATTTTGATAATGGATTTATCGGATGTTCACTGCTGCGTTTAGGCCGCTGTACACACGCTTGATTTCCTTATGGAGATATATAAATCCATGGGTCTTACGATTCTTTCTTGTCAGGTATCTTCCCAGGCGTTGAATATGGGGTGTTGAGTCCATTTCGTTGAGCAAGGAGTAGGTCTTGTCTATTATATATTTGCCTTATGAAACGGTATCTGTGCTAATTTCAATCTCTGGTTTTATGCAGCACCCCAACTCAACTTTCCCCATAAGCAAGCATAAGTTGGTTTTCTAAATTTGAGACCCTGTTCTGTTTTGTAATTCACTTCATGTGTAGCCAAGTTTACATTCCGTGTATTAGTGATATCTTATGATGTTTCTTTTTCTGTGTGACTTATTTCTCGTAGAATCATCATACCTGAATCCACTCATTATGCCGCTATGGGCCTGATGACGTAGATTTCATTGCTGAGTGATATTCCATTGTACGTGCGTACCACTACATCTTTATGCATTTTTTGCTTTCTGGGATATTTAACTTGTGCCGTAGACGAGGTTGTTGTAAACAGAGCCGTCCCAAACTTTGGGGTGGCTGTGTCTTTTTGATTTTAATTTCCCTAAGCTATAGGACCATAAGTGGAAGTGCCATAGGCTGTGTTGCTTTGTTTCCTACGTGTTTCAGGAAACACCATACACTTCTCCAGAGTGGTTGTTGGCAATTTACATCCCGTCCATCAGCAAAACAAGGCTCTTTGTTCTCCATGACCTGTCCTGCCTTTCTGGATTTTACACTTTTTTCAGATGGCCCTTTTGACCGGGGGTCAGTGAGAGTTCATTGTAGTGAAGATTTCCTTTACACGCTTGCTTGGTTGGCGAAAAAGTGCGTATGCGTTTTTTCCTGAATGTATTCAGGAAAAAACGCATACGCCCTTTTTGGCCAAGTGCATCATTGTCGACATTCTGCCTCTTTTCCTATGCTTTAAGTGCAATTCCAGTCTACCCCGTGAAATCGTTTTCCTGAAATTTTGCCCCGCTTTCCAGTCCTCTTCGAAGACTTACTTCAGTACATTTTTGGACGATAGCTGTCATTCATAACTCTGCAAGTTTGTGAATTACAGTGCCCCTGATCTCCTTTCTTCAACTCGCTTGCTTGTGAGCTGGCCGCAAAACCGCAGGATTGCTTCAGGCCCTAATCTGTGTCCGGCAGGGCAGGCTGAGCCATTGGTTAATTCCTCTTCCTGGTGCGAAATGAGCGTTCCATTTGCCCGTGCAGACACCTACAGCTAGTCTCTCATTGGTTCTCCCTATGCCTGTTCATCTTGCGCAGAAATTGCAAACTGTGCCAAACAGGAGGTTAAAGACACTGACTCTCCAAGTGGGGAGAGTGTTAGTAAAGCGTCTGGAATGGGGAACCCGAGTACCAGGGTACGAAAACTGTGATGCATTTGAAAACGTTTCCCAATCACATGGCGGTCGATACTCTGCGTTTCCCATGCATGTTTTAGCTGAAGGAAGAATCCCTTAAACCTGGAGAGTTGGGACCCATGGAATGGGTACCATACAGGATGACTTCAAAGGGTCTGCGTTTGCTCACCGAACCTCACCAATGCTATCAGCCCGAAGGGTCCTGCCTTATGTCTCACCCAGCTCTGGGTGTAGATGTGGTAAATCCAGGTTGCATCACAAGCCCTGAATGAATGATTTAAGAATTGCTCTCTATTTCACTGTCATTGTGTTTTGTTTTTGAAATTTATTTAGATAATGGGATTTATCGGATTTTCACTGCTCCGTTTAGGCTGCTGTACACACGCTTGTTTTCCTTATGGAGACATATAAATAAATGCTTTTTAAGATTCTTATTTGTCAGGTATCTTCCCAGGCGTTGAATATGGGGTGTTGAGTCCATTTCGTTGAGCAAGGAGTAGGTCTTGTCTATTATATATTTGGCTTATGGAACTGTATCTGTGCTAATTTCAATCTCTGGTTTTATGCAGCACCCCAACTCACCTTTTCCCATAAGCAAGCATAAGTTGGTTTTCTAAATTTGAGACCCTGTTCTGTTTTGTAATTCAGTTTATGTGTAGCCAACTTTACATTCCGTGTATTAGTGATATCTTATGATGTTTTTTTTTCTGTGTGACTTATTTCTCGTAGAATCATCGTACCTGAATCCACTCATTATGCCGCTACGGGCCTGATGACGTAGATTTCATTGCTGAGTGATATTCCATTGTACGTGCGTACCACAACTTCTTTATCCATTTTTTGCTTTCTTGCATATTTAACTTGAACCATAGACGAGGTTCTTGTAAACATAGCCGTCCCAAACTTTCGGCTGGCTGTGTGTTTTTGATGTTAATTTCCCTAAGCTATAGGACCATAAGTGGAAGTGCCATAGGCTGTGTTGCTTTGTTTCCTACGTGTTTCAGGATACACCATACACTTCTCCAGAGTGGCTGTTGGCAATTTACATCCCGCCCATCAGCATAACAAGTCTCCCTGTTCTCCATGACCTGTCCTGCCTTTCTGGATTTTACACTTTTTTCAGATGGCCCTTTTGACCGGGGAGCAGTGAGACTTCATTGTAGTGCAGATTTCTTTACACGCTTGCTTGGTTGGCCAAAAAGTGCGTATGCGTTTTATCCTGAATATATTCAAGAAAAAACGCATATGCCCTATTTGGCCAAGTGCATCATTGTCGACATTCTGCCTCTTTTCCTATGCTTTAAGTGCAATTCCAGTCTACCCCCTGAAATCTTTTTCCTGAAATTTTGCCCCGCTTTCAAGTCCTCTTCGATGACTTACTTCAATACATTTTTGGACGACAGTCTGTCATTCATAACTCTGCCTGTTTGTGAATTACAGTGCCCCTGAGCTCCTTTCTTCAACTCGCTTTCTTGTGAGCTGGCCGCAAAACCGCAGGATTGCTTCAGGCCCTAATATGTTTCCGGCAGGGCATGCTGAGCCTTTGGTTAATTCCTCTTCCTGGTCGGAAATGAGCGTTCCATTTGCCCTTGCAGACACCTACAGCTAGTCTCTCATTGGTTCTCCCAATTCCTGTTCATCTTGCGCAGAAATTGCAAACTTTGGCAAACAGGAGGTTAAAGTCCCTGACTCTCCAAGTGGGGAGAGTGTTAGTAAAGCTTCTGGAATGGTGAACCCGAGTACCAGGGTTCGAAAACTGAGATGCATTTGAAAACGTTTCCCAATCCACGGTGGACGATAGTCTGGGTTTCCCATGCATGTTTTAGCTGAAGGAAGAATCCCTTAAACCTGGAGAGTTGGGACCCATGGAATGGGTACCATGCATTATGACTTCCAAGGGTCTGCGTTTGCTCACCGAACCTCACCAATGCTATCAGCCCGAAGTGTCCAGCCTTATGTCTCACCCAGCTCTGGGTGTAGATGTGGTAAATCCAGGTTGCATCACAAGCCCTGAATGAATTATTTAAGAATTGCTCTCTATTTCACTGTCATTGTGTTTTGTTTTTGAAATTCATTTTGATAATGGGATTTATCGGATTTTCACTGCTGCGTTTAGGCCGCTGTACACACGCTTGATTTCCTTATGGAGACATATAAATCCATGGGTTTTAAGATTCTTACTTGTCAGGTATCTTGCCAGGCGTTGAATATGGGGTGTTGAGTCCATTTCGTTGAGCAAGGAGTAGGTCTTGTCTATTATATATTTGGCTTATGGAACGGTATGTGTGCTAATTTCAATATCTGGTTTTATGCAGCACCCCAACTCACCTTTCCCCATAAGCAAGCATAAGTTGGTTTTCTAAACTTGAGACCCTGTTCTGTTTTGTAATTCAGTACATGTGTAGCCAAGTTTACATTCCGTGTATTAGGTATATCTTATGATGTTTCTTTTTCTGTGTGACTTATTTCTCGTAGAATCATCATACCTGAATCCACTCATTATGCCGTTAGGGACCTGATGACGTAGATTTCATTGCTGAGTGATATTCCATTGTACGTGCGTACCACAACTTCTTTATCCATTTTATGCTTTCTTGGATATTTAACTTGTACCGAAGACGAGGTTCTTGTAAACAGAGCCGTCCTAAACTTTGGGGTGGCTGTGTCTTTTTGATTTTAATTTCCCTAAGCTATAGGACCATAAGTGGAAGTGCCATAGGCTGTGTTGCTTTGTTTCCTACGTGTTTCAGGTAACACCATACAGTTCTCCAGAGTGGCTGTTGGCAATTTACATCCCGCCCATCAGTATAACAAGGCTCCCTCTTCTCCATTACCTGTCCTGCCTTTCTGGATTTTACACTTTTTTCAGATGGCCCTTTTGACCGGGGGTCAGTGAGACTTCATTGTAGTGCCGATTTCATTTACACGCTTGCTTGGTTGGCCAAAAAGTGCGTTTGCGTTTTTTCCTGAATATATTCAGGAAAAAACGCATATGCCCTTTTTAGCCAAGTGCATCATTGTCTACATTCTGCTTCTGTTCCTATGCTTTAAGCGCAATTCCAGTCTACCCCCTGAAATCGTTTTCCTGAAATTCTGCCCCGCTTTCAAGTCCTCTTCGAAGACTTACATCAGTACATTTTGGACGATAGCTGTCATTCATAACTCTGCAGGTTTGTGAATTACAGTCCCCCTGAGCTCCTTTCTTCAACTCGCTTCCTTGTGAGCTGGCCGCCAAACGGCAGGATTGCTTCAGGCCCTAATCTGTTTCCGGCAGGGCACGCTGAGCCTTTGGATATTTCCTCTTCCTGGTGGGAAATGAGCGGTCCATTTGCCCGTGCAGACACCTACAGCTAGTCTCTCATTGGTTCTCCCTATTCCTGTTCATCTTGCGCAGAAATTGCAAACTGTGCCAAACAGTAGGTGAAAGGCACTGACTCTCCAAGTGAGGAGAGTGTTAGTAAAGCGTCTGGAATGGTGAACCCGAGTACCAGGGGACGAAAACTGAGATGCATTTGAAAACGTTTCCTGGTCACACAGTGCACTGTACTGCGGGTTTCCCATGCATGTTTTAGCTGAAGGAAGAATCCCTTAAACCTGGAGAGTTGGGACCCATGGAATGGGTACCATGCAGTATGACTTCAAAGGGTCTGCATTTGCTCACCGAACCTCACAAATGCTATCAGCCCGAAGTGTCCAGCCTTATGTCTCACCCAGCTCTGGGTGTAGATGTGGTAAATCCAGTTTGCCTCACAAGCCCTGAATGAATTATTTAAGAATTGCTCTGTATTTCACTGTCATTTTTTTTTTGTTTTTGAAATTTATTTTGGTAAGGCACTTTCTCGGATGTTCACTGCTGCGTTTAGGCCGCTGTACACACGCTTGAGTTCCTTATGGAGACATATAAATCCATGGGTTTTAAGATTCTTTCTTGTCAGGTATCTTCCCAGGCGTTGAATATGGGGTGTTGTGTCCATTTCGTTGAGCAAGGAGTAGGTCTTGTCTATTATATATTTGGCTTATGGAACGGTATCTGTGCTAATTTCAATCTCTGGTTTTATGCAACACCCCAACTCACCTTTCCCCATAAGCCAGCATAAGTTGGTTTTCTAAATTTGAGACCCTGTTCTGTTTTGTAATTCAGTTCATGTGTAGCCAAGTTTACATTCCGTGTATTAGAGATATCTTATGATGTTTCTTTTTCTGTGTGACTTATTTCTTGTAGAATCATCGTACCTGAATCCACTCATTATGCCGCTAGGGACCTGATGACGTAGATTTCATTTCTGAGTGATATTCCATTGTACGTGCGTACCACAACTTCTTTATCCATTTTTTGCTTTCTTGGATATTTAACTTGTACCGTAGATGACGTTCTTGTAAACAGAGCCGTCCCAAATTTTGGGGTGGCTGTGTGTTTTTGATTTTAATTTCCCTAAGCTATAGGACCATAAGTGGAAGTGCCATAGGCTGTGTTGCTTTGTTTCCTACCTGTTCCAGGAAACACCATACACTTCTCCAGAGTGGCTGTTGGCAATTTACATCCGCCCATCAGCATAACAAGGCTCCCTGTTCTCCATGACCTGTCCTGCCTTTCTGGATTTTACACTTTTTTCAGATGGCCCTTTTGACCGGGGGGCAGTGAGACTTCATTGTAGTGCAGATTTCCTTTACACGCTTGCTTGGTTGGCCAAAAAGGGCGTATGCGTTTTTTCCTGAATATATTCAGGAAAAAACGCATACGCCCTTTTTGGCCAAGTGCATCATTGTCGACATTCTGCCTGTTTTCCTATTCTTTAAGTGCAATTGCAGTCTACCCCCTGAAATCTTTTTCCTGAAATTCTGCCCCGTTTTCAACTCCTCTTCGAAGACTTACTTCAGTACATTTTTGGACGATAGCTGTCATTCATATCTCTGCAGGTTTGTGAATTACAGTGCCCCTGAGCTCCTTTCTTCAACTCGCTTTCTTGTGACCTGGCCGCAAAACCGCAGGATTGCTTCAGGCCCTAATCTGTTTCTGGCAGGGCACGGTGAGCCTTTTGTTAATTCCTCTTCCTGGTGGGAAATGAGCGTCCCATTTGCCCGTGCAGACACCTACATCTAGTCTCTCATTGGTTCTCTCTATTCCTGTTCATCTTGCGCAGGAATTGCAAAGTGTGCCAAACAGGAGGTGAAAGGCACTGACTCTCCAAGTGGGGAGAGTGTTAGTAAAGCGTCTGGAATGGTGAACCCGAGTACCAGGGGACCAAAACTGAGATGCATTGAAAACGTTTCCCAGTCACACGGTGGACCATACTCTGGGTTTCCCTTGCATGTTTTAGCTGAAGGAAGAATCCCTTAAACCTGAAGAGTTGGGACCCATGGAATGGGTATCATGCAGTATGACTTCAAAGGGTCTGACTTTGCTCACCGAACCTCACCAATGCTATCAGCGCGAAGAGTCCAGCCTTATGTCTCACCCAGCTCTGGGTGTAGATGTGGTAAATCCAGGTGGCATCACAAGCCCTGAATGAATTATTTAAGAATTGCTCTCTATTTCACTGTCTTTGTGTTTTGTTTTTGAAATTTATTTTGATAATGGGATTTATCGGATGTCCACTGTTGCGTTTAGGCCGCTGTACACACGCTTGATTTCCTTATGGAGACATATAAATCCATGGGTTTTAAGATTCTTACTTGGCAGGTATCCTCCCAGGCGTTGAATATGGGGTGTTGAGTCCATTTCGTTGAGCAAGGAGTAGGTCTTGTCTATTATATATTTGGCTTATGGAAAGGTATCTGTGCTAATTTCAATCTCTGGTTTTATGCAGCACCCCAACTCACCTTTCCCCATAAGCAAGCATAAGTTGTTTTTCTAAACTTGAGACCCTGTTCTGTTTTGTAATTCAGTACATGTTTAGCCAAGTTTACATTCCGTGTATTAGGGATATCTTATGATGTTTCTTTTTCTGTGTGACTTATTTCTCGTAGAATCTTCATACCTGAATCCACTCATTATGCCGCTACGGGCCTGATGACGTAGATTTCATTGCTGAGTGATATTCCACTGTACGTGCGTACCACAACTTCTTTATCCATTTTTTGCTTTCTTGGATATTTAACTTGTACCGTAGATGAAGTTCTTGTAAACAGAGCCGTCCCAAACTTTGGGGTGGCTGTGTCTTTTTGATTTTAATTTCCCTAAGCTATAGGTCCATAAGTGGAAGTGCCAAAGGCTGTGTTGGTTTGTTTCCTACGTGTTTCAGGAAACACCATACACTTCTCCAGAGTGGCTGTTGGCAATTTCCATCCCGCCCATTAGCATAACAAGGCTCCCTGTTCTCCATGACCTTTCCTGCCTTTCTGGATTTTACACTTTTTTCAGATGGCCCTTTTGACCAGGGGGCAGTGAGACTTCATTGTAGTGCCGATTTCATTTACACGCTTGCTTGGTTGGCCAAAACGTGCGTTTGCGTTTTTTCCTGTATATATTCAGGAAAAAACGCGTATGCCCTTTTTAGCCAAGTGCATCATTGTCGACATTCTGCCTCTGTTCCTATGCTTTAAGCGCAATTCCAGTCTACCCCCTGAAATCGATTTCCTGAAATTCTGCCCCGTTTCAAGTCCTCTTCGAAGACTTACATCAGTACATTTTGGACGATAGCTGTAATTCATAACTCTGCAGGTTTGTGAATTGCAGTGCCCCTGAGCTCCTTTCTTCAACTCGCTTTCTTGTGAGCTGGCCGCAAAACCGCAGGATTGCTTCAGGCCCTAATCTCTTTCCGGCAGGGCACGCTGAGCCTTTGTTTAATTCCTCTTCCTGGTGGGAAATGAGCATTCCATTTGCCCGTGCAGGCACCTACAGCTAGTCTCTCATTGGTTCTCCCTATTCCTGTACATCTTGCGCAGAAATTGCAAACTGTGCCAAACAGGAGGTTAATGGCACTGACTCTCCAAGTGGGGAGAGTGTTAGTAAAGCGTCTGGAATGATGAACCCGAGTACCAGGGGACGAAAACTGAGATGCATTTGAAAACGTTTCCCGGTCACACAGTGCACTGTACTGTGGGTTTCCCATGCATGTTTTAGCTGAAGGAAGTATCCCTTAAACCTGGAGAGTTGTGAGCCATGGAAATGGTACCATGCAGTATGACTTCAAAGGGTCTGCGTGTGCTCACCAAACCTCACCAATGCTATCAGCCCGAAGTGTCCAGCCTTATGTCTCACCCAGCTCTGGGTGTAGATGTGGTAAATCCAGGTTGCATCACAAGCCCTGAATGAATTATTTAAGAATTGCTCTCTATTTCACTGTCATTGTGTTTTGTTTTTGAAATTCATTTTGATAATGGGATTTATCGGATGTTCACTGCTGCGTTTAGGCCGCTGTACACACGCTTGTTTTCCTTATGGAGACATATAAATCCATGGGTTTTAAGATTCTTACTTGTCAGGTATCTTCCCAGGCGTTGAATATGGGGTGTTGAGTCCATTTCGTTGAGCAAGGAGTAGGTCTTGTCTATTATATATTTGGCTTATGGAACGGTATCTGTGCTAATTTCAATCTCTGGTTTTATGCAGCACCCCAACTCACCTTTCCCCATAAGCAAGCATAAGTTGGTTTTCTAAATTTGAGACCCTGTTCTGTTTTGTAATTCAGTTCATGTGTAGCCAAGTTTACATTCGGTGTATTAGTGATATCTTATGATGTTTCTTTTTCTGTGTGACTTATTTCTCGTAGAATCATCATACCTGAATCCACTCATTATGCCGCTACGGGCCTGATGACGTAGATTTCATTGCTGAGTGATATTCCATTGTACGTGCGTACCACAACATCTTTATGCATTTTTTGCTTTCTGGGATATTTAACTTGTACCGTAGACGAGGTTGTTGTAAACAGAGCCGTCAAAAATTTTGGGGTGGCTGTATCTTTTTGATTTTAATTTCCCTAAGCTATAGGACCATAAGTGGAAGTGCCATACTCTGTGTTGCTTTGTTTCCTACGTGTTTCAGGAAACACCATACACTTCTCCAGAGTGGTTGTTGGCAGTTTACATCCCGCCCATCAGCATAACAAGTCTCCCTGTTCTCCATGACCTGTCCTGCCTTTCTGGATTTTACACGTTTTTCAGATGGCCCTTTTGACCGGGAGGCAGTGAGACTTCATTGTAGTGCAGATTTCCTTTACACGCTTGCTTGGTTGGCCATAAAGTGCGTATGCGTTTTTTCCTGAATATATTCAGGAAAAAACGCATACGCCCTTTTTGGCCAAGTGCATCATTGTCGACATTCTGCCTCTTTTCCTATGCTTTAAGTGCAATTCCAGTCTACCCCGTGAAATCGTTTTCCTAAAATTCTGCCCCGCTTTCAAGTCCTCTTTGAAGACTTACTTCAATACATTTTTGGACAATAGCTGTCATTCATAACTATGCAGGTTTCTGAATTACACTGCCCCTGAGCTCTTTTCTTCAACTAGCTTTCTTGTGAGCTGGCCACAAAACCGCAGGATTGCTTCAGGCCATAATCTCTTTCTGGCAGGGCACGCTGAGCTTTTGGTTAATTCCTCTTCCTGGTGGGAAATGAGCGTTCCATTTGCCCGTGCAGACACCTACAGCTAGTCTCTCATTGGTTCTCCCTATTCCTGTTCATCTTGCGCAGAAATTGCAAACTGTGCCAAACAGGAGGTTAAAGGCACTGACTCTCCAAGTGGGGATAGTGTTAGTAAAGCGTCTGGAATGGTGAACCTGAGCACCAGGGGACGAAACCTGTGATGCATTTGAAAACGTTTCCCGGTCACACAGTGCACTGTACTGTGGGTTTCACATGCATGTTTTAGCTGAAGGAAGTATCCCTTAAACCTGGAGAGTTGGGACCCATGGAATGGGTACCATGCAGTATGACTTCAAAGGGTCTGCGTTTGGTCACCGAACCTCACCAATGCTATCAGCCCGAAGTGTCCAGCCTTATGTCTCACCCAGCTCTGGGTGTAGATGTGGTAAATCCAGGTTGCATCAGAAGCCCTGAATGAATTATTTAAGAATTGCTCTCTATTTCACTGTCATTGTGTTTTGTTTTTGAAATTCATTTTGATAATGGGATTTATCGGATTTTCACTGCTACGTTTAGGTCGCTGTACACACGCTTGATTTCCTTATGGAGACATATAAATCCATGGGTTTTAAGATTCTTACTTGTCAGGTATCTTCCCAGGCGTTGAATAAGGGGTGTTGAGTCCATTTCGTTGAGCAAGGAGTAGGTCTTGTCTATTACATATTTGGCTTATGGAACGGTATCTGTGCTAATTTCAATCTCTGGTTTTATGCAGCACACCAACTCACTTTTCCCCATAAGCAAGCATATGTTGGTTTTCTAAATTTGAGACCCTATTCTGTTTTCTAATTCAGTTCATGTGTAGCCAAGGTTACATTCCTTGTATTAGTGATATCTTATGATGTTTCTTTTTCTGTGTGACTTATTTCTCGTAGAATCATCGTACCTGAATCCACTGATTATGCCGATAGGACGTGATGACGTAGATTTCATTGCTGAGTGATATTCCACTGTACGTGCGTACCACAACTTCTTTATGCATTTTTTGCTTTCTTGGATATTTAACTTGTACCGTAGACGAGGTTCTTGTAAACAGAGCCGTCCCAAACTTTGGGGTGGCTGTGTGTTTTTGATTTTAATTTCCCTAAGCTATAGGACCATAAGTGGAAGTGCCATAGGCTGTGTTGCTTTGTTTCCTACGTGTTTCAGGAAACACCATACACTTCTCCAGAGTGGCTATTGGCAATTTACATCCCGCTCATCAGCATAACAAGGCTCCCTGTTCTCCATGACCTGTCCTGCCTTTCCGGATTTTACACTTTTTTCAGATGGCCCTCTTGACCACGGGGCAGTGAGACTACATTGTAGTGCCGATTTCATTTACACGCTTGCTTGGTTGGCCAAAAAGTGCGTTTGCGTTTTTTCCTGAATATATTCAGGAAAAAACGCATATGCCCTTTTTAGCCAAGTGCAGCATTGTAGACATTCTGCCTCTGTTCCTATGCTTTAAGCGCATTTCCAGTCTACCCCCTGAAATCGTGTTCCTGAAATTCTGCCCCGCTTTCAAGTCCTCTTCAAAGACTTACTTCAGTACATTTTGGACGATAGCTGTCATTCATAACTCTGCAGGTTTGTGAATTACAGGGCCCCTGAGCTCCTTTCTTCAACTCGCTTCCTTGTGAGCTGGCCGCCAAACCGCAGGATTGCTTCAGGCCCTAATCTGTTTCCGGCAGGCCACGCTGAGCCTTTGGTTAATTCCTCTTCCTAGAGGGAAATGAGTGTTCCATTTGCCCGTGCAGACACCTACAGCTAGTCTCTCATTGGTTCTCCCTATTCCTGTTCACCTTGCGCAGAAATTGCAAACTGTGCCAAACAGGAGGTGAAAGGCACTGCCTCTCCAAGTGAGGAGAGTGTTAGTAGAGCGTCTGGAATGGTGAACCCGAGTACCAGGGGACGAAAACTGAGATGCATTTGAAAACGTTTCCCAGTCACACAGTGCACTGTACTGTGGGTTTCCCATGCATGTTTTAGCTGAAGGAAGAATCCCTTAAACCTTGATTGTTGGGACCCATGGAATGGGTACCATGCAGTATGACTTCTAAGGGTTTGCATTTGCTCATCGAACCTCACAAATGCTATCAGCCCGAAGTGTCCAGTCTTATGTCTCACCCAGCTCTGGGTGTAGATGTCGTAAATCCAGGTTGCATCACAAGCCCTGAATGAATTATTTAAGTATTGCTCTCTATTTCACTCTCATTGTGTTTTGTTTTTGAAATTCATTTTGATAATGGATTTATCGGATGTTCCCTGCTGCGTTTAGGCCGCTGTCCACACGCTTGATTTCCTTATGGAGATATATAAATCCATGGGTCTTACGATTCTTTCTTGTCAGGTATCTTCCCAGGCGTTGAATATGGGGTGTTGAGTCCATTTCGTTGAGCAAGGAGTAGGTCTTGTCTATTATATATTTGCCTTATGAAACGGTATCTGTGCTAATTTCAATCTCTGGTTTTATGCAGCACCCCAACTCAACTTTCCCCATAAGCAAGCATAAGTTGGTTTTCTAAATTTGAGACCCTGTTCTGTTTTGTAATTCACTTCATGTGTAGCCAAGTTTACATTCCGTGTATTAGTGATATCTTATGATGTTTCTTTTTCTGTGTGACTTATTTCTCGTAGAATCATCATACCTGAATCCACTCATTATGCCGCTATGGGCCTGATGACGTAGATTTCATTGCTGAGTGATATTCCATTGTATGTGCGTACCACTACATCTTTATGCATTTTTTGCTTTCTGGGATATTTAACTTGTACCGTAGACGAGGTTGTTGTAAACAGAGCCGTCCCAAACTTTGGGGTGGCTGTGTCTTTTTGATTTTAATTTCCCTAAGCTATAGGACCATAAGTGGAAGTGCCATAGGCTGTGTTGCTTTGTTTCCTACGTGTTTCAGGAAACACCATACACTTCTCCAGAGTGGTTGTTGGCAATTTACATCCCGTCCATCAGCAAAACAAGGCTCTTTGTTCTCCATGACCTGTCCTGCCTTTCTGGATTTTACACTTTTTTCAGATGGCCCTTTTGACCGGGGGTCAGTGAGAGTTCATTGTAGTGAAGATTTCCTTTACACGCTTGCTTGGTTGGCGAAAAAGTGCGTATGCGTTTTTTCCTGAATGTATTCAGGAAAAAACGCATACGCCCTTTTTGGCCAAGTGCATCATTGTCGACATTCTGCCTCTTTTCCTATGCTTTAAGTGCAATTCCAGTCTACCCCGTGAAATCGTTTTCCTGAAATTTTGCCCCGCTTTCCAGTCCTCTTCGAAGACTTACTTCAGTACATTTTTGGACGATAGCTGTCATTCATAACTCTGCAAGTTTGTGAATTACAGTGCCCCTGATCTCCTTTCTTCAACTCGCTTGCTTGTGAGCTGGCCGCAAAACCGCAGGATTGCTTCAGGCCCTAATCTGTGTCCGGCAGGGCAGGCTGAGCCATTGGTTAATTCCTCTTCCTGGTGCGAAATGAGCGTTCCATTTGCCCGTGCAGACACCTACAGCTAGTCTCTCATTGGTTCTCCCTATGCCTGTTCATCTTGCGCAGAAATTGCAAACTGTGCCAAACAGGAGGTTAAAGACACTGACTCTCCAAGTGGGGAGAGTGTTAGTAAAGCGTCTGGAATGGGGAACCCGAGTACCAGGGTACGAAAACTGTGATGCATTTGAAAACGTTTCCCAATCACATGGCGGTCGATACTCTGCGTTTCCCATGCATGTTTTAGCTGAAGGAAGAATCCCTTAAACCTGGAGAGTTGGGACCCATGGAATGGGTACCATACAGGATGACTTCAAAGGGTCTGCGTTTGCTCACCGAACCTCACCAATGCTATCAGCCCGAAGGGTCCTGCCTTATGTCTCACCCAGCTCTGGGTGTAGATGTGGTAAATCCAGGTTGCATCACAAGCCCTGAATGAATGATTTAAGAATTGCTCTCTATTTCACTGTCATTGTGTTTTGTTTTTGAAATTTATTTAGATAATGGGATTTATCGGATTTTCACTGCTCCGTTTAGGCTGCTGTACACACGCTTGTTTTCCTTATGGAGACATATAAATAAATGCTTTTTAAGATTCTTATTTGTCAGGTATCTTCCCAGGCGTTGAATATGGGGTGTTGAGTCCATTTCGTTGAGCAAGGAGTAGGTCTTGTCTATTATATATTTGGCTTATGGAACTGTATCTGTGCTAATTTCAATCTCTGGTTTTATGCAGCACCCCAACTCACCTTTTCCCATAAGCAAGCATAAGTTGGTTTTCTAAATTTGAGACCCTGTTCTGTTTTGTAATTCAGTTTATGTGTAGCCAACTTTACATTCCGTGTATTAGTGATATCTTATGATGTTTTTTTTTCTGTGTGACTTATTTCTCGTAGAATCATCGTACCTGAATCCACTCATTATGCCGCTACGGGCCTGATGACGTAGATTTCATTGCTGAGTGATATTCCATTGTACGTGCGTACCACAACTTCTTTATCCATTTTTTGCTTTCTTGCATATTTAACTTGAACCATAGACGAGGTTCTTGTAAACATAGCCGTCCCAAACTTTCGGCTGGCTGTGTGTTTTTGATGTTAATTTCCCTAAGCTATAGGACCATAAGTGGAAGTGCCATAGGCTGTGTTGCTTTGTTTCCTACGTGTTTCAGGATACACCATACACTTCTCCAGAGTGGCTGTTGGCAATTTACATCCCGCCCATCAGCATAACAAGTCTCCCTGTTCTCCATGACCTGTCCTGCCTTTCTGGATTTTACACTTTTTTCAGATGGCCCTTTTGACCGGGGAGCAGTGAGACTTCATTGTAGTGCAGATTTCTTTACACGCTTGCTTGGTTGGCCAAAAAGTGCGTATGCGTTTTATCCTGAATATATTCAAGAAAAAACGCATATGCCCTATTTGGCCAAGTGCATCATTGTCGACATTCTGCCTCTTTTCCTATGCTTTAAGTGCAATTCCAGTCTACCCCCTGAAATCTTTTTCCTGAAATTTTGCCCCGCTTTCAAGTCCTCTTCGATGACTTACTTCAATACATTTTTGGACGACAGTCTGTCATTCATAACTCTGCCTGTTTGTGAATTACAGTGCCCCTGAGCTCCTTTCTTCAACTCGCTTTCTTGTGAGCTGGCCGCAAAACCGCAGGATTGCTTCAGGCCCTAATATGTTTCCGGCAGGGCATGCTGAGCCTTTGGTTAATTCCTCTTCCTGGTGGGAAATGAACGTTCCATTTGCCCTTGCAGACACCTACAGCTAGTCTCTCATTGGTTCTCCCAATTCCTGTTCATCTTGCGCAGAAATTGCAAACTTTGGCAAACAGGAGGTTAAAGGCACTGACTCTCCAAGTGGGGAGAGTGTTAGTAAAGCTTCTGGAATGGTGAACCCGAGCACCAGGGTTCGAAAACTGAGATGCATTTGAAAACGTTTCCCAATCCACGGCGGACGATAGTCTGGGTTTCCCATGCATGTTTTAGCTGAAGGAAGAATCCCTTAAACCTGGAGAGTTGGGACCCATGGAATGGGTACCATGCATTATGACTTCCAAGGGTCTGCGTTTGCTCACCGAACCTCACCAATGCTATCAGCCCGAAGTGTCCAGCCTTATGTCTCACCCAGCTCTGGGTGTAGATGTGGTAAATCCAGGTTGCATCACAAGCCCTGAATGAATTATTTAAGAATTGCTCTCTATTTCACTGTCATTGTGTTTTCTTTTTGAAATTTATTTTGATAATGGGATTTATCGGATGTTCACTGCTGCGTTTAGGCCGCTGTACACATGCTTGATTTCCTTATGGAGACATATAAATCCATGGGTTTTAAGATTCTTACTTGTCAAGTATCTTGCCAGGCGTTGAATATGGTGTGTTGAGTCCATTTCGTTGAGCAAGGAGTAGGTCTTGTCTATTATATATTTGGCTTATGGAATGGTATCTGTGCTAATTTCAATCTCCGGTTTTATGCAGCACCGCAACTCACCTTTCCCCATAAGCAAGCATAAGTTGGTTTTCTAAATTTGAGACCCTGTTCTGTTTTGTAATTCAGTTCATGTGTAGCCAAGTTTACATTCCGTGTATTAGGGATATCTTATGATGTTTCTTTTTCTGTGTGACTTATTTCTCGTAGAATCATCGTACCTGTATCCACTCATTATGCCGCTACGGGCCTGATGACGTAGATTTCATTGCTGAGTGATATTCCATTGTACGTGCATACCACAACTTCTTTATCCATTTTTTGCTTTCTCGGATATTTAACTTGTACCGTAGATGAGGTTCTTGTAAACAGAGACGTCCCAAATATTGGGGTGGCTGTGTGTTTTTGATTTTAATTTCCATAAGCTATAGGACCATAAGTGGAAGTGCCATAGGCTGTGTTGCTTTGTTTCCTATGTGTTTCAGGAAACACCATACACTTTTCCAGAGTGGCTGTTGGCAAGTTACATCCCGCCCATCAGCATAACATGAGTCCCTGTTCTCCATGACCTGTCCTGCCTTTCTGGATTTTACACTTTTTTCAGATGGCCCTTTTGACCCGGGGGCAGTGAGACTTCATTGTAGTGCACATTTCCTTTACACGCCTGCTTGGTTGGCCAAAAAGGGCGTATGCGTTTTTTCCTGAATATATTCAGGAAAAAACGCATACGCCCTTTTTGGCCAAGTGCATCATTGTCGACATTCTGCCTCTTTTCCTATGCTTTAAGTGCAATTCCAGTCTACCCCCTGAAATCGTTTTCCTGAAATTCTGCCCCACTTTCAAGTCCTCTTCGAAGACTTACTTCAGTACATTTTTGGACGATAGCTGTCATTCATAACTCTGCAGGTTTGTGAATTACAGTGCCCCTGAGCTCCTTTCCTCAACTCGCTTTCTCGTGAGCTGGCTGCAAAACCGCAGGATTGCTTCAGGCCCTAATCTGTTTCCTGCAGGGCACGCTGAGCCTTTGTTTAATTCCTCTTCCTGGTGGGAAATGAGCGTTCCATTTGCCCGTGCAGACACCTACAGCTAGTCTATCATTGGTTCTCCCTATTCCTGTTCATCTTGCGCAGAAATTGCAAACTGTGCCAAACAGGAGGTTAAAGGCACTGACTCTCCAAGTGGGGAGAATGTTAGTAAAGCGTCTGGAATGGTGAACCCGAGTACCAGGGTTCGAAAACTGAGATGCATTTGAAAACGTTTCCCAATCACACGGTGGACCATACTATGGGTTTCCCATGCATGTTTTAGCTGAAGGAAGAATCCCTTAAACCTGGAGAGTTGGGACCCATGGAATGGGTACCATGCAGTATGACTTCAAAGGGTCTGCGTTTGCTCACCGAACCTCACCAATGCTATCAGCCCGAAGTGCCCAGCCTTATGTCTCACCCAGCTCTGGGTGTAGATGTGGTAAATCCAGGTTGATATCACAAGCCCTGAATGAATTATTTAAGAATTGCTCTCTATTTCACTGTCATTGTGCTTTGTTTTTGAAATTCATTTTGATAATGGGATTTATCGGATTTTCACTGCTGCGTTTAGGCCGCTGTACACACGCTTGATTTCCTTATGGAGACATATAAATCCATGGGTTTTAAGATTCTTACTTGTCAGGTATCTTGCCAGGCGTTGAATATGGGGTGTTGAGTCCATTTCTTTCAGCAAGGAGTAGGTCTTGTCTATTATATATTTGGCTTATGGAAAGGTATCTGTGCTAATTTCAATCTCTGGTTTTATGCAGCAATACAACTCACCTTTCCCCATAAGCAAGCATAAGTTGGTTTTCTAAATTTGAGACCCTGTTCTGTTTTGTAATTCAGTTCATGTGTGGCCAAGTTTACATTCCGTGTATTAGTGATATCTTATGATGTTTCTTTTGCTGTGTGACTTATTTCTCGTAGAATCATCGTACCTGTATCCACTCATTATGCCGCTACGGGCCTGATGACGTAGATTTCATTGCTGAGTGATATTCCATTGTACGTGCGTACCACAACTTCTTTATCCATTTTTTGCTTTCTCGGATATTTAACTTGTACCATAGACGAGGTTCTTGTAAACAGAGCCGTCCCAAATTTTGGGGTGGCTGTGTGTTTTTGATTTTAATTTCTCTAAGCTATAGGACCATAAGTGGAAGTGCCATAGGCTGTGTTGCTTTGTTTCCTACGTGTTTCAGGAAACACCATACACTTCTCCAGAGTGGCTGTTGGCAATTTACATCCCGCCCATCAGCATAACAAGGCTCCCTGTTCTCCATGACCTGTCGTGCCTTTCTGGAATTTTCACTTTTTTCAGATGGCCTTTTTGACCGGGGGGCAGTGAGACTTCATTGTAGTGCACATTTCCTTTACACGGTTGCTTGGTTGGCCAAAAAGGGCGTATGCGTTTTTTCCTGAATATATTCAGGAAAAAATGCATACGCCCTTTTTGGCCAAGTGCATCATTGTCGACATTCTGCCTCTGATCCTATTCTTTAAGTGCAATTCCAGTCTACCCCCTGAAATCGTTTTCCTGAAATTCTGCCCTGATTTCAAGTTCTCTTTGAAGACTTACTTCAAAACATTTTTGGACGATAGCTGAATTCATTACTCTGCAGGTTTGTGAATTACAGTGCCCCTGAGCTCCTTTCTTCAACTCGCTTTCTTGTGAGCTGGCCGCAAAACCGCAGGATTGCTTCAAGCCCTAATCTGGTTCCGGCATGGAATGCTGAGCCTTTGGTTACTTCCTCTTCCTGGTGGGAAATGAGCGTTAAATTTGCACCTGCAGACACCTTCACATGAGTCGTCATGGTGCCCCTTTGCCCCGGTTATCTCTATGGAGGTTGGAGTTGGAGGGCCTCCTCACTCAAGATCAGTGTGCCCACGGAGCCAACCCTGCAACTTCAGGGCATGGTTGGGGGTTAGGATCACCACGAGGGTTCCTTTTCCCTTAGGAGGGAGGTGGCCTTTTGGGCTGCTGATTTCCAGGTTATCAGATACTGCCAGTATCTTGGCCAGATGTGGCGGTGGGCCAAGCCCCTTGGTGACCGTAGTTTATCCTACCTGGATCGCATTCTTGCATTGTTCCATTTCAAGTGGTCCCAGGTTTTGCACTAATACTCCAATGGCGATTCACCGTTCACCAGGAATGTAAAGGTCAAAGGGTTTAGCTAAATTAGGGAGTTCCAGGGCAAGGGTCTGAATTGACTGCTCTTTCCATTCTTGAAAGGCCACTTCTGTATTCTATTCAAAAGGATCATCACCTTTTCCTTTCAGTGTTTCATATAGAGGCCGAGCTAGTAGACTGTAGTTAGGGATCCAGAAGCAGCAAACCCTGGCCTCCCCAGGAACCCCTAAGCTGTCTTCTAGTTTTAGAAATGGGTAAGGCAGTAAATTGTTTCTTCCCTTTCCTGGGATGGGCTTCTCCGACCTTCTGTGAGAATGAAGCCCAGGCAGGTCACCGTAGTCTGTGATATTTGAGCTTTTTCTTGGACAACTTGTATCCTTTATTGGCTTCGTAGTTCAGAGGTCTCCTTAGTAGGGCTGGCGATCAGAATGTCGTCTGCATATTGAAGGAGTGTTTCCTTTTCCAGAGGTAGAACTTTTAGTTCTTTAGCTGAGCTTTCCCCAAAGATGGTGTGGGAATTTTTGAACCCTTGGGGCAACACGGCCCGGAAGTATTGTTTTAGTTGTATGTTGAGTCCTGCCACTCACAAGCCAAAATTTCTTGTGACTCTGGGACTAATAGAATACAAAAGAAGGCATCATTGAAGACTAATACAGAATACCATGTCCTGGTGGTTGGTAGAATGACCAGCAGGGTGTAGGGTTTAGGAACTACTGGAGGTATATCCTCGGTGGCTTCACTGACTGTCCTGACATCCTTTACCAGGACTCCAGCAGCCCATGGGGCTCTCGAGGTCAGGCCAATCCCAGGATATGGAGCTCACCTGGGCAGGTACCCCACCCCAGCCCACGGGGCTCTCGTGTTCAGGACCCTCCCAGGATATGGGGTTCCCTGGGCAGGTCCCCCTGCAGCCCATGGGGCTCTCGTGGTCAGGCTCCTCCCAGGATACAGAGCTACCCTTGCAGGTACCATGGCAGGGCTGGGAACACAGGAACCGTGCATATCGCCCTCATTGCAGAGCACTCCCAGCTCACCTGTCACTCAGATCTGACACAGAGCACCTCAGAGCAGGACTTGAACTAACAAACAGCAGCTCCGACAGGTCTGTGACCCTGGGCAACACTCTGTGTGGCCTCCCTCCACCTGGTCTTCCAGAGACTTCCACTGCACCCGGGGCACCAGGCCTCTGTCTCCACCCACCAGCCACCCCTCCTCTCCCTGACTCCTGGGTTCCTCTCATTAGGAGAGGGTTTTCTTGAAGTTGTCTCCCACTCATGGGCCAGATAATATAATTAGAAAACAAGCCAGAGCTGCAGCCCCTTGTCTATCCTGACTCTCAGGAGCCCACACCTGTTCCTTGGACCTGGCCGATTCAGCAAGTTCCAGTTTCTGCAACTGTGAGCCCCTGAGGGGTGATTATTGGCTGGCCTGGGAAGCCTGACCGTGCCGGCCAGCCCTCCCCAGGTGTGCCTGGGTTCAGATCAATATAAACACCGCTCCAGGCAGCAAGAGCCCCTGCAGCTGTGCCTGACGCCATTTTCTCTGCCCTGTCAGCAGTCTTGGGGCTGGACTGGTGGGAGGGAGTGAGAGGCCACGGCTTTGTGGGTGGCCCAGTGTGAGTGGGGCTCTGCTGGACTTTCTGCAGCAGTTGCCAAGATGCCACCTGCTAAAGAAGAGGATGTGTCACCCATACCTGCCGCTGGAATTTCTCCCTGGGCAGAGGTGAGTGAGGAAGAAAGCAGTGGGGGCCGGGACAGCAGGGGTATCTCAGGCAGGGAAATGGAAAGCTTCCAGAAGAGCACCCAGGACCAGGACCATCCTGGCTGGCCTGCAGGCACCAAGTCGGCTGGCATGCTGTCGCTCATGTGGCTCCATGGCCCTTCCTCTAGGCTTTCAAGTCCTTGTACATATTCAGGTGTTTTACCTGGGAAGGGTGGGAACATTTCAGCAGCAGCTGGCCTGGGGCTCAGCCCACGTTTACTCACAGATGCCTCGGCACGGTCCCCCAGCTTTGCAATGAGGACGCTTGTTGCGTGGGGCCTGCTGGCTGAATGGGAGATGATTCCCCACCACTGACCAACTTCAGAATTGTTTACAACTGGAGCAAGTGCCCTGATACGGCTTTCCCCTGTGTAGCTGGTGGGTTCTGTTTTTTTTTTTCTTTTTTTCTTTTTTGGTTCAAGGTAGATTTTATTCCTCTTTTTTGTATTTACAGATATAAGCATGGAAATAATTTATTCATATAAATACATGTATGTGAAGGGAAGAATATTTTTTCTGTTTTACTTTTTGTAATTTGAATTTTATTTTTTTATACAGCAGGTTCTTTTTGGTTATCTATTTTATACATATAAATGTATACATGCCAATCCCAATCTCTCAACTCCTCCCACCACCACCCCCCAACAGCTTTCCCCCCTTGGTGTCCATACGTTTGTTGTCTACATCTGTTGCTCTATTTCTGCCTTGCAAAACGGTTCATCTGTACAATTTGTCTAGGTTCCACATATAGGCATTAATAGACAAGATTTCTTTTTCTCTTTCTGACTTACTTCACTCTGTATGACAGTCTCTAGATCCATCAACGTCTCTACAAATGACCCAATTTCATTCCTTTTTATGGCTTAGTAATATTCCATTTTATATATGTACCACGTCTTTATGCATTCGTCTGTCTGTGGGCATTTAGGTTGCTTCCATTACCTGGATATTGTAAATAGTGATGCAATGAACATTGCGGTGAATGTCTCTTTTTGATTTATGGTTTTGTCTGGGTATATGCCCAGTAGTGGGACTGCTGTATCATATGGTAATTCTATTCTTAGTTTTATAAGAAACTCCATAACGTTCTCCACAGTGACTGTATCAATTTCATTCCCAACAATAGCGGAAGAGGGTTCCTTATCTCCACACCCTTTCCAGCATTTGTTGTTTGTAGATTTTCTGATGATGCCCATTCTAACAGGTGTGAGGTGATACACCATGGATGAGTCTATTTCGTTGAGCAAAGAGTAGGTCTTGTCTATTACATATTTGGCTTATGGAACGGTATGTGTGCTAATTTCAATCTCTGGTTTTATACAGCACCCCAACTCAACTTTCCCCTTAAGCAAGCATAAGTTTTTATCTAAATGTGAGACTCTGTTCGGTTTTGGAATTCAGTTTATGTGTAGCCAAGTTTACACTCTCTCTATTAGTGATATCTTATGATAATTATCTTTCTCTGTGTGACCTATTTCTCTTAGAATCATCATACTTAAATCCACTCAATTTGCTGCTACAGGCCTGATGACATTGATTTCATTGCTGAGTGATATTCCGTTGTACGTAAGTAGCACAACTCCTTTATCCATATTTTTCTTTCTGGGATATTTAATTTGTACTGGACTCAAGGTTCTTGTAAACACAGCAGCCCTAAATTTTGTGTTGGCTGTGTCTTGTTGATTTTAATTTTCCTAAGCTATAGGGCCAAAAGTGGAAGTGCCCTAGGGTCTGTAGCTTTGTTTTTCAGATGTTTCAGGATACACCATAAACATCTCCAGAGTGTCTGTTGGCAATTTACATCCCGCCCATCAGCATAACAAGGCTCCCTGTTCTCCATGGCCTGTCCTGTGTTTCTGGTTTTTACACTTTTTTCAGATGGCCCTTTTGACGAATGGGAAATGAGACTTCATTGTAGTGCGGATTTCCATTGCTCGAGTGCTTGGTTGGCCAAAAAGGGCATATGTGTTTTTTCCTGAATATACTCAGGAAAAAATGTTTACGCACTTTTGTCCAAGTGCATCACTGTCAAAGATCTGCCGCTTTTCACATGCTTTAAATGCAATTCCAATCTACCTCCTGAAATATGATTCCTGCAATTCTGCCTCGTTTTGAAGTCCTCTTTGCAGACTTACTTCAGTATATTTTTGCCAATAGCTGTCATTTATAACTCTGCAGGTTTGTGAATTACAGTGCCCGTGATTTCCTTTCTTAACTCGTTTCCTTGAAAGCTGGCCACAGAACCGCAGGTTTGCTTTAGGCCATAATCAGGGTCTGGCACGGCACTCTGAGCCTTTGGTTAATTCCTCTTCCTGGTGGGAAATTAGAGTTAAATGTGCCCCTCCGGACACCTGCCTCACTCCCAGCCCCTTGGTGATGTGTGTCCTGTGGTTTGAGGCCACATGTGCTGGGTTCCTCACCTTTGGCTGATGTGGCCCCACTGGTGTGAGGACACTCCTGCCTGGTTCCCATCCCCTTGGTGATGTGGGCCCTCCGGTGAGAGTCTGATCCTGGTTGGGTTCCTCACACTTCTGTGAGGTGGGCCCTCTTCTCTGACGTCACTCCTGCCTGGCTGGCACACCCCGCCTTGGCGAAGTCGGCCCTCTGGTGGGATTTGGTGCCTGCTGGGTGTCTCCTGCCCTCGGTAATGAGGGCCCTCTGGCGTCAGGCCCTAATTCCTGGGCTCCCAATATTTTCTGATATGCGCCCTGTGGTTCGAGTACACTCCTGCCAGGTTCCCAACCCCATGGGAATGTGGGCCTTCTGCTCGGAGGTCCCAACCGTGGGTTGCTCAGTTTCATGATGAGGGCCCTCTGCTGTGAGTTCTCTCCGGCCTGGATCCCATAGCCTCGCTGCTCCTGGCCACCTGCTGGGAGGTTCCAACTGCGGGATTCCTCACCTTTTTTCTTCTATGGACCCTCTGTTTTGAGACTCCTCCTGCCTGCCTCACTCCCAGTCCCTTGGTGATGTGTGTCCTCTGGTGTGAGGCCACGTGTGCTGGGTCCCTCGCCTTTCGATGATGTGGCCCCACTGGTGTGAGGACACTCCTGCCTGCTTCCTATCCCCTTGATGATGTGGGCCCTCTGGTGAGAGTCTGATCCTGGCTGGGTTCCTCACCCTTCTGTGAGGTGGGCCCTCTGCTGTGAGGTCACTCCTGCCTGGCTGGCACACCCCACCTGGGCAACATCGGCCCTCTTGTGGCACTTGGAGCCTGCTGGGAGCCTCCTCCCCTCGGTGATGGGGGCCCTCTAGCGTCAGGCCCTAACTGCTGGGTACCCACATTTTCTGATACGTGCTAAGTGGTGCGAGGACACTCCTGCGAGGTTCCCATCCCCATGGGCATGTGGGCCTTCTGCTCTAAGGTCCCAACACCTGTGTTGTTCACCGTTTCATGATGTTGTCTCTCTGGTGTTAGTTCACTCAGGCCTAGATCCCATAGACTCTGTGCTCTGAGCCGACTGCTGGGAGGTTCCTACTGCTGGATTCCTTACCTTTTTTATTCTTTGGGTCCTGTGTTTTTATGCTCCTACTTCCTGACTCACTCCCAGCCCCTTTGTGATGTAGGTCCTCTGGTTTAAGGCCACATGTACTGGTTTCCTCACCTTTATTGATGTGGCCCCACTGGTGTGAGGACACTCCTGCCTGGTTCCCATCCCCTTGGTGATGGGGGCCCTCTGGTGAGAGTCTGATCCTGTCTGGATTCCTCACACATCTGGGAGGTGGGCCCTCTGCTGTGAGGTCACTCCTGCCTGGCTGGCCCACGTCACCTTGGCGACGTGGGCCCTCAGTTGGGAGTTGGTGCCTGCTGGGAGTCTCCTCCCCTCGGTAATGAGGGCCCTCTGGCGTCAGACCCTAACTCCTTGGCTCCCAAAATTTTCTGTTGTGCGCCCTGTGGTGCTAGTACACTCCTGCCAGGTTCCCAACCCCATGGGAATGTGGGCCTTCTGCTCTGAGGTCCCAACCGTGGGTTGCTCAGTTTCTTGATGAGGGCCCTCTGGTGTGAGTTCACTCCAGCATGGATCCCATAGCCTCGCTGCTCCTGGCCACCTGCGGGGAAGTTCCAACTGCGGGATTCCTCACCTTTTTCCTTCTATGGGCCCTCTGTTTTGAGACTCCTCCTGCCTGCCTCACTCCCAGCCCCTTGGTGATGTGTGTCCTCTGGTTTGAGGCCACGTGTGCTGGGTCCCTCACCTTTCGGTGATGTGGCCCCACTGGTGTGAGGACACTCCTGCCTGGTTCCTATCCCCTTGGTGATGTGGGCCCTCTGGTGAGAGTCTGATCCTGGCTGGGTTCCTCACACTTCTGTGAGGTGGGCCCTCTGCTGTGAGGTCACTCCTGCCTGGCTGGCACACCCCGCCTTGGCAATGTCGGCCCTCTTGTGGCAGTTGGAGCCTACTGGGAGCCTCCTCCCCTCGGTGATGAGGGCCCTCTGGCGTCAGGCCCTAACTGCTGGGTACCCACATTTTCTGATACGTGCTAAGTTGTGCGAGGACACTCGTGCCATGTTCCCAACCCCATGGTGATGTGGGCCTTCTGCTCTGAGGTCCAAACGGCTGGGTTGCTCACAGTTTCATGATGTGGGCCCTCTGCTGTGAGTTCACTGTGACCTGGATCGCATAGACTCGGTGCTCTGGGCCGCCTGCTGGGAGGTTCCCACTGCAGGATTCCTCAGCTTTTTTATTCTATTCGCCCTGTGTTGTGAGGCTACTCATGCCTGCCTCACTCCGAACCCCTTGGAGATCTGGGTCCTCTGGTTTAGGCCACATGTGCTGGGTTCCTCACCTTTCTATGATGTGGTCACCCTGGTGTGAAGACAGTCCTGCCTGGTTCTGATGCCCTTGGTGATGTGGGCCCTCTGGTGAGAGTCTTATCCTGGCTGGGTTCCTCACCATTCTGTGAGGTAGGCCCTCAGCTGTGAGGTCACTCCTGCCTGGCTGTTGCACGTCACCTTGGCGACATGGTCCCTCCGTAGGGAGTTGGTGCCTGCTTGGGGTCTCCTCCCCTTGGTAATGAGGGCCCTCTGGCATCAGGCCCTAATTTCTGGGTTCCCAAAATTCTCTGATGTGCGCCCTGTGGTGCGAGTACACTTCTGCCAAGTTCCCAACCACATGGGAATGTGGGCCTTCTGCTCTAAGGTCCCAACGGCTGGGTTGCTCACAGTTTCATGATGAGGGCCCTCTGTTTTGAGTTCAGTCAGGCCTGGATCCCATAGCCTCGCTGCTCCTGGCCGCCTGCTGGGAGGTTCCAACTGCGGGATTCCTCACCTTTTTTACGCAATGGGCCCTCTGTTTTGAGGCTCCTCCTGCCTGCCTCACTCCCAGCCCCTTGGTGATGTGTGTCCTATAGTTTGAGGCCACGTGTGCTGGGTCCATCACATTTCGGTGATGTGGCCCCACTGGTGTGGGGACACTCCTGCCTGGTTTCCATTCCCTTGGTGATGTGGGCCCTCTGGTGAGAGTCTGATCCTCTTTGGGTTCCTCACACTTTTGTGTGGTTGGCCCTCTGCTCTGAGGTCACTCCTGCCTGGCTGGCCCACCCCGCATTGGCGACGTCGGCCCTCTGGTAGCAGTTGGAGCTTGCTGGGAGCCTCCTCTCCTCAGTGATGAGGGCCCTCTGGCGTCCGGCCCTAACTGCTAGGCTCCCCACATTTTCTGTTGTGTGCCCACTGGTGCGATGACACTCCTGCTTGGTTCCCTTCCCCATGGGGATGTGGGCCTTGTGCTCTGAGGTCACAACGGCTGGGTTGCTTACAGTATCATGATGAGGGCCCTCTGTTGTGAGTTCATCACTGCCTGGATCCCATAGCCTCGGTGCTCTGGGCCGCCTGCTGGGATGTTCCAACTGCTGGATTCCTCACCTTTTTATACAATGGGCCATGTGTTTTGAGGTTAATCCTGCCTGCCTCGCTCTGAGACCCATGGTGATGTGGGTCTTCTGGTTTGAGGCCACATGTGCTGGGTACCTCAACTTTCGATGATGTGGCCCCACGGGTGTGAGGACACTCGTGGCTGATTCCCAGCCCCTTGCTTATGTGGGCACTCTGGTGAGAGTCTGATCATGACTGGGTTCCTTATCCTTCTGTGCGGTGGGCGCTCTGATGTGAGGTCACTCCTGCCTGGATGGCTCACGTCGCCTTGGCGACGTAGGCCCTCTGTTGGCCACTGAAGCATGCTGGGAGCCTCCTACCCTCTTTAATGAGGGCCCTGGAAGAAACGCATATGCCCTTTTTGACCAAGTGCATCATTGTCGAAGTTCTGCCTCTTCTCCTATACTTTCAGAGGACTTCCCGTCTACCTCCTGAAATCGTATTCCTGGAATTCTGCCCCGCGTTCAAGTCCTCTTTGCAGCCTTACTTCAATATATTTTTGGACGATAGCTGTCATTTATAACTCTGCAGGTTTGTGAATTACAGTGCCTCTGAGCTCCATTCTTCAACTCGCTTTCTTGTGAGCTGGCCGCAAAACCGCAGGATTGCTTCAGGCCCTAATCTGGTTCCGGCACGGCATGTTGAGCCTTTGGCTAATTCCTCTTCCTGATGGGAAATGAGCGTTAAATTTGCTCGTGCAGACACCTACAGCTAACCTCTCATTGGTACTCCCTATTCCTGTTCATCTTGCGCAGAAATTCCAAACTGTGCCAAACAGGAGGTTAAAGGCACTGACTCTCCAAGTGGGGAAAGAGTTAGTAAAGCGTCTGGAATGGTAAAACCGAGTATGAGGGGACGAAAACTGAGATGCATTTAAAAAGGTTTCCCGGTCACACGGTGGACCATATTCTGGGTTTCCCATGCGTGTTTTACCTGAAGGAAGAATCCCTTAAACCTGGAGAGGTGGGACCCATGGAATGGGTACCATGCAGTATGACTTCAAAGGGCCTGCATTTTCTCACCGAACCTCACCAATGCTATCAGCCCAAAGTGTCGAACCTTATGTCTCACTCAGCTCTAGGTGTAGATGTGGTAAATCAAGGTTGCATCACAAGACCTGAATGAATTATTTAAGAATTGCTCTCTATTTCACTGTCATTGTGTTTTGTTTTTGAAATTCATTTTGATAATGGAATTTATCGGATGTTCACTGCTGCGTTTAGGCCGCTGTACACACGCTTGATTTGCTTATGGAGACATATAAATCCATGGGATTTAAGATTCTTACTTGTCAGGTATCTTGCCAGGCGTTGAATATGGGGTGTTGAGTCCATTTCGTTGAGCAAGGAGTAGGTCTTGTCTATTATATATTTGGCTTATGGAATGGTATCTGTGCTAATTTCAATCTCTGGTTTTATGCAGCACCCCAACTCACCTTTCCCCATAAGCAAGCATAAGTTGGTTTTCTAAATTTGAGACCCTGTTCTGTTTTGTAATTCAGTTCATGGGTAGCCAAGTTTACATTCCGTGTATTAGTGATATCTTATGATGTTTCTTTTTCTGTGTGACTTATTTCTCGTAGAATCATCATACCTGAATCCACTCATTATGCTGCTACGGGCCTGATGACGTAGATTTCATTGCTGAGTGATATTCCATTGTACGTGCATACCACAAATTCTTTATCCATTTTTTGCTTTCTCGGATATTTAACTTGTACCGTAGACGAGGTTCTTGTAAACAGAGCCATCACAAATTTTGGGGTGGCTCTGTCTTTTTGATTTTAATTTCCCTAAGCTATAGGACCATAAGTGGAAGTGACATAGGCTGTGTTGCTTTGTTTCCTACGTGTTTCAGGATACACCATACATTTCTCCAGAGTGGCTGTTGGCAATTTACATCCCGCCCATCAGCATAACAAGGCTCCCTGTTCTCTGAGACCTGTCCTGCCTTTCTGGATTTTACACATTTTTCAGATGGCCCTTTTGACCGGGGGGCAGTGAGACTTCATTGTAGTGCAGATTTCCTTTACATGCTTGCTTGTTGGGCCAAAAAGGGCGTATGCGTTTTTTCCTGAATATATTCAGGAAAAAACGCATACGCCCTTTTTGGCCAAGTGCATCATTGTTGACATTCTGCCTCTTTTCCTATGCTTTAAGTGCAATTCCAGTCTACCCCCTGAAATCGTTTTCCTGAAATTCTGCCCCGCTTTCAAGTCCACTTCGAAGACTTACTTCCGTACATTTTTGGACGATAGCTGTCATTCATAACTCTGCAGGTTTGTGAATTACAGTGCCCCTGAGCTCATTTCTTCAACTCGCTTTCTTGTGAGCTGGCCGCAAAACCGCGGGATTGCTTCAGGCCCTAATCTGTTTCCGGCAGGGTTCGCTGAGCCTTTGGTTAATTCTTCTTCCTGGTGGGAAATGAGCGTTCCATTTGCCCGTGCAGACACCAACAGCTAGTCTCTCATTGGTTCTCCCTATGCCTGTTCATCTTGCGCAGAAATTGCAAACTGTGCCAAACAAGAGGTTAAAGGCACTGACTCTCCAAGTGGGGAGAGTGTTAGTAAAGCGTCTGGAATGATGAACCCGAGTACCAGGGGACGAAAACTGAGATGCATTTGAAAACGTTTCCCAATCACACAGTGGGCCATACTCTGGGATTCCCATGCATGTTTTAGCTGAAGGAAGAATCCCTTAAACCTGGAGAGTTGGGACCCATGGGATGGGTACCTTGAAGTATGACTTCAAAGGGTCTGCGTTTGCTCACCGAACCTCACCAATGCTATCAGCCCGAAGTGTCCAGCCTTATGTCTCACCCAGCTCTGGGTGTAGATGTGGTAAATCCAGGTTGCATCACAAGCCCTGAATGAATTATTTAAGAATTGCTCTCTATTTCACTGTCATTGTGTTTTGTTTTTGAAATTCATTTTGATAATGGGATTTATCGGATTTTCACTGCTGCGTTTAGGCCGCTGTACACACGCTTGATTTCCTTATGGAGACATATAAATCCATGGGTTTTAAGATTCTTACTTGTCAGGTATCTTGCCAGGCGTTGAATATGGGGTGTTGAGTCCATTTCGTTGAGCAAGGAGTAGGTCTTTTCTATTATATATTTGGCTTATGGAACTGTATCTGTGCTAATTTCAATGTCTGGTTTTATGCAGCACCCCAACTCACCTTTCCCCATAAGCAAGCATAAGTTGGTTTTCTAAACTTGAGACCCTGTTCTGTTTTGTAATTCAGTACATGTGTAGCCAAGTTTACATTCCGTGTATTAGGTATATCTTATGATGTTTCTTTTTCTGTGTGAATTATTTCTCGTAGAATCATCATACCTGAATCCACTCATTATGCCGTTAGGGACCTGATGACGTAGATTTCATTGCTGAGTGATATTCCATTGTACGAGCGTACCACAACTTCTTTATCCATTTTATGCTTTCTTGGATATTTAACTTGTACCGTAGACGAGGTTCTTGTAAACAGACCCTTCCCAAACTTTGGGGTGGCTGTGTCTTTTTGATTTTAATTTCCCTAAGCTATAGGACCATAAGTGGAAGTGCCATAGGCTGTGTTGCTTTGTTTCCTACGTGTTTCAGGAAACACCATACAGTTCTCCAGAGTGGCTGTTGGCAATTTACATCCCGCCAATCAGCATAACAAGGCTCCCTGTTCTCCATGACCTGTCCTACCTTTCTGGATTTTACACTTTTTTCAGATGGCCCTTTTGACCGGGGGGCAGTGAGACTTCATTGTAGTGCCGATTTCATTTACACGCTTGCTTGGTTGGCCAAAAAGTGAGTTTGCGTTTTTTCCTGAATATATTCAGGAAAAAACGCATATGCCCTTTTTAGCCAAGTGCATCATTGTCGACATTCTGCTTCTGTTCCTATGCTTTAAGCGCAATTCCAGTCTACCCCCTGAAATCGTTTTCCTGAAATTCTGCCCCGCTTTCAAGTCCTCTTCGAAGCCTTACATCAGTACATTTTGGACGATAGCTGTCATTCATAACTCTGCAGGTTTGTGAATTACAGTCCCCCTGAGCTCCTTTCTTCAACTCGCTTTCTTGTGAGCTGGCCGCAAAACCGCAGGATTGCTTCAGGCCCTAATCTCTTTCTGGCAGGGCACGGTGAGCCTTTGGTTAATTCCTCTTCCTGGTGGGAAATGAGCGTCCCATTTACCCGTGCACACACCTACATCTAGTCTCTCATTGGTTCTCTCTATTCCTGTTCATCTTGCGCAGAAATTGCAAACTGTGCCAAACAGGAGGTTAAAGGCACTGACTCTCCAAGTGGGGAGAGTGTTAGTAAAGCGTCTGGAATGGTGAACCCGAGTACCAGGGGACGAAAACTGAGATGCATTGAAAACGTTTCCCAATCACACGGTGGACCATACTCTGGGTTTCCCTTGCATGTTTTAGCTGAAGGAAGAATCCCTTAAACCTGAAGAGTTGGGACCCATGGAATGGGTATCATGCAGTATGACTTCAAAGGGTCTGACTTTGCTCACCGAACCTCACCAATGCTATCAGCGCGAAGAGTCCAGCCTTATGTCTCACCCAGCTCTGGGTGTAGATGTGGTAAATCCAGGTGGCATCACAAGCCCTGAATGAATTATTTAAGAATTGCTCTCTATTTCACTGTCATTGTGTTTTGTTTTTGAAATTTATTTTGATAATGGGATTTATCGGATGTCCACTGTTGCATTTAGGCCGCTGTACACACGCTTGATTTCCTTATGGAGACATATAAATCCATGGGTTTTAAGATTCTTACTTGTCAGGTATCTTGCCAGGCGTTGAATATGGGGTGTTGAGTCCATTTCGTTGAGCAAGGAGTAGGTCTTGTCTATTATATATTTGGCTTATGGAATGGTATCTGTGCTAATTTCAATCTCTGGTTTTATGCAGCACCCCAAATCACCTTTCCCCATAAGCAAGCATAAGTTGTTTTTCTAAACTTGAGACCCTGTTCTGTTTTGTAATTCAGTACATGTTTAGCCAAGTTTACATTCCGTGTATTAGGGATATCTTATGATGTTTCTTTTTCTGTGTGACTTATTTCTCGTAGAATCTTCATACCTGAATCCACTCATTATGCCGCTACGGGCCTGATGACGTAGATTTCATTGCTGAGTGATATTCCACTGTACGTGCGTACCACAACTTCTTTATCCATTTTTTGCTTTCTTGGATATTTAACTTGTACCGTAGATGAAGTTCTTGTAAACAGAGCCGTCCCATACTTTGGGGTGGCTGTGTCTTTTTGATTTTAATTTTCCTAAGCTATAGGACCATAAGTGGAAGTGCCAAAGGCTGTGTTGCTTTGTTTCCTACGTGTTTCAGGAAACACCATACACTTCTCCAGAGTGGCTGTTGGCAATTTCCATCCCGCCCATTAGCATAACAAGGCTCCCTGTTCTCCATGACCTTTCCTGCCTTTCTGGATTTTACACTTTTTTCAGATGGCCCTTTTGACCGGGGGCCAGTGAGACTTCATTGTAGTGCCGATTTCATTTACACGCTTGTTTGGTTGGCCAAAAAGTGCGTTTGCGTTTTTTCCTGAATATATTCAGGAAAAAACGCGTATGCCCTTTTTAGCCAAGTGCATCATTGTCTACATTCTGCCTCTGTTCCTATGCTTTAAGCGCAATTCCAGTCTACCCCCTGAAATCGATTTCCTGAAATTCTGCCCCGCTTTCAAGTCCTCTTCGAGGACTTACATCAGTACATTTTGGACGATAGCTGTCATTCATAACTCTGCAGGTTTGTGAATTGCAGTGCCCCTGAGCTCCTTTCTTCAACTCGCTTTCTTGTGAGCTGGCCGCAAAACCGCAGGATTGTTTCAGGCCCTAATCTCTTTCCGGCAGGGCACGCTGAGCCTTTGTTTAATTCCTCTTCCTGGTGGGAAATGAGCGTTCCATTTGCCCGTGCAGGCACCTACAGCTAGTCTCTCATTGGTTCTCCCTATTCCTGTACATCTTGCGCAGAAATTGCAAACTGTGCCAAACAGGAGGTTAATGGCACTGACTCTCCAAGTGGGGAGAGTGTTAGTAAAGCGTCTGGAATGATGAACCCGAGTACCAGGGGACGAAATCTGAGATGCATTTGAAAATGTTTCCCAATCACACAGTGCACCATACTCTGTGTTTCCCATGCATGTTTTAGCTGAAGGAAGAATCCCTTAAACCTGGAGAGTTGGGACCCATGGAATGGGTACCATGCAGTATGACTTCAAAGGGTCTGCATTTGCTCACCGAACCTCACCAATGCTATCAGCCCGAAGTGTCCAGCCTTATGTCTCACCCAGCTCTGGGTGTAGATGTGGTAAATCCAGGTTGCCTCACAAGCCCTGAATGAATTATTTAAGAATTGCTCTGTATTTCACTGTCATTTTTTTTTGTTTTTGAAATTTATTTTGGTAATGCAATTTATCGGATGTTCACTGCTGCGTTTAGGCCGCTGTACACACGCTTGATTTCCTTATGGAGACATATAAATCCATGGGTTTTAAGATTCTTACTTGTCAGGTATCTTCCCAGGCGTTGAATATGGGGTGTTGAGTCCATTTCGTTGAGCAAGGAGTAGGTCTTGTCTATTATATATTTGGCTTATGGAAAGGTATCTGTGCTAATTTCAATCTCTGGTTTTATGCAACACCCCAACTCACCTTTCCCCATAAGCAAGCATAAGTTGGTTTTCTAAATTTGAGACCCTGTTCTGTTTTGTAATTCAGTTCATGTGTAGCCAAGTTTACATTCCGTGTATTAGTGATATCTTATGATGTTTCTTTTTCTGTGTGACTTATTTCTTGTAGAATCATCGTACCTGAATCCACTCATTATGCCGCTAGGGACGTGATGACGTAGATTTCATTGCTGAGTGATATTCCATTGTACGTGCGTACCACAACTTCTTTATCCATTTTTTGCTTTCTCGGATATTTAACTTGTACCGTAGATGACGTTCTTGTAAACAGAGCCGTCCCAAATATTGGGGTGGCTGTGTCTTTTTGATTTTAATTTCCGTAAGCTATAGGACCATAAGTGGAAGTGCCATAGGCTGTGTTGCTTTGTTTCCTACCTGTTTCAGGAAACACCATACACTTCTCCAGAGTGGCTGTTGGCAATTTACATCCGCCCATCAGCATAACAAGGCTCCCTGTTCTCCATGACCTGTCCTACCTTTCTGGATTTTACACTTTTTTCAGATGGCCCTTTTGACCGGGGGGCAGTGAGACTTCATTGTAGTGCCGATTTCATTTACACGCTTGCTTGGTTGGCCAAAAAGTGCGTTTGCGTTTTTTCCTGAATATATTCAGGAAAAAACGCGTATGCCCTTTTTAGCCAAGTGCATCATTGTCTACATTCTGCCTCTGTTCCTATGCTTTAAGCGCAATTCCAGTCTACCCCCTGAAATCGATTTCCTGAAATTCTGCCCCGCTTTCAAGTCCTCTTCGAAGACTTACATCAGTACATTTTGGACGATAGCTGTCATTCATAACTCTGCAGGTTTGTGAATTGCAGTGCCCCTGAGCTCCTTTCTTCAACTCGCTTTCTTGTGAGCTAGCCGCAAAACCGCAGGATTGTTTCAGGCCCTAATCTCTTTCCGGCAGGGCACGCTGAGCCTTTGTTTAATTCCTCTTCCTGGTGGGAAATGAGCGTTCCATTTGCCCGTGCAGGCACCTACAGCTAGTCTCTCATTGGTTCTCCCTATTCCTGTACATCTTGCGCAGAAATTGCAAACTGTGCCAAACAGGAGGTTAATGGCACTGACTCTCCAAGTGGGGAGAGTGTTAGTAAAGCGTCTGGAATGATGAACCCGAGTACCAGGGGACGAAAACTGAGATGCATTTGAAAATGTTTCCCAATCACACAGTGCACCATACTCTGGGTTTCCCATGCATGTTTTAGCTGAAGGAAGAATCCCTTAAACCTGGAGAGTTGGGACCCATGGAATGGGTACCATGCAGTATGACTTCAAAGGGTCTGCATTTGCTCACCGAACCTCACCAATGCTATCAGCCCGAAGTGTCCAGCCTTATGTCTCACCCAGCTCTGGGTGTAGATGTGGTAAATCCAGGTTGCCTCACAAGCCCTGAATGAATTATTTAAGAATTGCTCTGTATTTCACTGTCATTTTTTTTTGTTTTTGAAATTTATTTTGGTAATGCAATTTATCGGATGTTCACTGCTGCGTTTAGGCCGCTGTACACACGCTTGATTTCCTTATGGAGACATATAAATCCATGGGTTTTAAGATTCTTACTTGTCAGGTATCTTCCCAGGCGTTGAATATGGGGTGTTGAGTCCATTTCGTTGAGCAAGGAGTAGGTCTTGTCTATTATATATTTGGCTTATGGAAAGGTATCTGTGCTAATTTCAATCTCTGGTTTTATGCAACACCCCAACTCACCTTTCCCCATAAGCAAGCATAAGTTGGTTTTCTAAATTTGAGACCCTGTTCTGTTTTGTAATTCAGTTCATGTGTAGCCAAGTTTACATTCCGTGTATTAGAGATATCTTATGATGTTTCTTTTTCTGTGTGACTTATTTCTTGTAGAATCATCGTACCTGAATCCACTCATTATGCCGCTAGGGACGTGATGACGTAGATTTCATTGCTGAGTGATATTCCATTGTACGTGCGTACCACAACTTCTTTATCCATTTTTTGCTTTCTCGGATATTTAACTTGTACCGTAGATGACGTTCTTGTAAACAGAGCCGTCCCAAATATTGGGGTGGCTGTGTCTTTTTGATTTTAATTTCCGTAAGCTATAGGACCATAAGTGGAAGTGCCATAGGCTGTGTTGCTTTGTTTCCTACCTGTTTCAGGAAACACCATACACTTCTCCAGAGTGGCTGTTGGAAATTTACATCCGCCCATCAGCATAACAAGGCTCCCTGTTCTCCATGACCTGTCCTACCTTTCTGGATTTTACACTTTTTTCAGATGGCCCTTTTGACCGGGGGGCAGTGAGACTTCATTGTAGTGCAGATTTCCTTTACACGCTTGCTTGGTTGGCCAAAAAGGGCGTATGCGTTTTTTCCTGAATATATTCAGGAAAAAACGCATACGCCCTTTTTGGCCAAGTGCATCATTGTCGACATTCTGCCTCTGTTCCTATGCTTTAAGCGCAATTCCAGTCTACCCCCTGAAATCGATTTCCTGAAATTCTGCCCCGCTTTCAAGTCCTCTTCGAAGACTTACATCAGTACATTTTGGACGATAGCTGTCATTCATAACTCTGCAGGTTTGTGAATTGCAGTGCCCCTGAGCTCCTTTCTTCAACTCGCTTTCTTGTGAGCTGGCCGCAAAACCGCAGGATTGTTTCAGGCCCTAATCTCTTTCCGGCAGGGCACGCTGAGCCTTTGTTTAATTCCTCTTCCTGGTGGGAAATGAGCGTTCCATTTGCCCGTGCAGGCACCTACAGCTAGTCTCTCATTGGTTCTCCCTATTCCTGTACATCTTGCGCAGAAATTGCAAACTGTGCCAAACAGGAGGTTAATGGCACTGACTCTCCAAGTGGGGAGAGTGTTAGTAAAGCGTCTGGAATGATGAACCCGAGTACCAGGGGACGAAAACTGAGATGCATTTGAAAATGTTTCCCAATCACACAGTGCACCATACTCTGGGTTTCCCATGCATGTTTTAGCTGAAGGAAGAATCCCTTAAACCTGGAGAGTTGGGACCCATGGAATGGGTACCATGCAGTATGACTTCAAAGGGTCTGCATTTGCTCACCGAACCTCACCAATGCTGTCAGCCCGAAGTGTCCAGCCTTATGTCTCACCCAGCTCTGGGTGTAGATGTGGTAAATCCAGGTTGCCTCACAAGCCCTGAATGAATTATTTAAGAATTGCTCTGTATTTCACTGTCATTTTTTTTTGTTTTTGAAATTTATTTTGGTAATGCAATTTATCGGATGTTCACTGCTGCGTTTAGGCCGCTGTACACACGCTTGATTTCCTTATGGAGACATATAAATCCATGGGTTTTAAGATTCTTACTTGTCAGGTATCTTCCCAGGCGTTGAATATGGGGTGTTGAGTCCATTTCGTTGAGCAAGGAGTAGGTCTTGTCTATTATATATTTGGCTTATGGAAAGGTATCTGTGCTAATTTCAATCTCTGGTTTTATGCAACACCCCAACTCACCTTTCCCCATAAGCAAGCATAAGTTGGTTTTCTAAACTTGAGACCCTGTTCTGTTTTGTAATTCAGTACATGTTTAGCCAAGTTTACATTCCGTGTATTAGGGATATCTTATGATGTTTCTTTTTCTGTGTGACTTATTTCTCGTAGAATCTTCATACCTGAATCCACTCATTATGCCGCTACGGGCCTGATGACGTAGATTTCATTGCTGAGTGATATTCCACTGTACGTGCGTACCACAACTTCTTTATCCATTTTTTGCTTTCTCGGATATTTAACTTGTACCGTAGATGAAGTTCTTGTAAACAGAGCCGTCCCATACTTTGGGGTGGCTGTGTCTTTTTGATTTTAATTTCCCTAAGCAATAGGAACATAAGTGGAAGTGCCAAACGCTGTGTTGGTTTGTTTCCTACGTGTTTCAGGAAACACCATACACTTCTCCAGAGTGGCTGTTGGCAATTTCCATCCCGCCCATTAGCATAACAAGGCTCCCTGTTCTCCATGACCTTTCCTGCCTTTCTGGATTTTACACTTTTTTCAGATGGTCCTTTTGACCGGGGGGCAGTGAGACTTCATTGTAGTGCCGATTTCATTTACACGCTTGCTTGGTTGGCCAAAAAGTGCGTTTGCGTTTTTTCCTGAATATATTCAGGAAAAAACGCGTATGCCCTTTTTAGCCAAGTGCATCATTGTCTACATTCTGCCTCTGTTCCTATGCTTTAAGCGCAATTCCAGTCTACCCCCTGAAATCGATTTCCTGAAATTCTGCCCCGCTTTCAAGTCCTCTTCGAGGACTTACATCAGTACATTTTGGACGATAGCTGTCATTCATAACTCTGCAGGTTTGTGAATTGCAGTGCCCCTGAGCTCCTTTCTTCAACTCGCTTTCTTGTGAGCTGGCCACAAAACCGCAGGATTGTTTCAGGCCCTAATCTCTTTCCGGCAGGGCACGCTGAGCCTTTGTTTAATTCCTCTTCCTGGTGGGAAATGAGCGTTCCATTTGCCCGTGCAGGCACCTACAGCTAGTCTCTCATTGGTTCTCCCTATTCCTGTACATCTTGCGCAGAAATTGCAAACTGTGCCAAACAGGAGGTTAATGGCACTGACTCTCCAAGTGGGGAGAGTGTTAGTAAAGCGTCTGGAATGATGAACCCGAGTACCAGGGGACGAAAACTGAGATGCATTTGAAAACGTTTCCCGGTCACACAGTGCACTGTACTGTGGGTTTCCCATGCATGTTTTAGCTGAAGGAAGAATCCCTTAAACCTGGAGAGTTGTGACCCATGGAAATGGTACCATGAAGTATGACTTCAAAGGGTCTGCGTGTGCTCACCAAACCTCACCAATCCTATCAGCCCGAAGTGTCCAGCCTTATGTCTCACCCAGGTCTGGGTGTAGATGTGGTAAATCCAGGTTGCATCACAAGCCCTGAATGAATTATTTAAGAATTGCTCTCTATTTCACTGTCATTGTGTTTTGTTTTTGAAATTCATTTTGATAATGGGATTTATCGGATGTTCACTGCTGTGTTTAGGCCGCTGTACACACGCTTGTTTTCCTTATGGAGACATATAAATCCATGGGTTTTAAGATTCTTACTTGTCAGGTATCTTCCCAGGCGTTGAATATGGGGTGTTGAGTCCATTTCGTTGAGCAAGGAGTAGGTCTTGTCTATTATATATTTGGCTTATGGAACGGTATCTGTGCTAATTTCAATCTCTGGTTTTATGCAGCACCCCAACTCACCTTTCCCCATAAGCAAGCATAAGTTGGTTTTCTAAATTTGAGACACTGTTCTGTTTTGTAATTCAGTTCATGTGTAGCCAAGTTTACATTCGGTGTATTAGTGATATCTTATGATGTTTCTTTTTCTGTGTGACTTATTTCTCATAGAATCATCATACCTGAATCCACTCATTATGCCGCTACGGGCCTGATGACGAAGATTTCATTGCTGAGTGATATTCCATTGTACGTGCGTACCACAACATCTTTATGCATTTTTTGCTTTCTGGGATATTTAACTTGTACCGTAGACGAGGTTGTTGTAAACAGAGCCGTCAAAAATTTTGGGGTGGCTGTATCTTTTTGATTTTAATTTCCCTAAGCTATAGGACCATAAGTGGAAGTGCCATACTCTGTGTTGCTTTGTTTCCTACGTGTTTCAGGAAACACCATACACTTCTCCAGAGTGGTTGTTGGCAGTTTACATCCCGCCCATCAGCATAACAAGGCTCCCTGTTCTCCATGACCTGTCCTGCCTTTCTGGATTTTACACTTTTTTCAGATGGCCCTTTTGACCGGGGGGCAGTGAGACTTCATTGTAGTGCAGATTTCCTTTACACGCTTGTTGGTTGGCGAAAAAGTGCATATGCGTTTTTTCCTGAATATATTCAGGAAAAAACGCATACGCCCTTTTTGGCCAAGTGCATCATTGTCGACATTCTGCCTCTTTTCCTATGCTTTAAGTGCAATTCCAGTCTACCCCGTGAAATCGTTTTCCTGAAATTCTGCCCCGCTTTCAAGTCCTCTTTGAAGACTTACTTCAATACATTTTTGGACAATAGCTGTCATTCATAACTATGCAGGTTTCTGAATTACACTGCCCCTGAGCTCCTTTCTTCAACTAGCTTTCTTGTGAGCTGGCCACAAAACCGCAGGATTGCTTCAGGCCATAATCTCTTTAGGGCAGGGCACGCTGAGCTTTTGGTTAATTCCTCTTCTTGGTGGGAAATGAGCGTTCCATTTGCCCGTGCAGACACCTACAGCTAGTCTCTCATTAGTTCTCCCTATTCCTGTTCATCTTGCGCAGAAATTGCAAACTGTGCCAAACAGGAGGTTAAAGGCACTGACTCTCCAAGTGGGGATAGTGTTAGTAAAGCATCTGGAATGGTGAACCCGAGCACCAGGGGACGAAACCTGAGATGCATTTGAAAACGTTTCCCGGTCACACAGTGCACTGTACTGTGGGTTTCACATGCATGTTTTAGCTGAAGGAAGTATCCCTTAAACCTGGAGAGTTGGGATCCATGGAATGGGTACCATGCAGTATGACTTCAAAGGGTCTGCGTTTGGTCACCGAACCTCACCAATGCTATCAGCCCGAAGTGTCCAGCCTTATGTCTCACCCAGCTCTGGGTGTAGATGTGGTAAATCCAGGTTGCATCACAAGCCCTGAATGAATTATTTAAGAATTGCTCTCTATTTCACTGTCATTGTGTTTTGTTTTTGAAATTCATTTTGATAATGGGATTTATCGGATTTTCACTGCTGCGTTTAGGTCGCTGTACACACGCTTGATTTCCTTATGGAGACATATAAATCCATGGGTTTTAAGATTCTTACTTGTCAGGTATCTTCCCAGGCGTTGAATATGGGGTGTTGAGTCCATTTCGTTGAGCAAGGAGTAGGTCTTGTCTATTATATATTTGGCTTATGGAACGGTATCTGTGCTAATTTCAATCTCTGGTTTTATGCAGCACCCCAACTCACTTTTCCCCATAAGCAAGCATATGTTGCTTTTCTAAATTTGAGACCCTATTCTGTTTTCTAATTCAGTTCATGTGTAGCCAAGGTTACATTCCGTGTATTAGTGATATCTTATGATGTTTCTTTTTCTGTGTGACTTATTTCTCGTAGAATCATCGTACCTGAATCCACTGATTATGCCGATAGGACGTGATGACGTAGATTTCATTGCTGAGTGATATTCCACTGTATGTGCGTACCACAACTTCTTTATGCATTTTTTGCTTTCTTGGATATTTAACTTGTACCGTAGACGAGGTTCTTGTAAACAGAGCCGTCCCAAACTTTGGGGTGGCTGTGTGTTTTTGATTTTAATTTCCCTAAGCTATAGGACCATAAGTGGAAGTGCAATAGGCTGTGTTGCTTTGTTTCCTACGTGTTTCAGGAAACACCATACACTTCTCCAGAGTGGCTGTTGGCAATTTACATACCGCTCATCAGCATAACAAGTCTCCCTGTTCTCCATGACCTGTCCTGCCTTTCCGGATTTTACACTTTTTTCAGATGGCCCTTTTGACCACGGGGCAGTGAGACTTCATTGTAGTGCCGATTTCATTTACACGCTTGCTTGGTTGGCCAAAAAGTGCGTTTGCGTTTTTTCCTGAATATATTCAGGAAAAAACGCATATGCCCTTTTTAGCCAAGTGCAGCATTGTCGACATTCTGCCTCTGTTCCTATGCTTTAAGCGCAATTCCAGTCTACCCCCTGAAATCGTGTTCCTGAAATTCTGCCCCGCTTTCAAGTCCTCTTCAAAGACTTACTTCAGTACATTTTGGACGATAGCTGTCATTCATAACTCTGCAGGTTTGTGAATTACAGTGCCCCTGAGCTCCTTTCTTCAACTCGCTTTCTTGTGAGCTGGCCGCCAAACCGCAGGATTGCTTCAGGCCCTAATCTCTTTCCGGCAGGGCACACTGAGCCTTTGGTTAATTCCTCTTCCTGGTGGGAAATGAGTGTTCCATTTGCCCGTGCAGACACCTACAGCTAGTCTCTCATTGGTTCTCCCTATTCCTCTTCACCTTGCGCAGAAATTGCAAACTGTGCCAAACAGGAGGTGAAAGGCACTGCCTCTCCAAGTGAGGAGAGTGTTAGTAAAGCGTCTGGAATGGTGAACCCTAGTACCAGGGGATGAAAACTGAGATGCATTTGAAAACGTTTCCCAGTCACACAGTGCACTGTACTGTGGGTTTCCCATGCATGTTTTAGCTGAAGGAAGAATCCCTTAAACCTTGAATGTTGGGACAATTGGAATGGGTACCATGCAGTATGACTTCAAAGGGTTTGCGTTTGCTCATCGAACCTCACAAATGCTATCAGCCCGAAGTGTGCAGCCTTATGTCTCACCCAGCTCTGGGTGTAGATGTGGTAAATCCAGGTTGCATCACAAGCCCTGAATGAATTATTTAAGTATTGCTCTCTATTTCACTCTCATTGTGTTTTGTTTTTGAAATTCATTTTGATAATGGATTTATCGGATGTTCACTGCTGCGTTTAGGCCGCTGTACACACGCTTGATTTCCTTATGGAGACATATAAATCCATGGGTTTTAAGATTCTTACTTGTCAGGTATCTTCCCAGGCGTTGAATATGGGGTGTTGAGTCCATTTCGTTGAGCAAGGAGTAGGTCTTGTCTATTATATATTTGGCTTATGGAAAGGTATCTGTGCTAATTTCAATCTCTGGTTTTATGCAACACCCCAACTCACCTTTCCCCATAAGCAAGCATAAGTTGGTTTTCTAAATTTGAGACCCTGTTCTGTTTTGTAATTCAGTACATGTGTAGCCAAGTTTACATTCCGTGTATTAGTGATATCTTATGATGTTTCTTTTTCTGTGTGACTTATTTCTTGTAGAATCATCGTACCTGAATCCACTCATTATGCCGCTAGGGACGTGATGACGTAGATTTCATTGCTGAGTGATATTCCATTGTACGTGCGTACCACAACTTCTTTATCCATTTTTTGCTTTCTCGGATATTTAACTTGTACCGTAGATGACGTTCTTGTAAACAGAGCCGTCCCAAATATTGGGGTGGCTGTGTCTTTTTGATTTTAATTTCCGTAAGCTATAGGACCATAAGTGGAAGTGCCATAGGCTGTGTTGCTTTGTTTCCTACCTGTTTCAGGAAACACCATACACTTCTCCAGAGTGGCTGTTGGCAATTTACATCCGCCCATCAGCATAACAAGGCTCCCTGTTCTCCATGACCTGTCCTACCTTTCTGGATTTTACACTTTTTTCAGATGGCCCTTTTGACCGGGGGGCAGTGAGACTTCATTGTAGTGCCGATTTCATTTACACGCTTGCTTGGTTGGCCAAAAAGTGCGTTTGCGTTTTTTCCTGAATATATTCAGGAAAAAACGCGTATGCCCTTTTTAGCCAAGTGCATCATTGTCTACATTCTGCCTCTGTTCCTATGCTTTAAGCGCAATTCCAGTCTACCCCCTGAAATCGATTTCCTGAAATTCTGCCCCGCTTTCAAGTCCTCTTCGAAGACTTACATCAGTACATTTTGGACGATAGCTGTCATTCATAACTCTGCAGGTTTGTGAATTGCAGTGCCCCTGAGCTCCTTTCTTCAACTCGCTTTCTTGTGAGCTGGCCGCAAAACCGCAGGATTGTTTCAGGCCCTAATCTCTTTCCGGCAGGGCACGCTGAGCCTTTGTTTAATTCCTCTTCCTGGTGGGAAATGAGCGTTCCATTTGCCCGTGCAGGCACCTACAGCTAGTCTCTCATTGGTTCTCCCTATTCCTGTACATCTTGCGCAGAAATTGCAAACTGTGCCAAACAGGAGGTTAATGGCACTGACTCTCCAAGTGGGGAGAGTGTTAGTAAAGCGTCTGGAATGATGAACCCGAGTACCAGGGGACGAAAACTGAGATGCATTTGAAAATGTTTCCCAATCACACAGTGCACCATACTCTGGGTTTCCCATGCATGTTTTAGCTGAAGGAAGAATCCCTTAAACCTGGAGAGTTGGGACCCATGGAATGGGTACCATGCAGTATGACTTCAAAGGGTCTGCATTTGCTCACCGAACCTCACCAATGCTATCAGCCCGAAGTGTCCAGCCTTATGTCTCACCCAGCTCTGGGTGTAGATGTGGTAAATCCAGGTTGCCTCACAAGCCCTGAATGAATTATTTAAGAATTGCTCTGTATTTCACTGTCATTTTTTTTTGTTTTTGAAATTTATTTTGGTAATGCAATTTATCGGATGTTCACTGCTGCGTTTAGGCCGCTGTACACACGCTTGATTTCCTTATGGAGACATATAAATCCATGGGTTTTAAGATTCTTACTTGTCAGGTATCTTCCCAGGCGTTGAATATGGGGTGTTGAGTCCATTTCGTTGAGCAAGGAGTAGGTCTTGTCTATTATATATTTGGCTTATGGAAAGGTATCTGTGCTAATTTCAATCTCTGGTTTTATGCAACACCCCAACTCACCTTTCCCCATAAGCAAGCATAAGTTGGTTTTCTAAATTTGAGACCCTGTTCTGTTTTGTAATTCAGTTCATGTGTAGCCAAGTTTACATTCCGTGTATTAGAGATATCTTATGATGTTTCTTTTTCTGTGTGACTTATTTCTTGTAGAATCATCGTACCTGAATCCACTCATTATGCCGCTAGGGACGTGATGACGTAGATTTCATTGCTGAGTGATATTCCATTGTACGTGCGTACCACAACTTCTTTATCCATTTTTTGCTTTCTCGGATATTTAACTTGTACCGTAGATGACGTTCTTGTAAACAGAGCCGTCCCAAATATTGGGGTGGCTGTGTCTTTTTGATTTTAATTTCCGTAAGCTATAGGACCATAAGTGGAAGTGCCATAGGCTGTGTTGCTTTGTTTCCTACCTGTTTCAGGAAACACCATACACTTCTCCAGAGTGGCTGTTGGAAATTTACATCCGCCCATCAGCATAACAAGGCTCCCTGTTCTCCATGACCTGTCCTACCTTTCTGGATTTTACACTTTTTTCAGATGGCCCTTTTGACCGGGGGGCAGTGAGACTTCATTGTAGTGCAGATTTCCTTTACACGCTTGCTTGGTTGGCCAAAAAGGGCGTATGCGTTTTTTCCTGAATATATTCAGGAAAAAACGCATACGCCCTTTTTGGCCAAGTGCATCATTGTCGACATTCTGCCTCTGTTCCTATGCTTTAAGCGCAATTCCAGTCTACCCCCTGAAATCGATTTCCTGAAATTCTGCCCCGCTTTCAAGTCCTCTTCGAAGACTTACATCAGTACATTTTGGACGATAGCTGTCATTCATAACTCTGCAGGTTTGTGAATTGCAGTGCCCCTGAGCTCCTTTCTTCAACTCGCTTTCTTGTGAGCTGGCCGCAAAACCGCAGGATTGTTTCAGGCCCTAATCTCTTTCCGGCAGGGCACGCTGAGCCTTTGTTTAATTCCTCTTCCTGGTGGGAAATGAGCGTTCCATTTGCCCGTGCAGGCACCTACAGCTAGTCTCTCATTGGTTCTCCCTATTCCTGTACATCTTGCGCAGAAATTGCAAACTGTGCCAAACAGGAGGTTAATGGCACTGACTCTCCAAGTGGGGAGAGTGTTAGTAAAGCGTCTGGAATGATGAACCCGAGTACCAGGGGACGAAAACTGAGATGCATTTGAAAATGTTACCCAATCACACAGTGCACCATACTCTGGGTTTCCCATGCATGTTTTAGCTGAAGGAAGAATCCCTTAAACCTGGAGAGTTGGGACCCATGGAATGGGTACCATGCAGTATGACTTCAAAGGGTCTGCATTTGCTCACCGAACCTCACCAATGCTGTCAGCCCGAAGTGTCCAGCCTTATGTCTCACCCAGCTCTGGGTGTAGATGTGGTAAATCCAGGTTGCCTCACAAGCCCTGAATGAATTATTTAAGAATTGCTCTGTATTTCACTGTCATTTTTTTTTGTTTTTGAAATTTATTTTCGTAATGCAATTTATCGGATGTTCACTGCTGCGTTTAGGCCGCTGTACACACGCTTGATTTCCTTATGGAGACATATAAATCCATGGGTTTTAAGATTCTTACTTGTCAGGTATCTTCCCAGGCGTTGAATATGGGGTGTTGAGTCCATTTCGTTGAGCAAGGAGTAGGTCTTGTCTATTATATATTTGGCTTATGGAAAGGTATCTGTGCTAATTTCAATCTCTGGTTTTATGCAACACCCCAACTCACCTTTCCCCATAAGCAAGCATAAGTTGGTTTTCTAAACTTGAGACCCTGTTCTGTTTTGTAATTCAGTACATGTTTAGCCAAGTTTACATTCCGTGTATTAGGGATATCTTATGATGTTTCTTTTTCTGTGTGACTTATTTCTCGTAGAATCTTCATACCTGAATCCACTCATTATGCTGCTACGGGCCTGATGACGTAGATTTCATTGCTGAGTGATATTCCACTGTACGTGCGTACCACAACTTCTTTATCCATTTTTTGCTTTCTCGGATATTTAACTTGTACCGTAGATGAAGTTCTTGTAAACAGAGCCGTCCCATACTTTGGGGTGGCTGTGTCTTTTTGATTTTAATTTCCCTAAGCAATAGGAACATAAGTGGAAGTGCCAAAGGCTGTGTTGCTTTGTTTCCTACGTGTTTCAGGAAACACCATACACTTCTCCAGAGTGGCTGTTGGCAATTTACATACCGCTCATCAGCATAACAAGTCTCCCTGTTCTCCATGACCTGTCCTGCCTTTCCGGATTTTACACTTTTTTCAGATGGCCCTTTTGACCACGGGGCAGTGAGACTTCATTGTAGTGCCGATTTCATTTACACGCTTGCTTGGTTGGCCAAAAAGTGCGTTTGCGTTTTTTCCTGAATATATTCAGGAAAAAACGCATATGCCCTTTTTAGCCAAGTGCAGCATTGTCGACATTCTGCCTCTGTTCCTATGCTTTAAGCGCAATTCCAGTCTACCCCCTGAAATCGTGTTCCTGAAATTCTGCCCCGCTTTCAAGTCCTCTTCAAAGACTTACTTCAGTACATTTTGGACGATAGCTGTCATTCATAACTCTGCAGGTTTGTGAATTACAGTGCCCCTGAGCTCCTTTCTTCAACTCGCTTTCTTGTGAGCTGGCCGCCAAACCGCAGGATTGCTTCAGGCCCTAATCTCTTTCCGGCAGGGCACACTGAGCCTTTGGTTAATTCCTCTTCCTGGTGGGAAATGAGTGTTCCATTTGCCCGTGCAGACACCTACAGCTAGTCTCTCATTGGTTCTCCCTATTCCTCTTCACCTTGCGCAGAAATTGCAAACTGTGCCAAACAGGAGGTGAAAGGCACTGCCTCTCCAAGTGAGGAGAGTGTTAGTAAAGCGTCTGGAATGGTGAACCCTAGTACCAGGGGATGAAAACTGAGATGCATTTGAAAACGTTTCCCAGTCACACAGTGCACTGTACTGTGGGTTTCCCATGCATGTTTTAGCTGAAGGAAGAATCCCTTAAACCTTGAATGTTGGGACAATTGGAATGGGTACCATGCAGTATGACTTCAAAGGGTTTGCGTTTGCTCATCGAACCTCACAAATGCTATCAGCCCGAAGTGTGCAGCCTTATGTCTCACCCAGCTCTGGGTGTAGATGTGGTAAATCCAGGTTGCATCACAAGCCCTGAATGAATTATTTAAGTATTGCTCTCTATTTCACTCTCATTGTGTTTTGTTTTTGAAATTCATTTTGATAATGGATTTATCGGATGTTCACTGCTGCGTTTAGGCCGCTGTACACACGCTTGATTTTCTTATGGAGATATATAAATCCATGGGTCTTACGATTCTTTCTTGTCAGGTATCTTCCCAGGCGTTGAATATGGGGTGTTGAGTCCATTTCGTTGAGCAAGGAGTAGGTCTTGTCTATTATATATTTGCCTTATGAAACGGTATCTGTGCTAATTTCAATCTCTGGTTTTATGCAGCACCCCAACTCAACTTTCCCCATAAGCAAGCATAAGTTGGTTTTCTAAATTTGAGACCCTGTTCTGTTTTGTAATTCACTTCATGTGTAGCCAAGTTTACATTCCGTGTATTAGTGATATCTTATGATGTTTCTTTTTCTGTGTGACTTATTTCTCGTAGAATCATCATACCTGAATCCACTCATTATGCCGCTATGGGCCTGATGACGTAGATTTCATTGCTGAGTGATATTCCATTGTACGTGCGTACCACTACATCTTTATGCATTTTTTGCTTTCTGGGATATTTAACTTGTACCGTAGACGAGGTTGTTGTAAACAGAGCCGTCCCAAACTTTGGGGTGGCTGTGTGTTTTTCATTTTTATTTCCCTAAGCTATAGGACCATAAGTGGAAGTGCCATAGGCTGTGTTGCTTTGTTTCCTATGTGTTTCAGGAAACACCATACACTTCTCCAGAGTGGCTGTTGGCTATTTACATCCCGCCCATCAGCATAACAAGGCTCCCTGATCTCCATGACCTCTCCTGCCTTTCTGGATTTTACAATATTTTCAGATGCCCCTTTTGACCGGGAGGCAGTGAGACTTCATTGTAGTGCAGATTTCTTTTACACGCTTGGTTGGTTGGCCAAAAAGTGCGTATGCGTTTTTTCCTGAATATATTCAGGAAAAAACGCATACGCCCTTTTTGGCCAAGTGCATCATTGTCGACATTCTGCCTCTTTTCCTATGCTTTAAGTGCAATTCCAGTCTACCCCCTGAAATCGTTTTCCTGAAATTCTGCCCCGCTTTCAAGTCCTCTTCGAAGACTTACTTCTATACATTTTTGGACGATAGCTGTCATTCATAACTCTGCAGGTTTGTGAATTACAGTGTCCCTGAGCTCCTTTCTTCAACTCGCTTTCTTGTGATCTGGCCGCAAAACCGCAGGATTGCTTCAGGCCCTAATCTCTTTCCGGCAGGGCACACTGACCCTTTGGTTAATTCCTCTTCCTGGTGGGAAATGAGCGTTCCATTTTCCCGTGCAGACACCTACAGCTAGTCTCTCATTGCTTCTCTCTATTCCTGTTCATCTTGCGCAGAAATTGCAAAGTGTGCCAAACAGGAGGTTAAATGCACTGACTCTCCTTGTGGGGAGAGTGTTAGTAAAGCGTCTGGAATGGTGAACCCGAGTACCAGGGTACGAAAACTGAGATGCATTTGAAAACGTTTCCCAATCACACGGTGGACCATACTATGGGTTTCCCATGCATGTTTTAGCTGAAGGAAGAATCCCTTAAACCTGGAGAGTTGGGACCCATGGAATGGGTACCATGCAGTATGACTTCAAAGGGTCTGCGTTTGCTCACCGAACCTCACCAATGCTATCAGCCCGAAGTGCCCAGCCTTATGTCTCACCCAGCTCTGGGTGTAGATGTGGTAAATCCAGGTTGCATCACAAGCCCTGAATGAATTATTTAAGAATTGCTCTCTATTTCACTGTCATTGTGCTTTGTTTTTGAAATTCATTTTGATAATGGGATTTATCGGATTTTCACTGCTGCGTTTAGGCCGCTGTACACACGCTTGATTTCCTTATGGAGACATATAAATCCATGGGTTTTAAGATTCTTACTTGTCAGGTATCTTGCCAGGCGTTGAATATGGGGTGTTGAGTCCATTTCTTTCAGCAAGGAGTAGGTCTTGTCTATTATATATTTGGCTTATGGAAAGGTATCTGTGCTAATTTCAATCTCTGGTTTTATGCAGCAATACAACTCACCTTTCCCCATAAGCAAGCATAAGTTGGTTTTCTAAATTTGAGACCCTGTTCTGTTTTGTAATTCAGTTCATGTGTGGCCAAGTTTACATTCCGTGTATTAGTGATATCTTATGATGTTTCTTTTTCTGTGTGACTTATTTCTCGTAGAATCATCGTACCTGAATCCACTCATTATGCCGCTACGGGCCTGATGACGTAGATTTCATTGCTGAGTGATATTCCATTGTACGTGCTTACCACAACTTCTTTATCCATTTTTTGCTTTCTCGGATATTTAACTTGTACCATAGACGAGGTTCTTGTAAACAGAGCCGTCCCAAATTTTGGGGTGGCTGTGTGTTTTTGATTTTAATTTCTCTAAGCTATAGGACCATAAGTGGAAGTGCCATAGGCTGTGTTGCTTTGTTTCCTACGTGTTTCAGGAAACACCATACACTTCTCCAGAGTGGCTGTTGGCAATTTACATCCCGCCCATCAGCATAACAAGGCTCCCTGTTCTCCATGACCTGTCGTGCCTTTCTGGAATTTACACTTTTTTCAGATGGCCTTTTTGACCGGGGGGCAGTGAGACTTCATTGTAGTGCACATTTCCTTTACACGGTTGCTTGGTTGGCCAAAAAGGGCGTATGCGTTTTTTCCTGAATATATTCAGGAAAAAACGCATACGCCCTTTTTGGCCAAGTGCATCATTGTCGACATTCTGCCTCTGATCCTATTCTTTAAGTGCAATTCCAGTCTACCCCCTGAAATCGTTTTCCTGAAATTCTGCCCTGATTTCAAGTTCTCTTCGAAGACTTACTTCAAAACATTTTTGGACGATAGCTGAATTCATTACTCTGCAGGTTTGTGAATTACAGTGCCCCTGAGCTCCTTTCTTCAACTCGCTTTCTTGTGAGCTGGCCGCAAAACCGCAGGATTGCTTCAAGCCCTAATCTGGTTCCGGCATGGAATGCTGAGCCTTTGGTTACTTCCTCTTCCTGGTGGGAAATGAGCGTTAAATTTGCACGTGCAGACACCTTCACATTAGTCGTCATGGTGCCCCTTTGCCCCGGTTATCTCTATGGAGGTTGGAGTTGGAGGGCCTCCTCACTCAAGATCAGTGTGCCCACGGAGCCCACCCTGCAACTTCAGGGCATGGTTGGGGGTTAGGATCACCACGAGGGTTCCTTTTCCCTTAGGAGGGAGGTGGCCTTTTGGGCTGCTGATTTCCAGGTTATCAGATACTGCCAGTATCTTGGCCAGATGTGGCCGTGGGCCAAGCCCCTTGGTGACCGTAGTTTATCCTACCTGGATCGCATTCTTGCATTGTTCCATTTCAAGTGGTCCCAGGTTTTGCACTAATACTCCAATGGCGATTCACCGTTCACCAGGAATGTAAAGGTCAAAGGGTTTAGCTAAATTAGGGAGTTCCAGGGCAAGGGTCTGAATTGACTGCTCTTTCCATTCTTGAAAGGCCACTTCTGTATTCTATTCAAAAGGATCATCACCTTTTCCTTTCAGTGTTTCATATAGAGGCCGAGCTAGTAGACTGTAGTTAGGGATCCAGAAGCAGCAAACCCTGGCCTCCCCAGGAACCCCTAAGCTGTCTTCTAGTTTTAGAAATGGGTAAGGCAGTAAATTGTTTCTTCCCTTTCCTGGGATGGGCTTCTCCGACCTTCTGTGAGAATGAAGCCCAGGCAGGTCACCGTAGTCTGTGATATTTGAGCTTTTTCTTGGACAACTTGTATCCTTTATTGGCTTCGTAGTTCAGAGGTCTCCTTAGTAGGGCTGGCGATCAGAATGTCGTCTGCATATTGAAGGAGTGTTTCCTTTTCCAGAGGTAGAACTTTTAGTTCTTTAGCTGAGCTTTCCCCAAAGATGGTGTGGGAATTTTTGAACCCTTGGGGCAACACGGCCCGGAAGTATTGTTTTAGTTGTATGTTGAGTCCTGCCACTCACAAGCCAAAATTTCTTGTGACTCTGGGACTAATAGAATACAAAAGAAGGCATCATTGAAGACTAATACAGAATACCATGTCCTGGTGGTTGGTAGAATGACCAGCAGGGTGTAGGATTTAGGAACTACTGGAGGTATATCCTCAGTGGCTTCACTGACTGTCCTGACATCCTTTACCAGGACTCCAGCAGCCCATGGGGCTCTCGAGGTCAGGCCAATCCCAGGATATGGAGCTCACCTGGGCAGGTACCCCACCCCAGCCCACGGGGCTCTCGTGTTCAGGACCCTCCCAGGATATGGGGTTCCCTGGGCAGGTCCCCCTGCAGCCCATGGGGATCTCGTGGTCAGGCTCCTCCCAGGATACAGAGCTACCCTTGCAGGTACCATGGCAGGGCTGGGAACACAGGAACCGTGCATATCGCCCTCATTGCAGAGCACTCCCAGCTCACCTGTCACTCAGATCTGACACAGAGCACCTCAGAGCAGGACTTGAACTAACAAACAGCAGCTCCGACAGGTCTGTGACCCTGGGCAACACTCTGTGTGGCCTCCCTCCACCTGGTCTTCCAGAGACTTCCACTGCACCCGGGGCACCAGGCCTCTGTCTCCACCCACCAGCCACCCCTCCTCTCCCTGACTCCTGGGTTCCTCTCATTAGGAGAGGGTTTTCTTGAAGTTGTCTCCCACTCATGGGCCAGATAATATAATTAGAAAACAAGCCAGAGCTGCAGCCCCTTGTCTATCCTGACTCTCAGGAGCCCACACCTGTTCCTTGGACCTGGCCGATTCAGCAAGTTCCAGTTTCTGCAACTGTGAGCCCCTGAGGGGTGATTATTGGCTGGCCTGGGAAGCCCGACCGTGCCGGCCAGCCCTCCCCAGGTGTGCCTGGGTTCAGATCAATATAAACACCGCTCCAGGCAGCAAGAGCCCCTGCAGCTGTGCCTGACGCCATTTTCTCTGCCCTGTCAGCAGTCTTGGGGCTGGACTGGTGGGAGGGAGTGAGAGGCCACGGCTTTGTGGGTGGCCCAGTGTGAGTGGGGCTCTGCTGGACTTTCTGCAGCAGTTGCCAAGATGCCACCTGCTAAAGAAGAGGATGTGTCACCCATACCTGCCGCTGGAATTTCTCCCTGGGCAGAGGTGAGTGAGGAAGAAAGCAGTGGGGGCCGGGACAGCAGGGGTATCTCAGGCAGGGAAATGGAAAGCTTCCAGAAGAGCACCCAGGGCCAGGACCACCCTGGCTGGCCTGCAGGCACCAAGTCGGCTGGCATGCTGTCGCTCATGTGGCTCCATGGCCCTTCCTCTAGGCTTTCAAGTCCTTGTACATATTCAGGTGTTTTACCTGGGAAGGGTGGGAACATTTCAGCAGCAGCTGGCCTGGGGCTCAGCCCACGTTTACTCACAGATGCCTCGGCACGGTCCCCCAGCTTTGCAATGAGGACGCTTGTTGCGTGGGGCCTGCTGGCTGAATGGGAGATGATTCCCCACCACTGACCAACTTCAGAATTGTTTACAACTGGAGCAAGTGCCCTGATACGGTTTTCCCCTGTGTAGCTGGTGGGTTCTGTTTTTTTTTTTCTTTTTTTCTTTTTTGGTTCAAGGTAGATTTTATTCCTCTTTTTTGTATTTACAGATATAAGCATGGAAATAATTTATTCATATAAATACATGTATGTGAAGGGAAGAATATTTTTTCTGTTTTACTTTTTGTAATTTGAATTTTATTTTTTTATACAGCAGGTTCTTTTTGGTTATCTATTTTATACATATAAATGTATACATGCCAATCCCAATCTCTCAACTCCTCCCACCACCACCCCCCAACAGCTTTCCCCCCTTGGTGTCCATACGTTTGTTGTCTACATCTGTTGCTCTATTTCTGCCTTGCAAAACGGTTCATCTGTACAATTTGTCTAGGTTCCACATATAGGCATTAATAGACAAGATTTCTTTTTCTCTTTCTGACTTACTTCACTCTGTATGACAGTCTCTAGATCCATCAACGTCTCTACAAATGACCCAATTTCATTCCTTTTTATGGCTTAGTAATATTCCATTTTATATATGTACCACATCTTTATGCATTCGTCTGTCTGTGGGCATTTAGGTTGCTTCCATTACCTGGATATTGTAAATAGTGATGCAATGAACATTGCGGTGAATGTCTCTTTTTGATTTATGGTTTTGTCTGGGTATATGCCCAGTAGTGGGACTGCTGTATCATATGGTAATTCTATTCTTAGTTTTATAAGAAACTCCATAACGTTCTCCACAGTGACTGTATCAATTTCATTCCCAACAATAGCGGAAGAGGGTTCCTTATCTCCACACCCTTTCCAGCATTTGTTGTTTGTAGATTTTCTGATGATGCCCATTCTAACAGGTGTGAGGTGATACACCATGGATGAGTCTATTTCGTTGAGCAAAGAGTAGGTCTTGTCTATTACATATTTGGCTTATGGAACGGTATGTGTGCTAATTTCAATCTCTGGTTTTATACAGCACCCCAACTCAACTTTCCCCTTAAGCAAGCATAAGTTTTTATCTAAATGTGAGACTCTGTTCGGTTTTGGAATTCAGTTTATGTGTAGCCAAGTTTACACTCTCTCTATTAGTGATATCTTATGATAATTATCTTTCTCTGTGTGACCTATTTCTCTTAGAATCATCATACTTAAATCCACTCAATTTGCTGCTACAGGCCTGATGACATTGATTTCATTGCTGAGTGATATTCTGTTGTACGTAAGTAGCACAACTCCTTTATCCATATTTTTCTTTCTGGGATATTTAATTTGAACTGGACTCAAGGTTCTTGTAAACACAGCAGCCCTAAATTTTGTGTTGGCTGTGTCTTGTTGATTTTAATTTTCCTAAGCTATAGGGCCAAAAGTGGAAGTGCCCTAGGGTCTGTAGCTTTGTTTTTCAGATGTTTCAGGATACACCATAAACATCTCCAGAGTGTCTGTTGGCAATTTACATCCCGCCCATCAGCATAACAAGGCTCCCTGTTCTCCATGGCCTGTCCTGTGTTTCTGGTTTTTACACTTTTTTCAGATGGCCCTTTTGACGAATGGGAAATGAGACTTCATTGTAGTGCGGATTTCCATTGCTCGAGTGCTTGGTTGGCCAAAAAGGGCATATGTGTTTTTTCCTGAATATACTCAGGAAAAAATGTTTACGCACTTTTGTCCAAGTGCATCACTGTCAAAGATCTGCCGCTTTTCACATGCTTTAAATGCAATTCCAATCTACCTCCTGAAATATGATTCCTGCAATTCTGCCTCGTTTTGAAGTCCTCTTTGCAGACTTACTTCAGTATATTTTTGCCAATAGCTGTCATTTATAACTCTGCAGGTTTGTGAATTACAGTGCCCGTGATTTCCTTTCTTAACTCGTTTCCTTGAAAGCTGGCCACAGAACCGCAGGTTTGCTTTAGGCCATAATCAGGGTCTGGCACGGCACTCTGAGCCTTTGGTTAATTCCTCTTCCTGGTGGGAAATTAGAGTTAAATGTGCCCCTCCGGACACCTGCCTCACTCCCAGCCCCTTGGTGATGTGTGTCCTGTGGTTTGAGGCCACATGTGCTGGGTTCCTCACCTTTGGCTGATGTGGCCCCACTGGTGTGAGGACACTCCTGCCTGGTTCCCATCCCCTTGGTGATGTGGGCCCTCCGGTGAGAGTCTGATCCTGGTTGGGTTCCTCACACTTCTGTGAGGTGGGCCCTCTTCTCTGACGTCACTCCTGCCTGGCTGGCACACCCCGCCTTGGCGAAGTCGGCCCTCTGGTGGGATTTGGTGCCTGCTGGGTGTCTCCTGCCCTCGGTAATGAGGGCCCTCTGGCGTCAGGCCCTAATTCCTGGGCTCCCAATATTTTCTGATATGCGCCCTGTGGTTCGAGTACACTCCTGCCAGGTTCCCAACCCCATGGGAATGTGGGCCTTCTGCTCGGAGGTCCCAACCGTGGGTTGCTCAGTTTCATGATGAGGGCCCTCTGCTGTGAGTTCTCTCCGGCCTGGATCCCATAGCCTCGCTGCTCCTGTCCACCTGCTGGGAGGTTCCAACTGCGGGATTCCTCACCTTTTTTCTTCTATGGACCCTCTGTTTTGAGACTCCTCCTGCCTGCCTCACTCCCAGTCCCTTGGTGATGTGTGTCCTCTGGTGTGAGGCCACGTGTGCTGGGTCCCTCGCCTTTCGATGATGTGGCCCCACTGGTGTGAGGACACTCCTGCCTGCTTCCTATCCCCTTGATGATGTGGGCCCTCTGGTGAGAGTCTGATCCTGGCTGGGTTCCTCACCCTTCTGTGAGGTGGGCCCTCTGCTGTGAGGTCACTCCTGCCTGGCTGGCACACCCCACCTGGGCAACATCGGCCCTCTTGTGGCACTTGGAGCCTGCTGGGAGCCTCCTCCCCTCGGTGATGGGGGCCCTCTAGCGTCAGGCCCTAACTGCTGGGTACCCACATTTTCTGATACGTGCTAAGTGGTGCGAGGACACTCCTGCGAGGTTCCCATCCCCATGGGCATGTGGGCCTTCTGCTCTAAGGTCCCAACACCTGTGTTGTTCACCGTTTCATGATGTTGTCTCTCTGGTGTTAGTTCACTCAGGCCTAGATCCCATAGACTCTGTGCTCTGAGCCGACTGCTGGGAGGTTCCTACTGCTGGATTCCTTACCTTTTTTATTCTTTGGGTCCTGTGTTTTTATGCTCCTACTTCCTGACTCACTCCCAGCCCCTTTGTGATGTAGGTCCTCTGGTTTAAGGCCACATGTACTGGTTTCCTCACCTTTATTGATGTGGCCCCACTGGTGTGAGGACACTCCTGCCTGGTTCCCATCCCCTTGGTGATGGGGGCCCTCTGGTGAGAGTCTGATCCTGTCTGGATTCCTCACACATCTGGGAGGTGGGCCCTCTGCTGTGAGGTCACTCCTGCCTGGCTGGCCCACGTCACCTTGGCGACGTGGGCCCTCAGTTGGGAGTTGGTGCCTGCTGGGAGTCTCCTCCCCTCGGTAATGAGGGCCCTCTGGCGTCAGACCCTAACTCCTTGGCTCCCAAAATTTTCTGTTGTGCGCCCTGTGGTGCTAGTACACTCCTGCCAGGTTCCCAACCCCATGGGAATGTGGGCCTTCTGCTCTGAGGTCCCAACCGTGGGTTGCTCAGTTTCTTGATGAGGGCCCTCTGGTGTGAGTTCACTCCAGCATGGATCCCATAGCCTCGCTGCTCCTGGCCACCTGCGGGGAAGTTCCAACTGCGGGATTCCTCACCTTTTTCCTTCTATGGGCCCTCTGTTTTGAGACTCCTCCTGCCTGCCTCACTCCCAGCCCCTTGGTGATGTGTGTCCTCTGGTTTGAGGCCACGTGTGCTGGGTCCCTCACCTTTCGGTGATGTGGCCCCACTGGTGTGAGGACACTCCTGCCTGGTTCCTATCCCCTTGGTGATGTGGGCCCTCTGGTGAGAGTCTGATCCTGGCTGGGTTCCTCACACTTCTGTGAGGTGGGCCCTCTGCTGTGAGGTCACTCCTGCCTGGCTGGCACACCCCGCCTTGGCAATGTCGGCCCTCTTGTGGCAGTTGGAGCCTACTGGGAGCCTCCTCCCCTCGGTGATGAGGGCCCTCTGGCGTCAGGCCCTAACTGCTGGGTACCCACATTTTCTGATACGTGCTAAGTGGTGCGAGGACACTCGTGCCATGTTCCCAACCCCATGGTGATGTGGGCCTTCTGCTCTGAGGTCCAAACGGCTGGGTTGCTCACAGTTTCATGATGTGGGCCCTCTGCTGTGAGTTCACTGTGACCTGGATCGCATAGACTCGGTGCTCTGGGCCGCCTGCTGGGAGGTTCCCACTGCAGGATTCCTCAGCTTTTTTATTCTATTCGCCCTGTGTTGTGAGGCTACTCATGCCTGCCTCACTCCGAACCCCTTGGAGATCTGGGTCCTCTGGTTTAGGCCACATGTGCTGGGTTCCTCACCTTTCTATGATGTGGTCACCCTGGTGTGAAGACAGTCCTGCCTGGTTCTGATGCCCTTGGTGATGTGGGCCCTCTGGTGAGAGTCTTATCCTGGCTGGGTTCCTCACCATTCTGTGAGGTAGGCCCTCAGCTGTGAGGTCACTCCTGCCTGGCTGTTGCACGTCACCTTGGCGACATGGTCCCTCCGTAGGGAGTTGGTGCCTGCTTGGGGTCTCCTCCCCTTGGTAATGAGGGCCCTCTGGCATCAGGCCCTAATTTCTGGGTTCCCAAAATTCTCTGATGTGCGCCCTGTGGTGCGAGTACACTTCTGCCAAGTTCCCAACCACATGGGAATGTGGGCCTTCTGCTCTAAGGTCCCAACGGCTGGGTTGCTCACAGTTTCATGATGAGGGCCCTCTGTTTTGAGTTCAGTCAGGCCTGGATCCCATAGCCTCGCTGCTCCTGGCCGCCTGCTGGGAGGTTCCAACTGCGGGATTCCTCACCTTTTTTACGCAATGGGCCCTCTGTTTTGAGGCTCCTCTTGCCTGCCTCACTCCCAGCCCCTTGGTGATGTGTGTCCTATAGTTTGAGGCCACGTGTGCTGGGTCCGTCACATTTCGGTGATGTGGCCCCACTGGTGTGAGGACACTCCTGCCTGGTTTCCATTCCCCTGGTGATGTGGGCCCTCTGGTGAGAGTCTGATCCCCTTTGGGTTCCTCACACTTTTGTGTGGTTGGCCCTCTGCTCTGAGGTCACTCCTGCCTGGCTGGCCCACCCCGCATTGGCGACGTCGGCCCTCTGGTAGCAGTTGGAGCTTGCTGGGAGCCTCCTCTCCGCAGTGCTGAGGGCCCTCTGGCGTCCGGCCCTAACTGCTGGGCTCCCCACATTTTCTGTTGTGTGCCCACTGGTGCGATGACACTCCTGCTTGGTTCCCTTCCCCATGGGGATGTGGGCCTTGTGCTCTGAGGTCACAACGGCTGGGTTGCTTACAGTATCATGATGAGGGCCCTCTGTTGTGAGTTCATCACTGCCTGGATCCCATAGCCTCGGTGCTCTGGGCCGCCTGCTGGGATGTTCCAAATGCTGGATTCCTCACCTTTTTATACAATGGGCCATGTGTTTTGAGGTTAATCCTGCCTGCCTCGCTCTGAGACCCATGGTGATGTGGGTCTTCTGGTTTGAGGCCACATGTGCTGGGTACCTCAACTTTCGATGATGTGGCCCCACGGGTGTGAGGACACTCGTGCCTGATTCCCAGCCCCTTGCTTATGTGGGCACTCTGGTGAGTGTCTGATCATGACTGGGTTCCTTACCCTTCTGTGAGGTGGGCGCTCTGATGTGAGGTCACTCCTGCCTGGATGGCTCACGTCGCCTTGGCGATGTAGGCCCTCTGTTGGCCACTGAAGCATGCTGGGAGCCTCCTACCCTCTTTAATGAGGGCCCTGGAAGAAACGCATATGCCCTTTTTGACCAAGTGCATCATTGTCGAGGTTCTGCCTCTTCTCCTATACTTTCAGAGGACTTCCCGTCTACCTCCTGAAATCGTATTCCTGGAATTCTGCCCCGCGTTCAAGTCCTCTTTGCAGCCTTACTTCAATATATTTTTGGACGATAGCTGTCATTTATAACTCTGCAGGTTTGTGAATTACAGTGCCCCTGAGCTCCATTCTTCAACTCGCTTTCTTGTGAGCTGGCCGCAAAACCGCAGGATTGCTTCAGGCCCTAATCTGGTTCCAGCACGGCATGTTGAGCCTTTGGCTAATTCCTCTTCCTGATGGGAAATGAGCGTTAAATTTGCTCGTGCAGACACCTACAGCTAATCTCTCATTGGTTCTCCCTATTCCTGTTCATCTTGCGCAGAAATTCCAAACTGTGCCAAACAGGAGGTTAAAGGCACTGACTCTCCAAGTGGGGAAAGAGTTAGTAAAGCGTCTGGAATGGTAAAACCGAGTATGAGGGGACGAAAACTGAGATGCATTTAAAAAGGTTTCCCGGTCACACGGTGGACCATATTCTGGGTTTCCCATGCGTGTTTTACCTGAAGGAAGAATCCCTTAAACCTGGAGAGGTGGGACCCATGGAATGGGTACCATGCAGTATGACTTCAAAGGGTCTGACTTTGCTCACCGAACCTCACCAATGCTATCAGCGCGAAGAGTCCAGCCTTATGTCTCACCCAGCTCTGGGTGTAGATGTGGTAAATCCAGGTGGCATCACAAGCCCTGAATGAATTATTTAAGAATTGCTCTCTATTTCACTGTCATTGTGTTTTGTTTTTGAAATTTATTTTGATAATGGGATTTATCGGATGTCCACTGTTGCATTTAGGCCGCTGTACACACGCTTGATTTCCTTATGGAGACATATAAATCCATGGGTTTTAAGATTCTTACTTGGCAGGTATCTTCCCAGGCGTTGAATATGGGGTGTTGAGTCCATTTCGTTGAGCAAGGAGTAGGTCTTGTCTATTATATATTTGGCTTATGGAACGGTATCTGTGCTAATTTCAATCTCTGGTTTTATACAGCACCCCAACTCACCTTTCCCCATAAGCAAGCATAAGTTGTTTTTCTAAACTTGAGACCCTGTTCTGTTTTGTAATTCAGTACATGTTTAGCCAAGTTTACATTCCGTGTATTAGGGATATCTTATGATGTTTCTTTTTCTGTGTGACTTATTTCTCGTAGAATCTTCATACCTGAATCCACTCATTATGCCGCTACGGGCCTGATGACGTAGATTTCATTGCTGAGTGATATTCCACTGTACGTGCGTACCACAACTTCTTTATCCATTTTTTGCTTTCTTGGATATTTAACTTGTACCGTAGATGAAGTTCTTGTAAACAGAGCCGTCCCATACTTTGGGGTGGCTGTGTCTTTTTGATTTTAATTTCCCTAAGCTATAGGACCATAAGTGGAAGTGCCATAGGCTGTGTTGCTTTGTTTCCTCCGTGTTTCAGGAAACACCATACACTTCTCCAGAGTGGCTGTTGGCAATTTCCATCCCGCCCATTAGCATAACAAGGCTCCCTGTTCTCCATGACCTTTCCTGCCTTTCTGGATTTTACACTTTTTTCAGATGGCCCTTTTGACCGGGGGGCAGTGAGACTTCATTGTAGTGCCGATTTCATTTACACGCTTGCTTGGTTGGCCAAAAAGTGCGTTTGCGTTTTTTCCTGAATATATTCAGGAAAAAACGCGTATGCCCTTTTTAGCCAAGTGCATCATTGTCTACATTCTGCCTCTGTTCCTATGCTTTAAGCGCAATTCCAGTCTACCCCCTGAAATCGATTTCCTGAAATTCTGCCCCGCTTTCAAGTCCTCTTCGAAGACTTACATCAGTACATTTTGGACGATAGCTGTCATTCATAACTCTGCAGGTTTGTGAATTGCAGTGCCCCTGAGCTCCTGTCTTCAACTCGCTTTCTTGTGAGCTGGCCGCAAAACCGCAGGATTGTTTCAGGCCCTAATCTCTTTCCGGCAGGGCACGCTGAGCCTTTGTTTAATTCCTCTTCCTGGTGGGAAATGAGCGTTCCATTTGCCCGTGCAGGCACCTACAGCTAGTCTCTCATTGGTTCTCCCTATTCCTGTACATCTTGCGCAGAAATTGCAAACTGTGCCAAACAGGAGGTTAATGGCACTGACTCTCCAAGTGGGGAGAGTGTTAGTAAAGCGTCTGGAATGATGAACCCGAGTACCAGGGGACGAAAACTGAGATGCATTTGAAAACGTTTCCCGGTCACACAGTGCACTGTACTGTGGGTTTCCCATGCATGTTTTAGCTGAAGGAAGAATCCCTTAAACCTGGAGAGTTGGGACCCATGGAAATGGTACCATGCAGTATGACTTCAAAGGGTCTGCGTGTGCTCACCAAACCTCACCAATACTATCAGCCCGAAGTGTCCAGCCTTATGTCTCACCCAGGTCTGGGTGTAGATGTGGTAAATCCAGGTTGCATCACAAGCCCTGAATGAATTATTTAAGAATTGCTCTCTATTTCACTGTCATTGTGTTTTGTTTTTGAAATTCATTTTGATAATGGGATTTATCGGATGTTCACTGCTGCGTTTAGGCCGCTGTACACACGCTTGTTTTCCTTATGGAGACATATAAATCCATGGGTTTTAAGATTCTTACTTGTCAGGTATCTTCCCAGGCGTTGAATATGGGGTGTTGAGTCCATTTCGTTGAGCAAGGAGTAGGTCTTGTCTATTATATATTTGGCTTATGGAACGGTATCTGTGCTAATTTCAATCTCTGGTTTTATGCAGCACCCCAACTCACCTTTCCCCATAAGCAAGCATAAGTTGGTTTTCTAAATTTGAGACCCTGTTCTGTTTTGTAATTCAGTTCATGTGTAGCCAAGTTTACATTCGGTGTATTAGTGATATCTTATGATGTTTCTTTTTCTGTGTGACTTATTTCTCATAGAATCATCATACCTGAATCCACTCATTATGCCGCTACGGGCCTGATGACGTAGATTTCATTGCTGAGTGATATTCTATTGTACGTGCGTACCTCAACATCTTTATGCATTTTTTGCTTTCTGGGATATTTAACTTGTACCGTAGACGAGGTTGTTGTAAACAGAGCCGTCAAAAATTTTGGGGTGGCTGTATCTTTTTGATTTTAATTTCCCTAAGCTATAGGACCATAAGTGGAAGTGCCATAGGCTGTGTTGCTTTGTTTCCTACGTGTTTCAGGAAACACCATTCACTTCTCCAGAGTGGTTGTTGGCAGTTTACATCCCGCCCATCAGCATAACAAGGCTCCCTGTTCTCCATGACCTGTCCTGCCTTTCTGGATTTTACACTTTTTTCAGATGGCCCTTTTGACCGGGGGGCAGTGAGACTTCATTGTAGTGCAGATTTCCTTTACACGCTTGTTGGTTGGCGAAAAAGTGCATATGCGTTTTTTCCTGAATATATTCAGGGAAAAACGCATACGCCCTTTTTGGCCAAGTGCATCATTGTCGACATTCTGCCTCTTTTCCTATGCTTTAAGTGCAATTCCAGTCTACCCCGTGAAATCGTTTTCCTGAAATTCTGCCCCGCTTTCAAGTCCTCTTTGAAGACTTACTTCAATACATTTTTGGACAATAGCTGTCATTCATAACTATGCAGGTTTCTGAATTACACTGCCCCTGAGCTCCTTTCTTCAACTAGCTTTCTTGTGAGCTGGCCACAAAACCGCAGGATTGCTTCAGGCCATAATCTCTTTAGGGCAGGGCACGCTGAGCTTTTGGTTAATTCCTCTTCCTGGTGGGAAATGAGCGTTCCATTTGCCCGTGCAGACACCTACAGCTAGTCTCTCATTGGTTCTCCCTATTCCTGTTCATCTTGCGCAGAAATTGCAAACTGTGCCAAACAGGAGGTTAAAGGCACTGACTCTCCAAGTGGGGATAGTGTTAGTAAAGCATCTGGAATGGTGAACCCGAGCACCAGGGGACGAAACCTGAGATGCATTTGAAAACGTTTCCCGGTCACACAGTGCACTGTACTGTGGGTTTCACATGCATGTTTTAGCTGAAGGAAGTATCCCTTAAACCTGGAGAGTTGGGATCCATGGAATGCGTACCATGCAGTATGACTTCAAAGGGTCTGCGTTTGGTCACCGAACCTCACCAATGCTATCAGCCCGAAGTGTCCAGCCTTATGTCTCACCCAGCTCTGGGTGTAGATGTGGTAAATCCAGGTTGCATCAGAAGCCCTGAATGAATTATTTAAGAATTGCTCTCTATTTCACTGTCATTGTGTTTTGTTTTTGAAATTCATTTTGATAATGCGATTTATCGGATTTTCACTGCTGCGTTTAGGTCGCTGTACACACGCTTGATTTCCTTATGGAGACATATAAATCCATGGGTTTTAAGATTCTTACTTGTCAGGTATCTTCCCAGGCGTTGAATATGGGGTGTTGAGTCCATTTCGTTGAGCAAGGAGTAGGTCTTGTCTATTATATATTTGGCTTATGGAACGGTATCTGTGCTAATTTCAATCTCTGGTTTTATGCAGCACCCCAACTCACTTTTCCCCATAAGCAAGCATATGTTGCTTTTCTAAATTTGAGACCCTATTCTGTTTTCTAATTCAGTTCATGTGTAGCCAAGTTTACATTCCGTGTATTAGTGATATCTTATGATGTTTCTTTTTCTGTGTGACTTATTTCTCGTAGAATCATCATACCTGAATCCACTCATTATGCCGCTATGGGCCTGATGACGTAGATTTCATTGCTGAGTGATATTCCATTGTACGTGCGTACCACTACATCTTTATGCATTTTTTGCTTTCTGGGATATTTAACTTGTACCGTAGACGAGGTTGTTGTAAACAGAGCCGTCCCAAACTTTGGGGTGGCTGTGTGTTTTTGATTTTTATTTCCCTAAGCTATAGGACCATAAGTGGAAGTGCCATAGGCTGTGTTGCTTTCTTTCCTACGTGTTTCAGGAAACACCATACACTTCTCCAGAGTGGTTGTTGGCAATTTACATCCCGCCCATCAGCATAACAAGGCTCCCTGATCTCCATGACCTCTCCTGCCTTTCTGGATTTTACAATATTTTCAGATGCCCCTTTTGACCGGGAGGCAGTGAGACTTCATTGTAGTGCAGATTTCTTTTACACGCTTGGTTGGTTGGCCAAAAAGGGCGTATGCGTTTTTTCCTGAATATATTCAGGAAAAAACGCATACGCCCTTTTTGGCCAAGTGCATCATTGTCGACATTCTGCCTCTTTTCCTATGCTTTAAGTGCAATTCCAGTCTACCCCCTGAAATCGTTTTCCTGAAATTCTGCCCCGCTTTCAAGTCCTCTTCGAAGACTTACTTCTATACATTTTTGGACGATAGCTGTCATTCATAACTCTGCAGGTTTGTGAATTACAGTGTCCCTGAGCTCCTTTCTTCAACTCGCTTTCTTGTGAGCTGGCCGCAAAACCGCAGGATTGCTTCAGGCCCTAATCTCTTTCCGGCAGGGCACACTGAGCCTTTGGTTAATTCCTCTTCCTGGTGGGAAATGAGCGTTCCATTTTCCCGTGCAGACACCTACAGCTAGTCTCTCATTGCTTCTCCCTATTCCTGTTCATCTTGCGCAGAAATTGCAAAGTGTGCCAAACAGGAGGTTAAATGCACTGACTCTCCTTGTGGGGAGAGTGTTAGTAAAGCGTCTGGAATGGTGAACCCGAGTACCAGGGTACGAAAACTGAGATGCATTTGAAAACGTTTCCCAATCACACGGTGGACCATACTATGGGTTTCCCATGCATGTTTTAGCTGAAGGAAGAATCCCTTAAACCTGGAGAGTTGGGACCCATGGAATGGGTACCATGCAGTATGACTTCAAAGGGTCTGCGTTTGCTCACCGAACCTCACCAATGCTATCAGCCCGAAGTGCCCAGCCTTATGTCTCACCCAGCTCTGGGTGTAGATGTGGTAAATCCAGGTTGCATCACAAGCCCTGAATGAATTATTTAAGAATTGCTCTCTATTTCACTGTCATTGTGCTTTGTTTTTGAAATTCATTTTGATAATGGGATTTATCGGATTTTCACTGCTGCGTTTAGGCCGCTGTACACACGCTTGATTTCCTTATGGAGACATATAAATCCATGGGTTTTAAGATTCTTACTTGTCAGGTATCTTGCCAGGCGTTGAATATGGGGTGTTGAGTCCATTTCTTTCAGCAAGGAGTAGGTCTTGTCTATTATATATTTGGCTTATGGAAAGGTATCTGTGCTAATTTCAATCTCTGGTTTTATGCAGCACCCCAACTCACCTTTCCCGTTAAGCAAGCATAAGTTGGTTTTCTAAATTTGAGACCCTGTTCTGTTTTGTAATTCAGTTCATGTGTGGCCAAGTTTACATTCCGTGTATTAGTGATATCTTATGATGTTTCTTTTTCTGTGTGACTTATTTCTCGTAGAATCATCGTACCTGAATCCACTCATTATGCCGCTACGGGCCTGATGATGTAGATTTCATTGCTGAGTGATATTCCATTGTACGTGCGTACCACAACTTCTTTATCCATTTTTTGCTTTCTCAGATATTTAACTTGTACCATAGACGAGGTTCTTGTAAACAGAGCCGTCCCAAATTTTGGGGTGGCTGTGTGTTTTTGATTTTAATTTCTCTAAGCTATAGGACCATAAGTGGAAGTGCCATAGGCTGTGTTGCTTTGTTTCCTACGTGTTTCAGGAAACACCATACACTTCTCCAGAGTGGCTGTTGGCAATTTACATCCCGCCCATCAGCATAACAAGGCTCCCTGTTCTCCATGACCTGTCGTGCCTTTCTGGAATTTACACTTTTTTCAGATGGCCTTTTTGACCGGGGGGCAGTGAGACTTCATTGTAGTGCACATTTCCTTTACACGGTTGCTTGGTTGGCCAAAAAGGGCGTATGCGTTTTTTCCTGAATATATTCAGGAAAAAACGCATACGCCCTTTTTGGCCAAGTGCATCATTGTCGACATTCTGCCTCTGATCCTATTCTTTAAGTGCAATTCCAGTCTACCCCCTGAAATCGTTTTCCTGAAATTCTGCCCTTATTTCAAGTTCTCTTCGAAGACTTACTTCAAAACATTTTTGGACGATAGCTGAATTCATTACTCTGCAGGTTTGTGAATTACAGTGCCTCTGAGCTCCTTTCTTCAACTCGCTTTCTTGTGAGCTGGCCGCAAAACCGCAGGATTGCTTCAAGCCCTAATCTGGTTCCGGCATTGAATGCTGAGCCTTTGGTTACTTCCTCTTCCTGGTGGGAAATGAGCGTTAAATTTGCACGTGCAGACACCTTCACATTAGTCGTCATGGTGCCCCTTTGCCCCGGTTATCTCTATGGAGGTTGGAGTTGGAGGGCCTCCTCACTCAAGATCAGTGTGCCCACGGAGCCAACCCTGCAACTTCAGGGCATGGTTGGGGGTTAGGATCACCACGAGGGTTCCTTTTCCCTTAGGAGGGAGGTGGCCTTTTGGGCTGCTGATTTCCAGGTTATCAGATACTGCCAGTATCTTGGCCAGATGTGGCGGTGGGCCAAGCCCCTTGGTGACCGTAGTTTATCCTACCTGGATCGCATTCTTGCATTGTTCCATTTCAAGTGGTCCCAGGTTTTGCACTAATACTCCAATGGCGATTCACCGTTCACCAGGAATGTAAAGGTCAAAGGGTTTAGCTAAATTAGGGAGTTCCAGGGCAAGGGTCTGAATTGACTGCTCTTTCCATTCTTGAAAGGCCACTTCTGTATTCTATTCAAAAGGATCATCACCTTTTCTTTTCAGTGTTTCATATAGAGGCCGAGCTAGTAGACTGTAGTTAGGGATCCAGAAGCAGCAAACCCTGGCCTCCCCAGGAACCCCTAAGCTGTCTTCTAGTTTTAGAAATGGGTAAGGCAGTAAATTGTTTCTTCCCTTTCCTGGGATGGGCTTCTCCGACCTTCTGTGAGAATGAAGCCCAGGCAGGTCACCGTAGTCTGTGATATTTGAGCTTTTTCTTGGACAACTTGTATCCTTTATTGGCTTCGTAGTTCAGAGGTCTCCTTAGTAGGGCTGGCGATCAGAATGTCGTCTGCATATTGAAGGAGTGTTTCCTTTTCCAGAGGTAGAACTTTTAGTTCTTTAGCTGAGCTTTCCCCAAAGATGGTGTGGGAATTTTTGAACCCTTGGGGCAACACGGCCCGGAAGTATTGTTTTAGTTGTATGTTGAGTCCTGCCACTCACAAGCCAAAATTTCTTGTGACTCTGGGACTAATAGAATACAAAAGAAGGCATCATTGAAGACTAATACAGAATACCATGTCCTGGTGGTTGGTAGAATGACCAGCAGGGTGTAGGGTTTAGGAACTACTGGAGGTATATCCTCGGTGGCTTCACTGACTGTCCTGACATCCTTTACCAGGACTCCAGCAGCCCATGGGGCTCTCGAGGTCAGGCCAATCCCAGGATATGGAGCTCACCTGGGCAGGTACCCCACCCCAGCCCACGGGGCTCTCGTGTTCAGGACCCTCCCAGGATATGGGGTTCCCTGGGCAGGTCCCCCTGCAGCCCATGGGGCTCTCGTGGTCAGGCTCCTCCCAGGATACAGAGCTACCCTTGCAGGTACCATGGCAGGGCTGGGAACACAGGAACCGTGCATATCGCCCTCATTGCAGAGCACTCCCAGCTCACCTGTCACTCAGATCTGACACAGAGCACCTCAGAGCAGGACTTGAACTAACAAACAGCAGCTCCGACAGGTCTGTGACCCTGGGCATCACTCTGTGTGGCCTCCCTCCACCTGGTCTTCCAGAGACTTCCACTGCACCCGTGGCACCAGGCCTCTGTCTCCACCCACCAGCCACCCCTCCTCTCCCTGACTCCTGGGTTCCTCTCATTAGGAGAGGGTTTTCTTGAAGTTGTCTCCCACTCATGGGCCAGATAATATAATTAGAAAACAAGCCAGAGCTGCAGCCCCTTGTCTATCCTGACTCTCAGGAGCCCACACCTGTTCCTTGGACCTGGCCGATTCAGCAAGTTCCAGTTTCTGCAACTGTGAGCCCCTGAGGGGTGATTATTGGCTGGCCTGGGAAGCCTGACCGTGCCGGCCAGCCCTCCCCAGGTGTGCCTGGGTTCAGATCAATATAAACACCGCTCCAGGCAGCAAGAGCCCCTGCAGCTGTGCCTGACGCCATTTTCTCTGCCCTGTCAGCAGTCTTGGGGCTGGACTGGTGGGAGGGAGTGAGAGGCCACGGCTTTGTGGGTGGCCCAGTGTGAGTGGGGCTCTGCTGGACTTTCTGCAGCAGTTGCCAAGATGCCACCTGCTAAAGAAGAGGATGTGTCACCCATACCTGCCGCTGGAATTTCTCCCTGGGCAGAGGTGAGTGAGGAAGAAAGCAGTGGGGGCCGGGACAGCAGGGGTATCTCAGGCAGGGAAATGGAAAGCTTCCAGAAGAGCACCCAGGGCCAGGACCACCCTGGCTGGCCTGCAGGCACCAAGTCGGCTGGCATGCTGTCGCTCATGTGGCTCCATGGCCCTTCCTCTAGGCTTTCAAGTCCTTGTACATATTCAGGTGTTTTACCTGGGAAGGGTGGGAACATTTCAGCAGCAGCTGGCCTGGGGCTCAGCCCACGTTTACTCACAGATGCCTCGGCACGGTCCCCCAGCTTTGCAATGAGGACGCTTGTTGCGTGGGGCCTGCTGGCTGAATGGGAGATGATTCCCCACCACTGACCAACTTCAGAATTGCTTACAACTGGAGCAAGTGCCCTGATACGGTTTTCCTCTGTGTAACTGGTGGGTTCTGTTTTTTTTTCTTTTTTTCGTTTTTGGTTCAAGGTAGATTTTATTCCTCTTTTTTGTATTTACAGATATAAGCATGGAAATAATTTATTCATATAAATACATGTATGTGAAGGGAAGAATATTTTCTCTGTTTTACTTTTTGTAATTTGAATTTTATTATTTTTTTATACAGCAGGTTCTTTTTGGTTATCTCTTTTATACATATAAATGTATATATGCCAATCCCAATCTCTCAACTCCTCCCACCACCACCCCCCAACAGCTTTCCCCCCTTGGTGTCCATACGTTTGTTGTCTACATCTGTTGCTCTATTTCTGCCTTGCAAAACGGTTCATCTGTAAAATTTGTCTAGGTTCCACATATAGGCATTAATATACAAGATTTGTTTTTCTATTTCTGACTTACTTCACTCTGTATGACAGTCTCTAGATCCATCAACGTCTCTACAAATGACCCAATTTCATTCCTTTTTATGGCTTAGTAATATTCCATTTTATATATGTACCACTTCTTTATGCATTCGTCTGTCTGTGGGCATTTAGGTTGCTTCCATTACCTGGATATTGTAAATAGTGATGCAATGAACATTGCGGTGAATGTCTCTTTTTGATTTATGGTTTTGTCTGGGTATATGCCCAGTAGTGGGATTGCTGTATCATATGGTAATTCTATTCTTAATTTTATAAGAAACTCCATAATGTTCTCCACAGTGACTGTATCAATTTACATTCCCAACAATAGTGGAAGAGGGTTCCTTATCTCCACACCCTTTCCAGCATTTGTTGTTTGTAGATTTTCTGATGATGCCCATTCTAACATGTGTGAGGTGATACACCATGGATGAGTCTATTTCGTTGAGCAAAGAGTAGGTCTTGTCTAGTACATATTTGGCTTATGGAACGGTATGTGTGCTAATTTCAATCTCTGGTTTTATACAGCACCCCAACTCAACATTCCCCTTAAGCAAGCATAAGTTTTTATCTAAATGTGAGACTCTGTTCGGTTTTGTATTTCAGTTTATGTGTAGCCAAGTTTACACTCCCTCTATTAGTGATATCTTATGATACTTATCTTTCTCTGTGTGACGTATTTCTCTTAGAATCATCATATTTAAATCCACTCAATTTGCTGCTACAGGCCTGATGACATTGATTTCATTGCTGAGTGATATTCCGTTGTACGTAAGTAGCACAACTCCTTTATCCATTTTTTTCTTTCTGGGATATTTAATTTGTACTGGACTCGAGTTTCTTGTAAACACAGCAGCCCTAAATTTTGTGCTGGCTGTGTCTTGTTGATTTTAATTTTCCTAAGCTATAGGGCTAAAAGTGGAAGTACCCTAGGCTCTGTAGCTTTGTTTTTCAGATGTTTCAGGATACACCATAAACATCTCCAGAGTGTCTGTTGGCAATTTACATCCCGCCCATCAGCATAACAAGGCTCCCTGTTCTCCATGGCCTGTCCTGTGTTTCTGGTTTTTACACTTTTTTCAGATGGCCCTTTTGACGAATGGGAAATGGGACTTCATTGTAGTGCGGATTTCCATTGCTGGAGTGCTTGGTTGGCCAAAAAGGGCATATGCGTTTTTTCCTGAATATATTCAGGAAAAAATGTTTACGCACTTTTGTCCAAGTGCATCACTGTCAAAGATCTGCCGCTTTTCACATGCTTTAAATGCAATTCCAGTCTACCTCCTGAAATATGATTCCTGCAATTCTGCCTCGTTTTCAAGTCCTCTTTGCAGACTTACTTCAATATATTTTTGCCAATAGCTGTCATTTATATCTCTGCAGGTTTGTGAATTACAGTGCCCGTGATTTCCTTTCTTAACTCGTTTCCTTGAAAGCTGGCCACAGAACCGCAGGTTTGCTTTAGGCCATAATCAGGGTCCGACACGGCACTCTGAGCCTTTGGTTAATTCCTCTTCCTGGTGGGAAATTAGAGTTAAATGTGCCCCTCCAGACACCTGCCTCACTCCCAGCCCCTTGGTTATGTGTGTCCTGTAGTTTGAGGCCACATGTGCTGGGTTCCTCACCTTTGGCTGATGTGGCCCCACTGGTGTGAGGACACTCCTGCCTGGTTCCCATCCCCTTGGTGATGTGGACCCTCCGGTGAGAGTCTGATCCGGGCTGGGTTCCTCACACTTCTGTGAGGTGGGCCCTCTTCTCTGAGGTCACTCCTGCCTGGCTGGCCCACCCCGCCTTGACGACGTCGGCTCTCTCGTGGGAGTTGGTGCCTGCTGCGAGTCTCCTCCCCTTGGTAATGAGGGCCCTCTGGCGTCAGGCCCTAACTCCTGGCATCCCAAAATTTTCTGATGTGCGCCCTGTGGTGCGAGTACACTACTGCCAGGTTCCCAACACCATGGGAATGTGGGCCTTCTGCTCTGAGGTCCCAACGATGGGTTGCTCAGTTTCATGATGAGGGCCCTCTGGTGTGAGTTCACTCCGGCCTGGATCCCATAGCCTCGTTGCTCCTGGCCACCTGCGGGGAGGTTACAACTGCGGGATTCCTCACCTTTTTTCTTCTATGGGCCCTCTGTTTTGAGACTCCTCCTGCCTGCCTCACTCCCAGCCCCTTGGTGATGTGTGTCCTCTGGTTTGAGGCCACGTGTGCTGGGTCCCTCACCTTTCGATGATGTGGCCCCACTGGTGTGAGGACACTCTTGCCTGGTTCCTATCCCCTTGAAGATGTGGGCTCTCTGGTGAGAGTCTGATCCTGGCTGGGTTCCTCACCCTTCTGTGAGGTGGGCCCTCTGCTGTGAGGTCACTCCTGCCTGGCTGGCACACCCCGCCTGGGCAACATCGGCCCTCTTGTGGCAGTTGGAGCATGCTGGGAGCCTCCTCCCCTCGGTGATGAGGGCCCTCTTGCGTCAGGCCCTAACTGCTGGGTACCCACATTTTCTGATACGTGCTAAGTGGTGCGAGGACACTCCTGCGAGGTTCCCATCCCCATGGGGATGTGGGCCTTCTGCTCTGAGGTCCCAATGGCTGGGTTGCTCACAGTTTCATGATGTGGGCCCTCTGCTGTGAGTTCACTGCAGCCTGGATCACATAGACTCGGTGCTCTGGGCCGCCTGCTGGGAGGTTCCCACTGCAGGATTCCTCACCTTTTTTATTCTATTGGCCCTGTGTTGTGAGGCTACTCATGCCTGCCTCAATCCGAGCCCCTTGGAGATGTGGGTCCTCTGGTTTAGGCCTCATGTGCTGGTTTCCTCACCTTTCTATGATGTGGTCACCCTGGTGTGAAGACAGTCCTGCCTGGTTCTGATCCCCTTGGTGATGTGGGCCCTCTGGTGAGAGTCTTATCCTGGCTGGGTTCCTCACCCTTCTGTGAGGTAGGCCCTCTGCTGTGAGGTCACTCCTGCCTGGCTGTCACACGTCACCTTGTCGACATGGGCCCTCAGTTGGGAGTTGGTGCCTGCTTGGAGTCTCCTCCCCTTGGTAATGAGGGCCCTCTGGCGTCAGACCCTAACTTCTGGGCTCCCAAAATTCTCTGATGTGTGCCCTGAGGTGCGAGTACACTTATGCCATGTTTCCAACCACATAGGAATGTGGGCCTTCTGCTCTGAGGTCCCAAAGCCTGGGTTGCTCACAGTTTCATGATGAGGGCCCTCTGTTTTGAGTTCAGTCAGGTCTGGATCCCATAGCCTCGCTGCTCCTGGCCGCCTGCTGGGAGGTTCCAACTGCGGGATTCCTCACCTTTTTTCTTCTATGGGCCCTCTGTTTTGAGACTCCTCCTGCCTGCCTCACTCCCAGCCCCTTGGTGATGTGTGTCCTCTGGTTTGAGGCCACGTGTGCTGGGTCACTCACATTTCGTTGATGAGGTCCCACTGGTGTGAGGACACTCCAGCCTGGTTCCCATTCTCTTGGTGATGTGGGCCCTCTGGTGAGAGTCTGATCCTCCTTGGGTTCCTCACACTTTTGTGAGGTGGGCCCTCTGCTCTGAGGTCACTCTTGCCTGGCTGGCACACCCCGCATTTGCGACGGCGGCCCACTGGTAGCAGTTGGAGCCTGCTGGGAGCCTCCTCTCCTCGGTGATGAGAGCCCTCTGGTGTCAGGCCCTAACTGCTGGGCTCCCCACATTTTCTGATGTGTGCCCACTGGTGCGATGACACTCCTACTTGGTTCCCTTCCCCATGGGGATGTGGGCCTTGTGCTCTGAGGTCACAACGGCTGGTTTGCTCACAGTTTCATGATGAGGGCCCTCTGTTGTGAGTTCATCACTGCCTGGATCCCATAGCCTCGGTGCTCTGGGCCGCCTGCTGGGATGTTCCAACTGCTGGATTCCTCACCTTTTTTATACAATTGGCCATGTGTTGTGAGGTTAATCCTGCCTGCCTCGCTCTGAGACCCATGGTGATGTGGGTCCTCTGGTTTGAGGCCACATTTTCTTGTTACCTCAACTTTTGATGATATGGCCCCACGGGTGTGATGACACTCCTGCCTGGTTCACAGCCCCTTGCTGATGTGGGCACACTGGTGAGAGTCTGATCCTGGCTGGGTTCCTTACCCTTCTGTGAGGTGGGCCCTCTGGTGTGAGGTCACTCCTGCCTGGCTGGCTCACGTCACCTTGATGATGTGGGTCCTCTGTTGGCCACTGAAGCATTCTGGGAGCCTCCTACCCTCTTTAATGAGGGCCCTGGAAAAAACGCATATGCACATTTTGACCAAGTGCATCATTGTCCAGGATCTGCCTCTTCTCCTATGCTTTCAGAGCACTTCCCGTCTACGTCCTGAAATCATATTCCAGGAATACTGCCCCGCTTTCAAGTCCTCCTCGCAGCCTTACTTCAATATATTTTTGTATGATACCTGTCATTAATAACTCTGCAGGTTTGTTAAATACAGTGTCCCTGAGCTCCTTTCTTCAACATGCTTTCTTGTGAGCTGGCCGCAAAACCGCAGGATTGCTTCAGGCCGTAATCTGGTTTCGGCACGGCACGCTGAGCCTTTGGTAAATTCCTCTTTCTGGTGAGAAATGAGCATTCAATTTGCCCGTGGAGACACCTACAGCTAGTCTCTCATTGGTTCTCCCTATTCCTGTTCATCTTGTGCAGAAATTGCAAACTGTGCCAAACAGGAGGTTAAAGGCACTGACTCTCCAAGTGGGTAGAGGGTTAGTAAAGCATCTGGAATGGTGAACCCGAGTACCAGGGAACGAAACCTGAGAGCCATTTAAAATGGTTTCCCAGTCTCACAGTGGACAATACTCTGGGTTTCCCATGCATGTTTTAGCTGAAGGAAGAATCCCTTAAACCTGGAGAGTTGGGACACATAGAATGGGTACCATGCAGTATGACTTCAAAGGGTCTGCGTTTGCTCACCGAACCTCACCAATGCTATCAGCCCGAAGTGCCCAGCCTTATGTCTCACCCAGCTCTGGTTGTACATGTGGTGAATCCAGGTTGCATCACAAGCCCTGAATCAATTATTTAAGAAATGCTCTCTATTTCACTGTCATTGTGTTTTGTTTTTGAAATTTATTTTGATAATGGGATTTATCGTATTTTTACTGCTGCGTTTAGGCCGATGTACAGACATTTGATTTCCTTATGGAGACATATAAATCCATGGGTTTTAAGATTCTTACTTGTCAGGTATATTCCCAGGCGTTGAATATGGGGTGTTGAGTCTATTTGGCTGAGCAAGGAGTAGGTCTTGTCTATTATATATTTGGCTTATGGAACGGTATCTGTGCTAATTTCAATCTCTGTTTTTATGCAGCACCCCAACTCACCTTTCCCCATAAGCAAGCATAAGTTGGTTGTCTCAATTTGAGACCCTTTTCTGTTTTGTAATTCAGTTCATGTGTAGCCAAGTTTATATTCCGTGTATTAGTCATATCTTATGATGTTTCTTTTTCTGTGTGACTTATTTCTCGTAGAATCATCGTACCTGAATCCACTCATTATGGCGCTACGGGCCTGATGACGTAGATTTCATTGCTGTGTGATATTCCATTGTACGTACGTAGCACTACTTCTTTATCCATTTTTTGCTTTCTCGGATATTTAACTTGTACCGTAGACGAGGTTCCTGTAAACGGAGCCGTCCCAAACTTTGGGGGGGCTGTGTGTTTTTGATTTTAATTTCCCTAAGCTATAGATCCATAAGTGGAAGTGCCATAGGCTGTGTTGTTTTGTTTCCTACGTGTTTCAGGAAACACTATACACTTCTCCAGAGTGGCTGTTGGCAATTTACATCCCGCCCATCAGCATAACAAGGCTCCCTGTTCTCCATGGCCTGTGCTGTCTTTCTGGATTTTACACTTTTTTCAGATGGCCCTTTTGACCTGGGGGCAGTGAGACTTCTTTGTAGTGCAGATTTCTTTAACATGCTGGCTTGGTTGGCCTAAAAGGGCGTATGCGTTTTTTCCTGAATATATTCAGGAAAAAACGCATACGCCCTTTTTGGCCAAGTGCATCATTGTCCACGTTCTGCCTCTTTTCCTATGCTTTAAATGCAATTCCAGTCTACCCCCTGAAATCGTTTTCCTGCAATTCTGCCCCGCTTTCCAGTCCTCTTCGCAGCCTTCCTTCAATATATTTTTGGACGATAGCTGTCATTTATAACTCTGCAGGTTTGTGAATTACAGTGCCCCTGAGCTCCTTTCTTCAACTCGCTTTCTTGTGAGCTGGCCGCAAACCCGCAGGAATGCTTCAGGCCCTAATCTTGTTCCGGCACGGCATGCTGAGCCTTTGGTTAATTCCTCTTCCTGGTGGGAAATGAGCGTTCCATTTGCCCGTCCAGACACCTACAGCTAGTCTCTCATTGGTTCTCCCTATTCCTGTTCATCTTGCGCAGAAATTCCAAACTGTGCCAAACAGGAGGTTAAAGGCACTGACTCTCCAAGTGGGGAGAGTGTTAGTAAACGGTCTGGAATGGTGAACCCGAGTAAAAGGGGACGAAAACTGAGATGCATTTGAAAACGTTTCCCGGTCACACAGTGCACTGTACTGTGGGTTTCCCATGCATGTTTTAGCTGAAGGAAGAATCCCTTAAACCTGGAGAGTTGGGACCCATGGAATGGGTACCATGCAGTATGACTTCAAAGGGTCTGCATTTGCTCATCGAACCTCACCAATGCTATCAGCCCGAAGTGTCCAGCCTTATGTCTCACTCAGCTCTGGGTGTAGATGTGGTAAATCCAGGTTGCATCACAAGCCCTGAATGAATTATTTAAGAATTGCTCTCTATTTCACTGTCATTGTGTTTGTTTTTGTAATTCATTTTGATAATGGGTTTTATCGGATTTTCTCTGCTGCATTCATGCCGCTGTACACACACTTGAGTCTCTTATGGAGACATATAAATCCATGGGTTTGAAGGTTCTTACTAGTCATGTGTAATCCTAGGCGTTGAATATGGGGTGTTTAGTCCATTTCGTTGAGCAAGGGCTAGGTCTTGACTATTACATATTTGTCTTATGGAAAGGTATCTGTGCTAATTTCTATCTCTGGTTTTATGCAGCACCCCAACTCACCTTTCCCCTTAAGCAAGAATAAGTTGGTTTTCTAAATTTGAGACCCTGTTCTGTTTTGTAATTCAGTTCATGTGTAGCCAAGTTTACATTCCGTGTATTAGTGATATCTTATGATGTTTCATTTTCTGTGTGACTTATTTCACTTAGAATCATCGTACCTGAATCCACTCATTATGCCGCGACGGGCCTGATGACATAGATTTCATTGGTGAGTGATATTCCTTTGTACGTACGTACCACACTTCTTTATCCATTTTTCGCTTTCTGGGATATTTAACTTGTACCGTAGACGAGGTTCTTGTAAACAGAAACTTTGCGGTGGCTTTGTGTTTTTGATTTTAATTTCCCTAAGCTATAGGAAAATAAGTGGTAATGCCGTAGGCTCCGTTGCTTTGTTTTTTAGGTTTTTGAGGAAACACCATACACATCTCCAGAGTGGCTGTTGGCAATTTACATCCCGCCGATCAGCATAACAAGGCTCCCTGTTCTCCAAGGCCTGTGCTGCCTTTCTGGATTTTACACTTTTTTCAGATGGCCCTTTTGAACGGGGGGCAGTGAGACTTCATTGTAGTGCAGATTTCTTTAACATGCTTGCTTGGTTGGCCAAAAAGGGCGTATGCGTTTTTTCCTGAATATATTCAGGAAAAAACGCATACGCCCTTTTTGGCCAAGTGCATCATTGTCGACGTTCTGCCTCTTTTCCTATGCTTTAAATACAATTCCAGTCTACCCCCTGAAATCGTTTTCTTGCAATTCTGCCCCGCTTTCAAGTCCTCTTCGCAGCCTTCCTTCAATATATTTTTGGGTGATAGCTGTCATTTATAACTCTGCAGGTTTGTGAATTACAGTGTCCCTGAGCTCCTTTCTTCAACTCGCTTTCTTGTGAGCTGGCCGCAAACCCGCAGGATTGCTTCAGGCCCTAATCTGGTTCCGGCACGGCATGCTGAGCCTTTGGTTAATTCCTCTTCCTGGTGGGAAATGAGCGTTAAATTTGGCCCTGCAGACACCTTCACACGAGTCTTCATGGTGCCACTTTGCCCCGGTTATCTCTATGGAGGTTGCAGTTGGAGGGCCTCCTCGCTCAAGGTCAGTGTGCCCATGGAGCCAACCCTGCAACTTCAGGGCATGGTTGGGTGTTAGGATCACCACGTGGGGTCCTTATCCCTTAGGAGGGAGGTGGCCTTTTGGGCTGCTGATTTCCAGGTTTTCAGATACTGCCAGTATCTTGGCCAGATGTGGCGGTGGGCCAAGCCCCTTGGTGACCGTAGTTTATCCTACCTGGATCGCATTCTTGCATTGTTCCATCTCAAGTGGTCCCAGGTTTTGCACTAATACTCCAATGGCGATTCACCGTTCACCAGGAATGTAAAGGTCAAAGGGTTTAGCTAAATTAGGGAGTTCCAGGGCAAGGGTCTGAATTGACTGCTCTTTCCATTCTTGAAAGGCCACTTCTGCATTCTATTCAAAAGGATCATCATCTTTTCCTTTCAGTGTTTCACATAGAGGCCCAGCTAGTAGACTGTAGTTAGGGATCCAGAAGCAGCAAACCCTGGCCTCCCCAGGAACCCCTAAGCTGTCTTCTAGTTTCAAAAATGGGTAAGGCTGTAAATTGTTTCTTCCCTTTCCTGGGATGGGCTTCTCCGACCTTCTGTGAGAATGAAGCCCAGGCAGGTCACCGTAGTCTGTGATATTTGAGCTTTTTCTTGGACAACTTGTATCCTTTATTGGCTTGGTAGTGCAGAGGTCTCCTTAGTAGGGCTGGCGATCAGAATGTCGTCTGCATATTGAAGGAGTGTTTCCTTTTCCAGAGGTAGAACTTTTAGTTCTTTAGCTGAGCTTTCCCCAAAGATGGTGTGGGAATTTTTGAACCCTTGGGGCAACACGGCCCGGAAGTATTGTTTTAGTTGTATGTTGAGTCCTGCCACTCACAAGCCAAAATTTCTTGTGACTCTGGGACTAATAGAATACAAAAGAAGGCATCATTGAAGACTAATACAGAATACCATGTCCTGGTGGTTGGTAGAATGACCAGCAGGGTGTAGGATTTAGGAACTACTGGAGGTATATCCTCAGTGGCTTCACTGACTGTCCTGACATCCTTTACCAGGACTCCAGCAGCCCATGGGGCTCTCGAGGTCAGGCCAATCCCAGGATATGGAGCTCACCTGGGCAGGTACCCCACCCCCACCCCAGCCCATGGGGCTCTCGTGTTCAGGCCCCTCCCAGGATATGGGGTTCCCTGGGCAGGTTCCCCTGCAGCCCATGGGGCTCTCGTGGTCAGGCCCCTCCCAGGATACAGAGCTACCCTTGCAGGTACCATGGCAGGGCTGGGAACACAGGAACCGTGCATATCGCCCTCATTGCAGAGCACTCCCAGCTCACCTGTCACTCAGATCTGACACAGAGCACCTCAGAGCAGGACTTGAACTAACAAACAGCAGCTCCGACAGGTCTGTGACCCTGGGCATCACTCTGTGTGGCCTCCCTCCACCTGGTCTTCCAGAGACTTCCACTGCACCCGGGGCACCAGGCCTCTGTCTCCACCCACCAGCCACCCCTCCTCTCCCTGACTCCTGGGTTCCTCTCATTAGGAGAGGGTTTTCTTGAAGTTGTCTCCCACTCATGGGCCAGATAATATAATTAGAAAACAAGCCAGAGCTGCAGCCCCTTGTCTATCCTGACTCTCAGGAGCCCACACCTGTTCCTTGGACCTGGCCGATTCAGCAAGTTCCAGTTTCTGCAACTGTGAGCCCCTGAGGGGTGATTATTGGCTGGCCTGGGAAGCCTGACCGTGCCGGCCAGACCTCCCCAGGTGTGCCTGGGTTCAGATCAATATAAACACCGCTCCAGGCAGCAAGAGCCCCTGCAGCTGTGCCTGACGCCATTTTCTCTGCCCTGTCAGCAGTCTTGGGGCTGGACTGGTGGGAGGGAGTGAGAGGCCACGGCTTTGTGGGTGGCCCAGTGTGAGTGGGGCTCTGCTGGACTTTCTGCAGCAGTTGCCAAGATGCCACCTGCTAAAGAAGAGGATGTGTCACCCATACCTGCCGCTGGAATTTCTCCCTGGGCAGAGGTGAGTGAGGAAGAAAGCAGTGGGGGCCGGGACAGCAGGGGTATCTCAGGCAGGGAAATGGAAAGCTTCCAGAAGAGCACCCAGGGCCAGGACCTTCCTGGCTGGCCTGCAGGCACCAAGTCGGCTGGCATGCTGTCACTCATGTGGCTCCATGGCCCTTCCTCTAGGCTTTCAAGTCCTTGTACATATTCAGGTGTTTTACCTGGGAAGGGTGGGAACATTTCAGCAGCAGCTGGCCTGGGGCTCAGCCCACGTTTACTCACAGATGCCTCGGCACGGTCCCCCAGCTTTGCAATGAGGACGCTTGTTGCGTGGGGCCTGCTGGCTGAATGGGAGATGATTCCCCACCACTGACCAACTTCAGAATTGTTTACAACTGGAGCAAGTGCCCTGATACGGTTTTCCTCTGTGTAACTGGTGGGTACTGTTTTTTTTTCTTTTTTTCGTTTTTGGTTCAAGGTAGATTTTATTCCTCTTTTTTCTATTTACAGATATAAGCATGGAAATAATTTATTCATATAAATAAATGTATGTGAAGGGAAGAATATTTTTTCTGTTTTACTTTTTGTAATTTGAATTTTATTTTATTTTTTTATACAGCAGGTTCTTTTTGGTTATCTATTTTATACATATAAATGTATATATGCCAATCCCAATCTCTCAACTCCTCCCACCACCACCCCCCAACAGCTTTCCCCCCTTGGTGTCCATACGTTTGTTGTCTACATCTGTTGCTCTATTTCTGCCTGGCAAAACGGTTCATCTGTACAATTTTTCTAGGTTCCACATATATGCATTAATAGACAAGATTTGTTTTTCTCTTTCTGACTTACTTCACTCTGTATGACAGTCTCTAGATCCATCAACGTCTCTACAAATGACCCAATTTCATTCCTTTTTATGGCTTACTAATATTCCATTTTATATATGTACCACATCTTTATGCATTCGTCTGTCTGTGGGCATTTAGGTTGCTTCCATTACCTGGATATTGTAAATAGTGATGCAATGAACATTGCGGTGAATGTCTCTTTTTCTTTTATGGTTTTGTCTGGGTATATGCCCAGTAGTGGGATTGCTGTATCATATGGTAATTCTATTCTTAGTTTTATAAGAAATTCCATAATGTTCTCCACAGTGACTGTATCAATTTACATTCCCAACAATAGTGGAAGAGGGTTCCTTATCTCCACACCCTTTCCAGCATTTGTTGTTTGTAGATTTTCTGATGATGCCCATTCTAACAGGTGTGAGGTGATACACCATGGATGAGTCTATTTCGTTGAGCAAAGAGTAGGTCTTGTCTAGTACATATTTGGCTTATGGAACGGTATGTGTGCTAATTTCAATCTCTGGTTTTATACAGCACCCCAACTCAACTTTCCCCTTAAGCAAGCATAAGTTTTTATCTAAATGTGAGACTCTGTTCGGTTTTGGAATTCAGTTTATGTGTAGCCAAGTTTACACTCTCTCTATTAGTGATATCTTATGATAATTGTCTTTCTCTGTGTGACCTATTTCTCTTAGAATCATCATACTTAAATCCACTCAATTTGCTGCTACAGGCCTGATGACATTGATTTCATTGCTGAGTGATATTCCGTTGTACGTAAGTAGCACAACTCCTTTATCCATTTTTTTCTTTCTGGGATATTTAATTTGCACTGGACTCAAGGTTCTTGTAAACACAGCAGCCCTAAATTTTGTGTTGGCTGTGTCTTGTTGATTTTAATTTTCCTAAGCTATAGGGCCAAAAGTGGAAGTGCCCTAGGGTCTGTAGCTTTGTTTTTCAGATGTTTCAGGATACACCATAAACATCTCCAGAGTGTCTGTTGGCAATTTACATCCCGCCCATCAGCATAACAAGGCTCCCTGTTCTCCATGGCCTGTCCTGTGTTTCTGGTTTTTACACTTTTTTCAGATGGCCCTTTTGACGAATGGGAAATGAGACTTCATTGTAGTGCGGATTTCCATTTCTCGAGTGCTTGGTTGGCCAAAAAGGGCATATGTGTTTTTTCCTGAATATATTCAGGAAAAAATGTTTACGCACTTTTGTCCAAGTGCATCAGTGTCAAAGATCTGCCGCTTTTCACATGCTTTAAATGCAATTCCAATCTACCTCCTGAAATATGATTCCTGCAATTCTGCCTCGTTTGCAAGTCCTCTTTGCAGACTTACTTCCATATAATTTTGCCAATAGCTGTCATTTATAACACTGCAGGTTTGTGAATTACAGTGCCCGTGATTTCCTTTCTTAACTCGTTTCCTTGAAAACTGGCCACAGAACCGCAGGTTTGCTTCAGGCCGTAATCAGGGTCCGGCACGGCACTCTGAGACTTTGGCTCATTCCACTTCCTGGTGGGAAATTAGAGTTAAATGTGCCCCTCCGGACACCTGCCTCACTCTTAGCCCCTTGGTGATGTGTGTCCTGTGGTTTGAGGCCACATGTGCTGGGTTCCTCACCTTTGGCTGATGTGGCCCCACTGGTGTGAGGACACTCCTGCCTGGTTCCCATCCCCTTGGTGATGTGGGCCCTCCGGTGAGAGTCTGATCCTGGTTGGGTTCCTCACACTTCTGTGAGGTGGGCCCTCTTCTCTGAGGTCACTCCTGCCTTGCTGGCACACCCCGCCTTGGCGACGTCGGCCCTCTGGTGGGATTTGGTGCCTGCTGGGTGTCTCCTCCCCTTGGTAATGAGGGCCCTCTGGCGTCAGACCCTAACTCCTGGGCTCCCAATATTTTCTGATGTGCGCCCTGTGGTTCGAGTACACTCCTGCCAGGTTCCCAACCCCATGGGAATGTGGGCCTTCTGCTCTGAGGTCCCAACCGTGGGTTGCTCAGTTTCATGATGAGGGCCCTCTGCTGTGAGTTCTCTCCGGCCTGGATCCCATAGCCTCGCTGCTCCTGGCCACCTGCTGGGAGGTTCCAACTGCGGGATTCCTCACCTTTTTTCTTCTATGGACCCTCTGTTTTGAGACTCCTCCTGCCTGCCTCACTCCCAGTCCCTTGGTGATGTGTGTCCTCTGGTGTGAGGCCACGTGTGCTGGGTCCCTCGCCTTTCGATGATGTGGCCCCACTGGTGTGAGGACACTCCTGCCTGGTTCCTATCCCCTTGATGATGTGGGCCCTCTGGTGAGAGTCTGATCCTGGCTGGGTTCCTCACCCTTCTGTGAGGGGGGCCCTCTGCTGTGAGGTCACTCCTGCCTGGCTGGCACACCCCACCTGGGCAACATCGGCCCTCTTGTGGCACTTGGAGCCTGCTGGGAACCTCCCCTCGGCGATGGGGGCCCTCTTGCCTCAGGCCCTAACTGCTGGGTACCCACATTTTCTGATACGTGCTAAGTGGTGCGAGGACACTCCTGCGAGGTTCCCATCCCCATGGGCATGTGGGCCTTCTGCTCTAAGGTCCCAACACCTGTGTTGTTCACCGTTTCATGATGTTGGCTCTCTGGTGTTAGTTCACCCAGGCCTAGATCCCATAGCCTCTGTGCTCTGAGCGGCCTGCTGGGAGGTTCCTACTGCTGGATTCCTTACTTTTTTATTCTTTGGGTCCTGTGTTTTCATGCTCCTACTTCCTGACTCACTCCCAGCCCATTTGTGATGTAGGTCCTCCGGTTTAAGGCCACATGTACCAGTTTCCTCACGTTTATTGATGCGGTCCCACTGGTGTGAGGACACTCCTGCCTGGTTCCCATCCCCTTGGTGATGGGGGCCCTCTGGTGAGAGTCTGATCCTGTCTGGATTCCTCACACTTCTGGGAGGTGGGCCCTCTGCTGTGAGGTAACTCCTGCCTGGCTTGCTCCCATTGCCTTGGTGACGTCGGCCCTCTGGTGGCATTTGGAGCCTGCTGGTAGCCTCCTCTCCTCAGTGATGAGGGCCCTCTGGCGTCAGGCCATAACTGCTGGGTTCCCACATTTTCTGATACGTGCTATGTTGTGCGAGGACACTCCTGCGAGGTTCCCATCCCCATGGGGATGTGGGCCTTCTGCTCTGAGGTCCCACTGGCTGGGTCGCTCACAGTTTCATGATGTGGGCCCTCTGCTGTGAGTTCACTGTGGCCTGGATCCCATAGACTCCATGCTCTGGGTCACCTCCTGGGAGGTTCAAACTGCTGGATTCCTCACATTTTTTATTCTGTGGGCCCTGTGTTGTTAGGCTACTCCTGCCTGCCTCACTCGGAGCACCTTGGAAATGTGGGTCCTCTGGTTTAGGCCACATGTGCTGGGTTCCTCACCTTTCTATAATGTGGCCACACTGGTGTGAGGACACTCCTGCCTTGTTCCGATCCCCTTGGTGATGTGGGCCCTCTGGTGAGAGTCTTATCCTGGCTGGGTTCCTCACCCTTCTGTGAGGTACGCCCTCTGCTGTGAGGTCACTCCTGCCTGGCTGGCCCACGTCACCTTGGCGACGTGGGCCCTCAGTTGGGAGTTGGTGCCTGCTGGGAGTCTCCTCCCCTCGGTAATGAGGGCCCTCTGGCGTCAGACCCTAACTCCTGGGCTCCCAAAATTTTCTGTTGTGCGCCCTGTGGTGCTAGTACACTCCTGCCAGGTTCCCAACCCCATGGGAATGTGGGCCTTCTGCTCTGAGGTCCCAACCGTGGGTTGCTCAGTTTCTTGATGAGGGCCTTCTGGTGTGAGTTCACTCCAGCATGGATCCCATAGCCTCGCTGCTCCTGGCCACCTGTGGGGAAGTTCCAACTGCGGGATTCCTCACCTTTTTCCTTCTATGGGCCCTCTGTTTTGAGACTCCTCCTGCCTGCCTCACTCCCAGCCCCTTGGTGATGTGTGTCCTCTGGTTTGAGGCCACGTGTGCTGGGTCCCTCACCTTTCGGTGATGTGGCCCCACTGGTGTGAGGACACTCCTGCCTGGTTCCTATCCCCTTGGTGATGTGGGCCCTCTGGTGAGAGTCTGATCCTGGCTGGGTTCCTCACACTTCTGTGAGGTGGGCCCTCTGCTGTGAGGTCACTCCTGCCTGGCTGGCACACCCTGCCTTGGCAATGTCGGCCCTCTTGTGGCAGTTGGAACCTACTGGGAGCCTCCTCCCCTCGGTGATGAGGGCCCTCTGGCGTCAGGCCCTAACTGCTGGGTACCCACATTTTCTGATACGTGCTAAGTTGTGCGAGGACACTCGTGCCATATTCCCAACCCCATGGTGATGTGGGCCTTCTGCTCTGAGGTCCAAACGGCTGGGTTGCTCACAGTTTCATGATGTGGGCCCTCTGCTGTGAGCTCACTGTGGCCTGGATCGCATAGACTCGGTGCTCTGGGCCGCCTGCTGGGAGGTTCGCACTGCAGGATTCCTCAGCTTTTTTATTCTATTCGCCCTGTGTTGTGAGGCTACTCATGCCTGCCTCACTCCGAACCCCTTGGAGATCTGGGTCCTCTGGTTTAGGCCACATGTGCTGGGTTCCTCACCTTTCTATGATGTGGTCACCCTGGTGTGAAGACAGTCCTGCCTGGTTCTGATGCCCTTGGTGATGTGGGCCCTCTGGTGAGAGTCTTATCCTGGCTGGGTTCCTCACCATTTTGTGAGGTAGGCCCTCAGCTGTGAGGTCACTACTGCCTGGCTGTTGCACGTCACCTTGGCGACATGGTCCCTCCGTAGGGAGTTGGTGCCTGCTTGGGGTCTCCTCCCCTTGGTAATGAGGGCCCTCTGGCATCAGGCCCTAATTTCTGGGTTCCCAAAATTCTCTGATGTGCGCCCTGTGGTGCGAGTACACTTCTGCCAAGTTCCCAACCACATGGGAATGTGGGCCTTCTGCTCTAAGGTCCCAACGGCTGGGTTGCTCACAGTTTCATGATGAGGGCCCTCTGTTTTGAGTTCAGTCAGGCCTGGATCCCATAGCCTCGCTGCTCCTGGCCGCCTGCTGGGAGGTTCCAACTGCGGGATTCCTCACCTTTTTTACGCAATGGGCCCTCTGTTTGGAGGCTCCTCCTGCCTGCCTCACTCCCAGCCCCTTGGTGATGTGTGTCCTGTAGTTTGAGGCCACGTGTGCTGGGTCCGTCACGTTTCGGTGATGTGGCCCCACTGGTGTGAGGACACTCCTGCCTGGTTTCCATTCCCTTGGTGATGTGGGCCCTCTGGTGAGAGTCTGATCCTCTTTGGGTTCCTCACACTTTTGTGTGGTTGGCCCTCTGCTCTGAGGTCACTCCTGCCTGGCTGGCACACCCCGCATTGGCGACGTCGGCCCTCTGGTAGCAGTTGGAGCTTGCTGGGAGCCTCCTCTCCTCAGTGATGAGGGCCCTCTGGCGTCCGGCCCTAACTGCTGGGCTCCCCACATTTTCTGTTGTGTGCCCACTGGTGCGATGACACTCCTGCTTGGTTCCCTTCCCCATGGGGATGTGGGCCTTGTGCTCTGAGGTCACAACGGCTGGGTTGCTTACAGTATCACGATGAGGGCCCTCTGTTGTGAGTTCATCACTGCCTGGATCCCATAGCCTCGGTGCTCTGGGCCGCCTGCTGGGATGTTCCAACTGCTGGATTCCTCACCTTTTTATACAATGGGCCATGTGTTTTGAGGTTAATCCTGCCTGCCTCGCTCTGAGACCCATGGTGATGTGGGTCTTCTGGTTTGAGGTCACATGTGCTGGGTACCTCAACTTTCGATGATGTGGCCCCACAGGTGTGAGGACACTCGTGCCTGATTCCCAGCCCCTTGCTTATGTGGGCACTCTGGTGAGAGTCTGATCATGACTGGGTTCCTTACCCTTCTGTGAGGTGGGCGCTCTGATGTGAGGTCACTCCTGCCTGGATGGCTCACGTCGCCTTGGCGACGTAGGCCCTCTGTTGGCCACTGAAGCATGCTGGGAGCCTCCTACCCTCTTTAATGAGGGCCCTGGAAGAAACGCATATGCCCTTTTTGACCAAGTGCATCATTGTCGAAGTTCTGCCTCTTCTCCTATACTTTCAGAGGACTTCCCGTCTACCTCCTGAAATCGTATTCCTGGAATTCTGCCCCGCGTTCAAGTCCTCTTTGCAGACTTACTTCAATATATTTTTGGACGATAGCTGTCATTTATAACTCTGCAGGTTTGTGAATTACAGTGCCCCTGAGCTCCATTCTTCAACTCGCTTTCTTGTGAGCTGGCCGCAAAACCGCAGGATTGCTTCAGGCCCTAATCTGGTTCCGGCACGGCATGTTGAGCCTTTGGCTAATTCCTCTTCCTGATGGGAAATGAGCGTTAAATTTGCTCGTGCAGACACCTACAGCTAATCTCTTATTGGTTCTCCCTATTCCTGTTCATCTTGCGCAGAAATTCCAAACTGTGCCAAACAGGAGGTTAAAGGCACTGACTCTCCGATTGGGGAAAGAGTTAGTAAAGCGTCTGGAATGGTAAAACCGAGTATGAGGGGACGAAAACTGAGATGCCTTTAAAAAGGTTTCGCAGTCACGCGGTGGACCATATTCTGGGTTTCCCATGCGTGTTTTACCTGAAGGAAGAATCCCTTAAACCTGGAGAGGTGGGACCCATGGAATGGGTACCATGCAGTATGACTTCAAAGGGCCTGCATTTTCTCACCGAACCTCACCAATGCTATCAGCCCAAAGTGTCGAACCTTATGTCTCACTCAGCTCTAGGTGTAGATGTGGTAAATCCAGGTTGCATCACAAGACCTGAATGAATTATTTAAGAATTGCTCTCTATTTCACTGTCATTGTGTTTGTTTTTGTAGTTTATTTTGATAATGGGATTTATCGGATTTTCTCTGCTGCATTCATGCAGCTGTACACACACTTGATTCTCTTACGGAGACATATAAATCCATGGGTTTGAAGATTCTTACTAGTCATGTGTAATCCTAGGAGTTGAATATGGTGTGTTTAGTCCATTTCGTTGAGCAAGCTGTAGGTCTTGACTATTACATATTTGGCTTATATAAAGATATGTGTGCTAATTTCTATCTCTGGTTTTATGCAGCACCCCACCTCACCTTTCCCCATAAGCAAGCATAAGTTGGTTTTCTAAATTTGAGACCCTGTTCTGTTTTGTAATTCAGTTCATGTGTAGCCAAGTTTACATTCCGTGTATTAGTGATATCTTATGATGTTTCATTTTCTGTGTGACTTATTTCACTTAGAATCATCGTACCTGGATCCACTCAATATGCCGCGACGGGCCTGATGACATAGATTTCATTGGTGAGTGATATGCCATTGTACGTACGTACCACAACTTCTTTAACCATTTTTCACATTCTGGGATATTTAACTTGTACCGTAGACGAGGTTCTTGTAAACAGAGCCGTCCCAAACTTTGGGGTGGCTGTGTGTTTTTGATTTTAATTTCCCTAAGCTATAGGACCATAAGTGGAAGTGCCATAGGCTCTGTTGCTTTGTTTCCTACGTGTTTCAGGAAACCCCATACACTTCTCCAGAGTGGCTGTTTGCAATTTACATCCCCCCCATCAGCATAACAAGGCTCCCTGTTCTTCATGACCTGTCCTGCCTTTCTGGATTTTACACTTTTTCAGATGGCCCTTTTGACCGGGGGGCAGTGAGACTTCATTGTAGTGCAGATTTCATTTACATGCTTGCTTGCTTGGCCAAAAATGGCGTATGTGTTTTTTCCTGAATATATTCAGAAAAAAAACGCATACGCCCTTTTTGGCCAGTGCATCATTGTCGACATTCTGCCTCTTTTCCTACCTTTTAAGTGCAATTCCAGTCTACCCCCGAAATCGTTTTCCTGAAATTCTGCGCCGCTTTCAAGTCCTCTTCGAAGACTTACTTTAATACATTTTTGGACGATAACTGTCATTCATAACTCTGCATGTTTGTGAATTACAGTGCCCCTGATCTCCGTTCCTCAGCTCGCTTTCTTGTGAGCTGGCCGCAAAACCGCAGGATTGCTTCAGGCCCTAATCTGTTTCCGGCAGGGCACGCTGACCATTTGATTAATTCCTCTTCCTGGTGGGAAATGAGCGTTCCATTTGCCCGTGCAGACACCTACAGCTAGTCTCTCATTGGTTCTCCCTATTCCTGTTCATCTTGCGCAGAAATTGCAAACTGTGCCAAACAGGAGGTTAAAGGCACTGACTCTCCAAGTGGGGAGAGTGTTAGTAAAGCGTCTGGAATGGTGAACTCGAGTACCAGGATTCGAAAACAGAGATGCATTTGAAAACGTTTCCCAATCACACGGTGGACCATACTCTGGGTTTCCCATGCATGATTTACCTGAAGAAGAATCCCTTAAAGCTGGAAAGTTGGGACCCATTGAATGGGTACCATGCAGTATGACTTCAAAGGGTCTGCGTTTGCTCACCGAACCTCACCAATGCTATCAGCCTGAAGTGTCCAGCCTTATGTCTCACACAGCTCTGCATGTAGATGTGGTAAATCCAGGTTGCATCACAAGCCCTTAAAGAATTATTTAAGAATTGCTCTCTATTTCACTCTCATTGTGTTTTGTTTTCGAAATTTATCTTGATATTGGGATTTATCTGATTTTCACTGCTGCGTTTAGGCCGCTGTACACATGCTTGATTTCCCTATGGAGACATATAAATCCATGGGTTTTAAGATTCTTACTTGTCAGGTATGTTCCCAGGCGTTGAATATGGGCTGTTGAGTCCATTTCGCTGAGCAAGGAGTAGGTCTTGTCTATTATATATTTGGCTTATGGAATGGTATCTGTGCTAATTTCAATCTCTGGTTTTATACAGCACCCAAATTCACCTTTCCCCATAAGCAAGCATAAGTTGGTTTTCGAAATTTGAGACCCTGTTCTGTTTTGTAATTCAGTTCATGTGTAGTCAAGTTTACATTCCGTGTATTAGTGATATCGTATGATGTTTCTTATTCTGTGTGACTTATTTCCCGTAGAATCATCATACTTGGATCCACTCATTATGCCGCTACGGGCCTGATGACGGAGATTTCATTGCTGAGTGATATTCCATTGTACGTGCGTACCACAACTTCTTTATCCATTTTTTGCTTTCTCGGATATTTAACTTGTACCATAGATGAGGTTCTTGTAAACAGAGCCGTCCCAAACTTTGGGGTGGCTGTGTGTTTTTGATTTTAATTTCCCTAAGCTATAGGACCATAAGTGGAAGTGCCATAGGCTGTGTTGCTTTGTTTCCTACGTGTTTCAGGAAACACCATACACTTCTCCAGAGTGGCTGTTGGCAATTTACATCCCGTCCATCAGCATAACAAGGCTCCCTGTTCTCCATGACCTGTCCTGCCTTTCTGGATTTTACACTTTTTTCAGATGGCCCTTTTGACCGGGGTGCAGTGAGACTTCATTGTAGTGTAGATTTCCTTTACACGCTTGCTTGGTTGACCAAAAAGTGCGTATGCATTTTTTCCTGAATATATTCAGGAAAAAACACATACGCCCTTTTCGGCCAAGTGCATCATTGTCGACATTCTGCCTCATTTCCTATGCTTTAAGTGCAATTCCAGTCTACCCCCTGAAATCGTTTTCCAGAAATTCTGCCCCGCTTTCAAGTCCTCTTCGAAGACTTACTTCAATACATTTTTGGACGATAGCTGTCATTCATAACTCTGCAGGTTTGTGAATTTCAGTGGCCCTGAGCTCCTTTCTTCAACTCACTTTCTTGTGAGCTGGCTGCAAAACCGCAGGATTGTTTCAGGCCCTAATCTGTTTCCGGCAGGGCACGCTGAGCCTTTGGTTAATTCGTCTTCCTTGTGGGAAATGAGCATTCCATTTGCCGGTGCAGACACCTACAGCTAGTCTCTCATTGGTTCTCCCTATTCCTGTTCATCTTGGGCAGAAATTGCAAACTGTGCCAAACAGGAGTTTAAAGGCACTGACTCTCCAAGTGGGGAGAGTGTTAGTAAAGCGTCTGGAATGGTGAACCCGAGTACCAGCGTTCGAAAACTGAGATGCCTTTGAAAACGTTTCCCAATCACACGGTGGACCATACTCTGGGTTTCCCATGCATGTTTTAGCTGAAGGAAGAATCCCTTAAACCTGGAGAGTTGGGACCCATGGAATGGGTACCATGCAGTATGACTTCAAAGGATCTGCGTTTGCTCACCGAACCTCACCAAAGCTATCAGCCTGAAGTGTCCAGCCTTATGTCTCACCCAGCTCTGGGTGTAGATGTGGTAAATCCAGGTTTCATCACAAGCCCTGAATGAATTATTTAAGAATTGCTCTCTATTTCATGTCATTGTGTTTTGTTTTTGAAATTTATTTTGATAATGGGATTTATCGGATTTTCACTGCTGCGTTTATGCCGCTGTACACACGCTTGATTTCCTTGTGGAGACATATAAATCCATGGGTTTTAAGATTCTTACTTGTTAGGTATATTCCCAGGCATTGAATATGGAGTGTTGAGTCCATTTCGTTGAGCAAGGAGTAGGTCTTGTCTATTATATATTTGGCTTATGGAAAGATATCTGTGCTAATTTCAATCTCTGGTTTTATGCAGCACCCCAACTCATCTTTCACCATAAGCAAACATAAGTTGGTTTTCTAAATTTGATACCAGGTTCTGTTTTGTAATTCAGTTCATGTGTAGTCAAATTTACATTCCGTGTATTAGTGATATCTTATGATGTTTCTTTTTCTGTGTGACTTATTTCTCGTAGAATCATTGTACCTGAATCCACTCATTATGCCGCTACGGGCCTGAAGATGTAGATTTCATTGCTGAGTGATATTCCATTGTACGTGCGTACCAGAACTTCTTTATCCATTTTTTCCTTTCTCGGATATTTAACTTGTACCGTAGACAAGGTTCTTGTAAACAGAGCCATCCCAAACTTTGGGGTGGCTGTGTGTTTTTGATTTTAATTTCCCTAAGCTATAGGACCATAAGTGGAAGTGCCATAGGCTGTTTTGTTTTGTTTCCTACCTGTTTCAGGGAACACCATAAACTTCTCCAGAGTGGCTGTTGGCAATTTATATCCCGCCCATCAGCATAACAAGGCTCCCTGTTCTCCATGACCTATCGTGCCTTTCTGGATTTTACACATTTTTCAGATGGCCCTTTTGACCGGGGGGCAGTGAGACTTCATTGTAGTGCAGATTTCCTTTACACGCTTGTTTGGTTGGCCAAAAAGGGCGTATGCGTTTTTACCTGAATATATTCAGGAAAAACTGCATACGCCCTTTTTGGCCAAGTGCAACATTGTCGACATTCTGCCTTTTTTCCTATGCTTTAAGTGCAATTCCAGTCTACCCCCTGAAATCGTTTCCCTGAAATTCTGCCCCGCTTTCAAGTCCTCTTCAAAGACTTACTTCAATACATTTTTGGACGATAGCGGTCATTCATAACACTGCAGGTTTGTGAATTACATTGCCCCTGAGCTCCATTCTTCAACTCGCTTTCTTGTGAGCTGGCCGCAAAACCGCAGGATTGCTTCAGGCATTAATCTGTTTCGGGCAGGGCACGCTGAGCCTTTGGTTAATTCCTCTTCCTGGTGGGAAATGAACATTCCATTTGCCCGTGCAGACACCTACATCTAGTCTCTCATTGGTTTTCCCTATTCCTGTTAATCTTGCGCAGAAATTGCAAACTGTGCCAAACAGGAGGTTAAAGGCACTGACTCTCCAAGTGGGGAGAGTGTTAGTAAAGCGTCTGGAAGGGTGAACCCGAGTACCAGGATTCGAAAACTGAGATGCATTTGAAAACGTTTCCCAATCACACAGTGGACCATTCTGTGGGTTTCCCATGCATGTTTTAGCTGAAGGAAGAATCCCTTAAACCTGGAGAGTTGGGACCAATGGAATGGGTACCATGCAGTATGACATCAAAGAGTCTGCGTTTGCTCAACGAACCTCACCAATGCTATCAGCCCGAAGTGTCCAGCCTTATGTCTCACCCAGCTCTGGGTGTAGATGTGGTAAATCCAGGTTGCATCTCAAGCCCTGAATGAATGATTTGAGAATTGCTCTCTATTTCACTGTCATTGTGTTTTGTTTTTGAAATTTATTTTGGTAATGGGATTTATCGGATGTTCACTGCTGCGTTTAGGCCGCTGTACACACGCTTGATTTCCTTATGGAGACATATAAATCCATGGGTTTTAAGATTCTTACTTGTCAGGTATCTTCCCAGGCGTTGAATATGGGGTGTTGAGTCCATTTCATTGAGCAAGGAGTAGGTCTTTTCTATTATATATTTGGCTTATGGAACAGTATCTGTGCTACTTTCAATCTCTGGTTTTATGCAGCACCCCAACTCTCCTTTCCCCATAAGCAAGCATAAGTTGGTGTTCTAAATTTGAGACCCTGTTCTGTTTTGTAATTCAGTTCATGTGTAGCCAAGTTTACATTCCCTGTATTAGGGATACCTAATGTTTCTTTTTCTGTGTGACATATTTCTCGTAGAATCATTGTACCTGAATCCACTCATTATGCCGCTAGGTACCTGATGACGTAGATTTCATTGCTGAGTGATATTCCATTGTACGTGCGTACCACAACATCTTTATCCATATGTTGCTTTCTCGGATATTTAACTTGTACCGTAGACGAGGTTCTTGTAAACAGAGCCGTCCGAAAATTTGTGGTAGCTCTGTGTTTTTGATTTTAATTTCCCTAACCTATAGGACCATAAGTGGAAGTGCCATAGTCTGTGTTGCTTTGTTTCCTACCTGTTTCAGGAAACACCATACACTTCTCCAGAGTGGCTGTTGGAAATTTTCATCCGCCCATCAGCATAACAAGGCTCCCTGTTCTCCATGACCTTTCCTGCCTTTCTGGATTTTACACTTTTTTCAGATGGCCCTTTTGACCGGGGGGCAGTGAGACTTCATTGTAGTGCAGATTTTCTTTACACGCTTGCTTGGTTGGCCAAAAAGGGCGTATGCGTTTTTTCCTGAATATATTCAGGAAAAAACGCATACGCCCTTTTTGGCCAAGTGTATCATTGTCGACATTCTGCCTCTTTTCCTATGCTTTAAGTGCAATTCCAGTCTACCCCCTGAAATCGTTTTCCTGAAATTCTGCCCCGCTTTCAAGTCCTCTTCAAAGACTTACTTCAGTACATTTTTGGACGATAGCTGTCATTCATAACACTGCAGGTTTGTGAATTACAGTGCCCTTGAGCTCCTTTCTTCAACTCGCTTCCTTGTGAGCTGGCCGCCAAACCGCAGGATTGCTTCAGGCCCTAATCTCTTTCCGGCAGGCCACGCTGAGCCTTTGGTTAATTCCTCTTCCTGGTGGGAAATGAGTGTTCCATTTGCCCGTGCAGACACCTACAGCTAGTCTCTCATTGGTTCTCCCTATTCCTGTTCACCTTGCGCAGAAATTGCAAACTGTGCCAAACAGGAGGTGAAAGGCACTGACTCTCCAAGTGAGGAGAGTGTTAGTAAAGCGTCTAGAATGGTGAACCCGAGTATCAGCGGACGAAAACTGAGATGCATTTGAAAACGTTTCCCAATCACACGGTTGACCATACTCTGGGTTTCCCACGCATGTTTTAACTGAAGAAGAATCCCTTAAACCTGGAGAGTTGGGACCCATGGAATGGGTACCATGCAGTATGACTTCAAAGGGTCTGCCTTTGCTCACCAAACATCACCAATGCTATCAGCCCGAAGTGTCCAGCCTTATGTCTCACCCAGCTCTGGGTGTAGATGTGGTAAATCCAGGTTGCATCACAAGACCTGAATGAATGATTTAAAAATTGCTCTCTATTTCACTGTCATTGTGTTTTGTTTTTGAAATTCATTTTGATAATGGGATTTATCGGATGTTCACTGCTGCGTTTACGCCGCTGTACACACGCTTGATTTCCTTATGGAGACATATAAATCCATGGGTTTTAAGATTCTTACTTGTCAGGTATCTTCCCAGGCGTTGAATATGGGGTGTTGAGTCCATTTCGTTGAGCAAGGAGTAGGTCTTGTCTATTATATATTTGGCTTATGGAACGGTATCTGTGCTAATTTCAATCTCTGGTTTTATGCAGCACCCCAACTCACCTCTCCCCATAAGCAAGCATAAGTTGGTTTTCTAAATTTGAGACCCTGTTCTGTTTTGTAATTCAGTTCATGTGTAGCCGAGTTTACATTCCGTGTATTAGTGATATCTTATGATGTTTCTTTTTCTGTGTGACTTATTTCTCGTAGAATCATCGTACCTTAATCCACTCATTATGCCGCTATGGGCCTGATGACGTAGATTTCATTGGTGAGTGATATTCCATTGTACGTGCGTACCACAACATCTTTATCCATTTTTTGCTTTCTCGGATATTTACCTTGTACCATAGACGAGGTTCTTGTAAACAGACCCGTCCCAAATTTTGGGGTGGCTGTGTCTTTTTGAATTTAATTTCCCTAAGCTATAGGACCATAAGTAGAAGTGCCATAGGCTGTGTTGCTTTGTTTCCTACGTGTTTCTGGAAACACCATACACTTCTCCAGAGTGGTTGTTGGCAATTTACATCCCGCCCATCAGCATAACAAGGCTCCCTGTTCTCCATGACCTGTCCTGCCTTTCTGGATTTTACACTTTTTTTCAGATGGCCCTTTTGACCGGGGGGCAGTGAGACTTCATTGTAGTGCAGATTTCCTTTACACGCTTGCTTGGTTGGCCAAAAAGGGCGTATGCGTTTTTTCCTGAATATATTCAGGAAAAAACGCATACGCCCTTTTTGGCCAAGTGCATCGTTGTCGACATTCTGCCTCTTTTCCTATGCTTTAAATGCAATTCCAGTCTACCCCCTGAAATCGTTTTCCTGAAATTCTGCCCCGCTTTCAAGTCCTCTTCCAAGACTTACTTCAATACATTTTTGGACGATAGCTGTCATTCATAACTCTGCAGGTTTGTGAATTACAGTGCCCCTGAGCTCATGTCTTCAACTCGCTTTCTTGTGAGCCTGCCGCAAAACCGCAGGATTGCTTTAGGCCATAATCTCTTTCCGGCAGGGCATGCTGAGCCTTTGTTTAATTCCTCTTCCTGGTCGGAAATGAGCGTTCCTTTTGCCCCTGCAGGCACCTACAGCTAGTCTCTCATTGGTTCTCCCTATTCCTGTACATCTTGCGCAGAAATTGCAAACTGTGCCAAACAGGAGGTTAATGGCACTGACTCTCCAAGTGGGGAGAGTGTTAGTAAAGCGTCTGGAATGGTGAACCCGAGTACCAGGGGACGAAAATTGAGATGCATTTGAAAACGTTTCCTGGTCACACAGTGCACTGTACTGTGGGTTTCCCATGCATGTTTTAGCTGAAGGAAGAATCCCTTAAACCTGGAGAGTTGGGACCCATGGAATGGGTACCATGCAGTATGACTTCAAAGGGTCTGCGTTTGCTCACCGAACCTCACCAATGCTATCAGCCCGAAGTGTCCAGCCTTATGTCTCACCCAGCTCTGGGTGTAGATGTGGTAAATCCAGGTTGCATCACAAGTCCTGAATGAATTATTTAAGAATTGCTCTCTATTTCACTGTCATTTTGTTTTGTTTTTGAAATTTATTTTGATAATGGGATTTATAGGATTATCACTGCTGCGTTTAGGCCGCTGTACACACGCTTGATTTCCTTATGGAGACATATAAATCCATGGGTTTTAAGATTCTTACTTGTCAGGTATCTTGCCAGGCGTTGAATATGGGGTGTTGAGTCCATTTCGTTGAGCAAGGAGTAGGTCTTGTCTATTATATATTTGGCTTATGGAACGGTATCTGTGCTAATTTCAATCTCTGGTTTTATGCAGCACCCCAACTCACCTTTCCCCATAAGCAAGCATAAGTTGGTTTTCTAAATTTGAGACCCTGTTCTGTTTTGTAATTCAGTTTATGTGTAGCCAAGTTTACATTCCGTGTATTACTGATATATTATGATGTTTCTTTTTCTGTGTGACTTATTTCTCGTACAATCATCGTACCTGAATCCACTCATTATGCCGCTATGGGCCTGAAGACGTAGATTTCATTGCTGAGTGATATTCCATTGTATGTGCGACCAGAACTTCTTTATCCATTTTTTCCTTTCTCGGATATTTAACTTGTACCGTAGACAAGGTTCTTGTAAACAGAGCCATCCCAAACTTTGGGGTGGCTGTGTGTTTTTGATTTAAATTTCCGTAAGCTATAGAACCATAAGTGGAAGTGACATAGGCTGTGTTGCTTTCTTTCCTACGTGTTTCAGGATACACCATACATTTCTCCAGAGTGGCTGTTGGCAATTTACTTCCCGCCCATCAGCATAACAAGGCTCCCTGTTCTCCATGACCTGTCCTGCCTTTCTGGATTTTACACTTTTTTCAGATGGCCCTTTTGACCGGGGGGCAGTGAGACTTCATTGTAGTGCAGATTTCCATTACACGCTTGCTTCGTTGGCCAAAAAGGGCGTATGCTTTTTTCCTGAATATATTCAGGAAAAAACGCATACGCCATTTTTGGCCAAGTGCATCATTTTCGACATTCTACCTCTTTTCCTATGCTTTTAGTACAATTCCAGTCTACACCCTGAAATCGTTTTCCTGAAATTCTGCCCCGCTTTCATGTCCTCTTCGAAGACTTACTTCAATACATTTTTGGACGATAGCTGTCATTCATAACTCTGCAGGTTTGTGAATTACAGTGCCCCTGAGCTCATTTCTTCAACTCGCTTTCTTGTGAGCTGGCCGCAAAACCGCAGGATTGCTTCAGGCCCTAATCTGTTTCCGGCAGGGCACACTGAGCCTTTGGTTAATTCCTCTTCCTGGTGGGAAATGAGCGTTCCATTTGCCCGTGCAGACACCTACAGCTAGTCTCTCATTGCTTCTCCCTATTCCTGTTCATCTTGCGCAGAAATTGCAAACTGTGCCAAACAGGAGGTTAATGGCACTGATTCTCCAAGTGGGGAGAGTGTTAGTAAAGCGTTCAAATGTTGAACCCGAGTACCAGGGGACGAAAACTGAGATGCATTTGAAAACATTTCCCAATCACATGGTGGACCATACTCTGGGTTTTCCATGCATGTTTTAGCTGAAGGAAGAATCCCTTAAACCTGGAGAGTTGGGACCCATGGAATGGGTACCATGCAGTATGACTTCAAAGGGTCTGCGTTTGCTCACCGAACCTCACCAATGCTATCAGCCCGAAGTGTCCAGCCTTATGTCTCACCCAGCTCTGGGTGTAGATGTGGTAAATCCAGGTTGCATCACAAGTCCTGAATGAATTATTTAAGAATTGCTCTCTATTTCACTGTCATTGGGTTTTGTTTTTGAAATTTATTTTGATAATGGGATTTATCGGATTTTCACTGCTGTGTTTAGGCCGCTGTACACAGGCTTGATTTCCTTATGGAGACATATAAATCCATGGGTTTTAAGATTCTTACTTGTCAGGTATCTTGCCAGGCGTTGAATATGGGGTGTTGAGTCCATTTCGTTGAGCAAGGAGTAGGTCTTGTCTATTATATATTTGGCTTATGGAACGGTATCTGTGCTAATTTCAATCTCTGGTTTTATGCAGCATCCCAACTCACCTTTCCCCATAAGCAAGCATAAGTTGGTTTTCTAAATTTGAGACTCTGTTCTGTTTTGTAATTCAGTTCATGGGTAGCCAAGTTTACATTCCGTGTATTAGTGATATCTTATGATGTTTCTTTTTCTGTGTGACTTATTTCTCGTAGAATCATCATACCTGAATCCACTCATTATGCCGCTACGGGCCTGATGATGTAGATTTCATTGCTGAGTGATATTCCATTGTATGTGCGTACCACAAATTCTTTATCCATTTTTTGCTTTCTGGGATATTTTACTTGTACCGTAGACGAGGTTCTTGTAAACAGAGCCGTCCCAAACTCTGGGGTGGCTGTGTGTTTTTGATTTTAATTTCCCTAAGCTATAGGACCATAAGTGGAAGTGCCATAGGCTGTGTTGCTTTGTTTCCTACGTGTTTCTGGAAACACCATACACTTCTCCAGAGTGGTTGTTGGCAATTTACATCCCGCCCATCAGCATGACAAGGCTCCCTGTTCTCCCTGACCTGTCCTGCCTTTCTGGATTTTACAATTTTTTCAGATGGCCCTTTTGACCTGGGTGTCAGTGAGACTCCATTGTAGTGCAGATTTCCTTTACACGCTTGCTTGGTTGTCCAAAAAGGGCGTATGCGTTTTTTCCTGAATATATTCAGGAAAAAACGCATACGCCCTTTCTGGCCAAGTGCATCGTTGTCGACATTCTGCCTCTTTTCCTATGCTTTAAATGCAATTCCATTCTACCCCCTGAAATCGTTTTCCTGAAATTCTGCCCCGCTTTCAAGTCCTCTTCCAAGACTTACTTCAATACATTTTTGGACGATAGCTGTCATTCATAACTCTGCAGGTTTGTGAATTACAGTGCCCCTGAGCTCATGTCTTCAACTCGCTTTCTTGTGAGCCTGCCGCAAAACCGCAGGATTGCTTTAGGCCATAATCTCTTTCCGGCAGGGCATGCTGAGCCTTTGTTTAATTCCTCTTCCTGGTCGGAAATGAGCGTTCCTTTTGCCCCTGCAGGCACCTACAGCTAGTCTCTCATTGGTTCTCCCTATTCCTGTACATCTTGCGCAGAAATTGCAAACTGTGCCAAACAGGAGGTTAATGGCACTGACTCTCCAAGTGGGGAGAGTGTTAGTAAAGCGTCTGGAATGGTGAACCCGAGTACCAGGGGACGAAAACTCAGATGCATTTGAAAACGTTTCCTGGTCACACAGTGCACTGTACTGTGGGTTTCCCATGCATGTTTTAGCTGAAGGAAGAATCCCTTAAACCTGGAGAGTTGGGACCCATGGAATGGGTACCATGCAGTATGACTTCAAAGGGTCTGCGTTTGCTCACCGAACCTCACCAATGCTATCAGCCCGAAGTGTCCAGCCTTATGTCTCACCCAGCTCTGGGTGTAGATGTGGTAAATCCAGGTTGCATCACAAGTCCTGAATGAATTATTTAAGAATTGCTCTCTATTTCACTGTCATTTTGTTTTGTTTTTGAAATTTATTTTGATAATGGGATTTATCGGATTATCACTGCTGCGTTTAGGCTGCTGTACACACGCTTGATTTTCTTATGGAGACATATAAATCCATGGGTTTTAAGATTCTTACTTGTCAGGTATCTTGCCAGACGTTGAATATGGGGTGTTGAGTCCATTTCGTTGAGCAAGGAGTAGGTCTTTTCTATTATATATTTGGCTTATGGAACGGTATCTGTGCTAATTTCAATCTCTGGTTTTATGCAGCACCCCAACTCACCTTTCCCCATAAGCAAGCATAAGTTGGTTTTCTAAATTTGAGACCCTGTTCTGTTTTGTAATTCAGTTTATGTGTAGCCAAGTTTACATTCCGTGTATTACTGATATATTATGATGTTTCTTTTTCTGTGTGACTTATTTCTCGTACAATCATCGTACCTGAATCTACTCATTATGCCGCTATGGGCCTGAAGACGTAGATTTCATTGCTGAGTGATATTCCATTGTACGTGCGACCAGAACTTCTTTATCCATTTTTTCCTTTCTCGGATATTTAACTTGTACCGCAGACAAGGTTCTTGTAAACAGAGCCATCCCAAACTTTGGGGTGGCTGTGTCTTTTTGATTTTAATTTCCGTAAGCTATAGAACCATAAGTGGAAGTGACATAGGCTGTGTTGCTTTCTTTCCTACGTGTTTCAGGATACACCATACATTTCTCCAGAGTGGCTGTTGGCAATTTACATCCCGCCCATCAGCATAACAAGGCTCCCTGTTCTCCATGACCTGTCCTGCCTTTGTGGATTTTACACATTTTTCAGATGGCCCTTTTGACCGGGGGGCAGTGAGACTTCATTGTAGTGCAGATTTACTTTACACGCTTACTTGGTTGGCCAAAAAGTGCGTATGCGTTTTTTCCTGAATATATTCAGGAAAAAACGCATACGCCCTTTTTTGGCTAAGTGCATCATTGTCGACATTCTGCCTCTCTTCCTATGCTTTAAGTGCAATTCCAGTCTTTCCCCTGAAATCGTTTCTCTGAAATTCTGCCCCGCTTTCAAGTCCTCTTGGAAGACTTACTTCAGTACATTATCCGACGATACCTGTCATTCATAACTCTGCAGGTTTGTGAATTACAGAGCCCCTGAACTCCTTTCTTCAACTCGCTTTCTTGTGAGCTGGCCGCAAACCCGCAGGATTGCTTCAGGCCCTAATCTGTTTCCGGCCGGGCACGCTGAGCCTTTGGTTAATTCCTCATCCTTGTGGGAAATGAGTGTTCCATTTGCCCATGCAGGCACCTACAGCTAGTCTCTCATTGGTTCTCCCTATGCCTGTTCATCTTGCGCAGAAATTGCAAACTGTACCAAACAGGAGTTTAAAGGCACTGACTCTCCAAGTGGGAAGAGTGTTAGTAAAGCGTCTGGAATGGTGAACCCGAGTACCAGGGGACGAAAACTGAGATGCATTTGAAAACGTTTCCCAATCGCATGGTGGACCATACTCTGGGTTTCCCATGCATGCTTTAGCTGAAGGAAGAATCCCTTAAACCTGGAGAATTTGGACCCTAGGAATGGGTACCATGCAGTATGATTTCAAAGGGTCTGCGTGTGCTCACCGAACCTCACCAATGTTATCAGCCCGAAGTGTCCAGCCTTATGTCTCACCCAGCTCTGGGTGTAGATGTTGTAAATCCAGGTTGCATCTCAAGTTCTGAATGAATTATTTAAGAATTGCTCTCTATTTCACTATCATTGTGTTTTGTTTTTGAAATTTATTTTGATAATGGGTTTTATCGGATTTTCACTGCTGCGTTTAGGCTGCTGTACGCATGCTTTATTTCCTTATGGAGACATATAAATCCATGGGTTTTAAGATTCTTACTTGTCAGATATATTCCCAGGCATTGAATATGGGGTGTTGAGTCCATTTCGTTGAGCAAGGAGTAGGTCTTGTCTATTATATATTTGGCTTATGGAACGGTATCTATGCTAACTTCTATCTCTGGTTTTATGCAGCACCCCAACTCACCTTTCCCCATAAGCAAGAATAAGTTGGTTTTCTAAATTTGAGACCCTGTTCTGTTTTGTAATTCAGTTCATGTGTAGCCAAGTTTACATTCCGTGTATTAGTGATATCTTATGATGTTTCTTTTTCTGTGTGACTTATTTCTCGTAGAATCATCGTACCTGAATCCACTCATTATGCCGCTACAGACCTGATGACGTAGATTTTTTGCTGAGTGATATTCCATTGTACGTGCGTATCACAACTTCTTTATCCATTTTTTGCTTTCTCGGATATTTAACTTGTACCGTAGAGGACGTTCTTGTAAACAGAGCCGTCCCAAACTTTGGGTTGGCTGGGTGATTTTAATTTTAATTTCCCTAAGCTATAGGACCATAAGTGGAAGTGCCATAGGCTGTGTTGCTTTGTTTCCTACGTGTTTCAGGAAACACCATAAACTTCTCCATAGTGGCTGTTGGCAATTTACATCCCGCCCATCAGCATAACAAGGCTCCATGTTCTCCATGGCCTGTCCTGCCTTTCTGGATTTTTCACTTTTTTCAGATGTCCCTTTTGACAGGGGGGCAGTGAGACTTCATTGTAATGCAGATTTCTTTACAGGCTTGCTTGTTTTCCAAAAAGGGCGTATGTGTTTTTTCTTGAATATATTCAGGAAAAAACGCATACGCCCTTTTTGACCAAGTCCATCATTGTCGACTTTCTGTCTCATTCCCTATGCTTTAAATGCAATTCCAGTCTGCCCCTGAACTCGTTTTCCTGCAATTCTGCCCCGCTTTCAAGTCCTCTACGCAGCCTTACTTCAATACATTTTTGGACAATAGCTGACATTTATAACTCTGCAGGTTTGTGAATGACAGTGTGCCTGAGCTCCTTTCTTCTACTCGCTTTCTTGTGAGCTGGCCGCAAACCCGCAGGATTGCTTCAGGCCCTAATCTGGTTCCGGCACAGCATGCTGATCCTTTGGTAAATTCCTCTTCCTGGTGGGAAATGAGTGTTATATTTGAACGTGCAGACACCTACAGCTAGTCTCTCATTGGTTCTCCCTATTCCTGTTCATCTTGCGCAGAAATTGCAAACTGTGCCAAACAGGAGGTTAAAGGCCCTGACTCTCTAAGTGGGGAGAGTATTAGTAAAGGGTCTTCAATCGTGAACCCGAGTAAAAGGGGACGAAAACTGAGATGCATTTGAAAAGGTTTCCTGGTCACACGGTGCACCATACTGTGGGTTTCGCATGCATGTTTTAGCTGAAGGAAGAATCCCTTAAACCTGGAGAGTTGGGACCCATGGAATGGGTACCATGCAGTATGACTTCAAAGGGCCTGCATTTTCTCAATGAACCTCACCAATGCTATCAGCCCGAAGTGTACAGCCTTATGTCTCACTCAGCTCTGGTTGTAGATGTGGTAAATCCAGGTTGCATCACAAGCCCTGAATGAATTATTTAAGAATTGCTCTCTATTTCACTTTCATTGTGTTTGTTTTTGTAATTTATTTTGACAATGGGATTTATCGGATTTTCTCTGCTGCATTCATGCCACTGTACACACACTTGAGTCTCTTATGGATACATATAAATCCATGGGTTTGAAGATACTTACTAGTCAGGTGTATTCCTAGGCGTTGAATATGGGGAGTTGAGTCCATTTCGTTGAGCAAGGAGTAGGTCTTGACTATTACATATTTGGCTTATGGAAAGGTATCTGTGCTAATTTCTATCTCTGGTTTTATGCAGCACCCCAACTCACTTTTCCCCTTAAGCAAGCATAAGGTGGTTTTCTAAATTTGAGACACTGTTCTGTTTTGTAATTCAGTTCATGTGTAGCCAAGTTTACATTCCTTGTATTAGTGATATCTTATGATGTTTCATTTTCTGTGTGACTTATTTCACTTAGAATCATCGTACCTGAATCCACTCATTATGCCACGATGGGCCTGATCACATAGATTTCATTGCTGAGTGATATTCCATTGAATGTGTGTACCACAATTTCTTTATCCATTTTTCACATTCTGGGATATTTAACTTGTACCGTAGACGAGATTCCTGTAAACAGAGCCGTCTGAAACTTTGGGGTGGCTGTCTGTTTTTGATTTTAATTTCCGTGATCTATAAGACCATAAGTGGAAGTGCCGTAGTCTCCGTTGCTTTGTTTCTTAGGTGTTTCAGGAAACACCATACACTTCTCCAGAGTGGCTGTTGGCAATTTACATCCCGCCCGTCAGCATAACAAGGCTCCCTGTTATCCATGGCCTGTGCTGTCTTTCTGGATTTTACACTTTTTTCAGATGGCCCTTTTGACCTGGGGCCAGTGAGACTTCTTTGTAGTGGAGATTTCTTTAACATGCTTGCTTGGTTGGCCAAAAAGGGCGTATGCGTTTTTTCCTGAATATATTCAGGAAAAAACGCATACGCTCTTTTTGGCCAAGTGCATCATTGTTGACGTTCTGCCTCTTTTCCTATGCTTTAAATGCAATTCCAGTCTACCCCCTGAAATTGTTTTCTTGCAATTCTGCCCCGCTTTCCAGTCCTTTTCGCAGCCTTCCTTCAATATATTTTTGGAAGATAGCTGTCATTTATAACTCTGCAGGTTTGTGAATTACAGTGTCCCTGAGCTCCTTTCTTCAACTCGCTTTCTTCTGAGCTGGCCGCAAACCCGCAGGAATGCTTCAGGCCCTAATCTGGTTCCGGCACAGCATGCTGAGCCTTTGGTTAATTCCTCTTCCTGGTGGGAAATGAGCGTTAAATTTGCCCGTGCAGACACCTACAGCTAGTCTCTCATTGGTTCTCCCTATTCCTGTACATCTTGTGCAGAAATTGCAAACTGTGCTAAACAGGAGGTGAAAGGCACTGACTCTCCAAGTGGGGAGAGTGTTAGTAAAGGGTCTGGAATGGTGAACCCGAGTAAAAGGGGACGAAAATTGAGATGCATTTGAAAACGTTTCCTGGTCACACAGTGCACTGTACTGTGGGTTTCTCATGCATGTTTTAGCTGAAGGAAGAATCCCTTCAACCTGGAGAGTTGGGACCCATGGAATGGGTACCATGCAGTATGACTTCAAAGGGTCTGCATTTGCTCATCGAACCTCACCAATGCTACCAGCCCGAAGTGTCCAGCCTTATGTCTCACTCAGCTCTGGGTGTAGATGTGGTAAATCCAGGTTGCATCACAAGCCCTGAATGAATTATTTAAGAATTGCTCTCTATTTCACTGTCATTTTGTTTGTTTTTGTAATTCATTTTGATAATGGATTTTATCGGATTTTCTCTGCTGCATTCATGTCGCTGTACACACACTTGAGTCTCTTACGGAGACATGTAAATCCATGGGTTTGAAGATTCTTACTAGTCATGTGTAATGCTAGGCGTTGAATATGGCGTGTTTAGTCCATTTCGTTGAGCAAGGGCTAGGTCTTGACTATTACATATTTGGTTTATGGAAAGGTATGTGTGCTAATTTCTATCTCTGGTTTTATGCAGCACCCCAACTCACCTTTCCCCTTAAGCAAGCATAAGTTGGTTTTCTAAATTTGAGACCCTGTTCTGTTTTGTAATTCAGTTCATGTGTAGCCAAATTTACATTCCGTGTATTAGTGATATCTTATGATGTTTCATTTTCTCTGTGAATTATTTCACTTAGAATCATCGTACCTGAATCCCCTCATTATGCCGCGACGGGCCTGATGACATAGATTTCATTGCTGAGTGAGATTCCATTTTACATACGTACCACAACTTCGTTATCCATTTTTCACATTCTGGGATATTTAACTTGTACTGTAGACGAGGTTCTTGTAAACAGAGCCGTCCAAAACTTTGGGGTGGCTGTGTGTTTTTGATTTTAATTTCCCTAAGCTATAGGACCATAAGTGGAAGTGCTATAGGCTCCGTTGCTTTGTTTTTTAGGTGTTCCAGGAAACACAATACACTTCTCCAGAGTGGCTGTTGGCAATTTACATCTCGCCCATCAGCATAACAAGGCTCCATGTTCTCCACGGCCTGTGCTGTGTTTCTGGATTTTACACTTTTTTCAGATTGCGCTATTGACCGTGGGGCATTGAGACTTCATTGTAGTGCAGATTTCTTTAACATGCTTGCTTGGTTGGCCAAAAAGTGCGTATGCGTTTTTTCCTGAATATATTCAGGAAAAAACGCATACGCCCTTTTTGGCCAACTGAATCATTGTCGACATTCTGCCTCTTTTCCTATGCTTTAAATGCAATTCCAGTCTACCCCCTGAAATCGTTTTCCTGCAATTCTGCCCCACTTTCAAGTCCTTTTCACAGCCTTCCTTCAATATATTTTTGAACGAGAGCTGTCATTTATAACTCTGCAGGTTTGTGAATTACAGTGCCAATGAGCTCCTTTCTTCAACTCGCTTTCTTGTGAGCTGGCCGCAAACCCGCAGGATTGCTTCAGGCCCTAATCAGGTTCCGGCACGGCATGCTGAGTCTTTGGTTAATTCTTCTTCCTGGTGGGAAATGAGCGTTAAATTTCCAGTGCAGACACCTACAGCTAGTCTCTCATTGGTTCTCCCTATTCCTGTTCATCTTGCGCAGAAATTGCAAACTGTGCCAAACAGGAGGTTAAAGACACTGACTCTCCAAGTGGGGAGAGTGTTAGTAAAGGTCTGGAATGGTGAACCCGAGTAAAAGGGGACGAAAACTGAGATGCATTTGAAAACGTTTCCTGGTCACACGGTGCACCATACTGTGGGTTTCCCATGCACATTTTAGCTGAAGGAAGAATCCCTTAAAACTGGAGAGTTGGGACCCATGGAATGGGTACCATGCAGTATGACTTCAAAGGGTCTTCATTTGCTCATCGAACCTCACCAATGCTATCAGCCTGAAGTGTCCAACCTTATGTCTCACTCAGCTCTGGGTGTAGATGTGGTAAATCCAGGTTGCATCACATGCCCTGAATGAATTATTTAAGAATTGCTCTCTATTTCACTGTCATTGTGTTTTGTTTTTGTAATTCATTTTGATAATGGGATTTATTGGATTTTCTCTGCTGCGTTCATGCAGCTGTACACACGCTTGATTGTCTTATGGAGACATATAAATCCATGCGTTTGAAGATTCTTACTAGTCAGGTGTATTCCTAGGCGTTGAATATGAGGTGTTTAGTCCATTTCGTTGAGCAAGGAGTAGGTCTTGACTATTACATATTTGGCTTATGGAAAGGTATCTGTGCTAATTTCTATCTCTGCTTTTATGCAGCACCCCAACTCACTTTTCCCCTTAAGCAAGCATAAGTTGGTTTTCTAAATTTGAGACACTGTTCTGTTTTGTAATTCAGTTCATGTGTAGCCAAGTTTACATTCCGTGTATTAGTGATAACATGATGTTTCATTTTCTGTGTGACTTATTTCACTTAGAATCATCGTACCTGAGTCCACTCATTATGCCGTGACGGGCCTGATGAAATAGATTTCAGTGGTGAGTGATATTCCTTTATACGTATGTACCACACTTCTTTATCCATTTTTCGCTTTCTGGGATATTTAACTTGTACCGTAGACGAGGTTCTTGTAAACAGAGCTGTCCGAAACTTTGGGGTGGCTGTGTGTTTTTGATTTTAATTTCCCTAAGCTTTAGGACCATAAGTGGTAATGCCGTAGGCTCCGTTCCTTTGTTTTTTAGGTTTTTGAGGAAACACCATACACTTCTCCAGAGTGGCTGTTGGCAATTTACATCCCGCCCATCAGCATAACAAGGCTCCCTGTTCTCCATGGCCTGTGCTGCCTTTCTGGATTTTACACTTTTTTCAGATGGCCCTTTTGACCGGGGGGCAGTGAGACTTCATTGTAGTGCAGATTTCTTTAACATTCTTGCTTGGTTGGCCAAAAAGCGCGTATGCGTTTTTTCCTGAATATATTCAGGAAAAAACGCATACGCCCTTTTTGGCCAAGTGCATCAATGTCGAAGTTCTGCCTCTTTTCCTATGCTTTAAATGCAATTCCAGTCTACCCCCTGAAATCGTTTTCTTGCAATTCTGCCCCGCTTTCAAGTCCTCTTCGCAGCCTTCATTCAATATAGTTTTGGGTGATAGCTGTCATTTATAACTCTGCAGGTTTGTGAATTACAGTGTCCCTGAGCTCCTTTCTTCAACTCGCTTTCTTGTGAGCTGGCCGCAAACCCGCAGGATTGCTTCAGGCCCTAATCTGGTTCCGGCACCGCATGGTGCGCCTTTGGTTAATTCCTCTTCCTGGTGGGAAATGAGCGTTAAATTTGCCCGTGCAGACACCTTCTCACGAGTCGTCATGGTGCCCCTTTGCCCCGATTATCTCTATGGAGGTTGGAGTTGGAGGGCCTCCTCACTCAAGGTCAGTGTGCCCAGGGAGCCAACCCTGCAACTTCAGGGCATGGTTGGGTGTTAGGATCACCACGTGGGGTCCTTTTCCCTTAGGAGGGAGGTGGCCTTTTGGGCTGCTGATTTCCAGGTTATCAGATACTGCCAGTATCTTGGCCAGATGTGGCGGTGGGCCAAGCCCCTTGGTGACCGTAGTTTATCCTACCTGGATCGCATTCTTGCATTGTTCCATTTCAAGTGGTCCCAGGTTTTGCACTAATACTCCAATGGCGATTCACCGTGCACCAGGAATGTAAAGGTCAAAGGGTTTAGCTAAATTAGGGAGTTCCAGGGCAAGGGTCTGAATTGACTGCTCTTTCCATTCTTGAAAGGCCACTTCTGCATTCTATTCAAAAGGATCATCACCTTTTCCTTTCAGTGTTTCATATAGAGGCCGAGCTAGTAGAATGTAGTTAGGGATCCAGAAGCAGCAAACCCTGGCCTCCCCAGGAACCCCTAAGCTGTCTTCTAGTTTTAGAAATGGGTAAGGCTGTAAATTGTTTCTTCCCTTTCCTGGGATGGGCTTCTCCGACCTTCTGTGAGAATGAAGCCCAGGCAGGTCACCGTAGTCTGTGATATTTGAGCTTTTTCTTGGAAAACTTGTATCCTTTATTGGCTTGGTAGTTCAGAGGTCTCCTTAGTAGGGCTGGCGATCAGAATGTCGTCTGCATATTGAAGGAGTGTTTCCTTTTCCAGAGGTAGAACTTTTAGGTCTTTAGCTGAGCTTTCCCCAAAGATGGTGTGGGAATTTTTGAACCCTTGGGGCAACACGGCCCGGAAGTATTGTTTTAGTTGTATGTTGAGTCCTGCCACTCACAAGCCAAAATTTCTTGTGACTCTGGGACTAATAGAATACAAAAGAAGGCATCATTGAAGACTAATACAGAATACCATGTCCTGGTGGTTGGTAGAATGACCAGCAGGGTGTAGGATTTAGGAACTACTGGAGGTATATCCTCGGTGGCTTCACTGACTGTCCTGACATCCTTTACCAGGACTCCAGCAGCCCATGGGGCTCTCGAGGTCAGGCCAATCCCAGGATATGGAGCTCACCTGGGCAGGTACCCCACCCCAGTCCACGGGGCTCTCGTGTTCAGGCCCCTCCCAGGATATGGGGTTCCCTGGGCAGGTCCCCCTGCAGCCCATGGGGCTCTCGTGGTCAGGCCCCTCCCAGGATACAGAGCTACCCTTGCAGGTACCATGGCAGGGCTGGGAACACAGGAACCGTGCATATCGCCCTCATTGCAGAGCACTCCCAGCTCACCTGTCACTCAGATCTGACACAGAGCACCTCAGAGCAGGACTTGAACTAACAAACAGCAGCTCCGACAGGTCTGTGACCCTGGGCATCACTCTGTGTGGCCTCCCTCCACCTGGTCTTCCAGAGACTTCCACTGCACCCGGGGCACCAGGCCTCTGTCTCCACCCACCAGCCACCCCTCCTCTCCCTGACTCCTGGGTTCCTCTCATTAGGAGAGGGTTTTCTTGAAGTTGTCTCCCACTCATGGGCCAGATAATATAATTAGAAAACAAGCCAGAGCTGCAGCCCCTTGTCTATCCTGACTCTCAGGAGCCCACACCTGTTCCTTGGACCTGGCCGATTCAGCAAGTTCCAGTTTCTGCAACTGTGAGCCCCTGAGGGGTGATTATTGGCTGGCCTGGGAAGCCCGACCGTGCCGGCCAGCCCTCCCCAGGTGTGCCTGGGTTCAGATCAATATAAACACCGCTCCAGGCAGCAAGAGCCCCTGCAGCTGTGCCTGACGCCATTTTCTCTGCCCTGTCAGCAGTCTTGGGGCTGGACTGGTGGGAGGGAGTGAGAGGCCACGGCTTTGTGGGTGGCCCAGTGTGAGTGGGGCTCTGCTGGACTTTCTGCAGCAGTTGCCAAGATGCCACCTGCTAAAGAAGAGGATGTGTCACCCATACCTGCTGCTGGAATTTCTCCCTGGGCAGAGGTGAGTGAGGAAGAAAGCAGTGGGGGCCGGGACAGCAGGGGTATCTCAGGCAGGGAAATGGAAAGCATCCAGAAGAGCACCCAGGGCCAGGACCATCCTGGCTGGCCTTCAGGCACCAAGTCGGCTGGCATGCTGTCGCTCATGTGGCTCCATGGCCCTTCCTCTAGGCTTTCAAGTCCTTGTACATATTCAGGTGTTTTACCTGGGAAGGGTGGGAACATTTCAGCAGCAGCTGGCCTGGGGCTCAGCCCACGTTTACTCACAGATGCCTCGGCACGGTCCCCCAGCTTTGCAATGAGGACGCTTGTTGCGTGGGGCCTGCTGGCTGAATGGGAGATGATTCCCCACCACTGACCAACTTCAGAATTGTTTACAACTGGAGCAAGTGCCCTGATACGGTTTTCCTCTGTGTACCTGGTGGGTTCTGTTTTTTTTTCTTTTTTTCTTTTTTGGTTCAAGGTAGATTTTATTCCTCTTTTTTGTATTTACAGATATAAGCATGGAAATAATTTATTCATATAAATACATGTATGTGAAGGGAAGAATATTTTTTCTGTTTTACTTTTTGTAATTTGAATTTTATTTTATTTTTTTATACAGCAGGTTCTTTTTGGTTATCTATTTTATACATATAAATGTATACATGCCAATCCCAATCTCTCAACTCCTCCAACCACCACCCCCCAACAGCTTTCCCCCCTTGGTGTCCATACGTTTGTTGTCTACATCTGTTGCTCTATTTCTGCCTTGCAAAACGGTTCATCTGTACAATTTGTCTAGGTTCCACATATAGGCATTAATAGACAAGATTTCTTTTTCTCTTTCTGACTTACTTCACTCTGTATGACAGTCTCTAGATCCATCAACGTCTCTACAAATGACCCAATTTCATTCCTTTTTATGGCTTAGTAATATTCCATTTTATATATGTACCACTTCTTTATGCATTCGTCTGTCTGTGGGCATTTAGGTTGCTTCCATTACCTGGATATTGTAAATAGTGATGCAATGAACATTGCGGTGAATGTCTCTTTCTGATTTATGGTTTTGTCTGGGTACATGCCCAGTAGTGGGACTGCTGTATCATATGGTAATTCTATTCTTAGTTTTATAAGAAACTCCATAACGTTCTCCACAGTGACTGTATCAATTTCATTCCCAACAATAGCGGAAGAGGGTTCCTTATCTCCACACCCTTTCCAGCATTTGTTGTTTGTAGATTTTCTGATGATGCCCATTCTAACAGGTGTGAGGTGATACACCATGGATGAGTCTATTTCGTTGAGCAAAGAGTAGGTCTTGTCTATTACATATTTGGCTTATGGAACGGTATGTGTGCTAATTTCAATCTCTGGTTTTATACAGCACCCCAACTCAACTTTCCCCTTAAGCAAGCATAAGTTTTTATCTAAATGTGAGACTCTGTTCGGTTTTGGAATTCAGTTTATGTGTAGCCAAGTTTACACTCTCTCTATTAGTGATATCTTATGATAATTATCTTTCTCTGTGTGACCTATTTCTCTTAGAATCATCATACTTAAATCCACTCAATTTGCTGCTACAGGCCTGATGACATTGATTTCATTGCTGAGTGATATTCCGTTGTACGTAAGTAGCACAACTCCTTTATCCATATTTTTCTTTCTGGGATATTTAATTTGTACTGGACTCAAGGTTCTTGTAAACACAGCAGCCCTAAATTTTGTGTTGGCTGTGTCTTGTTGATTTTAATTTTCCTAAGCTATAGGGCCAAAAGTGGAAGTGCCCTAGGGTCTGTAGCTTTGTTTTTCAGATGTTTCAGGATACACCATAAACATCTCCAGAGTGTCTGTTGGCAATTTACATCCCGCCCATCAGCATAACAAGGCTCCCTGTTCTCCATGGCCTGTCCTGTGTTTCTGGTTTTTACACTTTTTTCAGATGGCCCTTTTGACGAATGGGAAATGAGACTTCATTGTAGTGCTGATTTCCATTGCTCGAGTGCTTGGTTGGCCAAAAAGGGCATATGTGTTTTTTCCTGAATATATTCAGGAAAAAATGTTTACGCACTTTTGTCCAAGTGCATCACTGTCAAAGATCTGCCGCTTTTCACATGCTTTAAATACAATTCCAATCTACCTCCTGAAATATGATTCCTGCAATTCTGCCTCGTTTTCAAGTCCTCTTTGCAGACTTACTTCAGTATATTTTTGCCAATAGCTGTCATTTATAACTCTGCAGGTTTGTGAATTACAGTGCCCGTGATGTCCTTTCTTAACTCGTTTCCTTGAAAGCTGGCCACAGAACCGCAGGTTTGCTTTAGGCCATAATCAGGGTCTGGCACGGCACTCTGAGCCTTTGGTTAATTCCTCTTCCTGGTGGGAAATTAGAGTTAAATGTGCCCCTCCGGACACCTGCCTCACTCCCAGCCCCTTGATGATGTGTGTCCTGTGGATTGAGGCCACATGTGCTGGGTTCCTCACCTTTGGCTGCTGTGGCCCCACTGGTGTGAGGACACTCCTGCCTGGTTCCCATCCCCTTGGTGATGTGGGCCATCCGGTGAGAGTCTGATCCTGGTTGGGTTCCTCACACTTCTGTGAGGTGGGCCCTCTTCTCTGAGGTCACACCTGCCAGGCTTGCACACCCCGCCTTTGCGAAGTCGGCCCTCTGGTGGGATTTGGTGCCTGCTGGGTGTCTCCTCCCCTCGGTAATGAGGGCCCTCTGGCGTCAGGCCCTAATTCCTGGGCTCCCAATATTTTCTGATATGCACCCTGTGGTTCGAGTACACTCCTGCCAGGTTCCCAACCCCATGGGAATGTGGGCCTTCTGCTCTGAAGTCCCAACCGTGGGTTGCTCAGTTTCATGATGAGGGCCCTCTGCTGTGAGTTCTCTCCGGCCTGGATCCCATAGCCTCGCTGTTCCTGGCCACCTGCTGGGAGGTTCCAACTGCGGGATTCCTCACCTTTTTTCTTCTATGGACCCTCTGTTTTGAGACTCCTCCTGCCTGCCTCACTCCCAGTCCCTTGGTGATGTGTGTCCTCTGGTGTGAGGCCACGTGTGCTGGGTCCCTCACCTTTCGATGATGTTGCCCCACTGGTGTGAGGACACTCCTGCCTGCTTCCTATCCCCTTGATGATGTGGGCCCTCTGGTGAGAGTCTGATCCTGGCTGGGTTCCTCACACTTCTGTGAGGTGGGCCCTCTGCTGTGAGGTCACTCCTGCCTGGCTGGCACACCCCACCTGGGCAACATCGGCCCTCTTGTGGCACTTGGAGCCTGCTGGGAGCCTCCTCCCCTCGGTGATGGGGGCCCTCTAGCGTCAGGACCGAACTGCTGGGTACCCACATTTTCTGATACGTGCTAAGTGGTGCGAGGACACTCTTGCGAGGTTCCCATCCCCATGGGCATGTGGGCCTTCTGCTCTAAGGTCCCAACACCTGTGTTGTTCACCGTTTCATGATGTTGTCTCTCTGGTGTTAGTTCACTCAGGCCTAGATCCCATAGCCTCTGTGCTCTGAGCCGACTGCTGGGAGGTTCCTACTGCTGGATTCCTTACCTTTTTTATTCTTTGGGTCCTGGGTTTTTATGCTCCTACTTCCTGACTCACTCCCAGCCCCTTTGTGATGTAGGTCCTCTGGTTTAAGGCCACATGTACCGGTTTCCTCACCTTTATTGATGTGGCCCCACTGGTGTGAGGACACTCCTGCCTGGTTCCCATCCCCTTGGTGATGGGGGCCCTCTGGTGAGAGTCTGATCCTGTCTGGATTCCTCACACTTCTGGGAGGTGGGCCCTCTGCTGTGAGGTCACTCCTGCCTGGCTGGCACACGTCACGTTGGCGATGTGGGCCCTCAGTTGGGAGTTGGTGCCTGCTGGGAGTCTCCTCCCCTCGGTAATGAGGGCCCTCTGGCGTCAGGCCCTAACTCATGGGCTCCCAAAATTTTCTGATGTGCGCCCTGTCGTGCGAGTACACTCCAGCCAGGGTCCCTTCCCTAGGGGATGTGGGCTTTCTGCTCTGTGGTCCCAACGGCTGGGTTGCTCACAGTGTCAGAATGTGGGCCCTCTGCTCTGAGTTCACCCCGGCATGGATCCCATAACCTCGGTGCTCTGGGCCACCTGCTTGGAGCTTCCAACTGCGGGGTTCCTCACCTTTTTTATTCTTTGGGCCCTCTGTTCTGAGTCTCCTCCTGCATGCCTCACTCCCAGCCCTTTCGTGATGTGCGTCCCCTTGTTTGAGGCCACATGTGCTGTGTTCCTCACCTTTCGCTGATGTGGCCCCACTGGTGTGAGGACACTCCTGCCTTGTTCCGATCCCCTTGGTGATGTGGGCCCTCTGGTGAGAGTCTTATCCTGGCTGGGTTCCTCACCCTTCTGTGAGGTAGGCCCTCTGCTGTGAGGTCACTCCTGCCTGGCTGGCCCACGTCACCTTGGCGACGTGGGCCCTCAGTTGGGAGTTGGTGCCTGCTGGGAGTCTCCTCCCCTCGGTAATGAGGGCCCTCTGGCGTCAGACCCTAACTCCTGGGCTCCCAAAATTTTCTGTTGTGCGCCCTGTGGTGCTAGTACACTCCTGCCAGGTTCCCAACCCCATGGGAATGTGGGCCTTCTGCTCTGAGGTCCCAACCGTGGGTTGCTCAGTTTCTTGATGAGGGCCCTCTGGTGTGAGTTCACTCCGGTATGGACCCCATAGCCTCGCTGCTCCTGGCCACCTGCGGGGAAGTTCCAACTGCGGGATTCCTCACCTTTTTCCTTCTATGGGCCCTCTGTTTTGAGACTCCTCCTGCCTGCCTCACTCCCAGCCCCTTGGTGATGTGTGTCCTCTGGTTTGAGGCCACGTGTGCTGGGTCCCTCACCTTTCGGTGATGTGGCCCCACTGGTGTGAGGACACTCCTGCCTGGTTCCTATCCCCTTGGTGATGTGGGCCCTCTGGTGAGAGTCTGATCCTGGCTGGGTTCCTCACACTTCTGTGAGGTGGGCCCTCTGCTGTGAGGTCACTCCTGCCTGGCTGGCACACCCTGCCTTGGCAATGTCGGCCCTCTTGTGGCAGTTGGAGCCTACTGGGAGCCTCCTCCCCTCGGTGATGAGGGCCCTCTGGCGTCAGGCCCTAACTGCTGGGTACCCACATTTTCTGATACGTGCTAAGTTGTGCGAGGACACTCGTGCCATATTCCCAACCCCATGGTGATGTGGGCCTTCTGCTCTGAGGTCCAAACGGCTGGGTTGCTCACAGTTTCATGATGTGGGCCCTCTGCTGTGAGCTCACTGTGGCCTGGATCGCATAGACTCGGTGCTCTGGGCCGCCTGCTGGGAGGTTCCCACTGCAGGATTCCTCAGCTTTTTTATTCTATTCGCCCTGTGTTGTGAGGCTACTCATGCCTGCCTCACTCCGAACCCCTTGGAGATCTGGGTCCTCTGGTTTAGGCCACATGTGCTGGGTTCCTCACCTTTCTATGATGTGGTCACCCTGGTGTGAAGACAGTCCTGCCTGGTTCTGATGCCCTTGGTGATGTGGGCCCTCTGGTGAGAGTCTTATCCTGGCTGGGTTCCTCACCATTTTGTGAGGTAGGCCCTCAGCTGTGAGGTCACTACTGCCTGGCTGTTGCACGTCACCTTGGCGACATGGTCCCTCCGTAGGGAGTTGGTGCCTGCTTGGGGTCTCCTCCCCTTGGTAATGAGGGCCCTCTGGCATCAGGCCCTAATTTCTGGGTTCCCAAAATTCTCTGATGTGCGCCCTGTGGTGCGAGTACACTTCTGCCAAGTTCCCAACCACATGGGAATGTGGGCCTTCTGCTCTAAGGTCCCAACGGCTGGGTTGCTCACAGTTTCATGATGAGGGCCCTCTGTTTTGAGTTCAGTCAGGCCTGGATCCCATAGCCTCGCTGCTCCTGGCCGCCTGCTGGGAGGTTCCAACTGCGGGATTCCTCACCTTTTTTACGCAATGGGCCCTCTGTTTGGAGGCTCCTCCTGCCTGCCTCACTCCCAGCCCCTTGGTGATGTGTGTCCTGTAGTTTGAGGCCACGTGTGCTGGGTCCGTCACGTTTCGGTGATGTGGCCCCACTGGTGTGAGGACACTCCTGCCTGGTTTCCATTCCCTTGGTGATGTGGGCCCTCTGGTGAGAGTCTGATCCTCTTTGGGTTCCTCACACTTTTGTGTGGTTGGCCCTCTGCTCTGAGGTCACTCCTGCCTGGCTGGCACACCCCGCATTGGCGACGTCGGCCCTCTGGTAGCAGTTGGAGCTTGCTGGGAGCCTCCTCTCCTCAGTGATGAGGGCCCTCTGGCGTCCGGCCCTAACTGCTGGGCTCCCCACATTTTCTGTTGTGTGCCCACTGGTGCGATGACACTCCTGCTTGGTTCCCTTCCCCATGGGGATGTGGGCCTTGTGCTCTGAGGTCACAACGGCTGGGTTGCTTACAGTATCACGATGAGGGCCCTCTGTTGTGAGTTCATCACTGCCTGGATCCCATAGCCTCGGTGCTCTGGGCCGCCTGCTGGGATGTTCCAACTGCTGGATTCCTCACCTTTTTATACAATGGGCCATGTGTTTTGAGGTTAATCCTGCCTGCCTCGCTCTGAGACCCATGGTGATGTGGGTCTTCTGGTTTGAGGTCACATGTGCTGGGTACCTCAACTTTCGATGATGTGGCCCCACAGGTGTGAGGACACTCGTGCCTGATTCCCAGCCCCTTGCTTATGTGGGCACTCTGGTGAGAGTCTGATCATGACTGGGTTCCTTACCCTTCTGTGAGGTGGGCGCTCTGATGTGAGGTCACTCCTGCCTGGATGGCTCACGTCGCCTTGGCGACGTAGGCCCTCTGTTGGCCACTGAAGCATGCTGGGAGCCTCCTACCCTCTTTAATGAGGGCCCTGGAAGAAACGCATATGCCCTTTTTGACCAAGTGCATCATTGTCGAAGTTCTGCCTCTTCTCCTATACTTTCAGAGGACTTCCCGTCTACCTCCTGAAATCGTATTCCTGGAATTCTGCCCCGCGTTCAAGTCCTCTTTGCAGACTTACTTCAATATATTTTTGGACGATAGCTGTCATTTATAACTCTGCAGGTTTGTGAATTACAGTGCCCCTGAGCTCCATTCTTCAACTCGCTTTCTTGTGAGCTGGCCGCAAAACCGCAGGATTGCTTCAGGCCCTAATCTGGTTCCGGCACGGCATGTTGAGCCTTTGGCTAATTCCTCTTCCTGATGGGAAATGAGCGTTAAATTTGCTCGTGCAGACACCTACAGCTAATCTCTTATTGGTTCTCCCTATTCCTGTTCATCTTGCGCAGAAATTCCAAACTGTGCCAAACAGGAGGTTAAAGGCACTGACTCTCCGATTGGGGAAAGAGTTAGTAAAGCGTCTGGAATGGTAAAACCGAGTATGAGGGGACGAAAACTGAGATGCCTTTAAAAAGGTTTCGCAGTCACGCGGTGGACCATATTCTGGGTTTCCCATGCGTGTTTTACCTGAAGGAAGAATCCCTTAAACCTGGAGAGGTGGGACCCATGGAATGGGTACCATGCAGTATGACTTCAAAGGGCCTGCATTTTCTCACCGAACCTCACCAATGCTATCAGCCCAAAGTGTCGAACCTTATGTCTCACTCAGCTCTAGGTGTAGATGTGGTAAATCCAGGTTGCATCACAAGACCTGAATGAATTATTTAAGAATTGCTCTCTATTTCACTGTCATTGTGTTTGTTTTTGTAGTTTATTTTGATAATGGGATTTATCGGATTTTCTCTGCTGCATTCATGCAGCTGTACACACACTTGATTCTCTTACGGAGACATATAAATCCATGGGTTTGAAGATTCTTACTAGTCATGTGTAATCCTAGGAGTTGAATATGGTGTGTTTAGTCCATTTCGTTGAGCAAGCTGTAGGTCTTGACTATTACATATTTGGCTTATATAAAGATATGTGTGCTAATTTCTATCTCTGGTTTTATGCAGCACCCCACCTCACCTTTCCCCATAAGCAAGCATAAGTTGGTTTTCTAAATTTGAGACCCTGTTCTGTTTTGTAATTCAGTTCATGTGTAGCCAAGTTTACATTCCGTGTATTAGTGATATCTTATGATGTTTCATTTTCTGTGTGACTTATTTCACTTAGAATCATCGTACCTGGATCCACTCAATATGCCGCGACGGGCCTGATGACATAGATTTCATTGGTGAGTGATATGCCATTGTACGTACGTACCACAACTTCTTTAACCATTTTTCACATTCTGGGATATTTAACTTGTACCGTAGACGAGGTTCTTGTAAACAGAGCCGTCCCAAACTTTGGGGTGGCTGTGTGTTTTTGATTTTAATTTCCCTAAGCTATAGGACCATAAGTGGAAGTGCCATAGGCTCTGTTGCTTTGTTTCCTACGTGTTTCAGGAAACCCCATACACTTCTCCAGAGTGGCTGTTTGCAATTTACATCCCCCCCATCAGCATAACAAGGCTCCCTGTTCTTCATGACCTGTCCTGCCTTTCTGGATTTTACACTTTTTCAGATGGCCCTTTTGACCGGGGGGCAGTGAGACTTCATTGTAGTGCAGATTTCATTTACATGCTTGCTTGCTTGGCCAAAAATGGCGTATGTGTTTTTTCCTGAATATATTCAGAAAAAAAACGCATACGCCCTTTTTGGCCAGTGCATCATTGTCGACATTCTGCCTCTTTTCCTACCTTTTAAGTGCAATTCCAGTCTACCCCCGAAATCGTTTTCCTGAAATTCTGCGCCGCTTTCAAGTCCTCTTCGAAGACTTACTTTAATACATTTTTGGACGATAACTGTCATTCATAACTCTGCATGTTTGTGAATTACAGTGCCCCTGATCTCCGTTCCTCAGCTCGCTTTCTTGTGAGCTGGCCGCAAAACCGCAGGATTGCTTCAGGCCCTAATCTGTTTCCGGCAGGGCACGCTGACCATTTGATTAATTCCTCTTCCTGGTGGGAAATGAGCGTTCCATTTGCCCGTGCAGACACCTACAGCTAGTCTCTCATTGGTTCTCCCTATTCCTGTTCATCTTGCGCAGAAATTGCAAACTGTGCCAAACAGGAGGTTAAAGGCACTGACTCTCCAAGTGGGGAGAGTGTTAGTAAAGCGTCTGGAATGGTGAACTCGAGTACCAGGATTCGAAAACAGAGATGCATTTGAAAACGTTTCCCAATCACACGGTGGACCATACTCTGGGTTTCCCATGCATGATTTACCTGAAGAAGAATCCCTTAAAGCTGGAAAGTTGGGACCCATTGAATGGGTACCATGCAGTATGACTTCAAAGGGTCTGCGTTTGCTCACCGAACCTCACCAATGCTATCAGCCTGAAGTGTCCAGCCTTATGTCTCACACAGCTCTGCATGTAGATGTGGTAAATCCAGGTTGCATCACAAGCCCTTAAAGAATTATTTAAGAATTGCTCTCTATTTCACTCTCATTGTGTTTTGTTTTCGAAATTTATCTTGATATTGGGATTTATCTGATTTTCACTGCTGCGTTTAGGCCGCTGTACACATGCTTGATTTCCTTATGGAGACATATAAATCCATGGGTTTTAAGATTCTTACTTGTCAGGTATGTTCCCAGGCGTTGAATATGGGCTGTTGAGTCCATTTCGCTGAGCAAGGAGTAGGTCTTGTCTATTATATATTTGGCTTATGGAATGGTATCTGTGCTAATTTCAATCTCTGGTTTTATACAGCACCCAAATTCACCTTTCCCCATAAGCAAGCATAAGTTGGTTTTCGAAATTTGAGACCCTGTTCTGTTTTGTAATTCAGTTCATGTGTAGTCAAGTTTACATTCCGTGTATTAGTGATATCGTATGATGTTTCTTATTCTGTGTGACTTATTTCCCGTAGAATCATCATACTTGGATCCACTCATTATGCCGCTACGGGCCTGATGACGGAGATTTCATTGCTGAGTGATATTCCATTGTACGTGCGTACCACAACTTCTTTATCCATTTTTTGCTTTCTCGGATATTTAACTTGTACCATAGATGAGGTTCTTGTAAACAGAGCCGTCCCAAACTTTGGGGTGGCTGTGTGTTTTTGATTTTAATTTCCCTAAGCTATAGGACCATAAGTGGAAGTGCCATAGGCTGTGTTGCTTTGTTTCCTACGTGTTTCAGGAAACACCATACACTTCTCCAGAGTGGCTGTTGGCAATTTACATCCCGTCCATCAGCATAACAAGGCTCCCTGTTCTCCATGACCTGTCCTGCCTTTCTGGATTTTACACTTTTTTCAGATGGCCCTTTTGACCGGGGTGCAGTGAGACTTCATTGTAGTGTAGATTTCCTTTACACGCTTGCTTGGTTGACCAAAAAGTGCGTATGCATTTTTTCCTGAATATATTCAGGAAAAAACACATACGCCCTTTTCGGCCAAGTGCATCATTGTCGACATTCTGCCTCATTTCCTATGCTTTAAGTGCAATTCCAGTCTACCCCCTGAAATCGTTTTCCAGAAATTCTGCCCCGCTTTCAAGTCCTCTTCGAAGACTTACTTCAATACATTTTTGGACGATAGCTGTCATTCATAACTCTGCAGGTTTGTGAATTTCAGTGGCCCTGAGCTCCTTTCTTCAACTCACTTTCTTGTGAGCTGGCTGCAAAACCGCAGGATTGTTTCAGGCCCTAATCTGTTTCCGGCAGGGCACGCTGAGCCTTTGGTTAATTCGTCTTCCTTGTGGGAAATGAGCATTCCATTTGCCGGTGCAGACACCTACAGCTAGTCTCTCATTGGTTCTCCCTATTCCTGTTCATCTTGGGCAGAAATTGCAAACTGTGCCAAACAGGAGTTTAAAGGCACTGACTCTCCAAGTGGGGAGAGTGTTAGTAAAGCGTCTGGAATGGTGAACCCGAGTACCAGCGTTCGAAAACTGAGATGCCTTTGAAAACGTTTCCCAATCACACGGTGGACCATACTCTGGGTTTCCCATGCATGTTTTAGCTGAAGGAAGAATCCCTTAAACCTGGAGAGTTGGGACCCATGGAATGGGTACCATGCAGTATGACTTCAAAGGATCTGCGTTTGCTCACCGAACCTCACCAAAGCTATCAGCCTGAAGTGTCCAGCCTTATGTCTCACCCAGCTCTGGGTGTAGATGTGGTAAATCCAGGTTTCATCACAAGCCCTGAATGAATTATTTAAGAATTGCTCTCTATTTCACTGTCATTGTGTTTTGTTTTTGAAATTTATTTTGATAATGGGATTTATCGGATTTTCACTGCTGCGTTTATGCCGCTGTACACACGCTTGATTTCCTTGTGGAGACATATAAATCCATGGGTTTTAAGATTCTTACTTGTTAGGTATATTCCCAGGCATTGAATATGGAGTGTTGAGTCCATTTCGTTGAGCAAGGAGTAGGTCTTGTCTATTATATATTTGGCTTATGGAAAGGTATCTGTGCTAATTTCAATCTCTGGTTTTATGCAGCACCCCAACTCATCTTTCACCATAAGCAAACATAAGTTGGTTTTCTAAATTTGATACCAGGTTCTGTTTTGTAATTCAGTTCATGTGTAGTCAAATTTACATTCCGTGTATTAGTGATATCTTATGATGTTTCTTTTTCTGTGTGACTTATTTCTCGTAGAATCATTGTACCTGAATCCACTCATTATGCCGCTACGGGCCTGAAGATGTAGATTTCATTGCTGAGTGATATTCCATTGTACGTGCGTACCAGAACTTCTTTATCCATTTTTTCCTTTCTCGGATATTTAACTTGTACCGTAGACAAGGTTCTTGTAAACAGAGCCATCCCAAACTTTGGGGTGGCTGTGTGTTTTTGATTTTAATTTCCCTAAGCTATAGGACCATAAGTGGAAGTGCCATAGACTGTTTTGTTTTGTTTCCTACCTGTTTCAGGGAACACCATAAACTTCTCCAGAGTGGCTGTTGGCAATTTATATCCCGCCCATCAGCATAACAAGGCTCCCTGTTCTCCATGACCTATCGTGCCTTTCTGGATTTTACACATTTTTCAGATGGCCCTTTTGACCGGGGGGCAGTGAGACTTCATTGTAGTGCAGATTTCCTTTACACGCTTGTTTGGTTGGCCAAAAAGGGCGTATGCGTTTTTACCTGAATATATTCAGGAAAAACTGCATACGCCCTTTTTGGCCAAGTGCAACATTGTCGACATTCTGCCTTTTTTCCTATGCTTTAAGTGCAATTCCAGTCTACCCCCTGAAATCGTTTCCCTGAAATTCTGCCCCGCTTTCAAGTCCTCTTCAAAGACTTACTTCAATACATTTTTGGACGATAGCGGTCATTCATAACACTGCAGGTTTGTGAATTACATTGCCCCTGAGCTCCATTCTTCAACTCGCTTTCTTGTGAGCTGGCCGCAAAACCGCAGGATTGCTTCAGGCATTAATCTGTTTCGGGCAGGGCACGCTGAGCCTTTGGTTAATTCCTCTTCCTGGTGGGAAATGAACATTCCATTTGCCCGTGCAGACACCTACATCTAGTCTCTCATTGGTTTTCCCTATTCCTGTTAATCTTGCGCAGAAATTGCAAACTGTGCCAAACAGGAGGTTAAAGGCACTGACTCTCCAAGTGGGGAGAGTGTTAGTAAAGCGTCTGGAAGGGTGAACCCGAGTACCAGGATTCGAAAACTGAGATGCATTTGAAAACGTTTCCCAATCACACAGTGGACCATTCTGTGGGTTTCCCATGCATGTTTTAGCTGAAGGAAGAATCCCTTAAACCTGGAGAGTTGGGACCAATGGAATGGGTACCATGCAGTATGACATCAAAGAGTCTGCGTTTGCTCAACGAACCTCACCAATGCTATCAGCCCGAAGTGTCCAGCCTTATGTCTCACCCAGCTCTGGGTGTAGATGTGGTAAATCCAGGTTGCATCTCAAGCCCTGAATGAATGATTTGAGAATTGCTCTCTATTTCACTGTCATTGTGTTTTGTTTTTGAAATTTATTTTGGTAATGGGATTTATCGGATGTTCACTGCTGCGTTTAGGCCGCTGTACACACGCTTGATTTCCTTATGGAGACATATAAATCCATGGGTTTTAAGATTCTTACTTGTCAGGTATCTTCCCAGGCGTTGAATATGGGGTGTTGAGTCCATTTCATTGAGCAAGGAGTAGGTCTTTTCTATTATATATTTGGCTTATGGAACAGTATCTGTGCTACTTTCAATCTCTGGTTTTATGCAGCACCCCAACTCTCCTTTCCCCATAAGCAAGCATAAGTTGGTGTTCTAAATTTGAGACCCTGTTCTGTTTTGTAATTCAGTTCATGTGTAGCCAAGTTTACATTCCCTGTATTAGGGATACCTAATGTTTCTTTTTCTGTGTGACATATTTCTCGTAGAATCATTGTACCTGAATCCACTCATTATGCCGCTAGGTACCTGATGACGTAGATTTCATTGCTGAGTGATATTCCATTGTACGTGCGTACCACAACATCTTTATCCATATGTTGCTTTCTCGGATATTTAACTTGTACCGTAGACGAGGTTCTTGTAAACAGAGCCGTCCGAAAATTTGTGGTAGCTCTGTGTTTTTGATTTTAATTTCCCTAACCTATAGGACCATAAGTGGAAGTGCCATAGTCTGTGTTGCTTTGTTTCCTACCTGTTTCAGGAAACACCATACACTTCTCCAGAGTGGCTGTTGGAAATTTTCATCCGCCCATCAGCATAACAAGGCTCCCTGTTCTCCATGACCTTTCCTGCCTTTCTGGATTTTACACTTTTTTCAGATGGCCCTTTTGACCGGGGGGCAGTGAGACTTCATTGTAGTGCAGATTTTCTTTACACGCTTGCTTGGTTGGCCAAAAAGGGCGTATGCGTTTTTTCCTGAATATATTCAGGAAAAAACGCATACGCCCTTTTTGGCCAAGTGTATCATTGTCGACATTCTGCCTCTTTTCCTATGCTTTAAGTGCAATTCCAGTCTACCCCCTGAAATCGTTTTCCTGAAATTCTGCCCCGCTTTCAAGTCCTCTTCAAAGACTTACTTCAGTACATTTTTGGACGATAGCTGTCATTCATAACACTGCAGGTTTGTGAATTACAGTGCCCTTGAGCTCCTTTCTTCAACTCGCTTCCTTGTGAGCTGGCCGCCAAACCGCAGGATTGCTTCAGGCCCTAATCTCTTTCCGGCAGGCCACGCTGAGCCTTTGGTTAATTCCTCTTCCTGGTGGGAAATGAGTGTTCCATTTGCCCGTGCAGACACCTACAGCTAGTCTCTCATTGGTTCTCCCTATTCCTGTTCACCTTGCGCAGAAATTGCAAACTGTGCCAAACAGGAGGTGAAAGGCACTGACTCTCCAAGTGAGGAGAGTGTTAGTAAAGCGTCTAGAATGGTGAACCCGAGTATCAGCGGACGAAAACTGAGATGCATTTGAAAACGTTTCCCAATCACACGGTTGACCATACTCTGGGTTTCCCACGCATGTTTTAACTGAAGAAGAATCCCTTAAACCTGGAGAGTTGGGACCCATGGAATGGGTACCATGCAGTATGACTTCAAAGGGTCTGCCTTTGCTCACCAAACATCACCAATGCTATCAGCCCGAAGTGTCCAGCCTTATGTCTCACCCAGCTCTGGGTGTAGATGTGGTAAATCCAGGTTGCATCACAAGACCTGAATGAATGATTTAAAAATTGCTCTCTATTTCACTGTCATTGTGTTTTGTTTTTGAAATTCATTTTGATAATGGGATTTATCGGATGTTCACTGCTGCGTTTACGCCGCTGTACACACGCTTGATTTCCTTATGGAGACATATAAATCCATGGGTTTTAAGATTCTTACTTGTCAGGTATCTTCCCAGGCGTTGAATATGGGGTGTTGAGTCCATTTCGTTGAGCAAGGAGTAGGTCTTGTCTATTATATATTTGGCTTATGGAACGGTATCTGTGCTAATTTCAATCTCTGGTTTTATGCAGCACCCCAACTCACCTCTCCCCATAAGCAAGCATAAGTTGGTTTTCTAAATTTGAGACCCTGTTCTGTTTTGTAATTCAGTTCATGTGTAGCCGAGTTTACATTCCGTGTATTAGTGATATCTTATGATGTTTCTTTTTCTGTGTGACTTATTTCTCGTAGAATCATCGTACCTTAATCCACTCATTATGCCGCTATGGGCCTGATGACGTAGATTTCATTGGTGAGTGATATTCCATTGTACGTGCGTACCACAACATCTTTATCCATTTTTTGCTTTCTCGGATATTTACCTTGTACCATAGACGAGGTTCTTGTAAACAGACCCGTCCCAAATTTTGGGGTGGCTGTGTCTTTTTGAATTTAATTTCCCTAAGCTATAGGACCATAAGTAGAAGTGCCATAGGCTGTGTTGCTTTGTTTCCTACGTGTTTCTGGAAACACCATACACTTCTCCAGAGTGGTTGTTGGCAATTTACATCCCGCCCATCAGCATAACAAGGCTCCCTGTTCTCCATGACCTGTCCTGCCTTTCTGGATTTTACACTTTTTTTCAGATGGCCCTTTTGACCGGGGGGCAGTGAGACTTCATTGTAGTGCAGATTTCCTTTACACGCTTGCTTGGTTGGCCAAAAAGGGCGTATGCGTTTTTTCCTGAATATATTCAGGAAAAAACGCATACGCCCTTTTTGGCCAAGTGCATCGTTGTCGACATTCTGCCTCTTTTCCTATGCTTTAAATGCAATTCCAGTCTACCCCCTGAAATCGTTTTCCTGAAATTCTGCCCCGCTTTCAAGTCCTCTTCCAAGACTTACTTCAATACATTTTTGGACGATAGCTGTCATTCATAACTCTGCAGGTTTGTGAATTACAGTGCCCCTGAGCTCATGTCTTCAACTCGCTTTCTTGTGAGCCTGCCGCAAAACCGCAGGATTGCTTTAGGCCATAATCTCTTTCCGGCAGGGCATGCTGAGCCTTTGTTTAATTCCTCTTCCTGGTCGGAAATGAGCGTTCCTTTTGCCCCTGCAGGCACCTACAGCTAGTCTCTCATTGGTTCTCCCTATTCCTGTACATCTTGCGCAGAAATTGCAAACTGTGCCAAACAGGAGGTTAATGGCACTGACTCTCCAAGTGGGGAGAGTGTTAGTAAAGCGTCTGGAATGGTGAACCCGAGTACCAGGGGACGAAAACTGAGATGCATTTGAAAACGTTTCCTGGTCACACAGTGCACTGTACTGTGGGTTTCCCATGCATGTTTTAGCTGAAGGAAGAATCCCTTAAACCTGGAGAGTTGGGACCCATGGAATGGGTACCATGCAGTATGACTTCAAAGGGTCTGCGTTTGCTCACCGAACCTCACCAATGCTATCAGCCCGAAGTGTCCAGCCTTATGTCTCACCCAGCTCTGGGTGTAGATGTGGTAAATCCAGGTTGCATCACAAGTCCTGAATGAATTATTTAAGAATTGCTCTCTATTTCACTGTCATTTTGTTTTGTTTTTGAAATTTATTTTGATAATGGGATTTATCGGATTATCACTGCTGCGTTTAGGCCGCTGTACACACGCTTGATTTCCTTATGGAGACATATAAATCCATGGGTTTTAAGATTCTTACTTGTCAGGTATCTTGCCAGGCGTTGAATATGGGGTGTTGAGTCCATTTGGTTGAGCAAGGAGTAGGTCTTGTCTATTATATATTTGGCTTATGGAACGGTATCTGTGCTAATTTCAATCTCTGGTTTTATGCAGCACCCCAACTCACCTTTCCCCATAAGCAAGCATAAGTTGGTTTTCTAAATTTGAGACCCTGTTCTGTTTTGTAATTCAGTTTATGTGTAGCCAAGTTTACATTCCGTGTATTACTGATATATTATGATGTTTCTTTTTCTGTGTGACTTATTTCTCGTACAATCATCGTACCTGAATCCACTCATTATGCCGCTATGGGCCTGAAGACGTAGATTTCATTGCTGAGTGATATTCCATTGTATGTGCGACCAGAACTTCTTTATCCATTTTTTCCTTTCTCGGATATTTAACTTGTACCGTAGACAAGGTTCTTGTAAACAGAGCCATCCCAAACTTTGGGGTGGCTGTGTGTTTTTGATTTAAATTTCCGTAAGCTATAGAACCATAAGTGGAAGTGACATAGGCTGTGTTGCTTTCTTTCCTACGTGTTTCAGGATACACCATACATTTCTCCAGAGTGGCTGTTGGCAATTTACTTCCCGCCCATCAGCATAACAAGGCTCCCTGTTCTCCATGACCTGTCCTGCCTTTCTGGATTTTACACTTTTTTCAGATGGCCCTTTTGACCGGGGGGCAGTGAGACTTCATTGTAGTGCAGATTTCCATTACACGCTTGCTTCGTTGGCCAAAAAGGGCGTATGCTTTTTTCCTGAATATATTCAGGAAAAAACGCATACGCCATTTTTGGCCAAGTGCATCATTTTCGACATTCTACCTCTTTTCCTATGCTTTTAGTACAATTCCAGTCTACACCCTGAAATCGTTTTCCTGAAATTCTGCCCCGCTTTCATGTCCTCTTCGAAGACTTACTTCAATACATTTTTGGACGATAGCTGTCATTCATAACTCTGCAGGTTTGTGAATTACAGTGCCCCTGAGCTCATTTCTTCAACTCGCTTTCTTGTGAGCTGGCCGCAAAACCGCAGGATTGCTTCAGGCCCTAATCTGTTTCCGGCAGGGCACACTGAGCCTTTGGTTAATTCCTCTTCCTGGTGGGAAATGAGCGTTCCATTTGCCCGTGCAGACACCTACAGCTAGTCTCTCATTGCTTCTCCCTATTCCTGTTCATCTTGCGCAGAAATTGCAAACTGTGCCAAACAGGAGGTTAATGGCACTGATTCTCCAAGTGGGGAGAGTGTTAGTAAAGCGTTCAAATGTTGAACCCGAGTACCAGGGGACGAAAACTGAGATGCATTTGAAAACATTTCCCAATCACGGTGGACCATACTCTGGGTTTTCCATGCATGTTTTAGCTGAAGGAAGAATCCCTTAAACCTGGAGAGTTGGGACCCATGGAATGGGTACCATGCAGTATGACTTCAAAGGGTCTGCGTTTGCTCACCGAACCTCACCAATGCTATCAGCCCGAAGTGTCCAGCCTTATGTCTCACCCAGCTCTGGGTGTAGATGTGGTAAATCCAGGTTGCATCACAAGTCCTGAATGAATTATTTAAGAATTGCTCTCTATTTCACTGTCATTGGGTTTTGTTTTTGAAATTTATTTTGATAATGGGATTTATCGGATTTTCACTGCTGTGTTTAGGCCGCTGTACACAGGCTTGATTTCCTTATGGAGACATATAAATCCATGGGTTTTAAGATTCTTACTTGTCAGGTATCTTGCCAGGCGTTGAATATGGGGTGTTGAGTCCATTTCGTTGAGCAAGGAGTAGGTCTTGTCTATTATATATTTGGCTTATGGAACGGTATCTGTGCTAATTTCAATCTCTGGTTTTATGCAGCACCCCAACTCACCTTTCCCCATAAGCAAGCATAAGTTGGTTTTCTAAATTTGAGACTCTGTTCTGTTTTGTAATTCAGTTCATGGGTAGCCAAGTTTACATTCCGTGTATTAGTGATATCTTATGATGTTTCTTTTTCTGTGTGACTTATTTCTCGTAGAATCATCATACCTGAATCCACTCATTATGCCGCTACGGGCCTGATGATGTAGATTTCATTGCTGAGTGATATTCCATTGTATGTGCGTACCACAAATTCTTTATCCATTTTTTGCTTTCTGGGATATTTTACTTGTACCGTAGACGAGGTTCTTGTAAACAGAGCCGTCCCAAACTCTGGGGTGGCTGTGTGTTTTTGATTTTAATTTCCCTAAGCTATAGGACCATAAGTGGAAGTGCCATAGGCTGTGTTGCTTTGTTTCCTACGTGTTTCTGGAAACACCATACACTTCTCCAGAGTGGTTGTTGGCAATTTACATCCCGCCCATCAGCATGACAAGGCTCCCTGTTCTCCCTGACCTGTCCTGCCTTTCTGGATTTTACAATTTTTTCAGATGGCCCTTTTGACCTGGGTGTCAGTGAGACTCCATTGTAGTGCAGATTTCCTTTACACGCTTGCTTGGTTGGCCAAAAAGGGCGTATGCGTTTTTTCCTGAATATATTCAGGAAAAAACGCATACGCCCTTTTTGGCCAAGTGCATCGTTGTCGACATTCTGCCTCTTTTCCTATGCTTTAAATGCAATTCCATTCTACCCCCTGAAATCGTTTTCCTGAAATTCTGCCCCGCTTTCAAGTCCTCTTCCAAGACTTACTTCAATACATTTTTGGACGATAGCTGTCATTCATAACTCTGCAGGTTTGTGAATTACAGTGCCCCTGAGCTCATGTCTTCAACTCGCTTTCTTGTGAGCCTGCCGCAAAACCGCAGGATTGCTTTAGGCCATAATCTCTTTCCGGCAGGGCATGCTGAGCCTTTGTTTAATTCCTCTTCCTGGTCGGAAATGAGCGTTCCTTTTGCCCCTGCAGGCACCTACAGCTAGTCTCTCATTGGTTCTCCCTATTCCTGTACATCTTGCGCAGAAATTGCAAACTGTGCCAAACAGGAGGTTAATGGCACTGACTCTCCAAGTGGGGAGAGTGTTAGTAAAGCGTCTGGAATGGTGAACCCGAGTACCAGGGGACGAAAACTCAGATGCATTTGAAAACGTTTCCTGGTCACACAGTGCACTGTACTGTGGGTTTCCCATGCATGTTTTAGCTGAAGGAAGAATCCCTTAAACCTGGAGAGTTGGGACCCATGGAATGGGTACCATGCAGTATGACTTCAAAGGGTCTGCGTTTGCTCACCGAACCTCACCAATGCTATCAGCCCGAAGTGTCCAGCCTTATGTCTCACCCAGCTCTGGGTGTAGATGTGGTAAATCCAGGTTGCATCACAAGTCCTGAATGAATTATTTAAGAATTGCTCTCTATTTCACTGTCATTTTGTTTTGTTTTTGAAATTTATTTTGATAATGGGATTTATCGGATTATCACTGCTGCGTTTAGGCTGCTGTACACACGCTTGATTTTCTTATGGAGACATATAAATCCATGGGTTTTAAGATTCTTACTTGTCAGGTATCTTGCCAGATGTTGAATATGGGGTGTTGAGTCCATTTCGTTGAGCAAGGAGTAGGTCTTTTCTATTATATATTTGGCTTATGGAACGGTATCTGTGCTAATTTCAATCTCTGGTTTTATGCAGCACCCCAACTCACCTTTCCCCATAAGCAAGCATAAGTTGGTTTTCTAAATTTGAGACCCTGTTCTGTTTTGTAATTCAGTTTATGTGTAGCCAAGTTTACATTCCGTGTATTACTGATATATTATGATGTTTCTTTTTCTGTGTGACTTATTTCTCGTACAATCATCGTACCTGAATCTACTCATTATGCCGCTATGGGCCTGAAGACGTAGATTTCATTGCTGAGTGATATTCCATTGTACGTGCGACCAGAACTTCTTTATCCATTTTTTCCTTTCTCGGATATTTAACTTGTACCGCAGACAAGGTTCTTGTAAACAGAGCCATCCCAAACTTTGGGGTGGCTGTGTGTTTTTGATTTAAATTTCCGTAAGCTATAGAACCATAAGTGGAAGTGACATAGGCTGTGTTGCTTTCTTTCCTACGTGTTTCAGGATACACCATACATTTCTCCAGAGTGGCTGTTGGCAATTTACATCCCGCCCATCAGCATAACAAGGCTCCCTGTTCTCCATGACCTGTCCTGCCTTTCTGGATTTTACACTTTTTTCAGATGGCCCTTTTGACCGGGGGGCAGTGAGACTTCATTGTAGTGCAGATTTCCATTACACGCTTGCTTCGTTGGCCAAAAACGGCGTATGCGTTTTTTCCTGAATATATTCAGGAAAAAACGCATACGCCATTTTTGGCCAAGTGCATCATTGTCGACATTCTACCTCTTTTCCTATGCTTTTAGTACAATTCCAGTCTACACCCTGAAATCGTTTTCCTGAAATTCTGCCCCGCTTTCATGTCCTCTTCGAAGACTTACTTCAATACATTTTTGGACGATAGCTGTCATTCATAACTCTGCAGGTTTGTGAATTACAGTGCCCCTGAGCTCATTTCTTCAACTCGCTTTCTTGTGAGCTGGCCGCAAAACCGCAGGATTGCTTCAGGCCCTAATCTGTTTCCGGCAGGGCACGCTGAGCCTTTGGTTAATTCCTCTTCCTGGTGGGAAATGACCGTTCCATTTGCCCGTGCAGACACCTACAGCTAGTCTCTCATTGCTTCTCCCTATTCCTGTTAATCTTGCGCAGAAATTGTGAAGTGTGCCAAACAGGAGGTTAAATGCACTGACTCTCCAAGTGGGGAGAGTGTTAGTAAAGCGTCTGGAATGGTGAACCCGAGTACCAGGGTACGAAAACTGAGATGCATTTGAAAACGTTTCCCTATCACACGGTGGACCATACTATGGGTTTCCCATGCATGTTTTAGCTGAAGGAAGAATCCCTTAAACCTGGAGAGTTGGGACCCATGGAATGGGTACCATGCAGTATGACTTCAAAGGGTCTGCGTTTGCTCACCGAACCTCACCAATGCTATCAGCCCGAAGTGTCCAGCCTTATGTCTCACCCAGCTCTGGGTGTAGATGTGGTAAATCCAGGTTGCATCACAAGCCCTGAATGAATGATTTAAGAATTGCTCTCTATTTCACTGTCATTGTGTTTTGTTTTTGAAATTTATTTTGATAATGGGATTTATCGGATGTTCACTGCTGCGTTTACGCCGCTGTACACACGCTTGATTTCCTTATGGAGACATATAAATCCATGGGTTTTAAGATTCTTACTTGTCAGGTATCTTCCCAGTTGTTGAATATGGGGTGTTGAGTCCATTTCGTTGAGCAAGGAGTAGGTCTTGTCTATTATATATTTGGCTTATGGAAAGGTATCTGTGCTAATTTCAATCTCTGGTTTTATGCAGCACCCCAACTCACCTCTCCCCATAAGCAAGCATAAGTTGGTTTTCTAAATTTGAGACCCTGTTCTGTTTTCTAATTCAGTTCATGTGTAGCCAAGTTCACATTCCGTGTATTAGTGACATCTTATGATGTTTCTTTTGCTGTGTGACTTATTTCTCGTAGAATCATCGTACCTGAATCCACTCATTATGCCGCTACGGACCTGATGACGTAGATATCATTGCTGAGTGATATTCCATTGTACGTGCGTACCACAACTTCTTTATTCATTTTTTGCTTTTTCGGATATTTAACATGTACCGTCGACGAGGTTCTTGTAAACAGAGCCGTCCCAAACTTTGGGGTGGCTGTGTGTTTTTGATTTTAATTTCCCTAAGCTATAGGACCATAAGTGGAAGTGCCATAGGCTGTGTTGCTTTGTTTCCTTCGTGTTTCACGAAACAGCATACACTTCTTCAGATTGGCTGTTGGCAATTTACATCCTGCCCATCAGCGTAACAAGGCTCCCTGTTCTCCATGACCTGTCCTGCCTTTGTGGATTTTACACATTTTTCAGATGGCCCTTTTGACCGGGGGGCAGTGAGACTTCATTGTAGTGCAGATTTACTTTACACGCTTACTTGGTTGGCCAAAAAGTGCGTATGCGTTTTTTCCTGAATATATTCAGGAAAAAACGCATACGCCCTTTTTTGGCTAAGTGCATCATTGTCGACATTCTGCCTCTCTTCCTATGCTTTAAGTGCAATTCCAGTCTTTCCCCTGAAATCGTTTCTCTGAAATTCTGCCCCGCTTTCAAGTCCTCTTGGAAGACTTACTTCAGTACATTATCCGACGATACCTGTCATTCATAACTCTGCAGGTTTGTGAATTACAGAGCCCCTGAACTCCTTTCTTCAACTCGCTTTCTTGTGAGCTGGCCGCAAACCCGCAGGATTGCTTCAGGCCCTAATCTGTTTCCGGCCGGGCACGCTGAGCCTTTGGTTAATTCCTCATCCTTGTGGGAAATGAGCGTTCCATTTGCCCATGCAGGCACCTACAGCTAGTCTCTCATTGGTTCTCCCTATGCCTGTTCATCTTGCGCAGAAATTGCAAACTGTACCAAACAGGAGTTTAAAGGCACTGACTCTCCAAGTGGGAAGAGTGTTAGTAAAGCGTCTGGAATGGTGAACCCGAGTACCAGGGGACGAAAACTGAGATGCATTTGAAAACGTTTCCCAATCGCATGGTGGACCATACTCTGGGTTTCCCATGCATGCTTTAGCTGAAGGAAGAATCCCTTAAACCTGGAGAATTTGGACCCTAGGAATGGGTACCATGCAGTATGATTTCAAAGGGTCTGCGTGTGCTCACCGAACCTCACCAATGTTATCAGCCCGAAGTGTCCAGCCTTATGTCTCACCCAGCTCTGGGTGTAGATGTTGTAAATCCAGGTTGCATCTCAAGTTCTGAATGAATTATTTAAGAATTGCTCTCTATTTCACTATCATTGTGTTTTGTTTTTGAAATTTATTTTGATAATGGGTTTTATCGGATTTTCACTGCTGCGTTTAGGCCGCTGTACGCATGCTTTATTTCCTTATGGAGACATATAAATCCATGGGTTTTAAGATTCTTACTTGTCAGATATATTCCCAGGCATTGAATATGGGGTGTTGAGTCCATTTCGTTGAGCAAGGAGTAGGTCTTGTCTATTATATATTTGGCTTATGGAACGGTATCTATGCTAACTTCTATCTCTGGTTTTATGCAGCACCCCAACTCACCTTTCCCCATAAGCAAGAATAAGTTGGTTTTCTAAATTTGAGACCCTGTTCTGTTTTGTAATTCAGTTCATGAGTAGCCAAGTTTACATTCCGTGTATTAGTGATATCTTATGATGTTTCTTTTTCTGTGTGACTTATTTCTCGTAGAATCATCGTACCTGAATCCACTCATTATGCCGCTACAGACCTGATGACGTAGATTTTTTGCTGAGTGATATTCCATTGTACGCGCGTATCACAACTTCTTTATCCATTTTTTGCTTTCTCGGATATTTAACTTGTACCGTAGAGGACGTTCTTGTAAACAGAGCCGTCCCAAACTTTGGGTTGGCTGGGTGATTTTAATTTTAATTTCCCTAAGCTATAGGACCATAAGTGGAAGTGCCATAGGCTGTGTTGCTTTGTTTCCTACGTGTTTCAGGAAACACCATAAACTTCTCCATAGTGGCTGTTGGCAATTTACATCCCGCCCATCAGCATAACAAGGCTCCATGTTCTCCATGGCCTGTCCTGCCTTTCTGGATTTTTCACTTTTTTCAGATGTCCCTTTTGACAGGGGGGCAGTGAGACTTCATTGTAATGCAGATTTCTTTACAGGCTTGCTTGTTTGGCCAAAAAGGGCGTATGTGTTTTTTCTTGAATATATTCAGGAAAAAACGCATACGCCCTTTTTGACCAAGTCCATCATTGTCGACTTTCTGTCTCATTCCCTATGCTTTAAATGCAATTCCAGTCTGCCCCTGAACTCGTTTTCCTGCAATTCTGCCCCGCTTTCAAGTCCTCTACGCAGCCTTACTTCAATACATTTTTGGACAATAGCTGACATTTATAACTCTGCAGGTTTGTGAATGACAGTGTGCCTGAGCTCCTTTCTTCTACTCGCTTTCTTGTGAGCTGGCCGCAAACCCGCAGGATTGCTTCAGGCCCTAATCTGGTTCTGGCACAGCATGCTGATCCTTTGGTAAATTCCTCTTCCTGGTGGGAAATGAGTGTTATATTTGAACGTGCAGACACCTACAGCTAGTCTCTCATTGGTTCTCCCTATTCCTGTTCATCTTGCGCAGAAATTGCAAACTGTGCCAAACAGGAGGTTAAAGGCCCTGACTCTCTAAGTGGGGAGAGTATTAGTAAAGGGTCTTCAATCGTGAACCCGAGTAAAAGGGGACGAAAACGGAGATGCATTTGAAAAGGTTTCCTGGTCACACGGTGCACCATACTGTGGGTTTCGCATGCATGTTTTAGCTGAAGGAAGAATCCCTTAAACCTGGAGAGTTGGGACCCATGGAATGGGTACCATGCAGTATGACTTCAAAGGGCCTGCATTTTCTCAATGAACCTCACCAATGCTATCAGCCCGAAGTGTACAGCCTTATGTCTCACTCAGCTCTGGTTGTAGATGTGGTAAATCCAGGTTGCATCACAAGCCCTGAATGAATTATTTAAGAATTGCTCTCTATTTCACTTTCATTGTGTTTGTTTTTGTAATTTATTTTGACAATGGGATTTATCGGATTTTCTCTGCTGCATTCATGCCACTGTACACACACTTGAGTCTCTTATGGATACATATAAATCCATGGGTTTGAAGATACTTACTAGTCAGGTGTATTCCTAGGCGTTGAATATGGGGAGTTGAGTCCATTTCGTTGAGCAAGGAGTAGGTCTTGACTATTACATATTTGGCTTATGGAAAGGTATCTGTGCTAATTTCTATCTCTGGTTTTATGCAGCACCCCAACTCACTTTTCCCCTTAAGCAAGCATAAGGTGGTTTTCTAAATTTGAGACACTGTTCTGTTTTGTAATTCAGTTCATGTGTAGCCAAGTTTACATTCCTTGTATTAGTGATATCTTATGATGTTTCATTTTCTGTGTGACTTATTTCACTTAGAATCATCGTACCTGAATCCACTCATTATGCCACGATGGGCCTGATCACATAGATTTCATTGCTGAGTGATATTCCATTGAATGTGTGTACCACAATTTCTTTATCCATTTTTCACATTCTGGGATATTTAACTTGTACCGTAGACGAGATTCCTGTAAACAGAGCCGTCTGAAACTTTGGGGTGGCTGTCTGTTTTTGATTTTAATTTCCGTGATCTATAAGACCATAAGTGGAAGTGCCGTAGTCTCCGTTGCTTTGTTTCTTAGGTGTTTCAGGAAACACCATACACTTCTCCAGAGTGGCTGTTGGCAATTTACATCCCGCCCGTCAGCATAACAAGGCTCCCTGTTATCCATGGCCTGTGCTGTCTTTCTGGATTTTACACTTTTTTCAGATGGCCCTTTTGACCTGGGGGCAGTGAGACTTCTTTGTAGTGGAGATTTCTTTAACATGCTTGCTTGGTTGGCCAAAAAGGGCGTATGCGTTTTTTCCTGAATATATTCAGGAAAAAACGCATACGCCCTTTTTGGCCAAGTGCATCATTGTTGACGTTCTGCCTCTTTTCCTATGCTTTAAATGCAATTCCAGTCTACCCCCTGAAATTGTTTTCTTGCAATTCTGCCCCGCTTTCCAGTCCTCTTCGCAGCCTTCCTTCAATATATTTTTGGAAGATAGCTGTCATTTATAACTCTGCAGGTTTGTGAATTACAGTGTCCCTGAGCTCCTTTCTTCAACTCGCTTTCTTCTGAGCTGGCCGCAAACCCGCAGGAATGCTTCAGGCCCTAATCTGGTTCCGGCACAGCATGCTGAGCCTTTGGTTAATTCCTCTTCCTGGTGGGAAATGAGCGTTAAATTTGCCCGTGCAGACACCTACAGCTAGTCTCTCATTGGTTCTCCCTATTCCTGTACATCTTGTGCAGAAATTGCAAACTGTGCTAAACAGGAGGTGAAAGGCACTGACTCTCCAAGTGGGGAGAGTGTTAGTAAAGGGTCTGGAATGGTGAACCCGAGTAAAAGGGGACGAAAATTGAGATGCATTTGAAAACGTTTCCTGGTCACACAGTGCACTGTACTGTGGGTTTCTCATGCATGTTTTAGCTGAAGGAAGAATCCCTTCAACCTGGAGAGTTGGGACCCATGGAATGGGTACCATGCAGTATGACTTCAAAGGGTCTGCATTTGCTCATCGAACCTCACCAATGCTACCAGCCCGAAGTGTCCAGCCTTATGTCTCACTCAGCTCTGGGTGTAGATGTGGTAAATCCAGGTTGCATCACAAGCCCTGAATGAATTATTTAAGAATTGCTCTCTATTTCACTGTCATTTTGTTTGTTTTTGTAATTCATTTTGATAATGGATTTTATCGGATTTTCTCTGCTGCATTCATGTCGCTGTACACACACTTGAGTCTCTTACGGAGACATGTAAATCCATGGGTTTGAAGATTCTTACTAGTCATGTGTAATGCTAGGCGTTGAATATGGCGTGTTTAGTCCATTTCGTTGAGCAAGGGCTAGGTCTTGACTATTACATATTTGGTTTATGGAAAGGTATGTGTGCTAATTTCTATCTCTGGTTTTATGCAGCACCCCAACTCACCTTTCCCCTTAAGCAAGCATAAGTTGGTTTTCTAAATTTGAGACCCTGTTCTGTTTTGTAATTCAGTTCATGTGTAGCCAAATTTACATTCCGTGTATTAGTGATATCTTATGATGTTTCATTTTCTCTGTGAATTATTTCACTTAGAATCATCGTACCTGAATCCCCTCATTATGCCGCGACGGGCCTGATGACATAGATTTCATTGCTGAGTGAGATTCCATTTTACATACGTACCACAACTTCGTTATCCATTTTTCACATTCTGGGATATTTAACTTGTACTGTAGACGAGGTTCTTGTAAACAGAGCCGTCCAAAACTTTGGGGTGGCTGTGTGTTTTTGATTTTAATTTCCCTAAGCTATAGGACCATAAGTGGAAGTGCTATAGGCTCCGTTGCTTTGTTTTTTAGGTGTTCCAGGAAACACAATACACTTCTCCAGAGTGGCTGTTGGCAATTTACATCTCGCCCATCAGCATAACAAGGCTCCATGTTCTCCACGGCCTGTGCTGTGTTTCTGGATTTTACACTTTTTTCAGATTGCGCTATTGACCGTGGGGCATTGAGACTTCATTGTAGTGCAGATTTCTTTAACATGCTTGCTTGGTTGGCCAAAAAGTGCGTATGCGTTTTTTCCTGAATATATTCAGGAAAAAACGCATACGCCCTTTTTGGCCAACTGAATCATTGTCGACATTCTGCCTCTTTTCCTATGCTTTAAATGCAATTCCAGTCTACCCCCTGAAATCGTTTTCCTGCAATTCTGCCCCACTTTCAAGTCCTTTTCACAGCCTTCCTTCAATATATTTTTGAACGAGAGCTGTCATTTATAACTCTGCAGGTTTGTGAATTACAGTGCCAATGAGCTCCTTTCTTCAACTCGCTTTCTTGTGAGCTGGCCGCAAACCCGCAGGATTGCTTCAGGCCCTAATCAGGTTCCGGCACGGCATGCTGAGTCTTTGGTTAATTCTTCTTCCTGGTGGGAAATGAGCGTTAAATTTCCAGTGCAGACACCTACAGCTAGTCTCTCATTGGTTCTCCCTATTCCTGTTCATCTTGCGCAGAAATTGCAAACTGTGCCAAACAGGAGGTTAAAGGCACTGACTCTCCAAGTGGGGAGAGTGTTAGTAAAGGTCTGGAATGGTGAACCCGAGTAAAAGGGGACGAAAACTGAGATGCATTTGAAAACGTTTCCTGGTCACACGGTGCACCATACTGTGGGTTTCCCATGCACATTTTAGCTGAAGGAAGAATCCCTTAAAACTGGAGAGTTGGGACCCATGGAATGGGTACCATGCAGTATGACTTCAAAGGGTCTTCATTTGCTCATCGAACCTCACCAATGCTATCAGCCTGAAGTGTCCAACCTTATGTCTCACTCAGCTCTGGGTGTAGATGTGGTAAATCCAGGTTGCATCACATGCCCTGAATGAATTATTTAAGAATTGCTCTCTATTTCACTGTCATTGTGTTTTGTTTTTGTAATTCATTTTGATAATGGGATTTATTGGATTTTCTCTGCTGCGTTCATGCAGCTGTACACACGCTTGATTGTCTTATGGAGACATATAAATCCATGCGTTTGAAGATTCTTACTAGTCAGGTGTATTCCTAGGCGTTGAATATGAGGTGTTTAGTCCATTTCGTTGAGCAAGGAGTAGGTCTTGACTATTACATATTTGGCTTATGGAAAGGTATCTGTGCTAATTTCTATCTCTGCTTTTATGCAGCACCCCAACTCACTTTTCCCCTTAAGCAAGCATAAGTTGGTTTTCTAAATTTGAGACACTGTTCTGTTTTGTAATTCAGTTCATGTGTAGCCAAGTTTACATTCCGTGTATTAGTGATAACATGATGTTTCATTTTCTGTGTGACTTATTTCACTTAGAATCATCGTACCTGAGTCCACTCATTATGCCGTGACGGGCCTGATGAAATAGATTTCAGTGGTGAGTGATATTCCTTTATACGTATGTACCACACTTCTTTATCCATTTTTCGCTTTCTGGGATATTTAACTTGTACCGTAGACGAGGTTCTTGTAAACAGAGCTGTCCGAAACTTTGGGGTGGCTGTGTGTTTTTGATTTTAATTTCCCTAAGCTTTAGGACCATAAGTGGTAATGCCGTAGGCTCCGTTCCTTTGTTTTTTAGGTTTTTGAGGAAACACCATACACTTCTCCAGAGTGGCTGTTGGCAATTTACATCCCGCCCATCAGCATAACAAGGCTCCCTGTTCTCCATGGCCTGTGCTGCCTTTCTGGATTTTACACTTTTTTCAGATGGCCCTTTTGACCGGGGGGCAGTGAGACTTCATTGTAGTGCAGATTTCTTTAACATTCTTGCTTGGTTGGCCAAAAAGCGCGTATGCGTTTTTTCCTGAATATATTCAGGAAAAAACGCATACGCCCTTTTTGGCCAAGTGCATCAATGTCGAAGTTCTGCCTCTTTTCCTATGCTTTAAATGCAATTCCAGTCTACCCCCTGAAATCGTTTTCTTGCAATTCTGCCCCGCTTTCAAGTCCTCTTCGCAGCCTTCATTCAATATAGTTTTGGGTGATAGCTGTCATTTATAACTCTGCAGGTTTGTGAATTACAGTGTCCCTGAGCTCCTTTCTTCAACTCGCTTTCTTGTGAGCTGGCCGCAACCCCGCAGGATTGCTTCAGGCCCTAATCTGGTTCCGGCACCGCATGGTGCGCCTTTGGTTAATTCCTCTTCCTGGTGGGAAATGAGCGTTAAATTTGCCCGTGCAGACACCTTCTCACGAGTCGTCATGGTGCCCCTTTGCCCCGATTATCTCTATGGAGGTTGGAGTTGGAGGGCCTCCTCACTCAAGGTCAGTGTGCCCAGGGAGCCAACCCTGCAACTTCAGGGCATGGTTGGGTGTTAGGATCACCACGTGGGGTCCTTTTCCCTTAGGAGGGAGGTGGCCTTTTGGGCTGCTGATTTCCAGGTTTTCAGATACTGCCAGTATCTTGGCCAGATGTGGCGGTGGGCCAAGCCCCTTGGTGACCATAGTTTATCCTACCTTGATCGCATTCTTGCATTGTTCCATTTCAAGTGGTCCCAGGTTTTGCACTAATACTCCAATGGCGATTCACCGTTCACCAGGAATGTAAAGGTCAAAGGGTTTAGCTAAATTAGGGAGTTCCAGGGCAAGGGTCTGAATTGACTGCTCTTTCCATTCTTGAAAGGCCACTTCTGCATTCTATTCAAAAGGATCATCACCTTTTCCTTTCAGTGTTTCATATAGAGGCCCAGCTAGTAGACTGTAGTTAGGGATCCAGAAGCAGCAAACCCTGGCCTCCCCAGGAACCCCTAAGCTGTCTTCTAGTTTTAGAAATGGGTAAGGCTGTAAATTGTTTCTTCCCTTTCCTGGGATGGGCTTCTCCGACCTTCTGTGAGAATGAAGCCCAGGCAGGTCACCGTAGTCTGTGATATTTGAGCTTTTTCTTGGACAACTTGTATCCTTTATTGGCTTGGTAGTTCAGAGGTCTCCTTAGTAGGGCTGGTGATCAGAATGTCATCTGCATATTGAAGGAGTGTTTCCTTTTCCAGAGGTAGAACTTTTAGGTCTTTAGCTGAGCTTTCCCCAAAGATGGTGTGGGAATTTTTGAACCCTTGGGGCAACACGGCCCGGAAGTATTGTTTTAGTTGTATGTTGAGTCCTGCCACTCACAAGGCAAAATTTCTTGTGACTCTGGGACTAATAGAATACAAAAGAAGGCATCATTGAAGACTAATACAGAATACCATGTCCTGGTGGTTGGTAGAATGACCAGCAGGGTGTAGGATTTAGGAACTACTGGAGGTATATCCTCGGTGGCTTCACTGACTGTCCTGACATCCTTTACCAGGACTCCAGCAGCCCATGGGGCTCTCGAGGTCAGGCCAATCCCAGGATATGGAGCTCACCTGGGCAGGTACCCCACCCCCACCCCAGCCCATGGGGCTCTCGTGTTCAGGCCCCTCCCAGGATATGGGGTTCCCTGGGCAGGTTCCCCTGCAGCCCATGGGGCTCTCGTGGTCAGGCCCCTCCCAGGATACAGAGCTACCCTTACAGGTACCATGGCAGGGCTGGGAACACAGGAACCGTGCATATCGCCCTCATTGCAGAGCACTCCCAGCTCACCTGTCACTCAGATCTGACACAGAGCACCTCAGAGCAGGACTTGAACTAACAAACAGCAGCTCCGACAGGTCTGTGACCCTGGGCATCACTCTGTGTGGCCTCCCTCCACCTGGTCTTCCAGAGACTTCCACTGCACCCGGGGCACCAGGCCTCTGTCTCCACCCACCAGCCACCCCTCCTCTCCCTGACTCCTGGGTTCCTCTCATTAGGAGAGGGTTTTCTTGAAGTTGTCTCCCACTCATGGGCCAGATAATATAATTAGAAAACAAGCCAGAGCTGCAGCCCCTTGTCTATCCTGACTCTCAGGAGCCCACACCTGTTCCTTGGACCTGGCCGATTCAGCAAGTTCCAGTTTCTGCAACTGTGAGCCCCTGAGGGGTGATTATTGGCTGGCCTGGGAAGCCCGACCGTGCCGGCCAGCCCTCCCCAGGTGTGCCTGGGTTCAGATCAATATAAACACCGCTCCAGGCAGCAAGAGCCCCTGCAGCTGTGCCTGACGCCATTTTCTCTGCCCTGTCAGCAGTCTTGGGGCTGGACTGGTGGGAGGGAGTGAGAGGCCACGGCTTTGTGGGTGGCCCAGTGTGAGTGGGGCTCTGCTGGACTTTCTGCAGCAGTTGCCAAGATGCCACCTGCTAAAGAAGAGGATGTGTCACCCATACCTGCCGCTGGAATTTCTCCCTGGGCAGAGGTGAGTGAGGAAGAAAGCAGTGGGGGCCGGGACAGCAGGGGTATCTCAGGCAGGGAAATGGAAAGCTTCCAGAAGAGCACCCAGGGCCAGGACCATCCTGGCTGGCCTGCAGGCACCAAGTCGGCTGGCATGCTGTCACTCATGTGGCTCCATGGCCCTTCCTCTAGGCTTTCAAGTCCTTGTACATATTCAGGTGTTTTACCTGGGAAGGGTGGGAACATTTCAGCAGCAGCTGGCCTGGGGCTCAGCCCACGTTTACTCACAGATGCCTCGGCACGGTCCCCCAGCTTTGCAATGAGGACGCTTGTTGCGTGGGGCCTGCTGGCTGAATGGGAGATGATTCCCCACCACTGACCAACTTCAGAATTGTTTACAACTGGAGCAAGTGCCCTGATACGGTTTTCCTCTGTGTAACTGGTGGGTTCTGTTTTTTTTTCTTTTTTTCGTTTTTGGTTCAAGGTAGATTTTATTCCTCTTTTTTGTATTTACAGATATAAGCATGGAAATAATTTATTCATATAAATACATGTATGTGAAGGGAAGAATATTTTTTCTGTTTTACTTTTTGTAATTTGAATTTTATTTTATTTTTTTATACAGCAGGTTCTTTTTGGTTATCTATTTTATACATATAAATGTATACATGCCAATCCCAATCTCTCAACTCCTCCCACCACCACCCCCCAACAGCTTTCCCCCCTTGGTGTCCATACGTTTGTTGTCTACAGCTGTTGCTCTATTTCTGCCTTGCAAAACGGTTCATCTGTACAATTTTTCTACGTTCCACATATAGGCATTAATAGACAAGATTTCTTTTTCTCTTTCTGACTTACTTCACTCTGTATGACAGTCTCTAGATCCATCAACGTCTCTACAAATGACCCAATTTCATTCCTTTTTATGGCTTAGTAATATTCCATTTTATATATGTACCACATCTTTATGCATTCGTCTGTCTGTGGGCATTTAGGTTGCTTCCATTACCTGGATATTGTAAATAGTGATGCAATGAACATTGCGGTGAATGTCTCTTTTTGATTTATGGTTTTGTCTGGGTATATGCCCAGTAGTGGGATTGCTGTTTCATATGGTAATTCTATTCTTAGTTTTATAAGAAACTCCATAATGTTCTCCACAGTGACTGTATCAATTTACATTCCCAACAATAGTGGAAGAGGGTTCCTTATCTCCACACCCTTTCCAGCATTTGTTGTTTGTAGATTTTCTGATGATGCCCATTCTAACAGGTGTGAGGTGATACACCATGGATGAGTCTATTTCGTTGAGCAAAGAGTAGGTCTTGTCTATTACATATTTGGCTTATGGAACGGTATGTGTGCTAATTTCAATCTCTGGTTTTATACAGCACCCCAACTCAACTTTCCCCTTAAGCAAGCATAAGTTTTTATCTAAATGTGAGACTCTGTTCGGTTTTGGAATTCAGTTTATGTGTAGCCAAGTTTACACTCTCTCTATTAGTGATATCTTATGATAATTATCTTTCTCTGTGTGACCTATTTCTCTTAGAATCATCATACTTAAATCCACTCAATTTGCTGCTACAGGCCTGATGACATTGATTTCATTGCTGAGTGATATTCTGTTGTACGTAAGTAGCACAACTCCTTTATCCATTTTTTTCTTTCTGGGATATTTAATTTGTACTGGACTCAAGGTTCTTGTAAACACAGCAGCCCTAAATTTTGTGTTGGCTGTGTCTTGTTGATTTTAATTTTCCTAAGCTATAGGGCCAAAAGTGGAAGTGCCCTAGGGTCTGTAGCTTTGTTTTTCAGATGTTTCAGGATACACCATACACATCTCCAGAGTGTCTGTTGGCAATTTACATCCCGCCCATCAGCATAACAAGGCTCCCTGTTCTCCATGGCCTGTCCTGTGTTTCTGGTTTTTACACTTTTTTCAGATGGCCCTTTTGACGAATGGGAAATGAGACTTCATTGTAGTGCGGATTTCCATTTCTCGAGTGCTTGGTTGGCCAAAAAGGGCATATGTGTTTTTTCCTGAATATATTCAGGAAAAAATATTTACGCACTTTTGTCCAAGTGCATCACTGTCAAAGATCTGCCGCTTTTCACATGCTTTAAATGCAATTCCAATCTACCTCCTGAAATATGATTCCTGCAATTCTGCCTCGTTTTCAAGTCCTCTTTGCAGACTTACTTCCATATATTTTTGCCAATAGCTGTCATTTATAACTCTGCAGGTTTGTGAATTACAGTGCCCGTGATTTCCTTTCTTAACTCGTTTCCTTGAAAACTGGCCACAGAACCGCAGGTTTGCTTCAGGCCGTAATCAGGGTCCGGCACGGCACTCTGAGACTTTGGTTCATTCCACTTCCTGGTGGGAAATTAGAGTTAAATGTGCCCCTCCAGACACCTGCCTCACTCCTAGCCCCTTGGTGATGTGTGTCCTCTGGTTTGAGGCCACATGTGCTGGGTTCCTCACCTTTGGCTGATGTGGCCCCACTGGTGTGAGGACACTCCTGCCTGGTTCCCATCCCCTTGGTGATGTGGGCCCTCCGGTGAGAGTCTGATCCTGGTTGGGTTCCTCACACTTCTGTGAGGTGGGCCCTCTTCTCTGAGGTCACTCCTGCCTGGCTGGCACACCCCGCCTTGGCGACGTCGGCCCTCTGGTGGGATTTGGTGCCTGCTGGGTGTCTCCTCCCCTCGGTAATGAGGGCCCTCTGGCGTCAGGCCCTAACTCCTGGGCTCCCAATATTTTCTGATATGCGCCCTGTGGTTCGAGTACACTCCTGCCAGGTTCCCAACCCCATGGGAATGTGGGCCTTCTGCTCTGAGGTCCCAACCGTGGGTTGCTCAGTTTCATGATGAGGGCCCTCTGCTGTGAGTTCTCTCCGGCCTGGATCCCATAGCCTCGCTGCTCCTGGCCACCTGCTGGGAGGTTACAACTGTGGGATTCCTCACCTTTTTTCTTCTATGGGCCCTCTGTTTTGAGACTCCTCCTGCCTGCCTCACTCCCAGCCCCTTGGTGATGTGTGTCCTCTGGTTTGAGGCCACGTATGCTGGGTCCCTCGCCTTTCGATGATGTGGCCCCACTGGTGTGGGGACACTCCTGCCTGGTTCCTATCCCCTTGATGATGTGGGCCCTCTGGTGAGAGTCTGATCCTGGCTGGGTTCCTCACCCTTCTGTGAGGGGGGCCCTCTGCTGTGAGGTCACTCCTGCCTGGCTGGCACACCCCACCTGGGCAACATCGGCCCTCTTGTGGCAGTTGGAGCCTGCTGGGAACCTCCCCTCGGTGATGGGGGCCCTCTTGCCTCAGGCCCTAACTGCTGGGTACCCACATTTTCTGATACGTGCTAAGTGGTGCGAGGACACTCCTGCGAGGTTCCCATCCCCATGGGCATGTGGGCCTTCTGCTCTAAGGTCCCAACACCTGTGTTGTTCACCGTTTCATGATGTTGGCTCTCTGGTGTTAGTTCACCCAGGCCTAGATCCCATAGACTCTGTGCTCTGAGCGGCCTGCTGGGAGGTTCCTACTGCTGGATTCCTTACCTTTTTTATTCTTTGGGTCCTGTGTTTTCATGCTCCTACTTCCTGACTCACTCCCAGCCCATTTGTGATGTAGGTCCTCTGGTTTAAGGCCACATGTACCGGTTTCCTCACCTTTATTGATGTGGCCCCACTGGTGTGAGGACACTCCTGCCTGGTTCCCATCCCCTTGGTGATGGGGGCCCTCTGGTGAGAGTCTGATCCTGTCTGGATTCCTCACACTTCTGGGAGGTGGGCCCTCTGCTGTGAGGTCACTCCTGCCTGGCTGGCACACGTCACCTTGGCGATGTGGGCCCTCAGTTGGGAGTTGGTGCCTGCTGGGAGTCTCCTCCCCTCGGTAATGAGGGCCCTCTGGCGTCAGGCCCTAACTCATGGGCTCCCAAAATTTTCTGATGTGCGCCCTGTCGTGCGAGTACACTCCAGCCAGGGTCCCATCCCCATGGGGATGTGGGCTTTCTGTTCTGAGGTCCCAAAGGCTGGGTTGCTCACAGTGTCAGAATGTGGGCCCTCTGCTGTGAGTTCACTCCGGCATGGATCCCATAGCAGGGTGCTCTGGGCCACCTGCTTGGAGCTTCCAACTGCGGGGTTCCTCACCTTTTTTATTCTATGGGCGCTCTGTTGTGAGTCTCCTCCTGCATGCCTCACTCCCAGCCCTTTCGTGATGTGTGTCCCCTTGTTTGAGGCCACATGTGCTGTGTTCCTCACCTTTCGCTGATGTGGCCCCACTGGTGTGAGGACACTCCTGCCTGGTTTCCATCCCCTTGGTGATGTGGGCGCTCTGGTTAGAGTCTGATCCTGTTTGGGCAACTCACACTTCTGTGAGGTGGGCCCTCTGCTGTGAGGTAACTCCTGCCTGGCTTGCTCCCATTGCCTTGGTGACGTCGGCCCTCTGGTGGCATTTGGAGCCAGCTGGTAGCCTCCTCTCCTCCGTGATGAGGGCCCTCTGGCGTCAGGCCATAACTGCTGGGTTCCCACATTTTCTGATACGTGCTAAGTTGTGCGAGGACACTTCTGCGAGGTTCCCATCCCCATGGGGATGTGGGCCTTCTGCTCTGAGGTCCCACTGGCTGGGTTGCTCACAGTTTCATGATGTGGGCCCTCTGCTGTGAGTTCACTGTGGCCTGGATCCCATAGACTCCATGCTCTGGGCCACCTGCTGGGAGGTTCAAACTGCTGGATTCCTCACCTTTTTTATTCTGTGGGCCCTGTGTTGTTAGGCTACTCCTGCCTGCCTCACTCGGAGCACCTTGGAAATGTGGGTCCTCTGGTTTAGGCCACATGTGCTGGGTTCCTCACCTTTCTATAATGTGGCCACACTGGTGTGAGGACACTCCTGCCTTGTTCCGATCCCCTTGGTGATGTGGGCCCTCTGGTGAGAGTCTTATCCTGGCTGGGTTCCTCACCCTTCTGTGAGGTACGCCCTCTGCTGTGAGGTCACTCCTGCCTGGCTGGCACACATCAACTTGGCGACGTGGGCCCTCAGTTGGGAGTTGGTGCCTGCTGGGAATCTCCTAACCTCCGTAATGAGGGCCCTCTGGCTTCAGACCCTAACTCCTGGGCTCCCAAAATTTTCTGATGTGCGCCCTGTGGTGCGAGTACACTCCTGCCAGGATCCCAACCCCATGGGAATGTGGGTCTTCTGCTCTGAGGTCCCAATGGTACGTTGCTCAGCTTCATGATGAGGGCCCTCTGGTGTGAGTTCACTCCGGCATGGACCCCATAGCCTCGCTGCTCCTGGCCTCCTGCGGGGAGGTTCCCACTGCGGGATTCCTCACCTTTTTCCTTCTATGGGCCCTCTGTTTTGAGACTCCTCCTGCCTGCCTCACTCCCAATCCCTTGGTGATGTTTGTCCTCTGGTTTGAGGCCACGTGTGCTGGGTCCCTCACCTTTCGATGATGTGGCCCCACTGGTGTGAGGACACACCTGCCTGGTTCCTATCCCATTGGTGATGTGGGCCCTCTGGTGAGAGTCTGATCCTGGCTGGGTCCCTCCCAATTCTGGGAGGTGGGCCCTCTGCTGTGAAGTCAATCCTGCCTGGCTGGCACACCCCGCCTTGGCAATGTCGGCCCTCTTGTGGCAGTTGGAGCCTGCTCGGAGCCTCCTCCCCTCGGTGATGAGGGCCCTCTGGCGTCAGGCCCTAACTGCTGGGTACCCACATTTTCTGATACGTGCTAAGTGGTGCGAGGACACTCGTGCCATGTTCCCAACCCCATGGGGATGTGGGCCTTCTGCTCTGAGGTCCCACTGGCTGGGTTGCTCACAGTTTCATGATGTGGGCCCTCTGCTGTGAGTTCACTGTGACCTGGATCCCATAGACTCCATACTCTGGGCCACCTGCTGGGAGGTTCAAACTGCTGGATTCCTCACATTTTTTATTCTGTGGGCCCTGTGTTGTTAGGCTACTCCTGCCTGCCTCACTCGGAGCACCTTGGAAATGTGGGTCCTCTGGTTTAGGCCACATGTGCTGGGTTCCTCACCTTTCTATAATGTGGCCACACTGGTGTGAGGACACTCCTGCCTTGTTCCGATCCCCTTGGTGATGTGGGTCCTCTGGTGAGAGTCTTATCCTGGCTGGGTTCCTCACCCTTCTGTGAGGTAGGCCCTCTGCTGTGAGGTCACTCCTGCCTGGCTGGCACACGTCAACTTGGCGACGTGGGCCCTCAGTTGGGAGTTGGTGCCTGCTGGTAGTCTCCTCCCCTCGGTAATGAGGGCCCTCTGGCGTCAGACCCTAACTCCTGGGCTCCCAAAATTTTCTGATGTGCACCCTGTGGTGCAAGTACACTCCTGCCAGGATCCCAACCCCATGGGAATGTGGGTCTTCTGCTCTGAGGTCCCAATGGTACGTTGTTCAGTTTCATGATGAGGGCCCTCTGGTGTGAGTTCACTCTGGCATGGACCCCATAGCCTTGCTGCTCCTGGCCACCTGCGGGGAGGTTCCAACTGCGGGATTCCTCACCTTTTTCCTTCTATGGGCCCTCTGTTTTGAGACTTCTCTTGCCTGCCTCACTCCCAGCCCCTTGGTGATGTGTGTCCTGTAGTTTGAGTCCACGTGTGCTGGGTCCGTCACATTTCGGTGATGTGGCCCCACTGGTGTGAGGACACTCCTGCCTGGTTTCCATTCCCTTGGTGATGTGGGCCCTCCGGTGAGAGTCTGATCCTCTTTGGGTTCCTCACACTTTTGTGTGGTTGGCCCTCTGCTCTGAGGTCACTCCTGCCTGGCTGGCACACCCCGCATTGGTGACGTCGGCCTTCTGGTAGCAGTTGGAGCTAGCTGGGAGCCTCCTCTCCTCAGTGATGAGGGCCCTCTGGCGTCCGGCCCTAACTGCTGGGCTCCCCACCTTTTCTGATGTGTGCCCACTGGTGCGATGACACTCCTGCTTGGTTCCCTTCCCCATGGGGATGTGGGCATTGTGCTCTGAGGTTACAACGGCTGGGTTGCTTACAGTATCACGATGAGTGCCCTCTGTTGTGAGTTCATCACTGCCTGGATCCCATAGCCTCGGTGCTCTGGGCCGCCTGCTGGGATGTTCCAACTGCTGGATTCCTCACCTTTTTTATACAATGGGCCATGTGTTTTGAGGTTAATCCTGCCTGCCTCGCTCCGAGACCCATGGTGATGTGGGTCCTCTGGTTTGAGGCCACATGTGCTGGGTACCTCAACTTTCGATGATGTGGCCCCATGGGTGTGAGGACACTCCTGCCTGGCTCCCAGCCCCTTGCTTATGTGGGCACTCTGGTGAGAGTCTGATCCTGACTGGGTTCCTTACCCTTCTGTGAGGTGGGCCCTCTGATGTGAGGTCACTCCTGCCTGGATGTCTCATGTCGCCTTGGCGACGTAGGCCCTCTGTTGGCCACTGAAGCATGCTGGGAGCCTCCTACCCTCTTTAATAAGGGCCCTGGAAGAAACGCATATGCCCTTTTTGACCAAGTGCATCATTGTCGAGGTTCTGCCTCTTCTCCTATACTTTCAGAGGACTTCCCGTCTACCTCCTGAAATCGTATTCCTGGAATTCTGCCCCGCGTTCAAGTCCTCTTTGCAGCCTTACTTCAATATATTTTTGGACGATAGCTGTCATTTATAACTCTGCAGGTTTGTGAATCACAGTGCCCCTGAGCTCCTTTCTTCAACTCGCTTTCTTGTGAGCTGGCCGCAAAACCGCAGGATTGCTTCAGGCCCTAATCTGGTTCCGGCACGGCATGCTGAGCCTTTGGCTAATTCCTCTTCCTGGTGGGAAATGAGCGTTAAATTTGTTCGTGCAGACACCTACAGCTAATCTCTCATTGGTTCTCCCTATTCCTGTTCATCTTGCGCAGAAATTCCAAACTGTGCCAAACAGGAGGTTAAAGGCACTGACTCTCCAAGTGGGGAGAGTGTTAGTAAAGCGTCTGGAATGGTAAAACCGAGTACGAGGGGACGAAAACTGAGATGCATTTAAAAAGGTTTCCCGGTCACACGGTGGACCATATTCTGGGTTGCCCATGCATGTTTTACCTGAAGGAAGAATCCCTTCAACCTGGAGAGTTGGGACCCATGGAATGGGTACCATGCAGTATGACTTCAAAGGGTTGCCTTTGCTCACCGAACGTCACCAATGTTATCAGCCCGAAGTGTCCAGCCTTATGTCTCACTCAGCTCGGGGTGTAGATGTTGTAAATCCACGTTGCATCACAAGCCCTGAATGAATTATTTAAGAATTGCTCTCTATTTCACTGTCATTGTGTTTTGTTTTTGTAATTTATTTTGATAATGGGATTTATCGGATTTTCACTGCTGCGTTTATGCCGCTGTACACATGCTTGATTCTCTTATGGAGACATATAAATCCATGGGTTTTCAGATTCTTACTAGTCAGGTATATTCCTAGGCATTGAATATGGGGTGTTGAGTCCATTTCGTGGAGCAAGGAGTAGGTCCTGACTATTACATATTTGCTTATGGAAAGGTATCTGTGCTAATTTCAACCTCTGGTTTTATGCAGCACCACAACTCACCTTTCCCCTTAAGCAAGCATAAGTTGGTTTTCTAAACTTGAGACCCTTTTCTGTTTTGTAATTGAGTTCATGTGCAGCCATGTTTGCATTCCGTGTATTTGAGATATCTTATGGTGTTTCTTTTTCTGTGTGACTTAGTTAACTTAGAATGATCGTACCTGAATCCACTCATTATGCCGCGACGGGCCTCATGACATAGATTTCATTGCTGAGTGATATTCCATTGTACGTACGTACAACAACTTCTTTATCCATTTTTGCTTTCTGGGATATTTCACTTGTACCGTAAATGAGGTTCTTGTAAGCAGAGCCGTCCAAAATTTATGGGTGGCTGTGTCTTTTTGATTTTAATTTCCCTAAGCTATAGAACCATAAGTTGAAGTGCCGTAGGCTCCGTTGCTTAGTTTTTTAGGTGTTTGAGGAAACACCATACACTTCTCCAGAGTGGCTGTTGGCAATTTACATCCCGCCCATCAGCATAACAAGGCTCCCTGTTCTCCATGGCCTGTCCTGCCTTTCTGGATTTTTCACTTTTTTCAGATGTCCCTTTTGACAGGGGGGCAGTGAGACTTCATTGTAATGCAGATTTCTTTACAGGCTTGCTTGTTTGGCCAAAAAGGGCGTATGTGTTTTTTCTTGAATATATTCAGGAAAAAACGCATACGCCCTTTTAGACCAAGTGCATCATTGTCGACTTTCTGTCTCTTTCCCTATGCTTTAAATGCAATTCCAGTCTGCCCCTGAAATCGTTTTCCTGCAATTCTGCCCCGCTTTCCAGTCCTCTTCGCAGCCTTCCTTCAATATATTTTTGGACGATAGCTGTCATTTATAACTCTGCAGGTTTGTGAATTACAGTGCCCCTGAGCTCCTTTCTTCAACTCGCTTTCTTGTGAGCTGGCCGCAAACCCGCAGGATTGCTTCAGGCCTTAATCAGGTTCCGGCATGGCATGCTGAGCCTTTGGTTAGTTCTTCTTCCTGGTGGGAAATGAGCGTTAAATTTCCAGTGCAGACACCTACAGCTAGTCTCTCATTGGTTCTCCCTATTCCTGTTCATCTTGCGCAGAAATTGCAAACTGTGCCAAACAGGAGGTTAAAGGCACTGACTCTCCAAGTGGGGAGAGTGTTAGTAAAGGTCTGGAATGGTGAACCCGAGTAAAAGGGGACGAAAACTGAGATGCATTTGAAAACGTTTCCTGGTCACACGGTGCCCCATACTGTGGGTTTCCCATGCACGTTCTGGCTGAAGGAAGAATCCCTTAAAACTGGACAGTTGGGACCCATGGAATGGGTACCATGCAGTATGACTTCAAAGGGTCTGCATTTGCTCATCGAACCTCACCAATGCTATCAGCCCGAAGTGTCCAACCTTATGTCTCACTCAGCTCTGGGTGTAGATGTGGTAAATCCAGGTTGCATCACATGCCCTGAATGAATTATTTAAGAATTGCTCTCTATTTCACTGTCATTGTGTTTTGTTTTTGTAATTCATTTTGATAATGGGATTTATTGGATTTTCTCTGCTGCGTTCATGCAGCTGTACACACGCTTGATTGTCTTACGGAGACATATAAATCCATGGGTTTGAAGATTCTTACTAGTCAGGTGTATTCCTAGGTGTTGAATATGAGGTGTTTAGTCCATTTCGTTGAGCAAGGGGTAGGTCTTGACTATTACATATTTGGCTTATGGAAAGGTATCTGTGCTAATTTCTATCTCTGCTTTTATGCAGCACCCCAACTCACTTTTCCCCTTAAGCAAACATAAGGTGGTTTTCTAAATTTGAGACCCTGTTCTGTTTTGTAATTCAGTTCATGTGTAGCCAAGTTTACATTCCGTGTATTAGTGATAGCTTATGATGTTTCATTTTCTGTGTGACTTATTTCACTTAGAATCATCGTACCTGAATCCGCTCATTATGCCGCGACGGGCCTGATGAAATAGATTTCATTGGTGAGTGATATTCCTTTGTACGTACGTACCACACTTCTTTATCCATTTTTCGCTTTCTGGGATATTTAACTTGTACCGTAGACGAGGTTCTTGTAAACAGAGCCGTAAACAGAAACTTTGGGGTGGCTGTGTGTTTTTGATTTTAATTTCCCTAAGCTATAGGGAAATAAGTGGTAATGCCGTAGGCTCCGTTGCTTTGTTTTTTAGGTTTTTGAGGAAACACCATACACATCTCCAGAGTGGCTGTTGGCAATTTACATCCCGCCCATCAGCATAACAAGGCTCCCTGTTCTCCATGGCCTGTCCTGTGTTTCTGGTTTTTACACTTTTTTCAGATGGCCCTTTTGAACGGGGGGCAGTGAGACTTCATTGTAGTGCAGATTTCTTTAACATGCTTGCTTGGTTGGCCAAAAAGGGCGTATGCGTTTTTTCCTGAATATATTCAGGAAAAAACGCATACGCCCTTTTTGGCCGAGTGCATCATTGTCGACGTTCTGCCTCTTTTCCTATGCTTTAAATGCAATTCCAGTCTACCCCCTGAAATCGTTTTCTTGCAGTTCTGCCCCGCTTTCAAGTCCTTTTCGCAGCCTTCCTTCAATATATTTTTGGGTGATAGCTGTCATTTATAACTCTGCAGGTTTGTGAATTACAGTGTCCCTGAGCTCCTTTATTCAACTCGCTTTCTTGTGAGCTGGCCGCAAACCCGCAGGATTGCTTCAGGCCCTAATCTGGTTCCGGCACGGCATGCTGAGCCTTTGGTTAATTCCTCTTCCTGGTGGGAAATGAGCGTTATATTTGCCCGTGCAGACACCTTCACACGAGTCGTCATGGTGCCACTTTGCCCCGGTTATCTCTATGGAGGTTGGAGTTGGAGGGCCTCCTCACTCAAGGTCAGTGTGCCCATGGAGCCAACCCTGCAACTTCAGGGCATGGTTGGGTGTTAGGATCACCACGTGGGGTCCTTTTCCCTTAGGAGGGAGGTGGCCTTTTGGGCTGCTGATTTCCAGGTTTTCAGATACTGCCAGTATCTTGGCCAGATGTGGCGGTGGGCCAAGCCCCTTGGTGACCGTAGTTTATCCTACCTGGATCGCATTCTTGCATTGTTCCATTTCAAGTGGTCCCAGGTTTTGCACTAATACTCCAATGGCGATTCACCGTTCACCAGGAATGTAAAGGTCAAAGGGTTTAGCTAAATTAGGGAGTTCCAGGGCAAGGGTCTGAATTGACTGCTCTTTCCATTCTTGAAAGGCCTCTTCTGCATTCTATTCAAAAGGATCATCATCTTTTCCTTTCAGTGTTTCATATAGAGGCCCAGCTAGTAGACTGTAGTTAGGGATCCAGAAGCAGCAAACCCTGGCCTCCCCAGGAACCCCTAAGCTGTCTTCTAGTTTCAGAAATGGGTAAGGCTGCAAATTGTTTCTTCCCTTTCCTGGGATGGGCTTCTCCGACCTTCTGTGAGAATGAAGCCCAGGCAGGTCACCGTAGTCTGTGATATTTGAGCTTTGTCTTGGACAACTTGTATCCTTTATTGGCTTGGTAGTTCAGAGGTCTGCTTAGTAGGGCTGGCGATCAGAATGTCGTCTGCATATTGAAGGAGTGTTTCCTTTTCCAGAGGTAGAACTTTTAGGTCTTTAGCTGAGCTTTCCCCAAAGATGGTGTGGGAATTTTTGAACCCTTGGGGCAACACGGCCCGGAAGTATTGTTTTAGTTGTATGTTGAGTCCTGCCACTCACAAGCCAAAATTTCTTGTGACTCTGGGACTAATAGAATACAAAAGAAGGCATCATTGAAGACTAATACAGAATACCATGTCCTGGTGGTTGGTAGAATGACCAGCAGGGTGTAGGATTTAGGAACTACTGGAGGTATATCCTCGGTGGCTTCACTGACTGTCCTGACATCCTTTACCAGGACTCCAGCAGCCCATGGGGCTCTCGAGGTCAGGCCAATCCCAGGATATGGAGCTCACCTGGGCAGGTACCCCACCCCCACCCCAGCCCACGGGGCTCTCGTGTTCAGGCCCCTCCCAGGATATGGGGTTCCCTGGGCAGGTTCCCCTGCAGCCCATGGGGCTCTCGTGGTCAGGCCCCTCCCAGGATACAGAGCTACCCTTGCAGGTACCATGGCAGGGCTGGGAACACAGGAACCGTGCATATCGCCCTCATTGCAGAGCACTCCCAGCTCACCTGTCACTCAGATCTGACACAGAGCACCTCAGAGCAGGACTTGAACTAACAAACAGCAGCTCCGACAGGTCTGTGACCCTGGGCAACACTCTGTGTGGCCTCCCTCCACCTGGTCTTCCAGAGACTTCCACTGCACCCGGGGCACCAGGCCTCTGTCTCCACCCACCAGCCACCCCTCCTCTCCCTGACTCCTGGGTTCCTCTCATTAGGAGAGGGTTTTCTTGAAGTTGTCTCCCACTCATGGGCCAGATAATATAATTAGAAAACAAGCCAGAGCTGCAGCCCCTTGTCTATCCTGACTCTCGGGAGCCCACACCTGTTCCTTGGACCTGGCCGATTCAGCAAGTTCCAGTTTCTGCAACTGTGAGCCCCTGAGGGGTGATTATTGGCTGGCCTGGGAAGCCCGACCGTGCCGGCCAGCCCTCCCCAGGTGTGCCTGGGTTCAGATCAATATAAACACCGCTCCAGGCAGCAAGAGCCCCTGCAGCTGTGCCTGACGCCATTTTCTCTGCCCTGTCAGCAGTCTTGGGGCTGGACTGGTGGGAGGGAGTGAGAGGCCACGGCTTTGTGGGTGGCCCAGTGTGAGTGGGGCTCTGCTGGACTTTCTGCAGCAGTTGCCAAGATGCCACCTGCTAAAGAAGAGGATGTGTCACCCATACCTGCCGCTGGAATTTCTCCCTGGGCAGAGGTGAGTGAGGAAGAAAGCAGTGGGGGCCGGGACAGCAGGGGTATCTCAGGCAGGGAAATGGAAAGCATCCAGAAGAGCACCCAGGACCAGGACCATCCTGGCTGGCCTGCAGGCACCAAGTCGGCTGGCATGCTGTCACTCATGTGGCTCCATGGCCCTTCCTCTAGGCTTTCAAGTCCTTGTACATATTCAGGTGTTTTACCTGGGAAGGGTGGGAACATTTCAGCAGCAGCTGGCCTGGGGCTCAGCCCACGTTTACTCACAGATGCCTCGGCACGGTCCCCCAGCTTTGCAATGAGGACGCTTGTTGCGTGGGGCCTGCTGGCTGAATGGGAGATGATTCCCCACCACTGACCAACTTCAGAATTGTTTACAACTGGAGCAAGTGCCCTGATATGGTTTTCCTCTGTGTAACTGGTGGGTTCTGTTTTTTTTTCTTTTTTTCGTTTTTGGTTCAAGGTAGATTTTATTCCTCTTTTTTGTATTTACAGATATAAGCATGGAAATAATTTATTCATGTAAATACATGTATGTGAAGGGAAGAATATTTTTTCTGTTTTACTTTTTGCAATTTGAATTTTATTTTATTTTTTTATACAGCAGGTTCTTTTTGGTTATCTATTTTATACATATAAATGTATACATGCCAATCCCAATCTCTCAACTCCTCCCACCACCACCCCCCAACAGCTTTCCCCCCTTGGTGTCCATACGTTTGTTGTCTACATCTGTTGCTCTATTTCTGCCTTGCAAAACGGTTCATCTGTACAATTTTTCTAGGTTCCACATATATGCATTAATAGACAAGATTTGTTTTTCTCTTTCTGACTTACTTCACTCTGTATGACAGTCTCTAGATCCATCAACGTCTCTACAAATGACCCAATTTCATTCCTTTTTATGGCTTAGTAATATTCCATTTTATATATGTACCACATCTTTATGCATTCGTCTGTCTGTGGGCATTTAGGTTGCTTCCATTACCTGGATATTGTAAATAGTGATGCAATGAACATTGCGGTGAATGTCTCTTTTTGATTTATGGTTTTGTCTGGGTATATGCCCAGTAGTGAGATTGCTGTATCATATGGTAATTCTATTCTTAGTTTTATAAGAAACTCCATAATGTTCTCCACAGTGACTGTATCAATTTACATTCCCAACAATAGTGGAAGAGGGTTCCTTATCTCCACACCCTTTCCAGCATTTGTTGTTTGTAGATTTTCTGATGATGCCCATTCTAACAGGTGTGAGGTGATACACCATGGATGAGTCTATTTCGTTGAGCAAAGAGTAGGTCTTGTCTATTACATATTTGGTTTATGGAACGGTATGTGTGCTAATTTCAATCTCTGGTTTTATACAGCACCCCAACTCAACTTTCCCCTTAAGCAAGCATAAGTTTTTATCTAAATGTGAGACTCTGTTCGGTTTTGGAATTCAGTTTATGTGTAGCCAAGTTTACACTCTCTCTATTAGTGATATCTTATGATAATTATCTTTCTCTGTGTGACCTATTTCTCTTAGAATCATCATACTTAAATCCACTCAATTTGCTGCTACAGGCCTGATGACATTGATTTCATTGCTGAGTGATATTCTGTTGTACGTAAGTAGCACAACTCCTTTATCCATTTTTTTCTTTCTGGGATATTTAATTTGTACTGGACTCAAGGTTCTTGTAAACACAGCAGCCCTAAATTTTGTGTTGGCTGTGTCTTGTTGATTTTAATTTTCCTAAGCTATAGGGCCAAAAGTGGAAGTGCCCTAGGGTCTGTAGCTTTGTTTTTCAGATGTTTCAGGATACACCATACACATCTCCAGAGTGTCTGTTGGCAATTTACATCCCGCCCATCAGCATAACAAGGCTCCCTGTTCTCCATGGCCTGTCCTGTGTTTCTGGTTTTTACACTTTTTTCAGATGGCCCTTTTGACGAATGGGAAATGAGACTTCATTGTAGTGCGGATTTCCATTTCTCGAGTGCTTGGTTGGCCAAAAAGGGCATATGTGTTTTTTCCTGAATATATTCAGGAAAAAATGTTTACGCACTTTTGTCCAAGTGCATCACTGTCAAAGATCTGCCGCTTTTCACATGCTTTAAATGCAATTCCAATCTACCTCCTGAAATATGATTCCTGCAATTCTGCCTCGTTTTCAAGTCCTCTTTGCAGACTTACTTCCATATATTTTTGCCAATAGCTGTCATTTATAACTCTGCAGGTTTGTGAATTACAGTGCCCGTGATTTCCTTTCTTAACTCGTTTCCTTGAAAACTGGCCACAGAACCGCAGGTTTGCTTCAGGCCGTAATCAGGGTCCGGCACGGCACTCTGAGACTTTGGTTCATTCCACTTCCTGGTGGGAAATTAGAGTTAAATGTGCCCCTCCAGACACCTGCCTCACTCCTAGCCCCTTGGTGATGTGTGTCCTCTGGTTTGAGGCCACATGTGCTGGGTTCCTCACCTTTGGCTGATGTGGACCCACTGGTGTGAGGACACTCCTGCCTGGTTCCCATCCCCTTGGTGATGTGGGCCCTCCGGTGAGAGTCTGATCCTGGTTGGGTTCCTCACACTTCTGTGAGGTGGGCCCTCTTCTCTGAGGTCACTCCTGCCTGGCTGGCACACCCCGCCTTGGCGACGTCGGCCCTCTGGTGGGATTTGGTGCCTGCTGGGTGTCTCCTCCCCTCGGTAATGAGGGCCCTCTGGCGTCAGGCCCTAACTCCTGGGCTCCCAATATTTTCTGATATGCGCCCTGTGGTTCGAGTACACTCCTGCCAGGTTCCCAACCCCATGGGAATGTGGGCCTTCTGCTCTGAGGTCCCAACCGTGGGTTGCTCAGTTTCATGATGAGGGCCCTCTGCTGCGAGTTCTCTCCGGCCTGGATCCCATAGCCTCGCTGCTCTTGGCCACCTGCTGGGAGGTTACAACTGCGGGATTCCTCACCTTTTTTCTTCTATGGGCCCTCTGTTTTGAGACTCCTCCTGCCTGCCTCACTCCCAGCCCCTTGGTGATGTGTGTCCTCTGGTTTGAGGCCACGTATGCTGGGTCCCTCGCCTTTCGATGATGTGGCCCCACTGGTGTGGGGACACTCCTGCCTGGTTCCTATCCCCTTGATGATGTGGGCCCTCTGGTGAGAGTCTGATCCTGGCTGGGTTCCTCACCCTTCTGTGAGGGGGGCCCTCTGCTGTGAGGTCACTCCTGCCTGGCTGGCACACCCCACCTGGGCAACATCGGCCCTCTTGTGGCAGTTGGAGCCTGCTGGGAACCTCCCCTCGGTGATGGGGGCCCTCTTGCCTCAGGCCCTAACTGCTGGGTACCCACATTTTCTGATACGTGCTAAGTGGTGCGAGGACACTCCTGCGAGGTTCCCATCCCCATGGGCATGTGGGCCTTCTGCTCTAAGGTCCCAACACCTGTGTTGTTCACCGTTTCATGATGTTGGCTCTCTGGTGTTAGTTCACCCAGGCCTAGATCCCATAGACTCTGTGCTCTGAGCGGCCTGCTGGGAGGTTCCTACTGCTGGATTCCTTACCTTTTTTATTCTTTGGGTCCTGTGTTTTCATGCTCCTACTTCCTGACTCACTCCCAGCCCATTTGTGATGTAGGTCCTCTGGTTTAAGGCCACATGTACCGGTTTCCTCACCTTTATTGATGTGGCCCCACTGGTGTGAGGACACTCCTGCCTGGTTCCCATCCCCTTGGTGATGGGGGCCCTCTGGTGAGAGTCTGATCCTGTCTGGATTCCTCACACTTCTGGGAGGTGGGCCCTCTGCTGTGAGGTCACTCCTGCCTGGCTGGCACACGTCACCTTGGCGATGTGGGCCCTCAGTTGGGAGTTGGTGCCTGCTGGGAGTCTCCTCCCCTCGGTAATGAGGGCCCTCTGGCGTCAGGCCCTAACTCATGGGCTCCCAAAATTTTCTGATGTGCGCCCTGTCGTGCGAGTACACTCCAGCCAGGGTCCCATCCCCATGGGGATGTGGGCTTTCTGCTCTGAGGTCCCAACGGCTGGGTTGCTCACAGTGTCAGAATGTGGGCCCTCTGCTGTGAGTTCACTCCGGCATGGATCCCATAGCCTCGGTGCTCTGGGCCACCTGCTTGGAGCTTCCAACTGCGGGGTTCCTCACCTTTTTTATTCTATGGGCGCTCTGTTGTGAGTCTCCTCCTGCATGCCTCACTCCCAGCCCTTTCGTGATGTGTGTCCCCTTGTTTGAGGCCACATGTGCTGTGTTCCTCACCTTTCGCTGATGTGGCCCCACTGGTGTGAGGACACTCCTGCCTGGTTTCCATCCCCTTGGTGATGTGGGCGCTCTGGTTAGAGTCTGATCCTGTTTGGGCTCCTCACACTTCTGTGAGGTGGGCCCTCTGCTGTGAGGTAACTCCTGCCTGGCTTGCTCCCATTGCCTTGGTGACGTCGGCCCTCTGGTGGCATTTGGAGCCTGCTGGTAGCCTCCTCTCCTCAGTGATGAGGGCTCTCTGGCGTCAGGCCATAACTGCTGGGTTCCCACATTTTCTGATACGTGCTAAGTTGTGCGAGGACACTCCTGCGAGGTTCCCATCCCCATGGGGATGTGGGCCTTCTGCTCTGAGGTCCCACTGGCTGGGTTGCTCACAGTTTCATGATGTGGGCCCTCTGCTTTGAGTTCACTGTGGCCTGGATCCCATAGACTCCATGCTCTGGGCCACCTGCTGGGAGGTTCAAACTGCTGGATTCCTCACATTTTTTAATCTGTGGGCCCTGTGTTGTTAGGCTACTCCTGCCTGCCTCACTCGGAGCACCTTGGAAATGTGGGTCCTCTGGTTTAGGCCACATGTGCTGGGTTCCTCACCTTTCTATAATGTGGCCGCACTGGTGTGAGGACACTCCTGCCTTGTTCCGATCCCCTTGGTGATGTGGGCCCTCTGGTGAGAGTCTTATCCTGGCTGGGTTCCTCACCCTTCTGTGAGGTAGGCCCTCTGCTGTGAGATCACTCCTGCCTGGCTGGCACACGTCAACTTGGCGACGTGGGCCCTCAGTTGGTAGTTGGTGCCTGCTGCGAATCTCCTAAACTCCGTAATGAGGGCTCTCTGGCTTCAGACCCTAACTCCTGGGCTCCCAAAATTTTCTGATGTGCGCCCTGTGGTGCGAGTACACTCCTGCCAGGATCCCAACCCCATGGGAATGTGGGTCTTCTGCTCTGAGGTCCCAATGGTACGTTGCTCAGCTTCATGATGAGGGCCCTCTGGTGTGAGTTCACTCCGGCATGGACCCCATAGCCTCGCTGCTCCTGGCCTCCTGCGGGGAGGTTCTCACTGCGGGATTCCTCACCTTTTTCCTTCTATGGGCCCTCTGTTTTGAGACTCCTCCTGCCTGCCTCACTCCCAGCCCCTTGGTGATGTGTGTCCTCTGGTTTGAGGCCACGTGTGCTGGGTCCCTCACCTTTCGATGATGTGGCCCCACTGGTGTGAGGACACACCTGCCTGGTTCCTATCCCCTTGGTGATGTGGGCCCTCTGGTGAGAGTCTGATCCTGGCTGGGTTCCTCCCACTTCTGTGAGGTGGGCCCTCTGCTGTGAGGTCAATCCTGCCTGGCTGGCACACCCCGCGTTGGCAATGTCGGCCCTCTTGTGGCAGTTGGAGCCTGCTCGGAGCCTCCTCCCCTCGGTGATGAGGGCCCTCTGGCGTCAGGCCATAACTGCTGGGTTCCCACATTTTCTGATACGTGCTAAGTTGTGCGAGGACACTCCTGCGAGGTTCCCATCCCCATGGGGATGTGGGCCTTCTGCTCTGAGGTCCCACTGGCTGGGTTGCTCACAGTTTCATGATGTGGGCCCTCTGCTTTGAGTTCACTGTGGCCTGCATCTCATAGACTCCATGCTCTGGGCCACCTGCTGGGAGGTTCAAACTGCTGGATTCCTCACATTTTTTATTCTGTGGGCCCTGTGTTGTTAGGCTACTCCTGCCTGCCTCACTCGGAGCACCTTGGAAATGTGGGTCCTCTGGTTTAGGCCACATGTGCTGGGTTCCTCACCTTTCTATAATGTGGCCGCACTGGTGTGAGGACACTCCTGCCTTGTTCCGATCCCCTTGGTGATGTGGGCCCTCTGGTGAGAGTCTTATCCTGGCTGGGTTCCTCACCCTTCTGTGAGGTAGGCCCTCTGCTGTGAGGTCACTCCTGCCTGGCTGGCACACGTTAACTTGGCGACGTGGGCCCTCAGTTGGGAGTTGGTGCCTGCTGGGAGTCTCCTCCCCTCGGTAATGAGGGCCCTCTGGCGTCAGACCCTAACTCCAGGGCTCCCAAAATTTTCTGATGTGCGCCCTGTGGTGCAAGTACACTCCTGCCAGGATCCCAACCTCATGGGAATGTGGGTCTTCTGCTCTGAGGTCCCAATGGTACGTTGTTCAGTTTCATGATGAGGGCCCTCTGGTGTGAGTTCACTCCGGCATGGACCCCATAGCCTCGCTGCTCCTGGCCACCTGCGGGGAGGTTCCAACTGCGGGATTCCTCACCTTTTTCCTTCTATGGGCCCTCTGTTTTGAGACTTCTCTTGCCTGCCTCACTCCCAGCCCCTTGGTGATGTGTGTCCTGTAGTTTGAGTCCACGTGTGCTGGGTCCGTCACATTTCGGTGATGTGGCCCCACTGGTGTGAGGACACTCCTGCCTGGTTTCCATTCCCTTGGTGATGTGGGCCCTCCGGTGAGAGTCTGATCCTCTTTGGGTTCCTCACACTTTTGTGTGGTTGGCCCTCTGCTCTGAGGTCACTCCTGCCTGGCTGGCACACCCCGCATTGGTGACGTCGGCCTTCTGGTAGCAGTTGGAGCTTGCTGGGAGCCTCCTCTCCTCAGTGATGAGGGCCCTCTGGCGTCCGGCCCTAACTGCTGGGCTCCCCACCTTTTCTGATGTGTGCCCACTGGTGCGATGACACTCCTGCTTGGTTCCCTTCCCCATGGGGATGTGGGCCTTGTGCTCTGAGGTTACAACGGCTGGGTTGCTTACAGTATCACGATGAGTGCCCTCTGTTGTGAGTTCATCACTGCCTGGATCCCATAGCCTCGGTGGTCAGGGCCGCCTGCTGGGATGTTCCAACTGCTGGATTCCTCACCTTTTTTATACAATGGGCCATGTGTTTTGAGGTTAATCCTGCCTGCCTCGCTCCGAGACCCATGGTGATGTGGGTCCTCTGGTTTGAGGCCACATGTGCTGGGTACCTCAACTTTCGATGATGTGGCCCCATGGGTGTGAGGACACTCCTGCCTGGTTCCCAGCCCCTTGCTTATGTGGGCACTCTGGTGAGAGTCTGATCCTGACTGGGTTCCTTACCCTTCTGTGAGGTGGGCCCTCTGATGTGAGGTCACTCCTGCCTGGATGTCTCATGTCGCCTTGGCGACGTAGGCCCTCTGTTGGCCACTGAAGCATGCTGGGAGCCTCCTACCCTCTTTAATAAGGGCCCTGGAAGAAACGCATATGCCCTTTTTGACCAAGTGCATCATTGTCGAGGTTCTGCCTCTTCTCCTATACTTTCAGAGGACTTCCCGTCTACCTCCTGAAATCGTATTCCTGGAATTCTGCCCCGCGTTCAAGTCCTCTTTGCAGCCTTACTTCAATATATTTTTGGACGATAGCTGTCATTTATAACTCTGCAGGTTTGTGAATTACAGTGCCCCTGAGCTCCTTTCTTCAACTCGCTTTCTTGTGAGCTAGCCTCAAAACCGCAGGATTGCTTCAGGCCCTAATCTGGTTCCGGCACGGCATGCTGAGCCTTTGGCTAATTCCTCTTCCTGGTGGGAAATGAGCGTTAAATTTGTTCGTGCAGACACCTACAGCTAATCTCTCATTGGTTCTCCCTATTCCTGTTCATCTTGCGCAGAAATTCCAAACTGTGCCAAACAGGAGGTTAAAGGCACTGACTCTCCAAGTGGGGAGAGTGTTAGTAAAGCGTCTGGAATGGTAAAACCGAGTACGAGGGGACGAAAACTGAGATGCATTTAAAAAGGTTTCCCGGTCACATGGTGGACCATATTCTGGGTTGCCCATGCATGTTTTACCTGAAGGAAGAATCCCTTCAACCTGGAGAGTTGGGACCCATGGAATGGGTACCATGCAGTATGACTTCAAAGGGTTGCCTTTGCTCACCGAACGTCACCAATGTTATCAGCCCGAAGTGTCCAGCCTTATGTCTCACTCAGCTCGGGGTGTTGATGTGGTAAATCCACGTTGCATCACAAGCCCTGAATGAATTATTTAAGAATTGCTCTCTATTTCACTGTCATTGTGTTTTGTTTTTGTAATTTATTTTGATAATGGGATTTATCGGATTTTCACTGCTGCGTTTATGCCGCTGTACACATGCTTGATTCTCTTATGGAGACATATAAATCCATGGGTTTTCAGATTCTTACTAGTCAGGTATATCCCTAGGCATTGAATATGGGGTGTTGAGTCCATTTCGTGGAGCAAGGAGTAGGTCCTGACTATTACATATTTGCTTATGGAAAGGTATCTGTGCTAATTTCAATCTCTGGTTTTATGCAGCACCACAACTCACCTTTCCCCTTAAGCAAGCATAAGTTGGTTTTCTAAATTTGAGACCCTTTTCTGTTTTGTAATTGAGTTCATGTGCAGCCATGTTTGCATTCCGTGTATTTGAGATATCTTATGGTGTTTCTTTTTCTGTGTGACTTAGTTAACTTAGAATGATCGTACCTGAATCCACTCATTATGCCGCGACGGGCCTCATGACATAGATTTCATTGCTGAGTGATATTCCATTGTACGTACGTACAACAACTTCTTTATCCATTTTTGCTTTCTGGGATATTTCACTTGTACCGTAAATGAGGTTCTTGTAAGCAGAGCCGTCCAAAATTTATGGGTGGCTGTGTCTTTTTGATTTTAATTTCCCTAAGCTATAGAACCATAAGTTGAAGTGCCGTAGGCTCCGTTGCTTAGTTTTTTAGGTGTTTGAGGAAACACCATACACTTCTCCAGAGTGGCTGTTGGCAAGTTACATCCCGCCCATCAGCATAACAAGGCTCCCTGTTCTCCATGGCCTGTCCTGCCTTTCTGGATTTTTCACTTTTTTCAGATGTCCCTTTTGACAGGGGGGCAGTGAGACTTCATTGTAATGCAGATTTCTTTACAGGCTTGCTTGTTTGGCCAAAAAGGGCATATGTGTTTTTTCTTGAATATATTCAGGAAAAAACGCATACGCCCTTTTAGACCAAGTGCATCATTGTCGACTTTCTGTCTCTTTCCCTATGCTTTAAATGCAATTCCAGTCTGCCCCTGAAATCGTTTTCCTGCAATTCTGCCCCGCTTTCCAGTCCTCTTCGCAGCCTTCCTTCAATATATTTTTGGACGATAGCTGTCATTTATAACTCTGCAGGTTTGTGAATTACAGTGCCCCTGAGCTCCTTTCTTCAACTCGCTTTCTTGTGAGCTGGCCGCAAACCCGCAGGATTGCTTCAGGCCTTAATCAGGTTCCGGCATGGCATGCTGAGCCTTTGGTTAATTCTTCTTCCTGGTGGGAAATGAGCGTTAAATTTCCAGTGCAGACACCTACAGCTAGTCTCTCATTGGTTCTCCCTATTCCTGTTCATCTTGCGCAGAAATTGCAAACTGTGCCAAACAGGAGGTTAAAGGCACTGACTCTCCAAGTGGGGAGAGTGTTAGTAAAGGTCTGGAATGGTGAACCCGAGTAAAAGGGGACGAAAACTGAGATGCATTTGAAAACGTTTCCTGGTCACACGGTGCACCATACTGTGGGTTTCCCATGCACGTTTTAGCTGAAGGAAGAATCCCTTAAAACTGGACAGTTGGGACCCAAGGAATGGGTACCATGCAGTATGACTTCAAAGGGTCTGCATTTGCTCATCGAACCTCACCAATGCTATCAGCCCAAAGTGTCCAACCTTATGTCTCACTCAGCTCTGGGTGTAGATGTGGTAAATCCAGGTTGCATCACATGCCCTGAATGAATTATTTAAGAATTGCTCTCTATTTCACTGTCATTGTGTTTTGTTTTTGTAATTCATTTTGATAATGGGATTTATTGGATTTTCTCTGCTGCGTTCATGCAGCTGTACACACGCTTGATTGTCTTACGGAGACATATAAATCCATGGGTTTGAAGATTCTTACTAGTCAGGTGTATTCCTAGGTGTTGAATATGAGGTGTTTAGTCCATTTCGTTGAGCAAGGGGTAGGTCTTGACTATTACATATTTGGCTTATGGAAAGGTATCTGTGCTAATTTCTATCTCTGCTTTTATGCAGCACCCCAACTCACTTTTCCCCTTAAGCAAACATAAGGTGGTTTTCTAAATTTGAGACCCTGTTCTGTTTTGTAATTCAGTTCATGTGTAGCCAAGTTTACATTCCGTGTATTAGTGATAACTTATGATGTTTCATTTTCTGTGTGACTTATTTCACTTAGAATCATCGTACCTGAATCCACTCATTATGCCGCGACGGGCCTGATGAAATAGATTTCATTGGTGAGTGATATTCCTTTGTACGTACGTACCACACTTCTTTATCCATTTTTCGCTTTCTGGGATATTTAACTTGTACCGTAGACGAGGTTCTTGTAAACAGAGCCGTAAACAGAAACTTTGGGGTGGCTGTGTGTTTTTGATTTTAATTTCCCTAAGCTATAGGAAAATAAGTGGTAATGCCGTAGGCTCCGTTGCTTTGTTTTTTAGGTTTTTGAGGAAACACCATACACATCTCCAGAGTGGCTGTTGGCAATTTACATCCCGCCCATCAGCATAACAAGGCTCCCTGTTCTCCATGGCCTGTCCTGTGTTTCTGGTTTTTACACTTTTTTCAGATGGCCCTTTTGAACGGGGGGCAGTGAGACTTCATTGTAGTGCAGATTTCTTTAACATGCTTGCTTGGTTGGCCAAAAAGGGCGTATGCGTTTTTTCCTGAATATATTCAGGTAAAAACGCATACGCCCTTTTTGGCCAAGTGCATCATTGTCGACGTTCTGCCTCTTTTCCTATGCTTTAAATGCAATTCCAGTCTACCCCCTGAAATCGTTTTCTTGCAATTCTGCCCCGCTTTCAAGTCCTTTTCGCAGCCTTCCTTCAATATATTTTTGGGTGATAGCTGTCATTTATAACTCTGCAGGTTTTTGAATTACAGTGTCCCTGAGCTCCTTTATTCAACTCGCTTTCTTGTGAGCTGGCTGCAAACCCGCAGGATTGCTTCAGGCCCTAATCTGGTTCCGGCACGGCATGCTGAGCCTTTGGTTAATTCCTCTTCCTGGTGGGAAATGAGCGTTAAATTTGCCCGTGCAGACACCTTCACACGAGTCGTCATGGTGCCACTTTGCCCCGGTTATCTCTATGGAGGTTGGAGTTGGAGGGCCTCCTCACTCAAGGTCAGTGTGCCCATGGAGCCAACCCTGCAACTTCAGGGCATGGTTGGGTGTTAGGATCACCACGTGGGGTCCTTTTCCCTTAGGAGGGAGGTGGCCTTTTGGGCTGCTGATTTCCAGGTTTTCAGATACTGCCAGTATCTTGGCCAGATGTGGCGGTGGGCCAAGCCCCTTGGTGACCATAGTTTATCCTACCTGGATCGCATTCTTGCATTGTTCCATTTCAAGTGGTCCCAGGTTTTGCACTAATACTCCAATGGCGATTCACCATTCACCAGGAATGTAAAGGTCAAAGGGTTTAGCTAAATTAGGGAGTTCCAGGGCAAGGGTCTGAATTGACTGCTCTTTCCATTCTTGAAAGGCCTCTTCTGCATTCTATTCAAAAGGATCATCATCTTTTCCTTTCAGTGTTTCATATAGAGGCCCAGCTAGTAGACTGTAGTTAGGGATCCAGAAGCAGCAAACCCTGGCCTCCCCAGGAACCCCTAAGCTGTCTTCTAGTTTCAGAAATGGGTAAGGCTGCAAATTGTTTCTTCCCTTTCCTGGGATGGGCTTCTCCGACCTTCTGTGAGAATGAAGCCCAGGCAGGTCACCGTAGTCTGTGATATTTGAGCTTTTTCTTGGACAACTTGTATCCTTTATTGGCTTGGTAGTTCAGAGGTCTCCTTAGTAGGGCTGGCGATCAGAATGTCGTCTGCATATTGAAGGAGTGTTTCCTTTTCCAGAGGTAGAACTTTTAGGTCTTTAGCTGAGCTTTCCCCAAAGATGGTGTGGGAATTTTTGAACCCTTGGGGCAACACGGCCCGGAAGTATTGTTTTAGTTGTATGTTGAGTCCTGCCACTCACAAGCCAAAATTTCTTGTGACTCTGGGACTAATAGAATACAAAAGAAGGCATCATTGAAGACTAATACAGAATACCATGTCCTGGTGGTTGGTAGAATGACCAGCAGGGTGTAGGATTTAGGAACTACTGGAGGTATATCCTCGGTGGCTTCACTGACTGTCCTGACATCCTTTACCAGGACTCCAGCAGCCCATGGGGCTCTCGAGGTCAGGCCAATCCCAGGATATGGAGCTCACCTGGGCAGGTACCCCACCCCCACCCCAGCCCATGGGGCTCTCGTGTTCAGGCCCCTCCCAGGATATGGGGTTCCCTGGGCAGGTTCCCCTGCAGCCCATGGGGCTCTCGTGGTCAGGCCCCTCCCAGGATACAGAGCTACCCTTGCAGGTACCATGGCAGGGCTGGGAACACAGGAACCGTGCATATCGCCCTCATTGCAGAGCACTCCCAGCTCACCTGTCACTCAGATCTGACACAGAGCACCTCAGAGCAGGACTTGAACTAACAAACAGCAGCTCCGACAGGTCTGTGACCCTGGGCATCACTCTGTGTGGCCTCCCTCCACCTGGTCTTCCAGAGACTTCCACTGCACCCGGGGCACCAGGCCTCTGTCTCCACCCACCAGCCACCCCTCCTCTCCCTGACTCCTGGGTTCCTCTCATTAGGAGAGGGTTTTCTTGAAGTTGTCTCCCACTCATGGGCCAGATAATATAATTAGAAAACAAGCCAGAGCTGCAGCCCCTTGTCTATCCTGACTCTCAGGAGCCCACACCTGTTCCTTGGACCTGGCCGATTCAGCAAGTTCCAGTTTCTGCAACTGTGAGCCCCTGAGGGGTGATTATTGGCTGGCCTGGGAAGCCCGACTGTGCCGGCCAGCCCTCCCCAGGTGTGCCTGGGTTCAGATCAATATAAACACCGCTCCAGGCAGCAAGAGCCCCTGCAGCTGTGCCTGACGCCATTTTCTCTGCCCTGTCAGCAGTCTTGGGGCTGGACTGGTGGGAGGGAGTGAGAGGCCACGGCTTTGTGGGTGGCCCAGTGTGAGTGGGGCTCTGCTGGACTTTCTGCAGCAGTTGCCAAGATGCCACCTGCTAAAGAAGAGGATGTGTCACCCATACCTGCCGCTGGAATTTCTCCCTGGGCAGAGGTGAGTGAGGAAGAAAGCAGTGGGGGCCGGGACAGCAGGGGTATCTCAGGCAGGGAAATGGAAAACTTCCAGAAGAGCACCCAGGACCAGGACCACCCTGGCTGGCCTGCAGGCACCAAGTCGGCTGGCATGCTGTCACTCATGTGGCTCCATGGCCCTTCCTCTAGGCTTTCAAGTCCTTGTACATATTCAGGTGTTTTACCTGGGAAGGGTGGGAACATTTCAGCAGCAGCTGGCCTGGGGCTCAGCCCACGTTAACTCACAGATGCCTCGGCACGGTCCCCCAGCTTTGCAATGAGGACGCTTGTTGCGTGGGGCCTGCTGGCTGAATGGGAGATGATTCCCCACCACTGACCAACTTCAGAATTGTTTACAACTGGAGCAAGTGCCCTGATATGGTTTTCCTCTGTGTAACTGGTGGGTTCTGTTTTTTTTTCTTTTTTTCGTTTTTGGTTCAAGGTAGATTTTATTCCTCTTTTTTGTATTTACAGATATAAGCATGGAAATAATTTATTCATATAAATACATGTATGTGAAGGGAAGAATATTTTTTCTGTTTTACTTTTTGTAATTTGAATTTTATTTTATTTTTTTATACAGCAGGTTCTTTTTGGTTATCTATTTTATACATATAAATGTATACATGCCAATCCCAATCTCTCAACTCCTCCCACCACCACCCCCCAACAGCTTTCCCCCCTTGGTGTCCATACGTTTGTTGTCTACATCTGTTGCTCTATTTCTGCCTTGCAAAACGGTTCATCTGTACAATTTTTCTAGGTTCCACATATATGCATTAATAGACAAGATTTGTTTTTCTCTTTCTGACTTACTTCACTCTGTATGACAGTCTCTAGATCCATCAACGTCTCTACAAATGACCCAATTTCATTCCTTTTTATGGCTTAGTAATATTCCATTTTATATATGTACCACATCTTTATGCATTCGTCTGTCTGTGGGCATTTAGGTTGCTTCCATTACCTGGATATTGTAAATAGTGATGCAATGAACATTGCGGTGAATGTCTCTTTTTGATTTATGGTTTTGTCTGGGTATATGCCCAGTAGTGGGATTGCTGTATCATATGGTAATTCTATTCTTAGTTTTATAAGAAACTCCATAATGTTCTCCACAGTGACTGTATCAATTTACATTCCCAACAATAGTGGAAGAGGGTTCCTTATCTCCACACCCTTTCCAGCATTTGTTGTTTGTAGATTTTCTGATGATGCCCATTCTAACAGGTGTGAGGTGATACACCATGGATGAGTCTATTTCGTTGAGCAAAGAGTAGGTCTTGTCTATTACATATTTGGCTTATGGAACGGTATGTGTGCTAATTTCAATCTCTGGTTTTATACAGCACCCCAACTCAACTTTCCCCTTAAGCAAGCATAAGTTTTTATCTAAATGTGAGACTCTGTTCGGTTTTGGAATTCAGTTTATGTGTAGCCAAGTTTACACTCTCTCTATTAGTGATATCTTATGATAATTATCTTTCTCTGTGTGACCTATTTCTCTTAGAATCATCATACTTAAATCCACTCAATTTGCTGCTACAGGCCTGATGACATTGATTTCATTGCTGAGTGATATTCTGTTGTACGTAAGTAGCACAACTCCTTTATCCATTTTTTTCTTTCTGGGATATTTAATTTGTACTGGACTCAAGGTTCTTGTAAACACAGCAGCCCTAAATTTTGTGTTGGCTGTGTCTTGTTGATTTTAATTTTCCTAAGCTATAGGGCCAAAAGTGGAAGTGCCCTAGGGTCTGTAGCTTTGTTTTTCAGATGTTTCAGGATACACCATACACATCTCCAGAGTGTCTGTTGGCAATTTACATCCCGCCCATCAGCATAACAAGGCTCCCTGTTCTCCATGGCCTGTCCTGTGTTTCTGGTTTTTACACTTTTTTCAGATGGCCCTTTTGACGAATGGGAAATGAGACTTCATTGTAGTGCGGATTTCCATTTCTCGAGTGCTTGGTTGGCCAAAAAGGGCATATGTGTTTTTTCCTGAATATATTCAGGAAAAAATGTTTACGCACTTTTGTCCAAGTGCATCACTGTCAAAGTTCTGCTGCTTTTCACATGCTTTAAATGCAATTCCAATCTACCTCCTGAAATATGATTCCTGCAATTCTGCCTCGTTTTCAAGTCCTCTTTGCAGATTTACTTCCATATATTTTTGCCAATAGCTGTCATTTATAACTCTGCAGGTTTGTGAATTACAGTGCCCGTGATTTCCTTTCTTAACTCGTTTCCTTGAAAACTGGCCACAGAACCGCAGGTTTGCTTCAGGCCGTAATCAGGGTCCGGCACGGCACTCTGAGACTTTGGTTCATTCCACTTCCTGGTGGGAAATTAGAGTTAAATGTGCCCCTCCAGACACCTGCCTCACTCCTAGCCCCCTGGTGATGTGTGTCCTGTGGTTTGAGGCCACATGTGCTGGGTTCCTCACCTTTGGCTGATGTGGCCCCACTGGTGTGAGGACACTCCTGCCTGGTTCCCATCCCCTTGGTGATGTGGGCCCTCCGGTGAGAGTCTGATCCTGGTTGGGTTCCTCACACTTCTGTGAGGTGGGCCCTCTTCTCTGAGGTCACTCCTGCCTGGCTGGCACACCCCGCCTTGGCAACGTCGGCCCTCTGGTGGGATTTGGTGCCTGCTGGGTGTCTCCTCCCCTCGGTAATGAGGGCCCTCTGGCGTCAGGCCCTAACTCCTGGGCTCCCAATATTTTCTGATATGCGCCCTGTGGTTCGAGTACACTCCTGCCAGGTTCCCAACCCCATGGGAATGTGGGCCTTCTGCTCTGAGGTCCCAACCGTGGGTTACTCAGTTTCATGATGAGGGCCCTCTGCTGCGAGTTCTCTCCGGCCTGGATCCCATAGCCTCGCTGCTCTTGGCCACCTGCTGGGAGGTTACAACTGCGGGATTCCTCACCTTTTTTCTTCTATGGGCCCTCTGTTTTGAGACTCCTCCTGCCTGCCTCACTCCCAGCCCCTTGGTGATGTGTGTCCTCTGGTTTGAGGCCACGTATGCTGGGTCCCTCGCCTTTCGATGATGTGCCCCCCCTGGTGTGGGGACACTCCTGCCTGGTTCCTATCCCCTTTATGATGTGGGCCCTCTGGTGAGAGTCTGATCCTGGCTGGGTTCCTCACCCTTCTGTGAGGGGGGCCCTCTGCTGTGAGGTCACTCCTGCCTGGCTGGCACACCCCACCTGGGCAACATCGGCCCTCTTGTGGCAGTTGGAGCCTGCTGGGAACCTCCCCTCGGTGATGGGGGCCCTCTTGCCTCAGGCCCTAACTGCTGGGTACCCACATTTTCTGATACGTGCTAAGTGGTGCGAGGACACTCCTGCGAGGTTCCCATCCCCATGGGCATGTGGGCCTTCTGCTCTAAGGTCCCAACACCTGTGTTGTTCACCGTTTCATGATGTTGGCTCTCTGGTGTTAGTTCACCCAGGCCTAGATCCCATAGACTCTGTGCTCTGAGCGGCCTGCTGGGAGGTTCCTACTGCTGGATTCCTTACCTTTTTTATTCTTTGGGTCCTGTGTTTTCATGCTCCTACTTCCTGACTCACTCCCAGCCCATTTGTGATGTAGGTCCTCTGGTTTAAGGCCACATGTACCGGTTTCCTCACCTTTATTGATGTGGCCCCACTGGTGTGAGGACACTCCTGCCTGGTTCCCATCCCCTTGGTGATGGGGGCCCTCTGGTGAGAGTCTGATCCTGTCTGGATTCCTCACACTTCTGGGAGGTGGGCCCTCTGCTGTGAGGTCACTCCTGCCTGGCTGTCACCTTGGCGATGTGGGCCCTCAGTTGGGAGTTGGTGCCTGCTGGGAGTCTCCTCACCTCGGTAATGAGGGCCCTCTGGCGTCAGGCCCTAACTCATGGGCTCCCAAAATTTTCTGATGTGCGCCCTGTCGTGCGAGTACACTCCAGCCAGGGTCCCATCCCCATGGGGATGTGGGCTTTCTGCTCTGAGGTCCCAACGGCTGGGTTGCTCACAGTGTCAGAATGTGGGCCCTCTGCTGTGAGTTCACTGCGGCATGGATCCCATAGCCTCGGTGCTCTGGGCCACCTGCTTGGAGCTTCCAACTGCGGGGTTCCTCACCTTTTTTATTCTATGGGCGCTCTGTTGTGAGTCTCCTCCTGCATGCCTGACTGCCAGCCCTTTCGTGATGTGTGTCCCCTTGTTTGAGGCCACATGTGCTGTGTTCCTCACCTTTCGCTGATGTGGCCCCACTGGTGTGAGGACACTCCTGCCTGGTTTCCATCCCCTTGGTGATGTGGGCGCTCTGGTTAGAGTCTGATCCTGTTTGGGCTCCTCACACTTCTGTGAGGTGGGCCCTCTGCTGTGAGGTAACTCCTGCCTGGCTTGCTCCCATTGCCTTGGTGACGTCGGCCCTCTGGTGGCATTTGGAACCTGCTGGTAGCCTCCTCTCCTCCGTGATGAGGGCCCTCTGGCGTCAGGCCATAACTGCTGGGTTCCCACATTTTCTGATACGTGCTAAGTTGTGCGAGGACACTCCTGCGAGGTTCCCATCCCCATGGGGATGTGGGCCTTCTGCTCTGAGGTCCCACTGGCTGGGTTGCTCACAGTTACATGATGTGGGCCCTCTGCTGTGAGTTCACTGTGGCCTGGATCCCATAGACTCCATACTCTGGGCCACCTGCTGGGAGGTTCAAACTGCTGGATTCCTCACATTTTTTATTCTGTGTGCCCTGTGTTGTTAGGCTACTCCTGCCTGCCTCACTCGGAGCACCTTGGAAATGTGGGTCCTCTGGTTTAGGCCACATGTGCTGGGTTCCTCACCTTTCTATAATGTGGCCACACTGGTGTGAGGACACTCCTGCCTTGTTTCGATCCCCTTGGTGATGTGGGCCCTCTGGTGAGAGTCTTATCCTGGCTGGGTTCCTCACCCTTCTGTGAGGTAGGCCCTCTGCTGTGAGGTAACTCCTGCCTGGCTGGCACACGTCAACTTGGCGACGTGGGCCCTCAGTTGGGAGTTGGTGCCTGCTGGGAGTCTCCTCCCCTCGGTAATGAGGGCCCTCTGGCGTCAGACCCTAACTCATGGGCTCCCAAAATTTTCTGATGTGCGCCCTGTGGTGCAAGTACACTCCTGCCAGGATCCCAACCCCATGGGAATGTGGGTCTTCTGCTCTGAGGTCCCAATGGTACGTTGTTCAGTTTCATGATGAGGGCCCTCTGGTGTGAGTTCACTCCGGCATGGACCCCATAGCCTCGCTGCTCCTGGCCACCTGCGGGGAGGTTCCAACTGCGGGATTCCTCACCTTTTTCCTTCTATGGGCCCTCTGTTTTGAGACTTCTCTTGCCTGCCTCACTCCCAGCCCCTTGGTGATGTGTGTCCTGTAGTTTGAGTCCACGTGTGCTGGGTCCGTCACATTTCGGTGATGTGGCCCCACTGGTGTGAGGACACTCCTGCCTGGTTTCCATTCCCTTGGTGATGTGGGCCCTCCGGTGAGAGTCTGATCCTCTTTGGGTTCCTCACACTTTTGTGTGGTTGGCCCTCTGCTCTGAGGTCACTCCTGCCTGGCTGGCACACCCCGCATTGGTGACGTCGGCCTTCTGGTAGCAGTTGGAGCTTGCTGGGAGCCTCCTCTCCTCAGTGATGAGGGCCCTCTGGCGTCCGGCCCTAACTGCTGGGCTCCCCACCTTTTCTGATGTGTGCCCACTGGTGCGATGACACTCCTGCTTGGTTCCCTTCCCCATGGGGATGTGGGCCTTGTGCTCTGAGGTTACAACGGCTGGGTTGCTTACAGTATCACGATGAGTGCCCTCTGTTGTGAGTTCATCACTGCCTGGATCCCATTGCCTCGGTGCTCTGGGCCGCCTGCTGGGATGTTCCAACTGCTGGATTCCTCACCTTTTTTATACAATGGGCCATGTGTTTTGAGGTTAATCCTGCCTGCCTCGCTCCGAGACCCATGGTGATGTGGGTCCTCTGGTTTGAGGCCACATGTGCTGGGTACCTCAACTTTCGATGATGTGGCCCCACGGGTGTGAGGACACTCCTGCCTGGTTCCCAGCCCCTTGCTTATGTGGGCACTCTGGTGAGAGTGATCCTGACTGGGTTCCTTACCCTTCTGTGAGGTGGGCCCTCTGATGTGAGGTCACTCCTGCCTGGATGTCTCATGTCGCCTTGGCGACGTAGGCCCTCTGTTGGCCACTGAAGCATGCTGGGAGCCTCCTACCCTCTTTAATAAGGGCCCTGGAAGAAACGCATATGCCCTTTTTGACCAAGTGCATCATTGTCGAGGTTCTGCCTCTTCTCCTATACTTTCAGAGGACTTCCCGTCTACCTCCTGAAATCGTATTCCTGGAATTCTGCCCCGCGTTCAAGTCCTCTTTGCAGCCTTACTTCAATATATTTTTGGACGATAGCTGTCATTTATAACTCTGCAGGTTTGTGAATTACAGTGCCCCTGAGCTCCTTTCTTCAACTCGCTTTCTTGTGAGCTGGCCGCAAAACCCCAGGATTGCTTCAGGCCCTAATCTGGTTCCGGCAAGGCATGCTGAGCCTTTGGCTAATTCCTCTTCCTGGTGGGAAATGAGCGTTAAATTTGTTCGTGCAGACACCTACAGCTAATCTCTCATTGGTTCTCCCTATTCCTGTTCATCTTGCGCAGAAATTGCAAACTGTGCCAAACAGGAGGTTAAAGGCACTGACTCTCCAAGTGGGGAGAGTGTTAGTAAAGCGTCTGGACTGGTAAAACCGAGTACGAGGGGACGAAAACTGAGATGCATTTAAAAAGGTTTCCCGGTCACACGGTGGACCATATTCTGGGTTGCCCATGCATGTTTTACCTGAAGGAAGAATCCCTTCAACCTGGAGAGTTGGGACCCATGGAATGGGTACCATGCAGTATGACTTCAAAGGGTTGCCTTTGCTCACCGAACGTCACCAATGTTATCAGCCCGAAGTGTCCAGCCTTATGTCTCACTCAGCTCGGGGTGTAGATGTGGTAAATCCACGTTGCATCACAAGCCCTGAATGAATTATTTAAGAATTGCTCTCTATTTCACTGTCATTGTGTTTTGTTTTTGTAATTTATTTTGATAATGGGATTTATCGGATTTTCACTGCTGCGTTTATGCCGCTGTACACATGCTTGATTCTCTTATGGAGACATATAAATCCATGGGTTTTCAGATTCTTACTAGTCAGGTATATTCCTAGGCATTGAATATGGGGTGTTGAGTCCATTTCGTGGAGCAAGGAGTAGGTCCTGACTATTACATATTTGCTTATGGAAAGGTATCTGTGCTAATTTCAATCTCTGGTTTTATGCAGCACCACAACTCACCTTTCCCCTTAAGCAAGCATAAGTTGGTTTTCTAAATTTGAGACCCTTTTCTGTTTTGTAATTGAGTTCATGTGCAGCCATGTTTGCATTCCGTGTATTTGAGATATCTTATGGTGTTTCTTTTTCTGTGTGACTTAGTTAACTTAGAATGATCGTACCTGAATCCACTCATTATGCCGCGACGGGCCTCATGACATAGATTTCATTGCTGAGTGATATTCCATTGTACGTATGTACAACAAATTCTTTATCCATTTTTGCTTTCTGGGATATTTCACTTGTACCGTAAATGAGGTTCTTGTAAGCAGAGCCGTCCAAAATTTATGGGTGGCTGTGTCTTTTTGATTTTAATTTCCCTAAGCTATAGAACCATAAGTTGAAGTGCTGTAGGCTCCGTTGCTTAGTTTTTTAGGTGTTTGAGGAAACACCATACACTTCTCCAGAGTGGCTGTTGGCAATTTACATCCCGCCCATCAGCATAACAAGGCTCCCTGTTCTCCATGGCCTGTCCTGCCTTTCTGGATTTTTCACTTTTTTCAGATGTCCCTTTTGACAGGGGGGCAGTGAGACTTCATTGTAATGCAGATTTCTTTACAGGCTTGCTTGTTTGGCCAAAAAGGGCATATGTGTTTTTTCTTGAATATATTCAGGAAAAAACGCATACGCCCTTTTAGACCAAGTGCATCATTGTCGACTTTCTGTCTCTTTCCCTATGCTTTAAATGCAATTCCAGTCTGCCCCTGAAATCGTTTTCCTGCAATTCTGCCCCGCTTTCCAGTCCTCTTCGCAGCCTTCCTTCAATATATTTTTGGACGATAGCTGTCATTTATAACTCTGCAGGTTTGTGAATTACAGTGCCCCTGAGCTCCTTTCTTCAACTCGCTTTCTTGTGAGCTGGCCGCAAACCCGCAGGATTGCTTCAGGCCTTAATCAGGTTCCGGCATGGCATGCTGAGCCTTTGGTTAATTCTTCTTCCTGGTGGGAAATGAGCGTTAAATTTCCAGTGCAGACACCTACAGCTAGTCTCTCATTGGTTCTCCCTATTCCTGTTCATCTTGCGCAGAAATTGCAAACTGTGCCAAACAGGAGGTTAAAGGCACTGACTCTCCAAGTGGGGAGAGTGTTAGTAAAGGTCTGGAATGGTGAACCCGAGTAAAAGGGGACGAAAACTGAGATGCATTTGAAAACGTTTCCTGGTCACACGGTGCACCATACTGTGGGTTTCCCATGCACGTTTTAGCTGAAGGAAGAATCCCTTAAAACTGGACAGTTGGGACCCATGGAATGGGTACCATGCAGTATGACTTCAAAGGGTCTGCATTTGCTCATCGAACCTCACCAATGCTATCAGCCCGAAGTGTCCAACCTTATGTCTCACTCAGCTCTGGGTGTAGATGTGGTAAATCCAGGTTGCATCACATGCCCTGAATGAATTATTTAAGAATTGCTCTCTATTTCACTGTCATTGTGTTTTGTTTTTGTAATTCATTTTGATAATGGGATTTATTGGATTTTCTCTGCTGCGTTCATGCAGCTGTACACACGCTTGATTGTCTTACGGAGACATATAAATCCATGGGTTTGAAGATTCTTACTAGTCAGGTGTATTCCTAGGTGTTGAATATGAGGTGTTTAGTCCATTTCGTTGAGCAAGGGGTAGGTCTTGACTATTACATATTTGGCTTATGGAAAGGTATCTGTGCTAATTTCTATCTCTGCTTTTATGCAGCACCCCAACTCACTTTTCCCCTTAAGCAAACATAAGGTGGTTTTCTAAATTTGAGACCCTGTTCTGTTTTGTAATTCAGTTCATGTGTAGCCAAGTTTACATTCCGTGTATTAGTGATAACTTATGATGTTTCATTTTCTGTGTGACTTATTTCACTTAGAATCATCGTACCTGAATCCACTCATTATGCCGCGACGGGCCTGATGAAATAGATTTCATTGGTGAGTGATATTCCTTTGTACGTACGTACCACACTTCTTTATCCATTTTTCGCTTTCTGGGATATTTAACTTGTACCGTAGACGAGGTTCTTGTAAACAGAGCCGTAAACAGAAACTTTGGGGTGGCTGTGTGTTTTTGATTTTAATTTCCCTAAGCTATAGGAAAATAAGTGGTAATGCCGTAGGCTCCGTTGCTTTGTTTTTTAGGTTTTTGAGGAAACACCATACACATCTCCAGAGTGGCTGTTGGCAATTTACATCCCGCCCATCAGCATAACAAGGCTCCCTGTTCTCCATGGCCTGTCCTGTGTTTCTGGTTTTTACACTTTTTTCAGATGGCCCTTTTGAACGGGGGGCAGTGAGACTTCATTGTAGTGCAGATTTCTTTAACATGCTGGCTTGGTTGGCCAAAAAGGGCGTATGCGTTTTTTCCTGAATATATTCAGGAAAAAACGCATACGCCCTTTTTGGCCAAGTGCATCCTTGTCGACGTTCTGCCTCTTTTCCTATGCTTTAAATGCAATTCCAGTCTACCCCCTGAAATCGTTTTCTTGCAATTCTGCCCCGCTTTCAAGTCCTTTTCGCAGCCTTCCTTCAATGTATTTTTGGGTGATAGCTGTCATTTATAACTCTGCAGGTTTGTGAATTACAGTGTCCCTGAGCTCCTTTATTCAACTCGCTTTCTTGTGAGCTGGCCGCAAACCCGCAGGATTGCTTCAGGCCCTAATCTGGTTCCGGCACGGCATGCTGAGCCTTTGGTTAATTCCTCTTCCTGGTGGGAAATGAGCGTTATATTTGCCCGTGCAGACACCTTCACACGAGTCGTCATGGTGCCACTTTGCCCCGGTTATCTCTATGGAGGTTGGAGTTGGAGGGCCTCCTCACTCAAGGTCAGTGTGCCCATGGAGCCAACCCTGCAACTTCAGGGCATGGTTGGGTGTTAGGATCACCACGTGGGGTCCTTTTCCCTTAGGAGGGAGGTGGCCTTTTGGGCTGCTGATTTCCAGGTTTTCAGATACTGCCAGTATCTTGGCCAGATGTGGCGGTGGGCCAAGCCCCTTGGTGACCGTAGTTTATCCTACCTGGATCGCATTCTTGCATTGTTCCATTTCAAGTGGTCCCAGGTTTTGCACTAATACTCCAATGGCGATTCACCGTTCACCAGGAATGTAAAGGTCAAAGGGTTTAGCTAAATTAGGGAGTTCCAGGGCAAGGGTCTGAATTGACTGCTCTTTCCATTCTTGAAAGGCCTCTTCTGCATTCTATTCAAAAGGATCATCATCTTTTCCTTTCAGTGTTTCATATAGAGGCCCAGCTAGTAGACTGTAGTTAGGGATCCAGAAGCAGCAAACCCTGGCCTCCCCAGGAACCCCTAAGCTGTCTTCTAGTTTCAGAAATGGGTAAGGCTGCAAATTGTTTCTTCCCTTTCCTGGGATGGGCTTCTCCGACCTTCTGTGAGAATGAAGCCCAGGCAGGTCACCGTAGTCTGTGATATTTGAGCTTTGTCTTGGACAACTTGTATCCTTTATTGGCTTGGTAGTTCAGAGGTCTGCTTAGTAGGGCTGGCGATCAGAATGTCGTCTGCATATTGAAGGAGTGTTTCCTTTTCCAGAGGTAGAACTTTTAGGTCTTTAGCTGAGCTTTCCCCAAAGATGGTGTGGGAATTTTTGAACCCTTGGGGCAACACGGCCCGGAAGTATTGTTTTAGTTGTATGTTGAGTCCTGCCACTCACAAGCCAAAATTTCTTGTGACTCTGGGACTAATAGAATACAAAAGAAGGCATCATTGAAGACTAATACAGAATACCATGTCCTGGTGGTTGGTAGAATGACCAGCAGGGTGTAGGATTTAGGAACTACTGGAGGTATATCCTCGGTGGCTTCACTGACTGTCCTGACATCCTTTACCAGGACTCCAGCAGCCCATGGGGCTCTCGAGGTCAGGCCAATCCCAGGATATGGAGCTCACCTGGGCAGGTACCCCACCCCCACCCCAGCCCACGGGGCTCTCGTGTTCAGGCCCCTCCCAGGATATGGGGTTCCCTGGGCAGGTTCCCCTGCAGCCCATGGGGCTCTCGTGGTCAGGCCCCTCCCAGGATACAGAGCTACCCTTGCAGGTACCATGGCAGGGCTGGGAACACAGGAACCGTGCATATCGCCCTCATTGCAGAGCACTCCCAGCTCACCTGTCACTCAGATCTGACACAGAGCACCTCAGAGCAGGACTTGAACTAACAAACAGCAGCTCCGACAGGTCTGTGACCCTGGGCAACACTCTGTGTGGCCTCCCTCCACCTGGTCTTCCAGAGACTTCCACTGCACCCGGGGCACCAGGCCTCTGTCTCCACCCACCAGCCACCCCTCCTCTCCCTGACTCCTGGGTTCCTCTCATTAGGAGAGGGTTTTCTTGAAGTTGTCTCCCACTCATGGGCCAGATAATATAATTAGAAAACAAGCCAGAGCTGCAGCCCCTTGTCTATCCTGACTCTCGGGAGCCCACACCTGTTCCTTGGACCTGGCCGATTCAGCAAGTTCCAGTTTCTGCAACTGTGAGCCCCTGAGGGGTGATTATTGGCTGGCCTGGGAAGCCCGACCGTGCCGGCCAGCCCTCCCCAGGTGTGCCTGGGTTCAGATCAATATAAACACCGCTCCAGGCAGCAAGAGCCCCTGCAGCTGTGCCTGACGCCATTTTCTCTGCCCTGTCAGCAGTCTTGGGGCTGGACTGGTGGGAGGGAGTGAGAGGCCACGGCTTTGTGGGTGGCCCAGTGTGAGTGGGGCTCTGCTGGACTTTCTGCAGCAGTTGCCAAGATGCCACCTGCTAAAGAAGAGGATGTGTCACCCATACCTGCCGCTGGAATTTCTCCCTGGGCAGAGGTGAGTGAGGAAGAAAGCAGTGGGGGCCGGGACAGCAGGGGTATCTCAGGCAGGGAAATGGAAAGCATCCAGAAGAACACCCAGGACCAGGACCATCCTGGCTGGCCTGCAGGCACCAAGTCGGCTGGCATGCTGTCACTCATGTGGCTCCATGGCCCTTCCTCTAGGCTTTCAAGTCCTTGTACATATTCAGGTGTTTTACCTGGGAAGGGTGGGAACATTTCAGCAGCAGCTGGCCTGGGGCTCAGCCCACGTTTACTCACAGATGCCTCGGCACGGTCCCCCAGCTTTGCAATGAGGACGCTTGTTGCGTGGGGCCTGCTGGCTGAATGGGAGATGATTCCCCACCACTGACCAACTTCAGAATTGTTTACAACTGGAGCAAGTGCCCTGATATGGTTTTCCTCTGTGTAACTGGTGGGTTCTGTTTTTTTTTCTTTTTTTCGTTTTTGGTTCAAGGTAGATTTTATTCCTCTTTTTTGTATTTACAGATATAAGCATGGAAATAATTTATTCATGTAAATACATGTATGTGAAGGGAAGAATATTTTTTCTGTTTTACTTTTTGCAATTTGAATTTTATTTTATTTTTTTATACAGCAGGTTCTTTTTGGTTATCTATTTTATACATATAAATGTATACATGCCAATCCCAATCTCTCAACTCCTCCCACCACCACCCCCCAACAGCTTTCCCCCCTTGGTGTCCATACGTTTGTTGTCTACATCTGTTGCTCTATTTCTGCCTTGCAAAACGGTTCATCTGTACAATTTTTCTAGGTTCCACATATATGCATTAATAGACAAGATTTGTTTTTCTCTTTCTGACTTACTTCACTCTGTATGACAGTCTCTAGATCCATCAACGTCTCTACAAATGACCCAATTTCATTCCTTTTTATGGCTTAGTAATATTCCATTTTATATATGTACCACATCTTTATGCATTCGTCTGTCTGTGGGCATTTAGGTTGCTTCCATTACCTGGATATTGTAAATAGTGATGCAATGAACATTGCGGTGAATGTCTCTTTTTGATTTATGGTTTTGTCTGGGTATATGCCCAGTAGTGAGATTGCTGTATCATATGGTAATTCTATTCTTAGTTTTATAAGAAACTCCATAATGTTCTCCACAGTGACTGTATCAATTTACATTCCCAACAATAGTGGAAGAGGGTTCCTTATCTCCACACCCTTTCCAGCATTTGTTGTTTGTAGATTTTCTGATGATGCCCATTCTAACAGGTGTGAGGTGATACACCATGGATGAGTCTATTTCGTTGAGCAAAGAGTAGGTCTTGTCTATTACATATTTGGTTTATGGAACGGTATGTGTGCTAATTTCAATCTCTGGTTTTATACAGCACCCCAACTCAACTTTCCCCTTAAGCAAGCATAAGTTTTTATCTAAATGTGAGACTCTGTTCGGTTTTGGAATTCAGTTTATGTGTAGCCAAGTTTACACTCTCTCTATTAGTGATATCTTATGATAATTATCTTTCTCTGTGTGACCTATTTCTCTTAGAATCATCATACTTAAATCCACTCAATTTGCTGCTACAGGCCTGATGACATTGATTTCATTGCTGAGTGATATTCTGTTGTACGTAAGTAGCACAACTCCTTTATCCATTTTTTTCTTTCTGGGATATTTAATTTGTACTGGACTCAAGGTTCTTGTAAACACAGCAGCCCTAAATTTTGTGTTGGCTGTGTCTTGTTGATTTTAATTTTCCTAAGCTATAGGGCCAAAAGTGGAAGTGCCCTAGGGTCTGTAGCTTTGTTTTTCAGATGTTTCAGGATACACCATACACATCTCCAGAGTGTCTGTTGGCAATTTACATCCCGCCCATCAGCATAACAAGGCTCCCTGTTCTCCATGGCCTGTCCTGTGTTTCTGGTTTTTACACTTTTTTCAGATGGCCCTTTTGACGAATGGGAAATGAGACTTCATTGTAGTGCGGATTTCCATTTCTCGAGTGCTTGGTTGGCCAAAAAGGGCATATGTGTTTTTTCCTGAATATATTCAGGAAAAAATGTTTACGCACTTTTGTCCAAGTGCATCACTGTCAAAGATCTGCCGCTTTTCACATGCTTTAAATGCAATTCCAATCTACCTCCTGAAATATGATTCCTGCAATTCTGCCTCGTTTTCAAGTCCTCTTTGCAGACTTACTTCCATATATTTTTGCCAATAGCTGTCATTTATAACTCTGCAGGTTTGTGAATTACAGTGCCCGTGATTTCCTTTCTTAACTCGTTTCCTTGAAAACTGGCCACAGAACCGCAGGTTTGCTTCAGGCCGTAATCAGGGTCCGGCACGGCACTCTGAGACTTTGGTTCATTCCACTTCCTGGTGGGAAATTAGAGTTAAATGTGCCCCTCCAGACACCTGCCTCACTCCTAGCCCCTTGGTGATGTGTGTCCTCTGGTTTGAGGCCACATGTGCTGGGTTCCTCACCTTTGGCTGATGTGGCCCCACTGGTGTGAGGACACTCCTGCCTGGTTCCCATCCCCTTGGTGATGTGGGCCCTCCGGTGAGAGTCTGATCCTGGTTGGGTTCTTCACACTTCTGTGAGGTGGGCCCTCTTCTCTGAGGTCACTCCTGCCTGGCTGGCACACCCCGCCTTGGCGACGTCGGCCCTCTGGTGGGATTTGGTGCCTGCTGGGTGTCTCCTCCCCTCGGTAATGAGGGCCCTCTGGCGTCAGGCCCTAACTCCTGGGCTCCCAATATTTTCTGATATGCGCCCTGTGGTTCGAGTACACTCCTGCCAGGTTCCCAACCCCATGGGAATGTGGGCCTTCTGCTCTGAGGTCCCAACCGTGGGTTGCTCAGTTTCATGATGAGGGCCCTCTGCTGCGAGTTCTCTCCGGCCTGGATCCCATAGCCTCGCTGCTCTTGGCCACCTGCTGGGAGGTTACAACTGCGGGATTCCTCACCTTTTTTCTTCTATGGGCCCTCTGTTTTGAGACTCCTCCTGCCTGCCTCACTCCCAGCCCCTTGGTGATGTGTGTCCTCTGGTTTGAGGCCACGTATGCTGGGTCCCTCGCCTTTCGATGATGTGGCCCCACTGGTGTGGGGACACTCCTGCCTGGTTCCTATCCCCTTGATGATGTGGGCCCTCTGGTGAGAGTCTGATCCTGGCTGGGTTCCTCACCCTTCTGTGAGGGGGGCCCTCTGCTGTGAGGTCACTCCTGCCTGGCTGGCACACCCCACCTGGGCAACATCGGCCCTCTTGTGGCAGTTGGAGCCTGCTGGGAACCTCCCCTCGGTGATGGGGGCCCTCTTGCCTCAGGCCCTAACTGCTGGGTACCCACATTTTCTGATACGTGCTAAGTGGTGCGAGGACACTCCTGCGAGGTTCCCATCCCCATGGGCATGTGGGCCTTCTGCTCTAAGGTCCCAACACCTGTGTTGTTCACCGTTTCATGATGTTGGCTCTCTGGTGTTAGTTCACCCAGGCCTAGATCCCATAGACTCTGTGCTCTGAGCGGCCTGCTGGGAGGTTCCTACTGCTGGATTCCTTACCTTTTTTATTCTTTGGGTCCTGTGTTTTCATGCTCCTACTTCCTGACTCACTCCCAGCCCATTTGTGATGTAGGTCCTCTGGTTTAAGGCCACATGTACCGGTTTCCTCACCTTTATTGATGTGGCCCCACTGGTGTGAGGACACTCCTGCCTGGTTCCCATCCCCTTGGTGATGGGGGCCCTCTGGTGAGAGTCTGATCCTGTCTGGATTCCTCACACTTCTGGGAGGTGGGCCCTCTGCTGTGAGGTCACTCCTGCCTGGCTGGCACACGTCACCTTGGCGATGTGGGCCCTCAGTTGGGAGTTGGTGCCTGCTGGGAGTCTCCTCCCCTCGGTAATGAGGGCCCTCTGGCGTCAGGCCCTAACTCATGGGCTCCCAAAATTTTCTGATGTGCGCCCTGTCGTGCGAGTACACTCCAGCCAGGGTCCCATCCCCATGGGGATGTGGGCTTTCTGCTCTGAGGTCCCAACGGCTGGGTTGCTCACAGTGTCAGAATGTGGGCCCTCTGCTGTGAGTTCACTGCGGCATGGATCCCATAGCCTCGGTGCTCTGGGCCACCTGCTTGGAGCTTCCAACTGCGGGGTTCCTCACCTTTTTTATTCTATGGGCGCTCTGTTGTGAGTCTCCTCCTGCATGCCTCACTCCCAGCCCTTTCGTGATGTGTGTCCCCTTGTTTGAGGCCACATGTGCTGTGTTCCTCACCTTTCGCTGATGTGGCCCCACTGGTGTGAGGACACTCCTGCCTGGTTTCCATCCCCTTGGTGATGTGGGCGCTCTGGTTAGAGTCTGATCCTGTTTGGGCTCCTCACACTTCTGTGAGGTGGGCCCTCTGCTGTGAGGTAACTCCTGCCTGGCTTGCTCCCATTGCCTTGGTGACGTCGGCCCTCTGGTGGCATTTGGAGCCTGCTGGTAGCCTCCTCTCCTCAGTGATGAGGGCTCTCTGGCGTCAGGCCATAACTGCTGGGTTCCCACATTTTCTGATACGTGCTAAGTTGTGCGAGGACACTCCTGCGAGGTTCCCATCCCCATGGGGATGTGGGCCTTCTGCTCTGAGGTCCCACTGGCTGGGTTGCTCACAGTTTCATGATGTGGGCCCTCTGCTTTGAGTTCACTGTGGCCTGGATCCCATAGACTCCATGCTCTGGGCCACCTGCTGGGAGGTTCAAACTGCTGGATTCCTCACATTTTTTAATCTGTGGGCCCTGTGTTGTTAGGCTACTCCTGCCTGCCTCACTCGGAGCACCTTGGAAATGTGGGTCCTCTGGTTTAGGCCACATGTGCTGGGTTCCTCACCTTTCTATAATGTGGCCGCACTGGTGTGAGGACACTCCTGCCTTGTTCCGATCCCCTTGGTGATGTGGGCCCTCTGGTGAGAGTCTTATCCTGGCTGGGTTCCTCACCCTTCTGTGAGGTAGGCCCTCTGCTGTGAGATCACTCCTGCCTGGCTGGCACACGTCAACTTGGCGACGTGGGCCCTCAGTTGGTAGTTGGTGCCTGCTGCGAATCTCCTAAACTCCGTAATGAGGGCTCTCTGGCTTCAGACCCTAACTCCTGGGCTCCCAAAATTTTCTGATGTGCGCCCTGTGGTGCGAGTACACTCCTGCCAGGATCCCAACCCCATGGGAATGTGGGTCTTCTGCTCTGAGGTCCCAATGGTACGTTGCTCAGCTTCATGATGAGGGCCCTCTGGTGTGAGTTCACTCCGGCATGGACCCCATAGCCTCGCTGCTCCTGGCCTCCTGCGGGGAGGTTCTCACTGCGGGATTCCTCACCTTTTTCCTTCTATGGGCCCTCTGTTTTGAGACTCCTCCTGCCTGCCTCACTCCCAGCCCCTTGGTGATGTGTGTCCTCTGGTTTGAGGCCACGTGTGCTGGGTCCCTCACCTTTCGATGATGTGGCCCCACTGGTGTGAGGACACACCTGCCTGGTTCCTATCCCCTTGGTGATGTGGGCCCTCTGGTGAGAGTCTGATCCTGGCTGGGTTCCTCCCACTTCTGTGAGGTGGGCCCTCTGCTGTGAGGTCAATCCTGCCTGGCTGGCACACCCCGCGTTGGCAATGTCGGCCCTCTTGTGGCAGTTGGAGCCTGCTCGGAGCCTCCTCCCCTCGGTGATGAGGGCCCTCTGGCGTCAGGCCATAACTGCTGGGTTCCCACATTTTCTGATACGTGCTAAGTTGTGCGAGGACACTCCTGCGAGGTTCCCATCCCCATGGGGATGTGGGCCTTCTGCTCTGAGGTCCCACTGGCTGGGTTGCTCACAGTTTCATGATGTGGGCCCTCTGCTTTGAGTTCACTGTGGCCTGCATCTCATAGACTCCATGCTCTGGGCCACCTGCTGGGAGGTTCAAACTGCTGGATTCCTCACATTTTTTATTCTGTGGGCCCTGTGTTGTTAGGCTACTCCTGCCTGCCTCACTCGGAGCACCTTGGAAATGTGGGTCCTCTGGTTTAGGCCACATGTGCTGGGTTCCTCACCTTTCTATAATGTGGCCGCACTGGTGTGAGGACACTCCTGCCTTGTTCCGATCCCCTTGGTGATGTGGGCCCTCTGGTGAGAGTCTTATCCTGGCTGGGTTCCTCACCCTTCTGTGAGGTAGGCCCTCTGCTGTGAGGTCACTCCTGCCTGGCTGGCACACGTTAACTTGGCGACGTGGGCCCTCAGTTGGGAGTTGGTGCCTGCTGGGAGTCTCCTCCCCTCGGTAATGAGGGCCCTCTGGCGTCAGACCCTAACTCCAGGGCTCCCAAAATTTTCTGATGTGCGCCCTGTGGTGCAAGTACACTCCTGCCAGGATCCCAACCTCATGGGAATGTGGGTCTTCTGCTCTGAGGTCCCAATGGTACGTTGTTCAGTTTCATGATGAGGGCCCTCTGGTGTGAGTTCACTCCGGCATGGACCCCATAGCCTCGCTGCTCCTGGCCACCTGCGGGGAGGTTCCAACTGCGGGATTCCTCACCTTTTTCCTTCTATGGGCCCTCTGTTTTGAGACTTCTCTTGCCTGCCTCACTCCCAGCCCCTTGGTGATGTGTGTCCTGTAGTTTGAGTCCACGTGTGCTGGGTCCGTCACATTTCGGTGATGTGGCCCCACTGGTGTGAGGACACTCCTGCCTGGTTTCCATTCCCTTGGTGATGTGGGTCCTCCGGTGAGAGTCTGATCCTCTTTGGGTTCCTCACACTTTTGTGTGGTTGGCCCTCTGCTCTGAGGTCACTCCTGCCTGGCTGGCACACCCCGCATTGGTGACGTCGGCCTTCTGGTAGCAGTTGGAGCTTGCTGGGAGCCTCCTCTCCTCAGTGATGAGGGCCCTCTGGCGTCCGGCCCTAACTGCTGGGCTCCCCACCTTTTCTGATGTGTGCCCACTGGTGCGATGACACTCCTGCTTGGTTCCCTTCCCCATGGGGATGTGGGCCTTGTGCTCTGAGGTTACAACGGCTGGGTTGCTTACAGTATCACGATGAGTGCCCTCTGTTGTGAGTTCATCACTGCCTGGATCCCATAGCCTCGGTGGTCAGGGCCGCCTGCTGGGATGTTCCAACTGCTGGATTCCTCACCTTTTTTATACAATGGGCCATGTGTTTTGAGGTTAATCCTGCCTGCCTCGCTCCGAGACCCATGGTGATGTGGGTCCTCTGGTTTGAGGCCACATGTGCTGGGTACCTCAACTTTCGATGATGTGGCCCCATGGGTGTGAGGACACTCCTGCCTGGTTCCCAGCCCCTTGCTTATGTGGGCACTCTGGTGAGAGTCTGATCCTGACTGGGTTCCTTACCCTTCTGTGAGGTGGGCCCTCTGATGTGAGGTCACTCCTGCCTGGATGTCTCATGTCGCCTTGGCGACGTAGGCCCTCTGTTGGCCACTGAAGCATGCTGGGAGCCTCCTACCCTCTTTAATAAGGGCCCTGGAAGAAACGCATATGCCCTTTTTGACCAAGTGCATCATTGTCGAGGTTCTGCCTCTTCTCCTATACTTTCAGAGGACTTCCCGTCTACCTCCTGAAATCGTATTCCTGGAATTCTGCCCCGCGTTCAAGTCCTCTTTGCAGCCTTACTTCAATATATTTTTGGACGATAGCTGTCATTTATAACTCTGCAGGTTTGTGAATTACAGTGCCCCTGAGCTCCTTTCTTCAACTCGCTTTCTTGTGAGCTGGCCGCAAAACCGCAGGATTGCTTCAGGCCCTAATCTGGTTCCGGCACGGCATGCTGAGCCTTTGGCTAATTCCTCTTCCTGGTGGGAAATGAGCGTTAAATTTGTTCGTGCAGACACCTACAGCTAATCTCTCATTGGTTCTCCCTATTCCTGTTCATCTTGCGCAGAAATTCCAAACTGTGCCAAACAGGAGGTTAAAGGCACTGACTCTCCAAGTGGGGAGAGTGTTAGTAAAGCGTCTGGAATGGTAAAACCGAGTACGAGGGGACGAAAACTGAGATGCATTTAAAAAGGTTTCCCGGTCACATGGTGGACCATATTCTGGGTTGCCCATGCATGTTTTACCTGAAGGAAGAATCCCTTCAACCTGGAGAGTTGGGACCCATGGAATGGGTACCATGCAGTATGACTTCAAAGGGTTGCCTTTGCTCACCGAACGTCACCAATGTTATCAGCCCGAAGTGTCCAGCCTTATGTCTCACTCAGCTCGGGGTGTTGATGTGGTAAATCCACGTTGCATCACAAGCCCTGAATGAATTATTTAAGAATTGCTCTCTATTTCACTGTCATTGTGTTTTGTTTTTGTAATTTATTTTGATAATGGGATTTATCGGATTTTCACTGCTGCGTTTATGCCGCTGTACACATGCTTGATTCTCTTATGGAGACATATAAATCCATGGGTTTTCAGATTCTTACTAGTCAGGTATATCCCTAGGCATTGAATATGGGGTGTTGAGTCCATTTCGTGGAGCAAGGAGTAGGTCCTGACTATTACATATTTGCTTATGGAAAGGTATCTGTGCTAATTTCAATCTCTGGTTTTATGCAGCACCACAACTCACCTTTCCCCTTAAGCAAGCATAAGTTGGTTTTCTAAATTTGAGACCCTTTTCTGTTTTGTAATTGAGTTCATGTGCAGCCATGTTTGCATTCCGTGTATTTGAGATATCTTATGGTGTTTCTTTTTCTGTGTGACTTAGTTAACTTAGAATGATCGTACCTGAATCCACTCATTATGCCGCGACGGGCCTCATGACATAGATTTCATTGCTGAGTGATATTCCATTGTACGTACGTACAACAACTTCTTTATCCATTTTTGCTTTCTGGGATATTTCACTTGTACCGTAAATGAGGTTCTTGTAAGCAGAGCCGTCCAAAATTTATGGGTGGCTGTGTCTTTTTGATTTTAATTTCCCTAAGCTATAGAACCATAAGTTGAAGTGCCGTAGGCTCCGTTGCTTAGTTTTTTAGGTGTTTGAGGAAACACCATACACTTCTCCAGAGTGGCTGTTGGCAAGTTACATCCCGCCCATCAGCATAACAAGGCTCCCTGTTCTCCATGGCCTGTCCTGCCTTTCTGGATTTTTCACTTTTTTCAGATGTCCCTTTTGACAGGGGGGCAGTGAGACTTCATTGTAATGCAGATTTCTTTACAGGCTTGCTTGTTTGGCCAAAAAGGGCATATGTGTTTTTTCTTGAATATATTCAGGAAAAAACGCATACGCCCTTTTAGACCAAGTGCATCATTGTCGACTTTCTGTCTCTTTCCCTATGCTTTAAATGCAATTCCAGTCTGCCCCTGAAATCGTTTTCCTGCAATTCTGCCCCGCTTTCCAGTCCTCTTCGCAGCCTTCCTTCAATATATTTTTGGACGATAGCTGTCATTTATAACTCTGCAGGTTTGTGAATTACAGTGCCCCTGAGCTCCTTTCTTCAACTCGCTTTCTTGTGAGCTGGCCGCAAACCCGCAGGATTGCTTCAGGCCTTAATCAGGTTCCGGCATGGCATGCTGAGCCTTTGGTTAATTCTTCTTCCTGGTGGGAAATGAGCGTTAAATTTCCAGTGCAGACACCTACAGCTAGTCTCTCATTGGTTCTCCCTATTCCTGTTCATCTTGCGCAGAAATTGCAAACTGTGCCAAACAGGAGGTTAAAGGCACTGACTCTCCAAGTGGGGAGAGTGTTAGTAAAGGTCTGGAATGGTGAACCCGAGTAAAAGGGGACGAAAACTGAGATGCATTTGAAAACGTTTCCTGGTCACACGGTGCACCATACTGTGGGTTTCCCATGCACGTTTTAGCTGAAGGAAGAATCCCTTAAAACTGGACAGTTGGGACCCAAGGAATGGGTACCATGCAGTATGACTTCAAAGGGTCTGCATTTGCTCATCGAACCTCACCAATGCTATCAGCCCAAAGTGTCCAACCTTATGTCTCACTCAGCTCTGGGTGTAGATGTGGTAAATCCAGGTTGCATCACATGCCCTGAATGAATTATTTAAGAATTGCTCTCTATTTCACTGTCATTGTGTTTTGTTTTTGTAATTCATTTTGATAATGGGATTTATTGGATTTTCTCTGCTGCGTTCATGCAGCTGTACACACGCTTGATTGTCTTACGGAGACATATAAATCCATGGGTTTGAAGATTCTTACTAGTCAGGTGTATTCCTAGGTGTTGAATATGAGGTGTTTAGTCCATTTCGTTGAGCAAGGGGTAGGTCTTGACTATTACATATTTGGCTTATGGAAAGGTATCTGTGCTAATTTCTATCTCTGCTTTTATGCAGCACCCCAACTCACTTTTCCCCTTAAGCAAACATAAGGTGGTTTTCTAAATTTGAGACCCTGTTCTGTTTTGTAATTCAGTTCATGTGTAGCCAAGTTTACATTCCGTGTATTAGTGATAACTTATGATGTTTCATTTTCTGTGTGACTTATTTCACTTAGAATCATCGTACCTGAATCCACTCATTATGCCGCGACGGGCCTGATGAAATAGATTTCATTGGTGAGTGATATTCCTTTGTACGTACGTACCACACTTCTTTATCCATTTTTCGCTTTCTGGGATATTTAACTTGTACCGTAGACGAGGTTCTTGTAAACAGAGCCGTAAACAGAAACTTTGGGGTGGCTGTGTGTTTTTGATTTTAATTTCCCTAAGCTATAGGAAAATAAGTGGTAATGCCGTAGGCTCCGTTGCTTTGTTTTTTAGGTTTTTGAGGAAACACCATACACATCTCCAGAGTGGCTGTTGGCAATTTACATCCCGCCCATCAGCATAACAAGGCTCCCTGTTCTCCATGGCCTGTCCTGTGTTTCTGGTTTTTACACTTTTTTCAGATGGCCCTTTTGAACGGGGGGCAGTGAGACTTCATTGTAGTGCAGATTTCTTTAACATGCTTGCTTGGTTGGCCAAAAAGGGCGTATGCGTTTTTTCCTGAATATATTCAGGAAAAAACGCATACGCCCTTTTTGGCCAAGTGCATCATTGTCGACGTTCTGCCTCTTTTCCTATGCTTTAAATGCAATTCCAGTCTACCCCCTGAAATCGTTTTCTTGCAATTCTGCCCCGCTTTCAAGTCCTTTTCGCAGCCTTCCTTCAATATATTTTTGGGTGATAGCTGTCATTTATAACTCTGCAGGTTTTTGAATTACAGTGTCCCTGAGCTCCTTTATTCAACTCGCTTTCTTGTGAGCTGGCTGCAAACCCGCAGGATTGCTTCAGGCCCTAATCTGGTTCCGGCACGGCATGCTGAGCCTTTGGTTAATTCCTCTTCCTGGTGGGAAATGAGCGTTAAATTTGCCCGTGCAGACACCTTCACACGAGTCGTCATGGTGCCACTTTGCCCCGGTTATCTCTATGGAGGTTGGAGTTGGAGGGCCTCCTCACTCAAGGTCAGTGTGCCCATGGAGCCAACCCTGCAACTTCAGGGCATGGTTGGGTGTTAGGATCACCACGTGGGGTCCTTTTCCCTTAGGAGGGAGGTGGCCTTTTGGGCTGCTGATTTCCAGGTTTTCAGATACTGCCAGTATCTTGGCCAGATGTGGCGGTGGGCCAAGCCCCTTGGTGACCATAGTTTATCCTACCTGGATCGCATTCTTGCATTGTTCCATTTCAAGTGGTCCCAGGTTTTGCACTAATACTCCAATGGCGATTCACCGTTCACCAGGAATGTAAAGGTCAAAGGGTTTAGCTAAATTAGGGAGTTCCAGGGCAAGGGTCTGAATTGACTGCTCTTTCCATTCTTGAAAGGCCTCTTCTGCATTCTATTCAAAAGGATCATCATCTTTTCCTTTCAGTGTTTCATATAGAGGCCCAGCTAGTAGACTGTAGTTAGGGATCCAGAAGCAGCAAACCCTGGCCTCCCCAGGAACCCCTAAGCTGTCTTCTAGTTTCAGAAATGGGTAAGGCTGCAAATTGTTTCTTCCCTTTCCTGGGATGGGCTTCTCCGACCTTCTGTGAGAATGAAGCCCAGGCAGGTCACCGTAGTCTGTGATATTTGAGCTTTTTCTTGGACAACTTGTATCCTTTATTGGCTTGGTAGTTCAGAGGTCTCCTTAGTAGGGCTGGCGATCAGAATGTCGTCTGCATATTGAAGGAGTGTTTCCTTTTCCAGAGGTAGAACTTTTAGGTCTTTAGCTGAGCTTTCCCCAAAGATGGTGTGGGAATTTTTGAACCCTTGGGGCAACACGGCCCGGAAGTATTGTTTTAGTTGTATGTTGAGTCCTGCCACTCACAAGCCAAAATTTCTTGTGACTCTGGGACTAATAGAATACAAAAGAAGGCATCATTGAAGACTAATACAGAATACCATGTCCTGGTGGTTGGTAGAATGACCAGCAGGGTGTAGGATTTAGGAACTACTGGAGGTATATCCTCGGTGGCTTCACTGACTGTCCTGACATCCTTTACCAGGACTCCAGCAGCCCATGGGGCTCTCGAGGTCAGGCCAATCCCAGGATATGGAGCTCACCTGGGCAGGTACCCCACCCCCACCCCAGCCCATGGGGCTCTCGTGTTCAGGCCCCTCCCAGGATATGGGGTTCCCTGGGCAGGTTCCCCTGCAGCCCATGGGGCTCTCGTGGTCAGGCCCCTCCCAGGATACAGAGCTACCCTTGCAGGTACCATGGCAGGGCTGGGAACACAGGAACCGTGCATATCGCCCTCATTGCAGAGCACTCCCAGCTCACCTGTCACTCAGATCTGACACAGAGCACCTCAGAGCAGGACTTGAACTAACAAACAGCAGCTCCGACAGGTCTGTGACCCTGGGCATCACTCTGTGTGGCCTCCCTCCACCTGGTCTTCCAGAGACTTCCACTGCACCCGGGGCACCAGGCCTCTGTCTCCACCCACCAGCCACCCCTCCTCTCCCTGACTCCTGGGTTCCTCTCATTAGGAGAGGGTTTTCTTGAAGTTGTCTCCCACTCATGGGCCAGATAATATAATTAGAAAACAAGCCAGAGCTGCAGCCCCTTGTCTATCCTGACTCTCAGGAGCCCACACCTGTTCCTTGGACCTGGCCGATTCAGCAAGTTCCAGTTTCTGCAACTGTGAGCCCCTGAGGGGTGATTATTGGCTGGCCTGGGAAGCCCGACTGTGCCGGCCAGCCCTCCCCAGGTGTGCCTGGGTTCAGATCAATATAAACACCGCTCCAGGCAGCAAGAGCCCCTGCAGCTGTGCCTGACGCCATTTTCTCTGCCCTGTCAGCAGTCTTGGGGCTGGACTGGTGGGAGGGAGTGAGAGGCCACGGCTTTGTGGGTGGCCCAGTGTGAGTGGGGCTCTGCTGGACTTTCTGCAGCAGTTGCCAAGATGCCACCTGCTAAAGAAGAGGATGTGTCACCCATACCTGCCGCTGGAATTTCTCCCTGGGCAGAGGTGAGTGAGGAAGAAAGCAGTGGGAGCCGGGACAGCAGGGGTATCTCAGGCAGGGAAATGGAAAACTTCCAGAAGAGCACCCAGGGCCAGGACCACCCTGGCTGGCCTGCAGGCACCAAGTCGGCTGGCATGCTGTCACTCATGTGGCTCCATGGCCCTTCCTCTAGGCTTTCAAGTCCTTGTACATATTCAGGTGTTTTACCTGGGAAGGGTGGGAACATTTCAGCAGCAGCTGGCCTGGGGCTCAGCCCACGTTAACTCACAGATGCCTCGGCACGGTCCCCCAGCTTTGCAATGAGGACGCTTGTTGCGTGGGGCCTGCTGGCTGAATGGGAGATGATTCCCCACCACTGACCAACTTCAGAATTGTTTACAACTGGAGCAAGTGCCCTGATATGGTTTTCCTCTGTGTAACTGGTGGGTTCTGTTTTTTTTTCTTTTTTTCGTTTTTGGTTCAAGGTAGATTTTATTCCTCTTTTTTGTATTTACAGATATAAGCATGGAAATAATTTATTCATATAAATACATGTATGTGAAGGGAAGAATATTTTTTCTGTTTTACTTTTTGTAATTTGAATTTTATTTTATTTTTTTATACAGCAGGTTCTTTTTGGTTATCTATTTTATACATATAAATGTATACATGCCAATCCCAATCTCTCAACTCCTCCCACCACCACCCCCCAACAGCTTTCCCCCCTTGGTGTCCATACGTTTGTTGTCTACATCTGTTGCTCTATTTCTGCCTTGCAAAACGGTTCATCTGTACAATTTTTCTAGGTTCCACATATATGCATTAATAGACAAGATTTGTTTTTCTCTTTCTGACTTACTTCACTCTGTATGACAGTCTCTAGATCCATCAACGTCTCTACAAATGACCCAATTTCATTCCTTTTTATGGCTTAGTAATATTCCATTTTATATATGTACCACATCTTTATGCATTCGTCTGTCTGTGGGCATTTAGGTTGCTTCCATTACCTGGATATTGTAAATAGTGATGCAATGAACATTGCGGTGAATGTCTCTTTTTGATTTATGGTTTTGTCTGGGTATATGCCCAGTAGTGGGATTGCTGTATCATATGGTAATTCTATTCTTAGTTTTATAAGAAACTCCATAATGTTCTCCACAGTGACTGTATCAATTTACATTCCCAACAATAGTGGAAGAGGGTTCCTTATCTCCACACCCTTTCCAGCATTTGTTGTTTGTAGATTTTCTGATGATGCCCATTCTAACAGGTGTGAGGTGATACACCATGGATGAGTCTATTTCGTTGAGCAAAGAGTAGGTCTTGTCTATTACATATTTGGCTTATGGAACGGTATGTGTGCTAATTTCAATCTCTGGTTTTATACAGCACCCCAACTCAACTTTCCCCTTAAGCAAGCATAAGTTTTTATCTAAATGTGAGACTCTGTTCGGTTTTGGAATTCAGTTTATGTGTAGCCAAGTTTACACTCTCTCTATTAGTGATATCTTATGATAATTATCTTTCTCTGTGTGACCTATTTCTCTTAGAATCATCATACTTAAATCCACTCAATTTGCTGCTACAGGCCTGATGACATTGATTTCATTGCTGAGTGATATTCTGTTGTACGTAAGTAGCACAACTCCTTTATCCATTTTTTTCTTTCTGGGATATTTAATTTGTACTGGACTCAAGGTTCTTGTAAACACAGCAGCCCTAAATTTTGTGTTGGCTGTGTCTTGTTGATTTTAATTTTCCTAAGCTATAGGGCCAAAAGTGGAAGTGCCCTAGGGTCTGTAGCTTTGTTTTTCAGATGTTTCAGGATACACCATACACATCTCCAGAGTGTCTGTTGGCAATTTACATCCCGCCCATCAGCATAACAAGGCTCCCTGTTCTCCATGGCCTGTCCTGTGTTTCTGGTTTTTACACTTTTTTCAGATGGCCCTTTTGACGAATGGGAAATGAGACTTCATTGTAGTGCGGATTTCCATTTCTCGAGTGCTTGGTTGGCCAAAAAGGGCATATGTGTTTTTTCCTGAATATATTCAGGAAAAAATGTTTACGCACTTTTGTCCAAGTGCATCACTGTCAAAGTTCTGCCGCTTTTCACATGCTTTAAATGCAATTCCAATCTACCTCCTGAAATATGATTCCTGCAATTCTGCCTCGTTTTCAAGTCCTCTTTGCAGATTTACTTCCATATATTTTTGCCAATAGCTGTCATTTATAACTCTGCAGGTTTGTGAATTACAGTGCCCGTGATTTCCTTTCTTAACTCGTTTCCTTGAAAACTGGCCACAGAACCGCAGGTTTGCTTCAGGCCGTAATCAGGGTCCGGCACGGCACTCTGAGACTTTGGTTCATTCCACTTCCTGGTGGGAAATTAGAGTTAAATGTGCCCCTCCAGACACCTGCCTCACTCCTAGCCCCTTGGTGATGTGTGTCCTGTGGTTTGAGGCCACATGTGCTGGGTTCCTCACCTTTGGCTGATGTGGCCCCACTGGTGTGAGGACACTCCTGCCTGGTTCCCATCCCCTTGGTGATGTGGGCCCTCCGGTGAGAGTCTGATCCTGGTTGGGTTCCTCACACTTCTGTGAGGTGGGCCCTCTTCTCTGAGGTCACTCCTGCCTGGCTGGCACACCCCGCCTTGGCGACGTCGGCCCTCTGGTGGGATTTGGTGCCTGCTGGGTGTCTCCTCCCCTCGGTAATGAGGGCCCTCTGGCGTCAGGCCCTAACTCCTGGGCTCCCAATATTTTCTGATATGCGCCCTGTGGTTCGAGTACACTCCTGCCAGGTTCCCAACCCCATGGGAATGTGGGCCTTCTGCTCTGAGGTCCCAACCGTGGGTTACTCAGTTTCATGATGAGGGCCCTCTGCTGCGAGTTCTCTCCGGCCTGGATCCCATAGCCTCGCTGCTCTTGGCCACCTGCTGGGAGGTTACAACTGCGGGATTCCTCACCTTTTTTCTTCTATGGGCCCTCTGTTTTGAGACTCCTCCTGCCTGCCTCACTCCCAGCCCCTTGGTGATGTGTGTCCTCTGGTTTGAGGCCACGTATGCTGGGTCCCTCGCCTTTCGATGATGTGGCCCCCCTGGTGTGGGGACACTCCTGCCTGGTTCCTATCCCCTTTATGATGTGGGCCCTCTGGTGAGAGTCTGATCCTGGCTGGGTTCCTCACCCTTCTGTGAGGGGGGCCCTCTGCTGTGAGGTCACTCCTGCCTGGCTGGCACACCCCACCTGGGCAACATCGGCCCTCTTGTGGCAGTTGGAGCCTGCTGGGAACCTCCCCTCGGTGATGGGGGCCCTCTTGCCTCAGGCCCTAACTGCTGGGTACCCACATTTTCTGATACGTGCTAAGTGGTGCGAGGACACTCCTGCGAGGTTCCCATCCCCATGGGCATGTGGGCCTTCTGCTCTAAGGTCCCAACACCTGTGTTGTTCACCGTTTCATGATGTTGGCTCTCTGGTGTTAGTTCACCCAGGCCTAGATCCCATAGACTCTGTGCTCTGAGCGGCCTGCTGGGAGGTTCCTACTGCTGGATTCCTTACCTTTTTTATTCTTTGGGTCCTGTGTTTTCATGCTCCTACTTCCTGACTCACTCCCAGCCCATTTGTGATGTAGGTCCTCTGGTTTAAGGCCACATGTACCGGTTTCCTCACCTTTATTGATGTGGCCCCACTGGTGTGAGGACACTCCTGCCTGGTTCCCATCCCCTTGGTGATGGGGGCCCTCTGGTGAGAGTCTGATCGTGTCTGGATTCCTCACACTTCTGGGAGGTGGGCCCTCTGCTGTGAGGTCACTCCTGCCTGGCTGGCACACGTCACCTTGGCGATGTGGGCCCTCAGTTGGGAGTTGGTGCCTGCTGGGAGTCTCCTCACCTCGGTAATGAGGGCCCTCTGGCGTCAGGCCCTAACTCATGGGCTCCCAAAATTTTCTGATGTGCGCCCTGTCGTGCGAGTACACTCCAGCCAGGGTCCCATCCCCATGGGGATGTGGGCTTTCTGCTCTGAGGTCCCAACGGCTGGGTTGCTCACAGTGTCAGAATGTGGGCCCTCTGCTGTGAGTTCACTGCGGCATGGATCCCATAGCCTCGGTGCTCTGGGCCACCTGCTTGGAGCTTCCAACTGCGGGGTTCCTCACCTTTTTTATTCTATGGGCGCTCTGTTGTGAGTCTCCTCCTGCATGCCTCACTCCCAGCCCTTTCGTGATGTGTGTCCCCTTGTTTGAGGCCACATGTGCTGTGTTCCTCACCTTTCGCTGATGTGGCCCCACTGGTGTGAGGACACTCCTGCCTGGTTTCCATCCCCTTGGTGATGTGGGCGCTCTGGTTAGAGTCTGATCCTGTTTGGGCTCCTCACACTTCTGTGAGGTGGGCCCTCTGCTGTGAGGTAACTCCTGCCTGGCTTGCTCCCATTGCCTTGGCAATGTCGGCCCTCTGGTGGCATTTGGAGCCTGCTGGTAGCCTCCTCTCCTCAGTGATGAGGGCCCTCTGGCGTCAGGCCATAACTGCTGGGTTCCCACATTTTCTGATACGTGCTAAGTTGTGCGAGGACACTCCTGCGAGGTTCCCATCCCCATGGGGATGTGGGCCTTCTGCTCTGAGGTCCCACTGGCTGGGTTGCTCACAGTTTCATGATGTGGGCCCTCTGCTTTGAGTTCACTGTGGCCTGGATCCCATAGACTCCATGCTCTGGGCCACCTGCTGGGAGGTTCAAACTGCTGGATTCCTCACCTTTTTTATTCTGTGTGCCCTGTGTTGTTAGGCTACTCCTGCCTGCCTCACTCGGAGCACCTTGGAAATGTGGGTCCTCTGGTTTAGGCCACATGTGCTGGGTTCCTCACCTTTCTATAATGTGGCCGCACTGGTGTGAGGACACTCCTGCCTTGTTCCGATCCCCTTGGTGATGTGGGCCCTCTGGTGAGAGTCTTATCCTGGCTGGGTTCCTCACCCTTCTGTGAGGTAGGCCCTCTGCTGTGAGATCACTCCTGCCTGGCTGGCACACGTCAACTTGGCGACGTGGGCCCTCAGTTGGGAGTTGGTGCCTGCTGCGAATCTCCTAAACTCCGTAATGAGGGCCCTCTGGCTTCAGACCCTAACTCCTGGGCTCCCAAAATTTTCTGATGTGCGCCCTGTGGTGCGAGTACACTCCTACCAGGATCCCAACCCCATGGGAATGTGGGTCTTCTGCTCTGAGTTCCCAATGGTACGTTGCTCAGCTTCATGATGAGGGCCCTCTGGTGTGAGTTCACTCCGGCATGGACCCCATAGCCTCGCTGCTCCTGGCCTCCTGCCGGGAGGTTCTCACTGCGGGATTCCTCACATTTTTCCTTCTATGGGCCCTCTGTTTTGAGACTCCTCCTGCCTGCCTCACTCCCAGCCCCTTGGTGATGTGTGTCCTCTGGTTTGAGGCCACGTGTGCTGGGTCCCTCACCTTTCGATGATGTGGCCCCACTGGTGTGAGGACACACCTGCCTGGTTCCTATCCCCTTGGTGATGTGGGCCCTCTGGTGAGAGTCTGATCCTGGCTGGGTTCCTCCCACTTCTGTGAGGTGGGCCCTCTGCTGTGAGGTCAATCCTGCCTGGCTGGCACACCCCGCCTTGGCAATGTCGGCCCTCTTGTGGCAGTTGGAGCCTGCTCGGAGCCTCCTCCCCTCGGTGATGAGGGCCCTCTGGCGTCAGGCCCTAACTGCTGGGTACCCACATTTTCTGATACGTGCTAAGTGGTGCGAGGACACTCGTGCCATGTTTCCAACCCCATGGGGATGTGGGCCTTCTGCTCTGAGGTCCCACTGGCTGGGTTGCTCACAGTTTCATGATGTGGGCCCTCTGCTGTGAGTTCACTGTGGCCTGGATCCCATAGACTCCATACTCTGGGCCACCTGCTGGGAGGTTCAAACTGCTGGATTCCTCACATATTTTATTCTGTGGGCCCTGTGTTGTTAGGCTACTCCTGCCTGCCTCACTCGGAGCACCTTGGAAATGTGGGTCCTCTGGTTTAGGCCACATGTGCTGGGTTCCTCACCTTTCTATAATGTGGCCACACTGGTGTGAGGACACTCCTGCCTTGTTCCGATCCCCTTGGTGATGTGGGCCCTCTGGTGAGAGTCTTATCCTGGCTGGGTTCCTCACCCTTCTGTGAGGTAGGCCCTCTGCTGTGGGGTCACTCCTGCCTGGCTGGCACACGTCAACTTGGCGACGTGGGCCTTCAGTTGGGAGTTGGTGCCTGCTGGGAGTCTCCTACCCTCGGTAATGAGGGCCCTCTGGCGTCAGAACCTAACTCCTGGGCTCCCAAAATTCTTTGATGTGCGCCCTGTGGTGCGAGTACACTTGTGCCAGGTTCCCAACCACAAGGGAATGTGGGCCTTCTGCTCTAAGGTCCCAACGGCTGGGTTGCTCACAGTTTCATGATGAGGGCCCTCTGTTTTGAGTTCAGTCAGGCCTGGATCCCATAGCCTCGCTGCTCCTGGCCACCTGCTGGGAGGTTCCAACTGCGGGATTCCTCACCTTTTTTACGCTATGGGCCCTCTGTTTGGAGGCTCCTCCTGCCTGCCTCACTCCCAGCCCCTTGGTGATGTGTGTCCTGTAGTTTGAGGCCACGTGTGCTGGGTCTGTCTCATTTCGGTGATGTGGCCCCACTGGTGTGAGGACACTCCTGCCTGGTTTCCATTCCCTTGGTGACGTGGGCCCTCCGGTGAGAGTCTGATCCTCTTTGGGTTCCTCACACTTTTGTGTGGTTGGCCCTCTGCTCTGAGGTCACTCCTGCCTGGCTGGCACACCCCGCATTGGCGACGTCGGCCTTCTGGTAGCAGTTGGAGCTTGCTGGGAGCCTCCTCTCCTCAGTGATGAGGGCCCTCTGGCGTCCGGCCCTAACTGCTGGGCTCCGCACATTTTCTGATGTGTGCCCACTGGTACGATGACACTCCTGCTTGGTTCCCTTCCCCATGGGGATGTGGGCCTTGTGCTCTGAGGTTACAACGGCTGGGTTGCTTACAGTATCACAATGAGGGCCCTCTGTTGTGAGTTCATCACTGCCTGGATCCCATAGCCTCGGTGCTCTGGGCCGCCTGCTGGGATGTTCCAACTGCAGGATTCGTCACCTTTTTTATACAATGGGCCATGTGTTTTGAGGTTAATCCTGCCTGCCTCGCTCTGAGACCCATGGTGATGTGGGTCCTCTGGTTTGAGGCCACATGTGCTGGGTACCTCAACTTTCGATGATGTGGCCCCATGGGTGTGAGGACACTCCTGCCTGGTTCTCAGCCCCTTGCTTATGTGGGCACTCTGGTGAGAGTCTGATCCTGACTGGGTTCCTTACCCTTCTGTGAGGTGGGCCCTCTGATGTGAGGTCACTCCTGCCTGGATGGCTCACGTCACCTTGGCGACGTAGGCCCTCTGTTGGCCACTGAAGCATGCTGGGAGCCTCCTACCCTCTTTAATAAGGGCCCTGGAAGAAACGCATATGCCCTTTTTGACCAAGTGCATCATTGTCGAGGTTCTGCCTCTTCTCCTATACTTTCAGAGGACTTCCCGTCTACCTCCTGAAATCGTATTCCTGGAATTCTGCCCCGCGTTCAAGTCCTCTTTGCAGCCTTACTTCAATATATTTTTGGACGATAGCTGTCATTTATAACTCTGCAGGTTTGTGAATTACAGTGCCCCTGAGCTCCTTTCTTCAACTCGCTTTCTTGTGAGCTGGCCGCAAAACCGCAGGATTGCTTCAGGCCCTAATCTGGTTCCGGCACGGCATGCTGAGCCTTTGGCTAATTCCTCTTCCTGGTGGGAAATGAGCGTTAAATTTGTTCGTGCAGACACCTACAGCTAATCTCTCATTGGTTCTCCCTATTCCTGTTCATCTTGCGCAGAAATTCCAAACTGTGCCAAACAGGAGGTTAAAGGCACTGACTCTCCAAGTGGGGAGAGTGTTAGTAAAGCGTCTGGAATGGTAAAACCGAGTACGAGGGGATGAAAACTGAGATGCATTTAAAAAGGTTTCCCGGTCACACGGTGGACCATATTCTGGGTTGCCCATGCATGTTTTACCTGAAGGAAGAATCCCTTCAACCTGGAGAGTTGGGACCCATGGAATGGGTACCATGCAGTATGACTTCAAAGGGTTGCCTTTGCTCACCGAACGTCACCAATGCTATCAGCCCGAAGTGTCCAGCCTTATGTCTCACTCAGCTCGGGGTGTAGATGTGGTAAATCCACGTTGCATCACAAGCCCTGAATGAATTATTTAAGAATTGCTCTCTATTTCACTGTCATTGTGTTTTGTTTTTGTAATTTATTTTGATAATGGGATTTATCGGATTTTCACTGCTGCGTTTATGCCGCTGTACACATGCTTGATTCTCTTATGGAGACATGTAAATCCATGGGTTTTCAGATTCTTACTAGTCAGGTATATTCCTAGGCATTGAATATGGGGTGTTGAGTCCATTTCGTGGAGCAAGGAGTAGGTCCTGACTATTACATATTTGCTTATGGAAAGGTGTCTGTGCTAATTTCATTCTCTGGTTTTATGCAGCACCACAACTCACCTTTCCCCTTAAGCAAGCATAAGTTGGTTTTCTAAATTTGAGACCCTTTTCTGTTTTGTAATTGAGTTCATGTGCAGCCATGTTTGCATTCCGTGTATTTGAGATATCTTATGGTGTTTCTTTTTCTGTGTGACTTAATTAGCTTATAATGATCGTACCTGAATCCACTCATTATGCCGCGACGGGCCTCATGACATAGATTTCATTGCTGAGTGATATTCCATTGTACGTACGTACAACAACTTCTTTATCTATTTTTGCTTTCTGGGATATTGCACTTGTACCGTAAACGAGGTTCTTGTAAGCAGAGCCGTCCAAAATTTATGCGTGGCTGTGTCTTTTTGATTTTAATTTCCCTAAGTTATAGAACCATAAGTTGAAGTGCCGTAGGCTCCGTTGCTTAGTTTTTTAGGTGTTTGAGGAAACACCATACACTTCTCCAGAGTGGCTGTTGGCAATTTACATCCCGCCCATCAGCATAACAAGGCTCCCTGTTCTCCATGGCCTGTCCTGCCTTTCTGGATTTTTCACTTTTTACAGATGTCCCTTTTGACAGGGGGGCAGTGAGACTTCATTGTAATGCAGATTTCTTTACAGGCTTGCTTGTTTGGCCAAAAAGGGCATATGCGTTTTTTCCTGAATATATTCAGGAAAAAACGCATACGCCCTTTTTGACCAAGTGCATCATTGTCGACTTTCTGTCTCTTTCCCTATGCTTTAAATGCAATTCCAGTCTGCCCCTGAAATCGTTTTCCTGCAATTCTGCCCCGCTTTCCAGTCCTCTTCGCAGCCTTCCTTCAATATATTTTTGGACGATAGCTGTCATTTATAACTCTGCAGGTTTGTGAATTACAGTGCCCCTGAGCTCCTTTCTTCAACTCGCTTTCTTGTGAGCTGGCCGCACACCCGCAGGAATGCTTCAGGCCCTAATCTGGTTCCAGCCCGGCATGCTAAGCCTTTGGTTAATTCCTCTTCCTTGTGGGAAATGAGCGTTAAATTTGCCCGTGCAGACACCTACAGGTAGTCTCTCATTGGTTCTCCCTATTCCTGTTCATCTTGCGCAGAAATTGCAAACTGTGCCAAACAGGAGGTTAAAGGCACTGACTCTCCAAGTGGGGAGAGTGTTAGTAAAGGGTCTGGAATGGTGAACCCGAGTAAAAGGGGACGAAAACTGAGATGCATTTGAAAACGTTTCCTGGTCACACGGTGCACCATACTGTGGGTTTCCCATGCACGTTTTAGCTGAAGAAAGAATCCCTTAAAACTGGACCGTTGGGACCCAAGGAATGGGTACCATGCAGTATGACTTCAAAGGGTCTGCATTTGCTCATCGAACCTCACCAATGCTATCAGCCCAAAGTGTCCAACCTTATGTCTCACTCAGCTCTGGGTGTAGATGTGGTAAATCCAGGTTGCATCACATGCCCTGAATGAATTATTTAAGAATTGCTCTCTATTTCACTGTCATTGTGTTTTGTTTTTGTAATTCATTTTGATAATGGGATTTATTGGATTTTCTCTGCTGCGTTCATGCAGCTGTACACACGCTTGATTGTCTTACGGAGACATATAAATCCATGGGTTTGAAGATTCTTACTAGTCAGGTGTATTCCTAGGTGTTGAATATGAGGTGTTTAGTCCATTTCGTTGAGCAAGGGGTAGGTCTTGACTATTACATATTTGGCTTATGGAAAGGTATCTGTGCTAATTTCTATCTCTGCTTTTATGCAGCACCCCAACTCACTTTTCCCCTTAAGCAAACATAAGGTGGTTTTCTAAATTTGAGACCCTGTTCTGTTTTGTAATTCAGTTCATGTGTAGCCAAGTTTACATTCCGTGTATTAGTGATAACTTATGATGTTTCATTTTCTGTGTGACTTATTTCACTTAGAATCATCGTACCTGAATCCACTCATTATGCCGCGACGGGCCTGATGAAATAGATTTCATTGGTGAGTGATATTCCTTTGTACGTCCGTACCACACTTCTTTATCCATTTTTCGCTTTCTGGGATATTTAACTTGTACCGTAGACGAGGTTCTTGTAAACAGAGCCGTAAACAGAAACTTTGGGGTGGCTGTGTGTTTTTGATTTTAATTTCCCTAAGCTATAGGAAAATAAGTGGTAATGCCGTAGGCTCCGTTGCTTTGTTTTTTAGGTTTTTGAGGAAACACCATACACATCTCCAGAGTGGCTGTTGGCAATTTACATCCCGCCCATCAGCATAACAAGGCTCCCTGTTCTCCATGGCCTGTCCTGTGTTTCTGGTTTTTACACTTTTTTCAGATGGCCCTTTTGAACGGGGGGCAGTGAGACTTCATTGTAGTGCAGATTTCTTTAACATGCTTGCTTGGTTGGCCAAAAAGGGCGTATGCGTTTTTTCCTGAATATATTCAGGAAAAAACGCATACGCCCTTTTTGGCCAAGTGCATCATTGTCGACGTTCTGCCTCTTTTCCTATGCTTTAAATGCAATTCCAGTCTACCCCCTGAAATCGTTTTCTTGCAATTCTGCCCCGCTTTCAAGTCCTTTTCGCAGCCTTCCTTCAATATATTTTTGGGTGATAGCTGTCATTTATAACTCTGCAGGTTTTTGAATTACAGTGTCCCTGAGCTCCTTTATTCAACTCGCTTTCTTGTGAGCTGGCCGCAAACCCGCAGGATTGCTTCAGGCCCTAATCTGGTTCCGGCACGGCATGCTGAGCCTTTGGTTAATTCCTCTTCCTGGTGGGAAATGAGCGTTAAATTTGCCCGTGCAGACACCTTCACACGAGTCGTCATGGTGCCACTTTGCCCCGGTTATCTCTATGGAGGTTGGAGTTGGAGGGCCTCCTCACTCAAGGTCAGTGTGCCCATGGAGCCAACCCTGCAACTTCAGGGCATGGTTGGGTGTTAGGATCACCACGTGGGGTCCTTTTCCCTTAGGAGGGAGGTGGCCTTTTGGGCTGCTGATTTCCAGGTTTTCAGATACTGCCAGTATCTTGGCCAGATGTGGCGGTGGGCCAAGCCCCTTGGTGACCATAGTTTATCCTACCTGGATCGCATTCTTGCATTGTTCCATTTCAAGTGGTCCCAGGTTTTGCACTAATACTCCAATGGCGATTCACCGTTCACCAGGAATGTAAAGGTCAAAGGGTTTAGCTAAATTAGGGAGTTCCAGGGCAAGGGTCTGAATTGACTGCTCTTTCCATTCTTGAAAGGCCTCTTCTGCATTCTATTCAAAAGGATCATCATCTTTTCCTTTCAGTGTTTCATATAGAGGCCCAGCTAGTAGACTGTAGTTAGGGATCCAGAAGCAGCAAACCCTGGCCTCCCCAGGAACCCCTAAGCTGTCTTCTAGTTTCAGAAATGGGTAAGGCTGCAAATTGTTTCTTCCCTTTCCTGGGATGGGCTTCTCCGACCTTCTGTGAGAATGAAGCCCAGGCAGGTCACCGTAGTCTGTGATATTTGAGCTTTTTCTTGGACAACTTGTATCCTTTATTGGCTTGGTAGTTCAGAGGTCTCCTTAGTAGGGCTGGCGATCAGAATGTCGTCTGCATATTGAAGGAGTGTTTCCTTTTCCAGAGGTAGAACTTTTAGGTCTTTAGCTGAGCTTTCCCCAAAGATGGTGTGGGAATTTTTGAACCCTTGGGGCAACACGGCCCGGAAGTATTGTTTTAGTTGTATGTTGAGTCCTGCCACTCACAAGCCAAAATTTCTTGTGACTCTGGGACTAATAGAATACAAAAGAAGGCATCATTGAAGACTAATACAGAATACCATGTCCTGGTGGTTGGTAGAATGACCAGCAGGGTGTAGGATTTAGGAACTACTGGAGGTATATCCTCGGTGGCTTCACTGACTGTCCTGACATCCTTTACCAGGACTCCAGCAGCCCATGGGGCTCTCGAGGTCAGGCCAATCCCAGGATATGGAGCTCACCTGGGCAGGTACCCCACCCCCACCCCAGCCAATGGGGCTCTCGTGTTCAGGCCCCTCCCAGGATATGGGGTTCCCTGGGCAGGTTCCCCTGCAGCCCATGGGGCTCTCGTGGTCAGGCCCCTCCCAGGATACAGAGCTACCCTTGCAGGTACCATGGCAGGGCTGGGAACACAGGAACCGTGCATATCGCCCTCATTGCAGAGCACTCCCAGCTCACCTGTCACTCAGATCTGACACAGAGCACCTCAGAGCAGGACTTGAACTAACAAACAGCAGCTCCCACAGGTCTGTGACCCTGGGCATCACTCTGTGTGGCCTCCCTCCACCTGGTCTTCCAGAGACTTCCACTGCACCCGGGGCACCAGGCCTCTGTCTCCACCCACCAGCCACCCCTCCTCTCCCTGACTCCTGGGTTCCTCTCATTAGGAGAGGGTTTTCTTGAAGTTGTCTCCCACTCATGGGCCAGATAATATAATTAGAAAACAAGCCAGAGCTGCAGCCCCTTGTCTATCCTGACTCTCAGGAGCCCACACCTGTTCCTTGGACCTGGCCGATTCAGCAAGTTCCAGTTTCTGCAACTGTGAGCCCCTGAGGGGTGATTATTGGCTGGCCTGGGAAGCCCGACTGTGCCGGCCAGCCCTCCCCAGGTGTGCCTGGGTTCAGATCAATATAAACACCGCTCCAGGCAGCAAGAGCCCCTGCAGCTGTGCCTGACGCCATTTTCTCTGCCCTGTCAGCAGTCTTGGGGCTGGACTGGTGGGAGGGAGTGAGAGGCCACGGCTTTGTGGGTGGCCCAGTGTGAGTGGGGCTCTGCTGGACTTTCTGCAGCAGTTGCCAAGATGCCACCTGCTAAAGAAGAGGATGTGTCACCCATACCTGCCGCTGGAATTTCTCCCTGGGCAGAGGTGAGTGAGGAAGAAAGCAGTGGGGGCCGGGACAGCAGGGGTATCTCAGGCAGGGAAATGGAAAACTTCCAGAAGAGCACCCAGGGCCAGGACCACCCTGGCTGGCCTGCAGGCACCAAGTCGGCTGGCATGCTGTCACTCATGTGGCTCCATGGCCCTTCCTCTAGGCTTTCAAGTCCTTGTACATATTCAGGTGTTTTACCTGGGAAGGGTGGGAACATTTCAGCAGCAGCTGGCCTGGGGCTCAGCCCACGTTAACTCACAGATGCCTCGGCACTGTCCCCCAGCTTTGCAATGAGGACGCTTGTTGCGTGGGGCCTGCTGGCTGAATGGGAGATGATTCCCCACCACTGACCAACTTCAGAATTGTTTACAACTGGAGCAAGTGCCCTGATATGGTTTTCCTCTGTGTAACTGGTGGGTTCTGTTTTTTTTTCTTTTTTTCGTTTTTGGTTCAAGGTAGATTTTATTCCTCTTTTTTGTATTTACAGATATAAGCATGGAAATAATTTATTCATATAAATACATGTATGTGAAGGGAAGAATATTTTTTCTGTTTTACTTTTTGTAATTTGAATTTTATTTTATTTTTTTATACAGCAGGTTCTTTTTGGTTATCTATTTTATACATATAAATGTATACATGCCAATCCCAATCTCTCAACTCCTCCCACCACCACCCCCCAACAGCTTTCCCCCCTTGGTGTCCATACGTTTGTTGTCTACATCTGTTGCTCTATTTCTGCCTTGCAAAACGGTTCATCTGTACAATTTTTCTAGGTTCCACATATATGCATTAATAGACAAGATTTGTTTTTCTCTTTCTGACTTACTTCACTCTGTATGACAGTCTCTAGATCCATCAACGTCTCTACAAATGACCCAATTTCATTCCTTTTTATGGCTTAGTAATATTCCATTTTATATATGTACCACATCTTTATGCATTCGTCTGTCTGTGGGCATTTAGGTTGCTTCCATTACCTGGATATTGTAAATAGTGATGCAATGAACATTGCGGTGAATGTCTCTTTTTGATTTATGGTTTTGTCTGGGTATATGCCCAGTAGTGGGATTGCTGTATCATATGGTAATTCTATTCTTAGTTTTATAAGAAACTCCATAATGTTCTCCACAGTGACTGTATCAATTTACATTCCCAACAATAGTGGAAGAGGGTTCCTTATCTCCACACCCTTTCCAGCATTTGTTGTTTGTAGATTTTCTGATGATGCCCATTCTAACAGGTGTGAGGTGATACACCATGGATGAGTCTATTTCGTTGAGCAAAGAGTAGGTCTTGTCTATTACATATTTGGCTTATGGAACGGTATGTGTGCTAATTTCAATCTCTGGTTTTATACAGCACCCCAACTCAACTTTCCCCTTAAGCAAGCATAAGTTTTTATCTAAATGTGAGACTCTGTTCGGTTTTGGAATTCAGTTTATGTGTAGCCAAGTTTACACTCTCTCTATTAGTGATATCTTATGATAATTATCTTTCTCTGTGTGACCTATTTCTCTTAGAATCATCATACTTAAATCCACTCAATTTGCTGCTACAGGCCTGATGACATTGATTTCATTGCTGAGTGATATTCTGTTGTACGTAAGTAGCACAACTCCTTTATCCATTTTTTTCTTTCTGGGATATTTAATTTGTACTGGACTCAAGGTTCTTGTAAACACAGCAGCCCTAAATTTTGTGTTGGCTGTGTCTTGTTGATTTTAATTTTCCTAAGCTATAGGGCCAAAAGTGGAAGTGCCCTAGGGTCTGTAGCTTTGTTTTTCAGATGTTTCAGGATACACCATACACATCTCCAGAGTGTCTGTTGGCAATTTACATCCCGCCCATCAGCATAACAAGGCTCCCTGTTCTCCATGGCCTGTCCTGTGTTTCTGGTTTTTACACTTTTTTCAGATGGCCCTTTTGACGAATGGGAAATGAGACTTCATTGTAGTGCGGATTTCCATTTCTCGAGTGCTTGGTTGGCCAAAAAGGGCATATGTGTTTTTTCCTGAATATATTCAGGAAAAAATGTTTACGCACTTTTGTCCAAGTGCATCACTGTCAAAGTTCTGCTGCTTTTCACATGCTTTAAATGCAATTCCAATCTACCTCCTGAAATATGATTCCTGCAATTCTGCCTCGTTTTCAAGTCCTCTTTGCAGATTTACTTCCATATATTTTTGCCAATAGCTGTCATTTATAACTCTGCAGGTTTGTGAATTACAGTGCCCGTGATTTCCTTTCTTAACTCGTTTCCTTGAAAACTGGCCACAGAACCGCAGGTTTGCTTCAGGCCGTAATCAGGGTCCGGCACGGCACTCTGAGACTTTGGTTCATTCCACTTCCTGGTGGGAAATTAGAGTTAAATGTGCCCCTCCAGACACCTGCCTCACTCCTAGCCCCCTGGTGATGTGTGTCCTGTGGTTTGAGGCCACATGTGCTGGGTTCCTCACCTTTGGCTGATGTGGCCCCACTGGTGTGAGGACACTCCTGCCTGGTTCCCATCCCCTTGGTGATGTGGGCCCTCCGGTGAGAGTCTGATCCTGGTTGGGTTCCTCACACTTCTGTGAGGTGGGCCCTCTTCTCTGAGGTCACTCCTGCCTGGCTGGCACACCCCGCCTTGGCGACGTCGGCCCTCTGGTGGGATTTGGTGCCTGCTGGGTGTCTCCTCCCCTCGGTAATGAGGGCCCTCTGGCGTCAGGCCCTAACTCCTGGGCTCCCAATATTTTCTGATATGCGCCCTGTGGTTCGAGTACACTCCTGCCAGGTTCCCAACCCCATGGGAATGTGGGCCTTCTGCTCTGAGGTCCCAACCGTGGGTTACTCAGTTTCATGATGAGGGCCCTCTGCTGCGAGTTCTCTCCGGCCTGGATCCCATAGCCTCGCTGCTCTTGGCCACCTGCTGGGAGGTTACAACTGCGGGATTCCTCACCTTTTTTCTTCTATGGGCCCTCTGTTTTGAGACTCCTCCTGCCTGCCTCACTCCCAGCCCCTTGGTGATGTGTGTCCTCTGGTTTGAGGCCACGTATGCTGGGTCCCTCGCCTTTCGATGATGTGCCCCCCCTGGTGTGGGGACACTCCTGCCTGGTTCCTATCCCCTTGATGATGTGGGCCCTCTGGTGAGAGTCTGATCCTGGCTGGGTTCCTCACCCTTCTGTGAGGGGGGCCCTCTGCTGTGAGGTCACTCCTGCCTGGCTGGCACACCCCACCTGGGCAACATCGGCCCTCTTGTGGCAGTTGGAGCCTGCTGGGAACCTCCCCTCGGTGATGGGGGCCCTCTTGCCTCAGGCCCTAACTGCTGGGTACCCACATTTTCTGATACGTGCTAAGTGGTGCGAGGACACTCCTGCGAGGTTCCCATCCCCATGGGCATGTGGGCCTTCTGCTCTAAGGTCCCAACACCTGTGTTGTTCACCGTTTCATGATGTTGGCTCTCTGGTGTTAGTTCACCCAGGCCTAGATCCCATAGACTCTGTGCTCTGAGCGGCCTGCTGGGAGGTTCCTACTGCTGGATTCCTTACCTTTTTTATTCTTTGGGTCCTGTGTTTTCATGCTCCTACTTCCTGACTCACTCCCAGCCCATTTGTGATGTAGGTCCTCTGGTTTAAGGCCACATGTACCGGTTTCCTCACCTTTATTGATGTGGCCCCACTGGTGTGAGGACACTCCTGCCTGGTTCCCATCCCCTTGGTGATGGGGGCCCTCTGGTGAGAGTCTGATCCTGTCTGGATTCCTCACACTTCTGGGAGGTGGGCCCTCTGCTGTGAGGTCACTCCTGCCTGGCTGTCACCTTGGCGATGTGGGCCCTCAGTTGGGAGTTGGTGCCTGCTGGGAGTCTCCTCACCTCGGTAATGAGGGCCCTCTGGCGTCAGGCCCTAACTCATGGGCTCCCAAAATTTTCTGATGTGCGCCCTGTCGTGCGAGTACACTCCAGCCAGGGTCCCATCCCCATGGGGATGTGGGCTTTCTGCTCTGAGGTCCCAACGGCTGGGTTGCTCACAGTGTCAGAATGTGGGCCCTCTGCTGTGAGTTCACTGCGGCATGGATCCCATAGCCTCGGTGCTCTGGGCCACCTGCTTGGAGCTTCCAACTGCGGGGTTCCTCACCTTTTTTATTCTATGGGCGCTCTGTTGTGAGTCTCCTCCTGCATGCCTCACTCCCAGCCCTTTCGTGATGTGTGTCCCCTTGTTTGAGGCCACATGTGCTGTGTTCCTCACCTTTCGCTGATGTGGCCCCACTGGTGTGAGGACACTCCTGCCTGGTTTCCATCCCCTTGGTGATGTGGGCGCTCTGGTTAGAGTCTGATCCTGTTTGGGCTCCTCACACTTCTGTGAGGTGGGCCCTCTGCTGTGAGGTAACTCCTGCCTGGCTTGCTCCCATTGCCTTGGTGACGTCGGCCCTCTGGTGGCATTTGGAGCCTGCTGGTAGCCTCCTCTCCTCAGTGATGAGGGCCCTCTGGCGTCAGGCCATAACTGCTGGGTTCCCACATTTTCTGATACGTGCTAAGTTGTGCGAGGACACTCCTGCGAGGTTCCCATCCCCATGGGGATGTGGGCCTTCTGCTCTGAGGTCCCACTGGCTGGGTTGCTCACAGTTTCATGATGTGGGCCCTCTGCTTTGAGTTCACTGTGGCCTGGATCCCATAGACTCCATGCTCTGGGCCACCTGCTGGGAGGTTCAAACTGCTGGATTCCTCACCTTTTTTATTCTGTGTGCCCTGTGTTGTTAGGCTACTCCTGCCTGCCTCACTCGGAGCACCTTGGAAATGTGGGTCCTCTGGTTTAGGCCACATGTGCTGGGTTCCTCACCTTTCTATAATGTGGCCGCACTGGTGTGAGGACACTCCTGCCTTGTTCCGATCCCCTTGGTGATGTGGGCCCTCTGGTGAGAGTCTTATCCTGGCTGGGTTCCTCACCCTTCTGTGAGGTAGGCCCTCTGCTGTGAGATCACTCCTGCCTGGCTGGCACACGTCAACTTGGCGACGTGGGCCCTCAGTTGGGAGTTGGTGCCTGCTGCGAATCTCCTAAACTCCGTAATGAGGGCCCTCTGGCTTCAGACCCTAACTCCTGGGCTCCCAAAATTTTCTGATGTGCGCCCTGTGGTGCGAGTACACTCCTACCAGGATCCCAACCCCATGGGAATGTGGGTCTTCTGCTCTGAGTTCCCAATGGTACGTTGCTCAGCTTCATGATGAGGGCCCTCTGGTGTGAGTTCACTCCGGCATGGACCCCATAGCCTCGCTGCTCCTGGCCTCCTGCCGGGAGGTTCTCACTGCGGGATTCCTCACATTTTTCCTTCTATGGGCCCTCTGTTTTGAGACTCCTCCTGCCTGCCTCACTCCCAGCCCCTTGGTGATGTGTGTCCTCTGGTTTGAGGCCACGTGTGCTGGGTCCCTCACCTTTCGATGATGTGGCCCCACTGGTGTGAGGACACACCTGCCTGGTTCCTATCCCCTTGGTGATGTGGGCCCTCTGGTGAGAGTCTGATCCTGGCTGGGTTCCTCCCACTTCTGTGAGGTGGGCCCTCTGCTGTGAGGTCAATCCTGCCTGGCTGGCACACCCCGCCTTGGCAATGTCGGCCCTCTTGTGGCAGTTGGAGCCTGCTCGGAGCCTCCTCCCCTCGGTGATGAGGGCCCTCTGGCGTCAGGCCCTAACTGCTGGGTACCCACATTTTCTGATACGTGCTAAGTGGTGCGAGGACACTCGTGCCATGTTTCCAACCCCATGGGGATGTGGGCCTTCTGCTCTGAGGTCCCACTGGCTGGGTTGCTCACAGTTTCATGATGTGGGCCCTCTGCTGTGAGTTCACTGTGGCCTGGATCCCATAGACTCCATACTCTGGGCCACCTGCTGGGAGGTTCAAACTGCTGGATTCCTCACATATTTTATTCTGTGGGCCCTGTGTTGTTAGGCTACTCCTGCCTGCCTCACTCGGAGCACCTTGGAAATGTGGGTCCTCTGGATTAGGCCACATGTGCTGGGTTCCTCACCTTTCTATAATGTGGCCACACTGGTGTGAGGACACTCCTGCCTTGTTCCGATCCCCTTGGTGATGTGGGCCCTCTGGTGAGAGTCTTATCCTGGCTGGGTTCCTCACCCTTCTGTGAGGTAGGCCCTCTGCTGTGGGGTCACTCCTGCCTGGCTGGCACACGTCAACTTGGCGACGTGGGCCTTCAGTTGGGAGTTGGTGCCTGCTGGGAGTCTCCTACCCTCGGTAATGAGGGCCCTCTGGCGTCAGAACCTAACTCCTGGGCTCCCAAAATTCTTTGATGTGCGCCCTGTGGTGCGAGTACACTTGTGCCAGGTTCCCAACCACAAGGGAATGTGGGCCTTCTGCTCTAAGGTCCCAACGGCTGGGTTGCTCACAGTTTCATGATGAGGGCCCTCTGTTTTGAGTTCAGTCAGGCCTGGATCCCATAGCCTCGCTGCTCCTGGCCACCTGCTGGGAGGTTCCAACTGCGGGATTCCTCACCTTTTTTACGCTATGGGCCCTCTGTTTGGAGGCTCCTCCTGCCTGCCTCACTCCCAGCCCCTTGGTGATGTGTGTCCTGTAGTTTGAGGCCACGTGTGCTGGGTCTGTCTCATTTCGGTGATGTGGCCCCACTGGTGTGAGGACACTCCTGCCTGGTTTCCATTCCCTTGGTGACGTGGGCCCTCCGGTGAGAGTCTGATCCTCTTTGGGTTCCTCACACTTTTGTGTGGTTGGCCCTCTGCTCTGAGGTCACTCCTGCCTGGCTGGCACACCCCGCATTGGCGACGTCGGCCTTCTGGTAGCAGTTGGAGCTTGCTGGGAGCCTCCTCTCCTCAGTGATGAGGGCCCTCTGGCGTCCGGCCCTAACTGCTGGGCTCCGCACATTTTCTGATGTGTGCCCACTGGTACGATGACACTCCTGCTTGGTTCCCTTCCCCATGGGGATGTGGGCCTTGTGCTCTGAGGTTACAACGGCTGGGTTGCTTACAGTATCACAATGAGGGCCCTCTGTTGTGAGTTCATCACTGCCTGGATCCCATAGCCTCGGTGCTCTGGGCCGCCTGCTGGGATGTTCCAACTGCAGGATTCGTCACCTTTTTTATACAATGGGCCATGTGTTTTGAGGTTAATCCTGCCTGCCTCGCTCTGAGACCCATGGTGATGTGGGTCCTCTGGTTTGAGGCCACATGTGCTGGGTACCTCAACTTTCGATGATGTGGCCCCACGGGTGTGAGGACACTCCTGCCTGGTTCTCAGCCCCTTGCTTATGTGGGCACTCTGGTGAGAGTCTGATCCTGACTGGGTTCCTTACCCTTCTGTGAGGTGGGCCCTCTGATGTGAGGTCACTCCTGCCTGGATGGCTCACGTCACCTTGGCGACGTAGGCCCTCTGTTGGCCACTGAAGCATGCTGGGAGCCTCCTACCCTCTTTAATAAGGGCCCTGGAAGAAACGCATATGCCCTTTTTGACCAAGTGCATCATTGTCGAGGTTCTGCCTCTTCTCCTATACTTTCAGAGGACTTCCCGTCTACCTCCTGAAATCGTATTCCTGGAATTCTGCCCCGCGTTCAAGTCCTCTTTGCAGCCTTACTTCAATATATTTTTGGACGATAGCTGTCATTTATAACTCTGCAGGTTTGTGAATTACAGTGCCCCTGAGCTCCTTTCTTCAACTCGCTTTCTTGTGAGCTGGCCGCAAAACCGCAGGATTGCTTCAGGCCCTAATCTGGTTCCGGCACGGCATGCTGAGCCTTTGGCTAATTCCTCTTCCTGGTGGGAAATGAGCGTTAAATTTGTTCGTGCAGACACCTACAGCTAATCTCTCATTGGTTCTCCCTATTCCTGTTCATCTTGCGCAGAAATTCCAAACTGTGCCAAACAGGAGGTTAAAGGCACTGACTCTCCAAGTGGGGAGAGTGTTAGTAAAGCGTCTGGAATGGTAAAACCGAGTACGAGGGGATGAAAACTGAGATGCATTTAAAAAGGTTTCCCGGTCACACGGTGGACCATATTCTGGGTTGCCCATGCATGTTTTACCTGAAGGAAGAATCCCTTCAACCTGGAGAGTTGGGACCCATGGAATGGGTACCATGCAGTATGACTTCAAAGGGTTGCCTTTGCTCACCGAACGTCACCAATGCTATCAGCCCGAAGTGTCCAGCCTTATGTCTCACTCAGCTCGGGGTGTAGATGTGGTAAATCCACGTTGCATCACAAGCCCTGAATGAATTATTTAAGAATTGCTCTCTATTTCACTGTCATTGTGTTTTGTTTTTGTAATTTATTTTGATAATCGGATTTATCGGATTTTCACTGCTGCGTTTATGCCGCTGTACACATGCTTGATTCTCTTATGGAGACATGTAAATCCATGGGTTTTCAGATTCTTACTAGTCAGGTATATTCCTAGGCATTGAATATGGGGTGTTGAGTCCATTTCGTGGAGCAAGGAGTAGGTCCTGACTATTACATATTTGCTTATGGAAAGGTGTCTGTGCTAATTTCATTCTCTGGTTTTATGCAGCACCACAACTCACCTTTCCCCTTAAGCAAGCATAAGTTGGTTTTCTAAATTTGAGACCCTTTTCTGTTTTGTAATTGAGTTCATGTGCAGCCATGTTTGCATTCCGTGTATTTGAGATATCTTATGGTGTTTCTTTTTCTGTGTGACTTAATTAACTTATAATGATCGTACCTGAATCCACTCATTATGCCGCGACGGGCCTCATGACATAGATTTCATTGCTGAGTGATATTCCATTGTACGTACGTACAACAACTTCTTTATCTATTTTTGCTTTCTGGGATATTGCACTTGTACCGTAAACGAGGTTCTTGTAAGCAGAGCCGTCCAAAATTTATGCGTGGCTGTGTCTTTTTGATTTTAATTTCCCTAAGTTATAGAACCATAAGTTGAAGTGCCGTAGGCTCCGTTGCTTAGTTTTTTAGGTGTTTGAGGAAACACCATACACTTCTCCAGAGTGGCTGTTGGCAATTTACATCCCGCCCATCAGCATAACAAGGCTCCCTGTTCTCCATGGCCTGTCCTGCCTTTCTGGATTTTTCACTTTTTACAGATGTCCCTTTTGACAGGGGGGCAGTGAGACTTCATTGTAATGCAGATTTCTTTACAGGCTTGCTTGTTTGGCCAAAAAGGGCATATGCGTTTTTTCCTGAATATATTCAGGAAAAAACGCATACGCCCTTTTTGACCAAGTGCATCATTGTCGACTTTCTGTCTCTTTCCCTATGCTTTAAATGCAATTCCAGTCTGCCCCTGAAATCGTTTTCCTGCAATTCTGCCCCGCTTTCCAGTCCTCTTCGCAGCCTTCCTTCAATATATTTTTGGACGATAGCTGTCATTTATAACTCTGCAGGTTTGTGAATTACAGTGCCCCTGAGCTCCTTTCTTCAACTTGCTTTCTTGTGAGCTGGCCGCACACCCGCAGGAATGCTTCAGGCCCTAATCTGGTTCCAGCCCGGCATGCTAAGCCTTTGGTTAATTCCTCTTCCTCGTGGGAAATGAGCGTTAAATTTGCCCGTGCAGACACCTACAGGTAGTCTCTCATTGGTTCTCCCTATTCCTGTTCATCTTGCGCAGAAATTGCAAACTGTGCCAAACAGGAGGTTAAAGGCACTGACTCTCCAAGTGGGGAGAGTGTTAGTAAAGGGTCTGGAATGGTGAACCCGAGTAAAAGGGGACGAAAACTGAGATGCATTTGAAAACGTTTCCCGGTCACACAGTGCACTCTACTGTGGGTTTCCCATGCCTGTTTTAGCTGAAGGAAGAATCCCTTAAACCTGGAGAGTTGGGACCCATGGAATGGGTACCATGCAGTATGACTTCAAAGGGTCTGCGTTTGCTCATCGAACCTCACCAATGCTATCAGCCCGAAGTGTCCAGCCTTATGTCTCACTCAGCTCTGGGTGTAGATGTGGTAAATCCAGGTTGCATCACATGCCCTGAATGAATTATTTAAGAATTGCTCTCTATTTCACTGTCATTGTGTTTGTTTTTGTAATTCATTTTGATAATGGATTTTATCGGATTTTCTCTGCTGCTTTCATGCAGCTGTACACACGCTTGATTGTCTTACGGAGACATATAAATCCATGGGTTTGAAGATTCTTACTAGTCAGGTGTATTCCTAGGCGTTGAATATGAGGTGTTTAGTCCATTTCGTTGAGCAAGGGGTAGGTCTTGACTATTACATATTTGGCTTATGGAAAGGTATCTGTGCTAATTTCTATCTCTGCTTTTATGCAGCACCCCAACTCACTTTTCCCCTTAAGCAAGCATAAGTTGGTTTTCTAAATTTGAGACCCTGTTCTGTTTTGTAATTCAGTTCATGTGTAGCCAAGTTTACATTCCGTGTATTAGTGATAACTTATGATGTTTCCTTTTCTGTGTGACTTATTTCACTTAGAATCATCGTACCTGAATCCACTCATTATGCCGCGACGGGCCTGATGAAATAGATTTCATTGGTGAGTGATATTCATTTGTACGTACGTACCACACTTCTTTATCCATTTTTCGCTTTCTGGGATATTTAACTTGTTCCGTAGACAAGGTTCCTGTAAACAGAGGCGTCGGACACTTTGGGGAGGCTGTCTGTTTTTGATTTTAATTTCCGTGATCTATAAGACCATAAGTGGAAGTGCCGTAGTCTCCGTTGCTTTGTTTCTTAGGTGTTTCAGGAAACACCATACACTTCTCCAGAGTGGCTGTTGGCATTTACATCCTGCCCATCAGCATAACAAGGCTCCCTGTTCTCCATGGCCTGTCCTGTGTTTCTGGTTTTTACACTTTATTCAGATGGCCCTTTTGACGAATGGGAAATGAGACTTCATTGTAGTGCGGATTTCCATTGCTCGAGTGCTTGGTTGGCCAAAAAGGGCATATGTGTCTTCTCCTGAATATATTCAGGAAAAAATGTTTACGCACTTTTGTCCAAGTGCATCACTGTCAAAGATCTGCCGCTTTTCACATGCTTTAAATGCAATTCCAATCTACCTCCTGAAATATGATTCCTGCAATTCTGCTTCGTTTTCAAGTCCTCTTTGCAGACTTACTTCCATATATTTTTGCCAATAGCTGTCATTTATAACTCTGCAGGTTTGTGAATTACAGTGCCCGTGATTTCCTTTCTTAACTCGTTTCCTTGAAAACTGGCCACAGAACCGCAGGTTTGCTTCAGGCCGTAATCATGGTCCGGCACGGCACTCTGAGACTTTGGTTCATTCCACTTCCTGGTGGGAAATTAGAGTTAAATGTGCCCCTCCAGACACCTGCCTCACTCCTAGCCCCTTGGTGATGTGTGTCCTCTGGTTTGAGGCCACATGTGCTGGGTTCCTCACCTTTGGCTGATGTGGCCCCACTGGTGTGAGGACACTCCTGCCTGGTTCCCAACCCCTTGGTGATGTGGGCCCTCCGGTGAGAGTCTGATCCTGGTTGGGTTCCTCACACTTCCGTGAGGTGGGCCCTCTTCTCTGAGGTCACTCCTGCCTGGCTGGCACACCCCGCCTTGGCGACGTCGGCCCTCTGGTGGGATTTGGTGCCTGCTGGGTGTCTCCTCCCCTCGGTAATGAGGGCCCTCTGGCGTCAGGCCCTAACTCCTGGGCTCCCAATATTTTCTGATATGCGCCCTGTGGTTCGAGTACACTCCTGCCAGGTTCCCAACCCCATGGGAATGTGGGCCTTCTGCTCTGAGGTCCCAACCGTGGGTTACTCAGTTTCATGATGAGGGCCCTCTGCTGCGAGTTCTCTCCGGCCTGGATCCCATAGCCTCGCTGCTCTTGGCCACCTGCTGGGAGGTTACAACTGCGGGATTCCTCACCTTTTTTCTTCTATGGGCCCTCTGTTTTGAGACTCCTCCTGCCTGCCTCACTCCCAGCCCCTTGGTGATGTGTGTCCTCTGGTTTGAGGCCACGTATGCTGGGTCCCTCGCCTTTCGATGATGTGGCCCCCCTGGTGTGGGGACACTCCTGCCTGGTTCCTATCCCCTTGATGATGTGGGCCCTCTGGTGAGAGTCTGATCCTGGCTGGGTTCCTCACCCTTCTGTGAGGGGGGCCCTCTGCTGTGAGGTCACTCCTGCCTGGCTGGCACACCCCACCTGGGCAACATCGGCCCTCTTGTGGCAGTTGGAGCCTGCTGGGAACCTCCCCTCGGTGATGGGGGCCCTCTTGCCTCAGGCCCTAACTGCTGGGTACCCACATTTTCTGATACGTGCTAAGTGGTGCGAGGACACTCCTGCGAGGTTCCCATCCCCATGGGCATGTGGGCCTTCTGCTCTAAGGTCCCAACACCTGTGTTGTTCACCGTTTCATGATGTTGGCTCTCTGGTGTTAGTTCACCCAGGCCTAGATCCCATAGACTCTGTGCTCTGAGCGGCCTGCTGGGAGGTTCCTACTGCTGGATTCCTTACCTTTTTTATTCTTTGGGTCCTGTGTTTTCATGCTCCTACTTCCTGACTCACTCCCAGCCCATTTGTGATGTAGGTCCTCTGGTTTAAGGCCACATGTACCGGTTTCCTCACCTTTATTGATGTGGCCCCACTGGTGTGAGGACACTCCTGCCTGGTTCCCATCCCCTTGGTGATGGGGGCCCTCTGGTGAGAGTCTGATCCTGTCTGGATTCCTCACACTTCTGGGAGGTGGGCCCTCTGCTGTGAGGTCACTCCTGCCTGGCTGGCACACGTCACCTTGGCGATGTGGGCCCTCAGTTGGGAGTTGGTGCCTGCTGGGAGTCTCCTCCCCTCGGTAATGAGGGCCCTCTGGCGTCAGGCCCTAACTCATGGGCTCCCAAAATTTTCTGATGTGTGCCCTGTCGTGCGAGTACACTCCAGCCAGGGTCCCATCCCCATGGGGATGTGGGCTTTCTGCTCTGAGGTCCCAACGGCTGGGTTGCTCACAGTGTCAGAATGTGGGCCCTCTGCTGTGAGTTCACTGCGGCATGGATCCCATAGCCTCGGTGCTCTGGGCCACCTGCTTGGAGCTTCCAACTGCGGGGTTCCTCACCTTTTTTATTCTATGGGCGCTCTGTTGTGAGTCTCCTCCTGCATGCCTCACTCCCAGCCCTTTCGTGATGTGTGTCCCCTTGTTTGAGGCCACATGTGCTGTGTTCCTCACCTTTCGCTGATGTGGCCCCACTGGTGTGAGGACACTCCTGCCTGGTTTCCATCCCTTTGGTGATGTGGGCGCTCTGGTTAGAGTCTGATCCTGTTTGGGCTCCTCACACTTCTGTGAGGTGGGCCCTCTGCTGTGAGGTAACTCCTGCCTGGCTTGCTCCCATTGCCTTGGTGACGTCGGCCCTCTGGTGGCATTTGGAGCCTGCTGGTAGCCTCCTCTCCTCAGTGATGAGGGCCCTCTGGCGTCAGGCCATAACTGCTGGGTTCCCACGTTTTCTGATACGTGCTAAGTTGTGCGAGGACACTCCTGCGAGGTTCCCATCCCCATGGGGATGTGGGCCTTCTGCTCTGAGGTCCCACTGGCTGGGTTGCTCACAGTTTCATGATGTGGGCCCTCTGCTTTGAGTTCACTGTGGCCTGGATCCCATAGACTCCATGCTCTGGGCCACCTGCTGGGAGGTTCAAACTGCTGGATTCCTCACCTTTTTTATTCTGTGGGCCCTGTGTTGTTAGGCTACTCCTGCCTGCCTCACTCGGAGCACCTTGGAAATGTGGGTCCTCTGGTTTAGGCCACATGTGCTGGGTTCCTCACCTTTCTATAATGTGGCCGCACTGGTGTGAGGACACTCCTGCCTTGTTCCGATCCCCTTGGTGATGTGGGCCCTCTGGTGAGAGTCTTATCCTGGCTGGGTTCCTCACCCTTCTGTGAGGTAGGCCCTCTGCTGTGAGATCACTCCTGCCTGGCTGGCACACGTCAACTTGGCGACGTGGGCCCTCAGTTGGGAGTTGGTGCCTGCTGCGAATCTCCTAAACTCCGTAATGAGGGCCCTCTGGCTTCAGACCCTAACTCCTGGGCTCCCAAAATTTTCTGATGTGCGCCCTGTGGTGCGAGTACACTCCTACCAGGATCCCAACCCCATGGGAATGTGGGTCTTCTGCTCTGAGTTCCCAATGGTACGTTGCTCAGCTTCATGATGAGGGCCCTCTGGTGTGAGTTCACTCCGGCATGGACCCCATAGCCTCGCTGCTCCTGGCCTCCTGCCGGGAGGTTCTCACTGCGGGATTCCTCACATTTTTCCTTCTATGGGCCCTCTGTTTTGAGACTCCTCCTGCCTGCCTCACTCCCAGCCCCTTGGTGATGTGTGTCCTCTGGTTTGAGGCCACGTGTGCTGGGTCCCTCACCTTTCGATGATGTGGCCCCACTGGTGTGAGGACACACCTGCCTGGTTCCTATCCCCTTGGTGATGTGGGCCCTCTGGTGAGAGTCTGATCCTGGCTGGGTTCCTCCCACTTCTGTGAGGTGGGCCCTCTGCTGTGAGGTCAATCCTGCCTGGCTGGCACACCCCGCCTTGGCAATGTCGGCCCTCTTGTGGCAGTTGGAGCCTGCTCGGAGCCTCCTCCCCTCGGTGATGAGGGCCCTCTGGCGTCAGGCCCTAACTGCTGGGTACCCACATTTTCTGATACGTGCTAAGTGGTGCGAGGACACTCGTGCCATGTTTCCAACCCCATGGGGATGTGGGCCTTCTGCTCTGAGGTCCCACTGGCTGGGTTGCTCACAGTTTCATGATGTGGGCCCTCTGCTGTGAGTTCACTGTGGCCTGGATCCCATAGACTCCATACTCTGGGCCACCTGCTGAGAGGTTCAAACTGCTGGATTCCTCACATATTTTATTCTGTGGGCCCTGTGTTGTTAGGCTACTCCTGCCTGCCTCACTCGGAGCACCTTGGAAATGTGGGTCCTCTGGATTAGGCCACATGTGCTGGGTTCCTCACCTTTCTATAATGTGGCCACACTGGTGTGAGGACACTCCTGCCTTGTTCCGATCCCCTTGGTGATGTGGGCCCTCTGGTGAGAGTCTTATCCTGGCTGGGTTCCTCACCCTTCTGTGAGGTAGGCCCTCTGCTGTGGGGTCACTCCTGCCTGGCTGGCACACGTCAACTTGGCGACGTGGGCCTTCAGTTGGGAGTTGGTGCCTGCTGGGAGTCTCCTACCCTCGGTAATGAGGGCCCTCTGGCGTCAGAACCTAACTCCTGGGCTCCCAAAATTCTTTGATGTGCGCCCTGTGGTGCGAGTACACTTGTGCCAGGTTCCCAACCACAAGGGAATGTGGGCCTTCTGCTCTAAGGTCCCAACGGCTGGGTTGCTCACAGTTTCATGATGAGGGCCCTCTGTTTTGAGTTCAGTCAGGCCTGGATCCCATAGCCTCGCTGCTCCTGGCCACCTGCTGGGAGGTTCCAACTGCGGGATTCCTCACCTTTTTTACGCTATGGGCCCTCTGTTTGGAGGCTCCTCCTGCCTGCCTCACTCCCAGCCCCTTGGTGATGTGTGTCCTGTAGTTTGAGGCCACGTGTGCTGGGTCTGTCTCATTTCGGTGATGTGGCCCCACTGGTGTGAGGACACTCCTGCCTGGTTTCCATTCCCTTGGTGACGTGGGCCCTCCGGTGAGAGTCTGATCCTCTTTGGGTTCCTCACACTTTTGTGTGGTTGGCCCTCTGCTCTGAGGTCACTCCTGCCTGGCTGGCACACCCCGCATTGGCGACGTCGGCCTTCTGGTAGCAGTTGGAGCTTGCTGGGAGCCTCCTCTCCTCAGTGATGAGGGCCCTCTGGCGTCCGGCCCTAACTGCTGGGCTCCGCACATTTTCTGATGTGTGCCCACTGGTACGATGACACTCCTGCTTGGTTCCCTTCCCCATGGGGATGTGGGCCTTGTGCTCTGAGGTTACAACGGCTGGGTTGCTTACAGTATCACAATGAGGGCCCTCTGTTGTGAGTTCATCACTGCCTGGATCCCATAGCCTCGGTGCTCTGGGCCGCCTGCTGGGATGTTCCAACTGCAGGATTCGTCACCTTTTTTATACAATGGGCCATGTGTTTTGAGGTTAATCCTGCCTGCCTCGCTCTGAGACCCATGGTGATGTGGGTCCTCTGGTTTGAGGCCACATGTGCTGGGTACCTCAACTTTCGATGATGTGGCCCCACGGGTGTGAGGACACTCCTGCCTGGTTCTCAGCCCCTTGCTTATGTGGGCACTCTGGTGAGAGTCTGATCCTGACTGGGTTCCTTACCCTTCTGTGAGGTGGGCCCTCTGATGTGAGGTCACTCCTGCCTGGATGGCTCACGTCACCTTGGCGACGTAGGCCCTCTGTTGGCCACTGAAGCATGCTGGGAGCCTCCTACCCTCTTTAATAAGGGCCCTGGAAGAAACGCATATGCCCTTTTTGACCAAGTGCATCATTGTCGAGGTTCTGCCTCTTCTCCTATACTTTCAGAGGACTTCCCGTCTACCTCCTGAAATCGTATTCCTGGAATTCTGCCCCGCGTTCAAGTCCTCTTTGCAGCCTTACTTCAATATATTTTTGGACGATAGCTGTCATTTATAACTCTGCAGGTTTGTGAATTACAGTGCCCCTGAGCTCCTTTCTTCAACTCGCTTTCTTGTGAGCTGGCCGCAAAACCGCAGGATTGCTTCAGGCCCTAATCTGGTTCCGGCACGGCATGCTGAGCCTTTGGCTAATTCCTCTTCCTGGTGGGAAATGAGCGTTAAATTTGTTCGTGCAGACACCTACAGCTAATCTCTCATTGGTTCTCCCTATTCCTGTTCATCTTGCGCAGAAATTCCAAACTGTGCCAAACAGGAGGTTAAAGGCACTGACTCTCCAAGTGGGGAGAGTGTTAGTAAAGCGTCTGGAATGGTAAAACCGAGTACGAGGGGATGAAAACTGAGATGCATTTAAAAAGGTTTCCCGGTCACACGGTGGACCATATTCTGGGTTGCCCATGCATGTTTTACCTGAAGGAAGAATCCCTTCAACCTGGAGAGTTGGGACCCATGGAATGGGTACCATGCAGTATGACTTCAAAGGGTTGCCTTTGCTCACCGAACGTCACCAATGCTATCAGCCCGAAGTGTCCAGCCTTATGTCTCACTCAGCTCGGGGTGTAGATGTGGTAAATCCACGTTGCATCACAAGCCCTGAATGAATTATTTAAGAATTGCTCTCTATTTCACTGTCATTGTGTTTTGTTTTTGTAATTTATTTTGATAATCGGATTTATCGGATTTTCACTGCTGCGTTTATGCCGCTGTACACATGCTTGATTCTCTTATGGAGACATGTAAATCCATGGGTTTTCAGATTCTTACTAGTCAGGTATATTCCTAGGCATTGAATATGGGGTGTTGAGTCCATTTCGTGGAGCAAGGAGTAGGTCCTGACTATTACATATTTGCTTATGGAAAGGTGTCTGTGCTAATTTCATTCTCTGGTTTTATGCAGCACCACAACTCACCTTTCCCCTTAAGCAAGCATAAGTTGGTTTTCTAAATTTGAGACCCTTTTCTGTTTTGTAATTGAGTTCATGTGCAGCCATGTTTGCATTCCGTGTATTTGAGATATCTTATGGTGTTTCTTTTTCTGTGTGACTTAATTAACTTATAATGATCGTACCTGAATCCACTCATTATGCCGCGACGGGCCTCATGACATAGATTTCATTGCTGAGTGATATTCCATTGTACGTACGTACAACAACTTCTTTATCTATTTTTGCTTTCTGGGATATTGCACTTGTACCGTAAACGAGGTTCTTGTAAGCAGAGCCGTCCAAAATTTATGCGTGGCTGTGTCTTTTTGATTTTAATTTCCCTAAGTTATAGAACCATAAGTTGAAGTGCCGTAGGCTCCGTTGCTTAGTTTTTTAGGTGTTTGAGGAAACACCATACACTTCTCCAGAGTGGCTGTTGGCAATTTACATCCCGCCCATCAGCATAACAAGGCTCCCTGTTCTCCATGGCCTGTCCTGCCTTTCTGGATTTTTCACTTTTTACAGATGTCCCTTTTGACAGGGGGGCAGTGAGACTTCATTGTAATGCAGATTTCTTTACAGGCTTGCTTGTTTGGCCAAAAAGGGCATATGCGTTTTTTCCTGAATATATTCAGGAAAAAACGCATACGCCCTTTTTGACCAAGTGCATCATTGTCGACTTTCTGTCTCTTTCCCTATGCTTTAAATGCAATTCCAGTCTGCCCCTGAAATCGTTTTCCTGCAATTCTGCCCCGCTTTCCAGTCCTCTTCGCAGCCTTCCTTCAATATATTTTTGGACGATAGCTGTCATTTATAACTCTGCAGGTTTGTGAATTACAGTGCCCCTGAGCTCCTTTCTTCAACTTGCTTTCTTGTGAGCTGGCCGCACACCCGCAGGAATGCTTCAGGCCCTAATCTGGTTCCAGCCCGGCATGCTAAGCCTTTGGTTAATTCCTCTTCCTCGTGGGAAATGAGCGTTAAATTTGCCCGTGCAGACACCTACAGGTAGTCTCTCATTGGTTCTCCCTATTCCTGTTCATCTTGCGCAGAAATTGCAAACTGTGCCAAACAGGAGGTTAAAGGCACTGACTCTCCAAGTGGGGAGAGTGTTAGTAAAGGGTCTGGAATGGTGAACCCGAGTAAAAGGGGACGAAAACTGAGATGCATTTGAAAACGTTTCCCGGTCACACAGTGCACTCTACTGTGGGTTTCCCATGCCTGTTTTAGCTGAAGGAAGAATCCCTTAAACCTGGAGAGTTGGGACCCATGGAATGGGTACCATGCAGTATGACTTCAAAGGGTCTGCGTTTGCTCATCGAACCTCACCAATGCTATCAGCCCGAAGTGTCCAGCCTTATGTCTCACTCAGCTCTGGGTGTAGATGTGGTAAATCCAGGTTGCATCACATGCCCTGAATGAATTATTTAAGAATTGCTCTCTATTTCACTGTCATTGTGTTTGTTTTTGTAATTCATTTTGATAATGGATTTTATCGGATTTTCTCTGCTGCTTTCATGCAGCTGTACACACGCTTGATTGTCTTACGGAGACATATAAATCCATGGGTTTGAAGATTCTTACTAGTCAGGTGTATTCCTAGGCGTTGAATATGAGGTGTTTAGTCCATTTCGTTGAGCAAGGGGTAGGTCTTGACTATTACATATTTGGCTTATGGAAAGGTATCTGTGCTAATTTCTATCTCTGCTTTTATGCAGCACCCCAACTCACTTTTCCCCTTAAGCAAGCATAAGTTGGTTTTCTAAATTTGAGACCCTGTTCTGTTTTGTAATTCAGTTCATGTGTAGCCAAGTTTACATTCCGTGTATTAGTGATAACTTATGATGTTTCCTTTTCTGTGTGACTTATTTCACTTAGAATCATCGTACCTGAATCCACTCATTATGCCGCGACGGGCCTGATGAAATAGATTTCATTGGTGAGTGATATTCATTTGTACGTACGTACCACACTTCTTTATCCATTTTTCGCTTTCTGGGATATTTAACTTGTTCCGTAGACAAGGTTCCTGTAAACAGAGGCGTCGGACACTTTGGGGAGGCTGTCTGTTTTTGATTTTAATTTCCGTGATCTATAAGACCATAAGTGGAAGTGCCGTAGTCTCCGTTGCTTTGTTTCTTAGGTGTTTCAGGAAACACCATACACTTCTCCAGAGTGGCTGTTGGCATTTACATCCTGCCCATCAGCATAACAAGGCTCCCTGTTCTCCATGGCCTGTCCTGTGTTTCTGGTTTTTACACTTTATTCAGATGGCCCTTTTGACGAATGGGAAATGAGACTTCATTGTAGTGCGGATTTCCATTGCTCGAGTGCTTGGTTGGCCAAAAAGGGCATATGTGTCTTCTCCTGAATATATTCAGGAAAAAATGTTTACGCACTTTTGTCCAAGTGCATCACTGTCAAAGATCTGCCGCTTTTCACATGCTTTAAATGCAATTCCAATCTACCTCCTGAAATATGATTCCTGCAATTCTGCTTCGTTTTCAAGTCCTCTTTGCAGACTTACTTCCATATATTTTTGCCAATAGCTGTCATTTATAACTCTGCAGGTTTGTGAATTACAGTGCCCGTGATTTCCTTTCTTAACTCGTTTCCTTGAAAACTGGCCACAGAACCGCAGGTTTGCTTCAGGCCGTAATCATGGTCCGGCACGGCACTCTGAGACTTTGGTTCATTCCACTTCCTGGTGGGAAATTAGAGTTAAATGTGCCCCTCCAGACACCTGCCTCACTCCTAGCCCCTTGGTGATGTGTGTCCTCTGGTTTGAGGCCACATGTGCTGGGTTCCTCACCTTTGGCTGATGTGGCCCCACTGGTGTGAGGACACTCCTGCCTGGTTCCCAACCCCTTGGTGATGTGGGCCCTCCGGTGAGAGTCTGATCCTGGTTGGGTTCCTCACACTTCCGTGAGGTGGGCCCTCTTCTCTGAGGTCACTCCTGCCTGGCTGGCACACCCCGCCTTGGCGACGTCGGCCCTCTGGTGGGATTTGGTGCCTGCTGGGTGTCTCCTCCCCTCGGTAATGAGGGCCCTCTGGCGTCAGGCCCTAACTCCTGGGCTCCCAATATTTTCTGATATGCGCCCTGTGGTTCGAGTACACTCCTGCCAGGTTCCCAACCCCATGGGAATGTGGGCCTTCTGCTCTGAGGTCCCAACCGTGGGTTACTCAGTTTCATGATGAGGGCCCTCTGCTGCGAGTTCTCTCCGGCCTGGATCCCATAGCCTCGCTGCTCTTGGCCACCTGCTGGGAGGTTACAACTGCGGGATTCCTCACCTTTTTTCTTCTATGGGCCCTCTGTTTTGAGACTCCTCCTGCCTGCCTCACTCCCAGCCCCTTGGTGATGTGTGTCCTCTGGTTTGAGGCCACGTATGCTGGGTCCCTCGCCTTTCGATGATGTGGCCCCCCTGGTGTGGGGACACTCCTGCCTGGTTCCTATCCCCTTGATGATGTGGGCCCTCTGGTGAGAGTCTGATCCTGGCTGGGTTCCTCACCCTTCTGTGAGGGGGGCCCTCTGCTGTGAGGTCACTCCTGCCTGGCTGGCACACCCCACCTGGGCAACATCGGCCCTCTTGTGGCAGTTGGAGCCTGCTGGGAACCTCCCCTCGGTGATGGGGGCCCTCTTGCCTCAGGCCCTAACTGCTGGGTACCCACATTTTCTGATACGTGCTAAGTGGTGCGAGGACACTCCTGCGAGGTTCCCATCCCCATGGGCATGTGGGCCTTCTGCTCTAAGGTCCCAACACCTGTGTTGTTCACCGTTTCATGATGTTGGCTCTCTGGTGTTAGTTCACCCAGGCCTAGATCCCATAGACTCTGTGCTCTGAGCGGCCTGCTGGGAGGTTCCTACTGCTGGATTCCTTACCTTTTTTATTCTTTGGGTCCTGTGTTTTCATGCTCCTACTTCCTGACTCACTCCCAGCCCATTTGTGATGTAGGTCCTCTGGTTTAAGGCCACATGTACCGGTTTCCTCACCTTTATTGATGTGGCCCCACTGGTGTGAGGACACTCCTGCCTGGTTCCCATCCCCTTGGTGATGGGGGCCCTCTGGTGAGAGTCTGATCCTGTCTGGATTCCTCACACTTCTGGGAGGTGGGCCCTCTGCTGTGAGGTCACTCCTGCCTGGCTGGCACACGTCACCTTGGCGATGTGGGCCCTCAGTTGGGAGTTGGTGCCTGCTGGGAGTCTCCTCCCCTCGGTAATGAGGGCCCTCTGGCGTCAGGCCCTAACTCATGGGCTCCCAAAATTTTCTGATGTGTGCCCTGTCGTGCGAGTACACTCCAGCCAGGGTCCCATCCCCATGGGGATGTGGGCTTTCTGCTCTGAGGTCCCAACGGCTGGGTTGCTCACAGTGTCAGAATGTGGGCCCTCTGCTGTGAGTTCACTGCGGCATGGATCCCATAGCCTCGGTGCTCTGGGCCACCTGCTTGGAGCTTCCAACTGCGGGGTTCCTCACCTTTTTTATTCTATGGGCGCTCTGTTGTGAGTCTCCTCCTGCATGCCTCACTCCCAGCCCTTTCGTGATGTGTGTCCCCTTGTTTGAGGCCACATGTGCTGTGTTCCTCACCTTTCGCTGATGTGGCCCCACTGGTGTGAGGACACTCCTGCCTGGTTTCCATCCCTTTGGTGATGTGGGCGCTCTGGTTAGAGTCTGATCCTGTTTGGGCTCCTCACACTTCTGTGAGGTGGGCCCTCTGCTGTGAGGTAACTCCTGCCTGGCTTGCTCCCATTGCCTTGGTGACGTCGGCCCTCTGGTGGCATTTGGAGCCTGCTGGTAGCCTCCTCTCCTCAGTGATGAGGGCCCTCTGGCGTCAGGCCATAACTGCTGGGTTCCCACGTTTTCTGATACGTGCTAAGTTGTGCGAGGACACTCCTGCGAGGTTCCCATCCCCATGGGGATGTGGGCCTTCTGCTCTGAGGTCCCACTGGCTGGGTTGCTCACAGTTTCATGATGTGGGCCCTCTGCTTTGAGTTCACTGTGGCCTGGATCCCATAGACTCCATGCTCTGGGCCACCTGCTGGGAGGTTCAAACTGCTGGATTCCTCACCTTTTTTATTCTGTGGGCCCTGTGTTGTTAGGCTACTCCTGCCTGCCTCACTCGGAGCACCTTGGAAATGTGGGTCCTCTGGTTTAGGCCACATGTGCTGGGTTCCTCACCTTTCTATAATGTGGCCGCACTGGTGTGAGGACACTCCTGCCTTGTTCCGATCCCCTTGGTGATGTGGGCCCTCTGGTGAGAGTCTTATCCTGGCTGGGTTCCTCACCCTTCTGTGAGGTAGGCCCTCTGCTGTGAGATCACTCCTGCCTGGCTGGCACACGTCAACTTGGCGACGTGGGCCCTCAGTTGGGAGTTGGTGCCTGCTGCGAATCTCCTAAACTCCGTAATGAGGGCCCTCTGGCTTCAGACCCTAACTCCTGGGCTCCCAAAATTTTCTGATGTGCGCCCTGTGGTGCGAGTACACTCCTACCAGGATCCCAACCCCATGGGAATGTGGGTCTTCTGCTCTGAGTTCCCAATGGTACGTTGCTCAGCTTCATGATGAGGGCCCTCTGGTGTGAGTTCACTCCGGCATGGACCCCATAGCCTCGCTGCTCCTGGCCTCCTGCCGGGAGGTTCTCACTGCGGGATTCCTCACATTTTTCCTTCTATGGGCCCTCTGTTTTGAGACTCCTCCTGCCTGCCTCACTCCCAGCCCCTTGGTGATGTGTGTCCTCTGGTTTGAGGCCACGTGTGCTGGGTCCCTCACCTTTCGATGATGTGGCCCCACTGGTGTGAGGACACACCTGCCTGGTTCCTATCCCCTTGGTGATGTGGGCCCTCTGGTGAGAGTCTGATCCTGGCTGGGTTCCTCCCACTTCTGTGAGGTGGGCCCTCTGCTGTGAGGTCAATCCTGCCTGGCTGGCACACCCCGCCTTGGCAATGTCGGCCCTCTTGTGGCAGTTGGAGCCTGCTCGGAGCCTCCTCCCCTCGGTGATGAGGGCCCTCTGGCGTCAGGCCCTAACTGCTGGGTACCCACATTTTCTGATACGTGCTAAGTGGTGCGAGGACACTCGTGCCATGTTTCCAACCCCATGGGGATGTGGGCCTTCTGCTCTGAGGTCCCACTGGCTGGGTTGCTCACAGTTTCATGATGTGGGCCCTCTGCTGTGAGTTCACTGTGGCCTGGATCCCATAGACTCCATACTCTGGGCCACCTGCTGAGAGGTTCAAACTGCTGGATTCCTCACATATTTTATTCTGTGGGCCCTGTGTTGTTAGGCTACTCCTGCCTGCCTCACTCGGAGCACCTTGGAAATGTGGGTCCTCTGGATTAGGCCACATGTGCTGGGTTCCTCACCTTTCTATAATGTGGCCACACTGGTGTGAGGACACTCCTGCCTTGTTCCGATCCCCTTGGTGATGTGGGCCCTCTGGTGAGAGTCTTATCCTGGCTGGGTTCCTCACCCTTCTGTGAGGTAGGCCCTCTGCTGTGGGGTCACTCCTGCCTGGCTGGCACACGTCAACTTGGCGACGTGGGCCTTCAGTTGGGAGTTGGTGCCTGCTGGGAGTCTCCTACCCTCGGTAATGAGGGCCCTCTGGCGTCAGAACCTAACTCCTGGGCTCCCAAAATTCTTTGATGTGCGCCCTGTGGTGCGAGTACACTTGTGCCAGGTTCCCAACCACAAGGGAATGTGGGCCTTCTGCTCTAAGGTCCCAACGGCTGGGTTGCTCACAGTTTCATGATGAGGGCCCTCTGTTTTGAGTTCAGTCAGGCCTGGATCCCATAGCCTCGCTGCTCCTGGCCACCTGCTGGGAGGTTCCAACTGCGGGATTCCTCACCTTTTTTACGCTATGGGCCCTCTGTTTGGAGGCTCCTCCTGCCTGCCTCACTCCCAGCCCCTTGGTGATGTGTGTCCTGTAGTTTGAGGCCACGTGTGCTGGGTCTGTCTCATTTCGGTGATGTGGCCCCAGTGGTGTGAGGACACTCCTGCCTGGTTTCCATTCCCTTGGTGACGTGGGCCCTCCGGTGAGAGTCTGATCCTCTTTGGGTTCCTCACACTTTTGTGTGGTTGGCCCTCTGCTCTGAGGTCACTCCTGCCTGGCTGGCACACCCCGCATTGGCGACGTCGGCCTTCTGGTAGCAGTTGGAGCTTGCTGGGAGCCTCCTCTCCTCAGTGATGAGGGCCCTCTGGCGTCCGGCCCTAACTGCTGGGCTCCGCACATTTTCTGATGTGTGCCCACTGGTACGATGACACTCCTGCTTGGTTCCCTTCCCCATGGGGATGTGGGCCTTGTGCTCTGAGGTTACAACGGCTGGGTTGCTTACAGTATCACAATGAGGGCCCTCTGTTGTGAGTTCATCACTGCCTGGATCCCATAGCCTCGGTGCTCTGGGCCGCCTGCTGGGATGTTCCAACTGCAGGATTCGTCACCTTTTTTATACAATGGGCCATGTGTTTTGAGGTTAATCCTGCCTGCCTCGCTCTGAGACCCATGGTGATGTGGGTCCTCTGGTTTGAGGCCACATGTGCTGGGTACCTCAACTTTCGATGATGTGGCCCCACGGGTGTGAGGACACTCCTGCCTGGTTCTCAGCCCCTTGCTTATGTGGGCACTCTGGTGAGAGTCTGATCCTGACTGGGTTCCTTACCCTTCTGTGAGGTGGGCCCTCTGATGTGAGGTCACTCCTGCCTGGATGGCTCACGTCACCTTGGCGACGTAGGCCCTCTGTTGGCCACTGAAGCATGCTGGGAGCCTCCTACCCTCTTTAATAAGGGCCCTGGAAGAAACGCATATGCCCTTTTTGACCAAGTGCATCATTGTCGAGGTTCTGCCTCTTCTCCTATACTTTCAGAGGACTTCCCGTCTACCTCCTGAAATCGTATTCCTGGAATTCTGCCCCGCGTTCAAGTCCTCTTTGCAGCCTTACTTCAATATATTTTTGGACGATAGCTGTCATTTTTAACTCTGCAGGTTTGTGAATTACAGTGCCCCTGAGCTCCTTTCTTCAACTCGCTTTCTTGTGAGCTGGCCGCAAAACCGCAGGATTGCTTCAGGCCCTAATCTGGTTCCGGCACGGCATGCTGAGCCTTTGGCTAATTCCTCTTCCTGGTGGGAAATGAGCGTTAAATTTGTTCGTGCAGACACCTACAGCTAATCTCTCATTGGTTCTCCCTATTCCTGTTCATCTTGCGCAGAAATTCCAAACTGTGCCAAACAGGAGGTTAGAGGCACTGACTCTCCAAGTGGGGAGAGTGTTAGTAAAGGGTCTGGAATGGTGAACCCGAGTAAAAGGGGACGAAAACTGAGATGCATTTGAAAACGTTTCCCGGTCACACAGTGCACTCTACTGTGGGTTTCCCATGCCTGTTTTAGCTGAAGGAAGAATCCCTTAAACCTGGAGAGTTGGGACCCATGGAATGGGTACCATGCAGTATGACTTCAAAGGGTCTGCGTTTGCTCATCGAACCTCACCAATGCTATCAGCCCGAAGTGTCCAGCCTTATGTCTCACTCAGCTCTGGGTGTAGATGTGGTAAATCCAGGTTGCATCACATGCCCTGAATGAATTATTTAAGAATTGCTCTCTATTTCACTGTCATTGTGTTTGTTTTTGTAATTCATTTTGATAATGGATTTTATCGGATTTTCTCTGCTGCTTTCATGCAGCTGTACACACGCTTGATTGTCTTACGGAGACATATAAATCCATGGGTTTGAAGATTCTTACTAGTCAGGTGTATTCCTAGGCGTTGAATATGAGGTGTTTAGTCCATTTCGTTGAGCAAGGGGTAGGTCTTGACTATTACATATTTGGCTTATGGAAAGGTATCTGTGCTAATTTCTATCTCTGCTTTTATGCAGCACCCCAACTCACTTTTCCCCTTAAGCAAGCATAAGTTGGTTTTCTAAATTTGAGACCCTGTTCTGTTTTGTAATTCAGTTCATGTGTAGCCAAGTTTACATTCCGTGTATTAGTGATAACTTATGATGTTTCCTTTTCTGTGTGACTTATTTCACTTAGAATCATCGTACCTGAATCCACTCATTATGCCGCGACGGGCCTGATGAAATAGATTTCATTGGTGAGTGATATTCATTTGTACGTACGTACCACACTTCTTTATCCATTTTTCGCTTTCTGGGATATTTAACTTGTTCTGTAGACAAGGTTCCTGTAAACAGAGGCGTCGGACACTTTGGGGAGGCTGTCTGTTTTTGATTTTAATTTCCGTGATCTATAAGACCATAAGTGGAAGTGCCGTAGTCTCCGTTGCTTTGTTTCTTAGGTGTTTCAGGAAACACCATACACTTCTCCAGAGTGGCTGTTGGCATTTACATCCTGCCCATCAGCATAACAAGGCTCCCTGTTCTCCATGGCCTGTCCTGTGTTTCTGGTTTTTACACTTTATTCAGATGGCCCTTTTGACGAATGGGAAATGAGACTTCATTGTAGTGCGGATTTCCATTGCTCGAGTGCTTGGTTGGCCAAAAAGGGCATATGTGTTTTCTCCTGAATATATTCAGGAAAAAATGTTTACGCACTTTTGTCCAAGTGCATCACTGTCAAAGATCTGCCGCTTTTCACATGCTTTAAATGCAATTCCAATCTACCTCCTGAAATATGATTCCTGCAATTCTGCTTCGTTTTCAAGTCCTCTTTGCAGACTTACTTCCATATATTTTTGCCAATAGCTGTCATTTATAACTCTGCAGGTTTGTGAATTACAGTGCCCGTGATTTCCTTTCTTAACTCGTTTCCTTGAAAACTGGCCACAGAACCGCAGGTTTGCTTCAGGCCGTAATCATGGTCCGGCACGGCACTCTGAGACTTTGGTTCATTCCACTTCCTGGTGGGAAATTAGAGTTAAATGTGCCCCTCCAGACACCTGCCTCACTCCTAGCCCCTTGGTGATGTGTGTCCTCTGGTTTGAGGCCACATGTGCTGGGTTCCTCACCTTTGGCTGATGTGGCCCCACTGGTGTGAGGACACTCCTGCCTGGTTCCCAACCCCTTGGTGATGTGGGCCCTCCGGTGAGAGTCTGATCCTGGTTGGGTTCCTCACACTTCCGTGAGGTGGGCCCTCTTCTCTGAGGTCACTCCTGCCTGGCTGGCACACCCCGCCTTGGCGGCGTCGGCCCTCTGGTGGGATTTGGTGCCTGCTGGGTGTCTCCTCCCCTTGGTAATGAGGGCCCTCTGGCGTCTGGCCCTAACTCCTGGGCTCCCAATATTTTCTGATATGCGCCCTGTGGTTCGAGTACACTCCTGCCAGGTTCCCAACCCCATGGGAATGTGGGCCTTCTGCTCTGAGGTCCCAACCGTGGGTTGCTCAGTTTCATGATGAGGGCCCTCTGCTGTGAGTTCTCTCCGGCCTGGATCCCATAGCCTCGCTGCTCCTGGCCACCTGCTGGGAGGTTACAACTGCGGGATTCCTCACCTTTTTTCTATGGGCCCTCTGTTTTGAGACTCCTCCTGCCTGCCTCACTCCCAGCCCCTTGGTGATGTGTGTCCTCTGGTTTGAGGCCACGTATGCTGGGTCCCTCGCCTTCCGATGATGTGGCCCCACTGATGTGAGGACACTCCTGCCTGGTTCCTATCCCCTTGATGATGTGGGCCCTCTGGTGAGAGTCTGATCCTGGCTGGGTTCCTCACCCTTCTGTGAGGTGGGCCCTCTGCTGTGAGGTCACTCCTGCCTGGCTGGCACACCCCACCTGGGCAACATCGGCCCTCTTGTGGCAGTTGGAGCCTGCTGGGAACCTCCCCTCTGTGATGGGGGCCCTCTTGCGTCAGGCCCTATCTGCTGGGTACCCACATTTTCTGATACGTGCTAAGTGGTGCGAGGACACTCCTGCGAAGTTCCCATCCCCATGAACATGTGGGCCTTCTGCTCTAAGGTCCCAACACCTGTGTTGTTCACCGTTTCATGATGTTGGCTCTCTGGTGTTAGTTCACTCAGGCCTAGATCCCATAGACTCTGTGCTCTGAGCGGCCTGCTGGGAGGTTCCTACTGCTGGATTCCTTACCTTTTTATTCTTTGGGTCCTGTGTTTTCATGCTCCTACTTCCTGACTCACTCCCAGCCCATTTGTGATGTAGGTCCTCTGGTTTAAGGCCACATGTACCGGTTTCCTCACCTTTATTGATGTGGCCCCACTGGTGTGAGGACACTCCTGCCTGGTTCCCATCCCCTTGGTGATGGGGGCCCTCTGGTGAGAGTCTGATCCTGTCTGGATTCCTCACACTTCTGGGAGGTGGGCCCTCTGCTGTGAGGTCACTCCTGCCTGGCTGGCACACGTCACCTTGGCGATGTGGGCCCTCAGTTGGGAGTTGGTGCCTGCTGGGAGTCTCCTCACCTTGGTAATGAGGGCCCTCTGGCGTCAGGCCCTAACTCATGGGCTCCCAAAATTTTCTGATGTGCGCCCTATCATACGAGTACACTCCAGCCAGGGTCCCATCCCCATGGGGATGTGGGCTTTCTGCTCTGAGGTCCCAACGGCTGGGTTGCTCACAGTGTCAGAATGTGGGCCCTCTGCTGTGAGTTCACTTCGGCATGGATCCCATAGCCTCGGTGCTCTGGGTCACCTGCTTGGAGCTTCCAACTGCGGGGTTCCTCACCTTTTTTATTCTATGGGCGCTCTGTTGTGAGTCTCCTCCTGCATGCCTCACTCCCAGCCCTTTCGTGATGTGTGTCCCCTTGTTTGAGGCCACATGTGCTGTGTTCCTCACCTTTCGTTGATGTGGCCCCACTGGTGTGAGGACACTCCTGCCTGGTTTCCATCCCCTTGGTGATGTGGGCGCTCTGGTTAGAGTCTGATCCTGTTTGGGCTCCTCACACTTCTGTGAGGTGGGCCCTCTGCTGTGAGGTAACTCCTGCCTGGCTTGCTCCCGTTCCATTGGTGACGTCGGCCCTCTCGTGGCATTTGGAGCCTGCTGGTAGCCTCCTCTCCTGCGTGATGAGGGCCCTCTGGCGTCAGGCCATAACTGCTGGGTTCCCACATTTTCTGATACGTGCTAAGTTGTGCGAGGACACTCCTGCGAGGTTCCCATCCCCATGGGGATGTGGGCCTTCTGCTCTGAGGTCCCACTGGCTGGGTTGCTCACAGTTTCATGATGTGGGCCCTCTGCTTTGAGTTCACTGTGGCCTGGATCCCATAGACTCCATGCTCTGGGCCACCTGCTGGGAGATTCAAACTGCTGAATTCCTCATATTTTTTATTCTGTGGGCCATGTGTTGTTAGGCTAATCCTGCCTGCCTCACTCGGAGCACCTTGGAAATGTGGGTCCTCTGGTTTAGGCCACATGTGCTGGGTTCCTCACCTTTCTATAATGTGGCCACACTGGTGTGAGGACACTCCTGCCTTGTTCCGATCCCCTTGGTGATGTGGGCCCTCTGGTGAGAGTCTTATCCTGGCTGGGTCCCTCACCCTTCTGTGAGGTAGGCCCTCTGCTGTGAGGTCACTCCTGCCTGGCTGGCACACGTCAACTTGGCGAGGTGGGCCCTCAGTTGGGAGTTGGTGCCTGCTGGGAGTCTCCTCCCCTCGGTAATGAGGGCCCTCTGGGGTCAGACCCTAACTCCTGGGCTCCCAAAATTTTCTGATGTGCGCCCTGTGGTGCGAGTACACTCCTGCCAGGATCCCAACCCATGGGAATATGGGTCTTCTGCTCTGAGGTCCCAATGGTACGTTGTTCAGTTTCATGATGAGGGCCCTCTGGTGTGAGTTCACTCCGGTATGGACCCCATAGCCTCGCTGCTCCTGGCCACCTGCGGGGAGGTTCCCACTGCGGGATTCCTCACCTTTTTCCTTCTATGGGCCCTCTGTTTTGAGACTCCTCCTGCCTGCCTCTCTCCCAGCCCCTTGGTGATGTGTGTCCTCTGGCTTGAGGTCACGTGTGCTGGGTCCCTCACCTTTCGCTGATGTGGCCCCACTGGTGTGAGGGCACTCCTGCCTGGTTCCTATCCCCTTGGTGATGTGGGCCCTCTGGTGAGAGTCTGATCCTGGCTGGGTTCCTCACACTTCTGTGAGGTGGGCCCTCTGCTGTGAGGTCACTCCTGTCTGGCTGGCACACCCCGCCTTGGCAATGTCGGCCCTTTTGTGGCAGTTGGAGCCTGCTCGGAGCCTCCTCCCCTCGGTGATGAGGGTTCTCTGGCGTCAGGCCCTAACTGCTGGGTACCCACATTTTCTGATACGTGCTAAGTGGTACGAGGACACTCGTGCCATGTTCCCAACCCCATGGGGATGTGGGCCTTCTGCTCTGAGGTCCCAACGGCTGGGTTGCTCACAGTTTCATGATGTGGGCCCTGTGCTCTGAGTTCACTGTGGCCTGAATCGCATAGACTCGGTGCTCTTGGCCGCCTGCTGGGAGGTTCCCACTGCAGGATTCCTCAGCTTTTTTATTCTATTGGCCCTGTGTTGTGAGGCTACTCCTGCCTGCCTCACTCCGAGCCCCTTGGAGATCTGGATCCTCTGGTTTAGGCCACATGTGCTGGGTTCCTCACCTTTCTATGATGTGGCCACCCTGGTGTGAAGACAGTCCTGCCTGGTTCTGATGCCCTTGGTGATGTGGGCCCTCTGGTGAGAGTCTTACCCTGGCTGGGTTCCTCACCATGCTGTGAGGTAGGCCCTCAGCTGTGAGGTCACTCCTGCCTGGCTGTTGCATGTCACCTTGGCGACATGGGCCCTCAGGTGGGAGTTGGTGCCTGCTTGGGGTCTCCTCCCCTTGGTAATGAGGGCCCTCTGGCGTCAGGCGCTAACTTCTGGGCTCCCAAAATTCTCTGATGTGCGCCCTGTGGTGCGAGTACACTTCTGCCAGGTTCACAACCACATGGGAATTTGGGCCTTCTGCTCTAAGGTCCCAACGGCTGGGTTGCTCACAGTTTCATGATGAGGGCCCTCTGTTTTGAGTTCAGTCAGGCCTGGATCCCGTAGCCTCGCTGCTCCTGGCCGCCTGCTGGGAGGTTCCAACTGCGGGATTCCTCACCTTTTTTACGCTATGGGCCCTCTGTTTGGAGGCTCCTCCTGCCTGCCTCACTCCCAGCCCCTTGGTGATGTGTGTCCTGTAGTTTGAGGCCACGTGTGCTGGGTCCGTCACATTTCGGTGACGTGGTCCCACTGGTGTGAGAACACTCCTGCCTGGTTTCCATTCCCTTGGTGGTGTGGGCCCTCCGGTGAGAGTCTGATCCTCTTTGGGTTCCTCACAGTATTGTGTGGTTGGCCCTCTGCTCTGAGGTCACTCCTGCCTGGCTGGCACACCCCGCATTGGCGACGTCGGCCTTCTGGTAGCAGTTGGAGCTTGCTGGGAGCCTCCTCTCCTCAGTGATGAGGGCCCTCTGGCGTCCGGCCCTAACTGCTGGGCTCCCCACCTTTTCTGATATGTGCCCACTGGTGCGATGACACTCCTGCTTGGTTCCCTTCCCCATGGGGATGTGGGCCTTGTGCTCTGAGGTTACAACGGCTGGGTTGCTTACAGTATCACGATGAGGGCCCTCTGTTGTGAGTTCATCACTGCCTGGATCCCATAGCCTCGGTGCTCTGGGCCGCCTGCTGGGATGTTCCAACTGCTGGATTCCTCACCTTTTTATACAATGGGCCATGTGTTTTGAGGTTAATCCTGCCTGCCTCGCTCTGAGACCCATGGTGATGTGGGTCTTCTAGTTTGAGGCCACATGTGCTGGGTACCTCAACTTTCGATGATGTGGCCCCACGGGTGTGAGGACACTCCTGCCTGGTTCCCAGCCCCTTGCTTATGTGGGCACTCTGGTGAGAGTCTGATCCTGACTGGGTTCCTTACCCTTCTGTGAGGTGGGCCCTCTGATGTGAGGTCACTCCTGCCTGGATGGCTCATGTCGCCTTGGCGACGTAGGCCCTCTGTTGGCCACTGAAGCATGCTGGGAGCCTCCTACCCTCTTTAATAAGGGCCCTGGAAGAAACGCATATGCCCTTTTTGACCAAGTGCATCATTGTCGAGGTTCTGCCTCTTCTCCTATACTTTCAGAGGACTTCCCGTCTACCTCCTGAAATCGTATTCCTGGAATTCTGCCCCGCATTCAAGTCCTCTTTGCAGCCTTACTTCAATATATTTTTGGACGATAGCTGTCATTTATAACTCTGCAGGTTTGTGAATTACAGTGCCTCTGAGCTCCATTCTTCAACTCGCTTTCTTGTGAGCTGGCCGCAAAACCGCAGGATTGCTTCAGGCCCTAATCTGGTTCCGGCACGGCATGCTGACCTTTGGCTAATTCCTCTTCCTGGTGGGAAATGAGCGTTAAATTTGTTCCTGCAGACACCTACAGCTAATCTCTCATTGGTTCTCCCTATTCCTGTGCATCTTGCGCAGAAATTCCAAACTGTGCCAAACAGGATGTTAAAGGCACTGACTCTCCAAGTGGGGAGAGTGTTAGTAAAGCGTCTGGAATGGTAAAACCGAGTACGAGGGGACGAAATCTGAGATGCATTTAAAAAGGTTTCCCGGTCACACGGTGGACCATATTCTGGGTTGCCCATGCATGTTTTACCTGAAGGAAGAATCCCTTCAACCTGGAGAGTTGGGACCCATGGAATGGGTACCATGCATTATGACTTCAAAGGGTTGCCTTTGCTCACCGAACGTCACCAATGCTATCAGCCCGAAGTGTCCAGCCTTATGTCTCACTCAGCTCGGGGTGTAGATGTGGTAAATCCACGTTGCATCACAAGCCCTGAATGAATTATTTAAGAATTGCTCTCTATTTCACTGTCATTGTGTTTTGTTTTTGTAATTTATTTTGATAATGGGATTTATCGGATTTTCACTGCTGCGTTTATGCCGCTGTACACATGCTTGATTCTCTTATGGAGACATATAAATCCATGGGTTTTCAGATTCTTACTAGTCAGGTATATTCCTAGGCATTGAATATGGGGTGTTGAGTCCATTTCGTGGAGCAAGTTGTAGGTCCTGAGTATTACATATTTGTTTATGGAAAGGTATCTGTGCTAATTTCAATCTCTGGTTTTATGCAGCACCACAACTCACCTTTCCCCTTAAGCAAGCATAAGTTGGTTTTCTAAATTTGAGACCCTGTTCTGTTTTGTAATTCAGTTCATGGGTAGCCAAGTTTACATTCCGTGTATTAGTGATATCTTATGATGTTTCTTTTTCTGTGTGACTTATTTCTCGTAGAATCATCATACCTGAATCCACTCATTATGCCGCTACGGGCCTGATGACGTAGATTTCATTGCTGAGTGATATTCCATTGTACGTGCGTACCACAACTTCTTTATCCATTTTTTACTTTCTGGGATATTTTACTTGTACCGTAGACGAGGTTCTTGTAAACAGAGCTGTCCCGAACTCTGGGGTGGCTGTGTGTTTTTGATTTTAATTTCCCTAAGCTATAGCACCATAAGTGGAAGTGCCATAGGCTGTGTTGCTTTGTTTCCTACGTGTTTCTGGAAACACCATACACTTCTCCAGAGTGGCTGTTGGCAATTTACATCCCGCCCATCAGCATGACAAGGCTCCCTGTTCTCCATGACCTGTCCTGCCTTTCTGGATTTTACACTTTTTTCAGATTTCCCTTTTGACCCGGGGGGCAGTGAGACTTCATTGTAGTGCAGATTTCCTTTCCACGCTTGCTTGGTTGGCCAAAAAGGGCGTATGCGTTTTTTCCTGAATATATTCAGGAAAAAACGCATATGCACTTTTTGGCCAAGTGCATCGTTGTCGACATTCTGCTTCTTTTCCTATGCTTTTAGTACAATTCCAGTCTACCCCCTGAAATCGTTTTCCTGAAATTCTGCCCCGCTTTCAAGTCCTCTTCAAAGACTTACTTCAATACATTTTTGGACGATAGCTGTCATTCATAACTCTGCAGGTTTGCGAATTACAGTGCCCCTGAGCTCCTTTCTTCAACTCGCTTTCTTGTGAGCTGGCCGCAAAACCGCAGGATTGCTTCAGGCCCTAATCTCTTTCCGGCAGGGCACGCTGAGCCTTTGGTTAATTCCTCTTCCTGGTGGGAAATGAGCTTTCAATTTGCCCGTGCAGACACCTACAGCTAGTCTCTCATTGGTTCTCCCTATGCCTGTTCATCTTGCGCAGAAATTGCAAACTGTGCGAAACAGGAGGTTAAAGGCACTGACTCTCCAAGTGGGGAGAGTGTTAGTAAAGCGTCTGGAATGGTGAACCCGAGTACCAGGGGACGAAAACTGAGATGCATTTGAAAACGTTTCCCAATCACACGGCGGATGATAGTCTGGGTTTCCAATGCATGTTTTAGCTGAAGGAAGAATCCCTTAAACCTGGAGAGTTGGGACCCATGGAATGGGTACCATGCAGTATGACTTCAAAGGGTCTGCGTTTGCTCACCGAACCTCACCAATGCTATCAGCCGGAAGTGTCCAGCCTTATGTCTCACCCAGCTCTGGGTGTAGATGTGGGAAATCCAGGTTGCATCACAAGCCCTGAATGAAATATTTAAGAATTGCTCTCTATTTCACTGTCATTGTGTTTTGTTTTTGAAATTTATTTTGATAATGGGATCGGATTTTCACTGCTGCGTTTAGGCCGTTGTACACACGCTTGATTTCCTTATGGAGACATATAAATCCATGGGTTTTAAGATTCTTACTTGTCAGGTATCTTGCCAGGCGTTGAATATGGGGTGTTGAGTCCATTTCGTTGAGCAAGGAGTAGGTCTTGTCTATTATATATTTGGCTTATGGAACGGTATCTGTGCTAATTTCAATCTCTGGTTTTATGCAGCACCCCAACTCACCTTTCCCCATAAGCAAGCATAAGTTGGTTTTCTAAATTTGAGACCCTGTTCTGTTTTGAAATTCAGTTCATGGGTAGCCAAGTTTACATTCCGTGTATTAGTGATATCTTATGATGTTTCTTTTTCTGTGTGACTTATTTCTCGTAGAATCATCGTACCTGATTCCACTCATTATGCCGCTACGGGCCTGATGACGTAGATTTCATTGCTGAGTGATATTCCATTGTACGTGCGTACCACAACTTCTTTATCCATTTTTTGCTTTCTGGGATATTTTACTTGTACCGTAGACGAGGTTCTTGTAAACAGAGCCGTCCCAAACTCTGGGGTGGCTGTGTGTTTTTGATTTTAATTTCCCTAAGCTATAGGACCATAAGTGGAAGTGCCATAGGCTGTGTTGCTTTGTTTCCTACGTGTTTCTGGAAACACCATACACTTCTCCAGAGTGGTTGTTGGCAATTTACATCCCGCCCATCAGCATGACAAGGCTCCCTGTTCTCCATGACCTGTCCTGACTTTCTGGATTTTACACTTTTTTCAGATGGCCCTTTTGACCGGGGGGCAGTGAGACTTCATTGTAGAGCAGATTTCCATTACACGCTTGCTTGGTTGGCCAAAAAGGGCGTATGCGTTTTTTCCTGAATATATTCAGGAAAAAACGCATACGCCCTTTTTGGCCAAGTGCATCATTGTCGACATTCTGCCTCTTTTCCTATGCTTTTAGTACAATTCCAGTCTACCCCCTGAAATCGTTTTCCTGAAATTCTGCCCCGCTTTCAAGTCCTCTTCGAAGACTTACTTCAATACATTTTTGGACGATAGCTGTCATTCATAACTCTGCAGGTTTGTGAATTACAGTGCCCCTGAGCTCATTTCTTCAACTCGCTTTCTTGTGAGCTGGCCGCAAAACCGCAGGATTGCTTCAGGCCCTAATCTGTTTCCGGCAGGGCACGCTGAGCCTTTGGTTAATTCCTCTTCCTGGTGGGAAATGAGCGGTCCATTTGCCCGTGCAGACACCTACATCTAGTCTCTCATTGCTTCTCCCTATTCCTGTTCATCTTGCGCAGAAATTGCAAACTATGCCAAACAGGAGGTTAATGGCACTGACTCTCCAAGTGGGGAGAGTGTTAGTAAAGCGTTCAAATGTTGAACCCGAGTACCAGGGGACGAAAACTGAGATGCATTTGAAAACGTTTCCCAATCACACGGTGGACCATACTCTGGGTTTCCCATGCATGTTTTAGCTGAAGGAAGAATCCCTTAAACCTGGAGAGTTGGGACCCATGGAATGGGTACCATGCAGTATGACTTCAAAGGGTCTGCGTTTGCTCAGCGAACCTCACCAATGCTATCAGCCCGAAGTGTCCAGCCTTATGTCTCATCCAGCTCTGGGTGTAGATGTGGGAAATCCAGGTTGCATCACAAGCCCTGAATGAATTATTTAAGCATTGCTCTCTATTTCACTCTCATTGTGTTTTGTTTTTGAAATTCATTTTGATAATGGGATTTATCGGATTTTCACTGCTGCTTTTAGGCCACTGTACACACGCTTGATTTCCTTATGGAGACATATAAATCCATGGGTTTTAAGATTCTTACTTGTCAGGTATCTTCCCAGGCGTTGAATATAGGGTGTTGAGTCCATTTCGTTGAGCAAGGAGTAGGTTTTGTCTATTATATATTTGGCTTATGGAACGGTATCTGTGCTAATTTCAATCTCTGGTTTTATGCAGCATCCCAACTGACCTTTCCCCATAAGCAAGCATAAGTTGGTTTTCTAAATTTGAGACCCTTTTCTGTTTTGTAATTCAGTTCATGGGTAGCCATGTTTACATTCCGTGTATTAGTGATAACTTATGATGTTTCTTTTTCTGTCTGACTTATTTCTCATAGAATCATCGTACCTGAATCCACACATTATGCAGCTACGTTCCTGATGACGTAGATTTCATTGCTGAGTGATATTCCATTGTACGTGCGTACCACAACTTCTTTATCCATTTTATGCTTTCTCGGATATTTAACTTCTACCGTAGATGAGGTTCTTGTAAACAGAGCCATCCCAAACTTTGGGGTGGCTGTGTGTTTTTCATTTTAATTTCCCTAAGCTATAGGACCATAAGTGGAAGTGCCATAGGCTGTGTTGCTTTGTTTCCTACGTGTTTCAGGAAACACCATACACTTTTCCAGAGTGGCTGTTGGCAATTTAAATCCGCCCATCAGCATAACAAGGCTCCCTGTTCTCCATGACCTGTCCTGCCTTTCTGGATTTTACACTTTTTTCCGATGGCCCTTTTGACCGGGGGGCAGTGAGACTTCATTGTAGTGCAGATTTCCTTTACACGCTTGCTTGGTTGGCCAAAAAGGGCGTATGCGTTTTTTCCTGAATATATTCAGGAAAAAACGCATACTCCCTTTTTGGCCAAGTGCATCATTGTCAACATTCTGCCTCTTTTCCTATGCTTTAAGTGCAATTCCAGTCTACCCCCTGAAATCGTTTTCCTGAAAATCTGCCCCGCTTTCAAGTCCTCTTCGAAGACTTACTTCTATACATTTTTGGACGATAGCTGTCATTCATAACTCTGCAGGTTTGTGAATTACAGTGCCCCTGAGCTCCTTTCTTCCACTCGCTTTCTTGTGAGCTGGCCGCAAAACCGCAGGATTGCTTCAGGCCCTAATCTCTTTCCGGCAGGGCACGCTGAGCCTTTGGATAATTCCTCTTCCTGGTGGGAAATGAGCGTTCAATTGGCCCTTGCAAACACCTACAGCTAGTCTCTCATTGCTTCTCCCTATTCCTGTTCATCTTGCGCAGAAATTGCAAAGTGTGCCAAACAGGAGGTTAAATGCACTGACTCTCCAAGTGGGGAGAGTGTTAGTAAAGCGTCTGGAATGGTGAACCCGAGTACCAGGGGACGAAAACTGAGATGCATTTGAAAACGTTTCCCAATCACACGGTGGACCATACTATGGGTTTCCCATGCATGTTTTAGCTGAAGGAAGAATCCCTTAAACCTGGAAATTTGGGACCCATGGAATGGGTACCCTGCAGTATGACTTCAAAGGGTCTGCGTTTGCTCACCGAACCTCACCAATGCTATCAGCCCGAAGTGTCCAGCCTTATGTCTCACCCAGCTCGGGGTGTAGATGTGGGAAATCCAGGTTGCATCACAAGCCCTGAATGAATTATTTAAGAATTGCTCTCTATTTCACTGTCATTTTGTTTTGTTTTTGAAATTTATTTTGATAATGGGATTTATCGGATTTTCACTGCTGCGTTTAGGCCGCTGTACACACGCTTGATTTCCTTATGGAGACATATAAATCCATAGGTTTTAAGATTCTTACTTGTCAGGTATCTTGCCAGGCATTGAATATGGGGTGTTGAGTCCATTTCGTTGAGCAAGGAGTAGGTCTGGTCTATTATATATTTGGCTTATGGAACGGTATCTGTGCTAATTTCAATCTCTGGTTTTATGCAGCACCCCAACTCACCTTTCCCCATAAGCAAGCATAAGTTGGTTTTCTAAATTTGAGACCCTGTTCTGTTTTGTAATTCAGTTCATGGGTAGCCAAGTTTACATTCCGTGTATTAGTGATATCTTATGATGTTTCTTTTTCTGTGTGACTTATTTCTCGTAGAATCATCATACCTGAATCCACTCATTATGCCGCTACGGGCCTGATGACGTAGATTTCATTGCTGAGTGATATTCCATTGTACGTGCGTACCAGAACTTCTTTATCCATTTTTTCCTTTCTCGGATATTTAACTTGTACCGTAGACAAGGTTCTTGTAAACAGAGCCATCCCAAACTTTGGGGTGGCTGTGTGTTTGTGATTTTAATTTCCCTAAGCTATAGGACCATAAGTGGAAGTGACATAGGCTGTGTTGCTTTGTTTCCTACGTGTTTCAGGATACACCATACATTTCTCCAGAGTGGCTGTTGGCAATTTACATCCCGCCCATCAGCATAACAAGGCTCCCTGTTCTCCAAGACCTGTCCTGCCTTTCTGGATTTTACACTTTTTTCAGATGGCCCTTTTGACCGGGGGGCAGTGAGACTTCATTGTAGTGCAGATTTCCTTTACACGCTTGCTTGGTTGGCCAAAAAGGGCGTATGCGTTTTTTCCTGAATATATTCAGGAAAAAACGCATACGCCCTTTTTGGCCAAGTGCATCATTGTCGACATTCTGCCTCTTTTCCTATGCTTTAAGTGCAATTCCAGTCTACCCCCTGAAATCGTTTTCCTGAAATTCTGCCCCGCTTTCAAATCCTCTTTGAAGACTTACTTCAGTACATTTTTGGACGATAGCTGTCATTCATAACTCTGCAGGTTTGTGAATTACAGTGCCCCTGAGCTCCTTTCTTCAACTCCTTTTCTTGTGAGCTGGCCGCAAAATCGCAGTATTGCTTCAGGCCCTAATATGTTTCCGGCCGGGCACGCTGAGCCTTTGGTTAATTCCTCTTCCTGGTGGGAAATGATCGTTCAATTTGCCCGTGCAGACACCAACAGCTAGTCTCTCATTGCTTCTCCCTATGCCTGTTCATCTTGCGCAGAAATTGCAAACTGTGCCAAACAGGACGTTAAAGGCACTGACTCTCCAAGTGGGGAGAGTGTTAGTAAAGCGTCTGGAATGGTGAACCCGAGTACCAGGGGACGAAAACTGAGATGCATTTGAAAACGTTTCCCAATCACACGGCAGACGATAGTCTGGGTTTCCAATGCATGTTTTAGCTGAAGGAAGAATCCCTTAAACCTGGAGAGTTGGGACCCATGGAATGGGTACCATGCAGTATGACTTCAAAGGGTCTGCGTTTGCTCACCGAACCTCACCAATGCTATCAGCAAGAAGTGCCCAGCCTTATGTCTCACCCAGCTCTGGGTGTAGATGTGGTAAATCCAGGTTGCATCACAAGCCCTGAATGAATGATTTAAGAATTGCTCTCTATTTCACTGTCATTGTGTTTTGTTTTTGAAATTTATTTAGATAATGGGATTTATCGGATTTTCACTGCTGCGTTTAGGCCGCTGTACACACGCTTGATTTCCTTATGGAGACATATAAATCCATGGGTTTTAAGATTCTTACTTGTCAGGTATCTTGCCAGGCATTGAATATGGGGTGTTGAGTCCATTTCGTTGAGCAAGGAGTAGGTCTTGTCTATTATATATTTGGCTTATGGAACGGTATCTGTGCTAATTTCAATCTCTGGTTTTATGCAGCACCCCAACTCACCTTTCCCCATAAGCAAGCATAAGTTGGTTTTCTAAATTTGAGACCCTGTTCTGTTTTGTAATTCAGTTCATGTGTAGCCAACTTTACATTCCGTGTATTAGTGATATCTTATGATGTTTCTTTTTCTGTGTGACTTATTTCTCGTAGAATCATCGTACCTGAATCCACTCATTATGCCGCTACGGGCCTGATGACGTAGATTTCATTGCTGAGTGATATTCCATTGTACGTGCGTACCACAACTTCTTTATCCATTTTTTGCTTTCTGGGATATTTTACTTGTACCGTAGACGAGGTTCTTGTAAACAGAGCCGTCCCAAACTCTGGGGTTTCTGTGTGTTTTTGATTTTAATTTCCCTAAGCTATAGGACCATAAGTGGAAGTGCCATAGGCTGTGTTGCTTTGTTTCCTACGTGTTTCTGGAAACACCATACACTTCTCCAGAGTGGTTGTTGGCAATTTACATCCCGCCCATCAGCATGACAAGGCTCCCTGTTCTCCATGACCTGTCCTGACTTTCTGGATTTTACACTTTTTTCAGATGGCCCTTTTGACCGGGGGGCAGTGAGACTTCATTGTAGAGCAGATTTCCATTACACGCTTGCTTGGTTGGCCAAAAAGGGCGTATGCGTTTTTTCCTGAATATATTCAGGAAAAAACGCATACGCCCTTTTTGGCCAAGTGCATCATTGTCGACATTCTGCCTCTTTTCCTATGCTTTTAGTACAATTCCAGTCTACCCCCTGAAATCGTTTTCCTGAAATTCTGCCCCGCTTTCAAGTCCTCTTCGAAGACTTACTTCAATACATTTTTGGACGATAGCTGTCATTCATAACTCTGCAGGTTTGTGAATTACAGTGCCCCTGAGCTCATTTCTTCAACTCGCTTTCTTGTGAGCTGGCCGCAAAACCGCAGGATTGCTTCAGGCCCTAATCTGTTTCCGGCAGGGCACGCTGAGCCTTTGGTTAATTCCTCTTCCTGGTGGGAAATGAGCGGTCCATTTGCCCGTGCAGACACCTACATCTAGTCTCTCATTGCTTCTCCCTATTCCTGTTCATCTTGCGCAGAAATTGCAAACTGTGCCAAACAGGAGGTTAATGGCACTGACTCTTCAAGTGGGGAGAGTGTTAGTAAAGCGTTCAAATGTTGAACCCGAGTACCAGGGGACGAAAACTGAGATGCATTTGAAAACGTTTCCCAATCACACGGTGGACCATACTCTGGGTTTCCCATGCATGTTTTAGCTGAAGGAAGAATCCCTTAAACCTGGAGAGTTGGGACCCATGGAATGGGTACCATGCAGTATGACTTCAAAGGGTCTGCGTTTGCTCAGCGAACCTCACCAATGCTATCAGCCCGAAGTGTCCAGCCTTATGTCTCATCCAGCTCTGGGTGTAGATGTGGGAAATCCAGGTTGCATCACAAGCCCTGAATGAATTATTTAAGCATTGCTCTCTATTTCACTCTCATTGTGTTTTGTTTTTGAAATTCATTTTGATAATGGGATTTATCGGATTTTCACTGCTGCTTTTAGGCCACTGTACACACGCTTGATTTCCTTATGGAGACATATAAATCCATGGGTTTTAAGATTCTTACTTGTCAGGTATCTTCCCAGGCGTTGAATATAGGGTGTTGAGTCCATTTCGTTGAGCAAGGAGTAGGTTTTGTCTATTATATATTTGGCTTATGGAACGGTATCTGTGCTAATTTCAATCTCTGGTTTTATGCAGCATCCCAACTGACCTTTCCCCATAAGCAAGCATAAGTTGGTTTTCTAAATTTGAGACCCTTTTCTGTTTTGTAATTCAGTTCATGGGTAGCCAAGTTTACATTCCGTGTATTAGTGATAACTTATGATGTTTCTTTTTCTGTCTGACTTATTTCTCATAGAATCATCGTACCTGTATCCACACATTATGCCGCTACGTTCCTGATGACGTAGATTTCATTGCTGAGTGATATTCCATTGTACGTGCGTACCACAACTTCTTTATCCATTTTATGCTTTCTCGGATATATAACTTCTACCGTAGATGAGGTTCTTGTAAACAGAGCCATCCCAAACTTTGGGGTGGCTGTGTGTTTTTAATTTCCCTAAGCTATAGGACCATAAGTGGAAGTGCCATAGGCTGTGTTGCTTTGTTTCCTACGTGTTTCAGGAAACACCATACACTTTTCCAGAGTGGCTGTTGGCAATTTAAATCCGCCCATCAGCATAACAAGGCTCCCTGTTCTCCATGACCTGTCCTGCCTTTCTGGATTTTACACTTTTTTCCGATGGCCCTTTTGACCGGGGGGCAGTGAGACTTCATTGTAGTGCAGATTTCCTTTACACGCTTGCTTGGTTGGCCAAAAAGGGCGTATGCGTTTTTTCCTGAATATATTCAGGAAAAAACGCATACTCCCTTTTTGGCCAAGTGCATCATTGTCAACATTCTGCCTCTTTTCCTATGCTTTAAGTGCAATTCCAGTCTACCCCCTGAAATCGTTTTCCTGAAAATCTGCCCCGCTTTCAAGTCCTCTTCGAAGACTTACTTCTATACATTTTTGGACGATAGCTGTCATTCATAACTCTGCAGGTTTGTGAATTACAGTGCCCCTGAGCTCCTTTCTTCCACTCGCTTTCTTGTGAGCTGGCCGCAAAACCGCAGGATTGCTTCAGGCCCTAATCCCTTTCCGGCAGGGCACGCTGAGCCTTTGGATAATTCCTCTTCCTGGTGGGAAATGAGCGTTCAATTGGCCCTTGCAAACACCTACAGCTAGTCTCTCATTGCTTCTCCCTATTCCTGTTCATCTTGCGCAGAAATTGCAAAGTGTGCCAAACAGGAGGTTAAATGCACTGACTCTCCAAGTGGGGAGAGTGTTAGTAAAGCGTCTGGAATGGTGAACCCGAGTACCAGGGGACGAAAACTGAGATGCATTTGAAAACGTTTCCCAATCACACGGTGGACCATACTATGGGTTTCCCATGCATGTTTTAGCTGAAGGAAGAATCCCTTAAACCTGGAAATTTGGGACCCATGGAATGGGTACCATGCAGTATGACTTCAAAGGGTCTGCGTTTGCTCACCGAACCTCACCAATGCTATCAGCCCGAAGTGTCCAGCCTTATGTCTCACCCAGCTCGGGGTGTAGATGTGGGAAATCCAGGTTGCATCACAAGCCCTGAATGAATTATTTAAGAATTGCTCTCTATTTCACTGTCATTTTGTTTTGTTTTTGAAATTTATTTTGATAATGGGATTTATCGGATTTTCACTGCTGCGTTTAGGCCGCTGTACACACGCTTGATTTCCTTATGGAGACATATAAATCCATAGGTTTTAAGATTCTTACTTGTCAGGTATCTTGCCAGGCATTGAATATGGGGTGTTGAGTCCATTTCGTTGAGCAAGGAGTAGGTCTGGTCTATTATATATTTGGCTTATGGAACGGTATCTGTGCTAATTTCAATCTCTGGTTTTATGCAGCACCCCAACTCACCTTTCCCCATAAGCAAGCATAAGTTGGTTTTCTAAATTTGAGACCCTGTTCTGTTTTGTAATTCAGTTCATGGGTAGCCAAGTTTACATTCCGTGTATTAGTGATATCTTATGATGTTTCTTTTTCTGTGTGACTTATTTCTCGTAGAATCATCATACCTGAATCCACTCATTATGCCGCTACGGGCCTGATGACGTAGATTTCATTGCTGAGTGATATTCCATTGTACGTGCGTACCAGAACTTCTTTATCCATTTTTTCCTTTCTCGGATATTTAACTTGTACCGTAGACAAGGTTCTTGTAAACAGAGCCATCCCAAACTTTGGGGTGGCTGTGTGTTTGTGATTTTAATTTCCCTAAGCTATAGGACCATAAGTGGAAGTGACATAGGCTGTGTTGCTTTGTTTCCTACGTGTTTCAGGATACACCATACATTTCTCCAGAGTGGCTGTTGGCAATTTACATCCCGCCCATCAGCATAACAAGGCTCCCTGTTCTCCAAGACCTGTCCTGCCTTTCTGGATTTTACACTTTTTTCAGATGGCCCTTTTGACCGGGGGGCAGTGAGACTTCATTGTAGTGCAGATTTCCTTTACACGCTTGCTTGGTTGGCCAAAAAGGGCGTATGCGTTTTTTCCTGAATATATTCAGGAAAAAACGCATACGCCCTTTTTGGCCAAGTGCATCATTGTCGACATTCTGCCTCTTTTCCTATGCTTTAAGTGCAATTCCAGTCTACCCCCTGAAATCGTTTTCCTGAAATTCTGCCCCGCTTTCAAATCCTCTTTGAAGACTTACTTCAGTACATTTTTGGACGATAGCTGTCATTCATAACTCTGCAGGTTTGTGAATTACAGTGCCCCTGAGCTCCTTTCTTCAACTCCTTTTCTTGTGAGCTGGCCGCAAAATCGCAGTATTGCTTCAGGCCCTAATATGTTTCCGGCCGGGCACGCTGAGCCTTTGGTTAATTCCTCTTCCTGGTGGGAAATGATCGTTCAATTTGCCCGTGCAGACACCAACAGCTAGTCTCTCATTGCTTCTCCCTATGCCTGTTCATCTTGCGCAGAAATTGCAAACTGTGCCAAACAGGACGTTAAAGGCACTGACTCTCCAAGTGGGGAGAGTGTTAGTAAAGCGTCTGGAATGGTGAACCCGAGTACCAGGGGACGAAAACTGAGATGCATTTGAAAACGTTTCCCAATCACACGGCAGACGATAGTCTGGGTTTCCAATGCATGTTTTAGCTGAAGGAAGAATCCCTTAAACCTGGAGAGTTGGGACCCATGGAATGGGTACCATGCAGTATGACTTCAAAGGGTCTGCGTTTGCTCACCGAACCTCACCAATGCTATCAGCAAGAAGTGCCCAGCCTTATGTCTCACCCAGCTCTGGGTGTAGATGTGGTAAATCCAGGTTGCATCACAAGCCCTGAATGAATGATTTAAGAATTGCTCTCTATTTCACTGTCATTGTGTTTTGTTTTTGAAATTTATTTAGATAATGGGATTTATCGGATTTTCACTGCTGCGTTTAGGCCGCTGTACACACGCTTGATTTCCTTATGGAGACATATAAATCCATGGGTTTTAAGATTCTTACTTGTCAGGTATCTTGCCAGGCATTGAATATGGGGTGTTGAGTCCATTTCGTTGAGCAAGGAGTAGGTCTTGTCTATTATATATTTGGCTTATGGAACGGTATCTGTGCTAATTTCAATCTCTGGTTTTATGCAGCACCCCAACTCACCTTTCCCCATAAGCAAGCATAAGTTGGTTTTCTAAATTTGAGACCCTGTTCTGTTTTGTAATTCAGTTCATGTGTAGCCAACTTTACATTCCGTGTATTAGTGATATCTTATGATGTTTCTTTTTCTGTGTGACTTATTTCTCGTAGAATCATCGTACCTGAATCCACTCATTATGCCGCTACGGGCCTGATGACGTAGATTTCATTGCTGAGTGATATTCCATTGTACGTGCGTACCACAACTTCTTTATCCATTTTTTGCTTTCTGGGATATTTTACTTGTACCGTAGACGAGGTTCTTGTAAACAGAGCCGTCCCAAACTCTGGGGTTTCTGTGTGTTTTTGATTTTAATTTCCCTAAGCTATAGGACCATAAGTGGAAGTGCCATAGGCTGTGTTGCTTTGTTTCCTACGTGTTTCTGGAAACACCATACACTTCTCCAGAGTGGTTGTTGGCAATTTACATCCCGCCCATCAGCATGACAAGGCTCCCTGTTCTCCATGACCTGTCCTGACTTTCTGGATTTTACACTTTTTTCAGATGGCCCTTTTGACCGGGGGGCAGTGAGACTTCATTGTAGAGCAGATTTCCATTACACGCTTGCTTGGTTGGCCAAAAAGGGCGTATGCGTTTTTTCCTGAATATATTCAGGAAAAAACGCATACGCCCTTTTTGGCCAAGTGCATCATTGTCGACATTCTGCCTCTTTTCCTATGCTTTTAGTACAATTCCAGTCTACCCCCTGAAATCGTTTTCCTGAAATTCTGCCCCGCTTTCAAGTCCTCTTCGAAGACTTACTTCAATACATTTTTGGACGATAGCTGTCATTCATAACTCTGCAGGTTTGTGAATTACAGTGCCCCTGAGCTCATTTCTTCAACTCGCTTTCTTGTGAGCTGGCCGCAAAACCGCAGGATTGCTTCAGGCCCTAATCTGTTTCCGGCAGGGCACGCTGAGCCTTTGGTTAATTCCTCTTCCTGGTGGGAAATGAGCGGTCCATTTGCCCGTGCAGACACCTACATCTAGTCTCTCATTGCTTCTCCCTATTCCTGTTCATCTTGCGCAGAAATTGCAAACTGTGCCAAACAGGAGGTTAATGGCACTGACTCTTCAAGTGGGGAGAGTGTTAGTAAAGCGTTCAAATGTTGAACCCGAGTACCAGGGGACGAAAACTGAGATGCATTTGAAAACGTTTCCCAATCACACGGTGGACCATACTCTGGGTTTCCCATGCATGTTTTAGCTGAAGGAAGAATCCCTTAAACCTGGAGAGTTGGGACCCATGGAATGGGTACCATGCAGTATGACTTCAAAGGGTCTGCGTTTGCTCAGCGAACCTCACCAATGCTATCAGCCCGAAGTGTCCAGCCTTATGTCTCATCCAGCTCTGGGTGTAGATGTGGGAAATCCAGGTTGCATCACAAGCCCTGAATGAATTATTTAAGCATTGCTCTCTATTTCACTCTCATTGTGTTTTGTTTTTGAAATTCATTTTGATAATGGGATTTATCGGATTTTCACTGCTGCTTTTAGGCCACTGTACACACGCTTGATTTCCTTATGGAGACATATAAATCCATGGGTTTTAAGATTCTTACTTGTCAGGTATCTTCCCAGGCGTTGAATATAGGGTGTTGAGTCCATTTCGTTGAGCAAGGAGTAGGTTTTGTCTATTATATATTTGGCTTATGGAACGGTATCTGTGCTAATTTCAATCTCTGGTTTTATGCAGCATCCCAACTGACCTTTCCCCATAAGCAAGCATAAGTTGGTTTTCTAAATTTGAGACCCTTTTCTGTTTTGTAATTCAGTTCATGGGTAGCCAAGTTTACATTCCGTGTATTAGTGATAACTTATGATGTTTCTTTTTCTGTCTGACTTATTTCTCATAGAATCATCGTACCTGTATCCACACATTATGCCGCTACGTTCCTGATGACGTAGATTTCATTGCTGAGTGATATTCCATTGTACGTGCGTACCACAACTTCTTTATCCATTTTATGCTTTCTCGGATATATAACTTCTACCGTAGATGAGGTTCTTGTAAACAGAGCCATCCCAAACTTTGGGGTGGCTGTGTGTTTTTAATTTCCCTAAGCTATAGGACCATAAGTGGAAGTGCCATAGGCTGTGTTGCTTTGTTTCCTACGTGTTTCAGGAAACACCATACACTTTTCCAGAGTGGCTGTTGGCAATTTAAATCCGCCCATCAGCATAACAAGGCTCCCTGTTCTCCATGACCTGTCCTGCCTTTCTGGATTTTACACTTTTTTCCGATGGCCCTTTTGACCGGGGGGCAGTGAGACTTCATTGTAGTGCAGATTTCCTTTACACGCTTGCTTGGTTGGCCAAAAAGGGCGTATGCGTTTTTTCCTGAATATATTCAGGAAAAAACTCATACGCCCTTTTTGGCCAAGTGCATCATTGTCGACATTCTGCCTCTTTTCCTATGCTTTAAGTGCAATTCCAGTCTACCCCCTGAAATCGTTTTCCTGAAATTCTGCCCCGCTTTCAAGTCCTCTTCGAAGACTTACTTCTATACATTTTTGGACGATAGCTGTCATTCATAACTCTGCAGGTTTGTGAATTACAGTACCCCTGAGCTCCTTTCTTCAACTCGCTTTCTTGTGAGCTGGCCGCAAAACCGCAGGATTGCTTCAGGCCCTAATCTCTTTCCGGCAGGGCACGCTGAGCCTTTGGATAATTCCTCTTCCTGGTGGGAAATGAGCGTTCAATTGGCCCTTGCAAACACCTACAGCTAGTCTCTCATTGCTTCTCCCTATTCCTGTTCATCTTGCGCAGAAATTGCAAAGTGTGCCAAACAGGAGGTTAAATGCACTGACTCTCCAAGTGGGGAGAGTGTTAGTAAAGCGTCTGGAATGGTGAACCCGAGTAACAGGGGACGGAAACTGAGATGCATTTGAAAACGTTTCCCAATCACACGGTGGACCATACTATGGGTTTCCCATGCATGTTTTAGCTGAAGGAAGAATCCCTTAAACCTGGAAATTTGGGACCCATGGAATGGGTACCATGCAGTATGACTTCAAAGGGTCTGCGTTTGCTCACCGAACCTCACCAATGCTATCAGCCCGAAGTGTCCAGCCTTATGTCTCACCCAGCTCGGGGTGTAGATGTGGGAAAACCAGGTTGCATCACAAGCCCTGAATGAATTATTTAAGAATTGCTCTCTATTTCACTGTCATGTTGTTTTGTTTTTGAAATTTATTTTGATAATGGGATTTATCGGATTTTCACTGCTGCGTTTAGGCCGCTGTACACACGCTTGATTTCCTTATGGAGACATATAAATCCATAGGTTTTAAGATTCTTACTTGTCAGGTATCTTGCCAGGCATTGAATATGGGGTGTTGAGTCCATTTCGTTGAGCAAGGAGTAGGTCTGGTCTATTATATATTTGGCTTATGGAACGGTATCTGTGCTAATTTCAATCTCTGGTTTTATGCAGCACCCCAACTCACCTTTCCCCATAAGCAAGCATAAGTTGGTTTTCTAAATTTGAGACCCTGTTCTGTTTTGTAATTCAGTTCATGGGTAGCCAAGTTTACATTCCGTGTATTAGTGATATCTTATGATGTTTCTTTTTCTGTGTGACTTATTTCTCGTAGAATCATCATACCTGAATCCACTCATTATGCCGCTACGGGCCTGATGACGTAGATTTCATTGCTGAGTGATATTCCATTGTACGTGCGTACCAGAACTTCTTTATCCATTTTTTCCTTTCTCGGATATTTAACTTGTACCGTAGACAAGGTTCTTGTAAACAGAGCCATCCCAAACTTTGGGGTGGCTGTGTGTTTGTGATTTTAATTTCCCTAAGCTATAGGACCATAAGTGGAAGTGACATCGGCTGTGTTGCTTTGTTTCCTACGTGTTTCAGGATACACCATACATTTCTCCAGAGTGGCTGTTGGCAATTTACATCCCGCCCATCAGCATAACAAGGCTCCCTGTTCTCCAAGACCTGTCCTGCCTTTCTGGATTTTACACTTTTTTCAGATGGCCCTTTTGACCGGGGGGCAGTGAGACTTCATTGTAGTGCAGATTTCCTTTACACGCTTGCTTGGTTGGCCACAAAGGGCGTATGCGTTTTTTCCTGAATATATTCAGGAAAAAACGCATACGCCCTTTTTGGCCAAGTGCATCATTGTCGACATTCTGCCTCTTTTCCTATGCTTTAAGTGCAATTCCAGTCTACCCCCTGAAATCGTTTTCCTGAAATTCTGCCCCGCTTTCAAGTCCTCTTTGAAGACTTACTTCAGTACATTTTTGGACGATAGCTGTCATTCATAACTCTGCAGGTTTGTGAATTACAGTGCCCCTGAGCTCCTTTCTTCAACTCCTTTTCTTGTGAGCTGGCCGCAAAATCGCAGGATTGCTTCAGGCCCTAATCTGTTTCCGGCAGGGCACGCTGAGCCTTTGGTTAATTCCTCTTCCTGGTGGGAAATGATCGTTCAATTTGCCCGTGCAGACACCAACAGCTAGTCTCTCATTGCTTCTCCCTATGCCTGTTCATCTTGCGCAGAAATTGCAAACTGTGCCAAACAGGACGTTAAAGGCACTGACTCTCCAAGTGGGGAGAGTGTTAGTAAAGCGTCTGGAATGGTGAAGCCGAGTACCAGGGGACGAAAACTGAGATGCATTTGAAAACGTTTCCCAATCACACGGCAGACGATAGTCTGGGTTTCCAATGCATGTTTTAGCTGAAGGAAGAATCCCTTAAACCTGGAGAGTTGGGACCCATGGAATGGGTACCATGCAGTATGACTTCAAAGGGTCTGCGTTTGCTCACCGAACCTCACCAATGCTATCAGCCCGAAGTGTCCAGCCTTATGTCTCACCCAGCTCGGGGTGTAGATGTGGGAAATCCAGGTTGCATCACAAGCCCTGAATGAATTATTTAAGAATTGCTCTCTATTTCACTGTCATGTTGTTTTGTTTTTGAAATTTATTTTGATAATGGGATTTATCGGATTTTCACTGCTGCGTTTAGGCCGCTGTACACACGCTTGATTTCCTTATGGAGACATATAAATCCATAGGTTTTAAGATTCTTACTTGTCAGGTATCTTGCCAGGCATTGAATATGGGGTGTTGAGTCCATTTCGTTGAGCAAGGAGTAGGTCTGGTCTATTATATATTTGGCTTATGGAACGGTATCTGTGCTAATTTCAATCTCTGGTTTTATGCAGCACCCCAACTCACCTTTCCCCATAAGCAAGCATAAGTTGGTTTTCTAAATTTGAGACCCTGTTCTGTTTTGTAATTCAGTTCATGGGTAGCCAAGTTTACATTCCGTGTATTAGTGATATCTTATGATGTTTCTTTTTCTGTGTGACTTATTTCTCGTAGAATCATCATACCTGAATCCACTCATTATGCCGCTACGGGCCTGATGACGTAGATTTCATTGCTGAGTGATATTCCATTGTACGTGCGTACCAGAACTTCTTTATCCATTTTTTCCTTTCTCGGATATTTAACTTGTACCGTAGACAAGGTTCTTGTAAACAGAGCCATCCCAAACTTTGGGGTGGCTGTGTGTTTGTGATTTTAATTTCCCTAAGCTATAGGACCATAAGTGGAAGTGACATAGGCTGTGTTGCTTTGTTTCCTACGTGTTTCAGGATACACCATACATTTCTCCAGAGTGGCTGTTGGCAATTTACATCCCGCCCATCAGCATAACAAGGCTCCCTGTTCTCCAAGACCTGTCCTGCCTTTCTGGATTTTACACTTTTTTCAGATGGCCCTTTTGACCGGGGGGCAGTGAGACTTCATTGTAGTGCAGATTTCCTTTACACGCTTGCTTGGTTGGCCACAAAGGGCGTATGCGTTTTTTCCTGAATATATTCAGGAAAAAACGCATACGCCCTTTTTGGCCAAGTGCATCATTGTCGACATTCTGCCTCTTTTCCTATGCTTTAAGTGCAATTCCAGTCTACCCCCTGAAATCGTTTTCCTGAAATTCTGCCCCGCTTTCAAGTCCTCTTTGAAGACTTACTTCAGTACATTTTTGGACGATAGCTGTCATTCATAACTCTGCAGGTTTGTGAATTACAGTGCCCCTGAGCTCCTTTCTTCAACTCCTTTTCTTGTGAGCTGGCCGCAAAATCGCAGGATTGCTTCAGGCCCTAATCTGTTTCCGGCAGGGCACGCTGAGCCTTTGGTTAATTCCTCTTCCTGGTGGGAAATGATCGTTCAATTTGCCCGTGCAGACACCAACAGCTAGTCTCTCATTGCTTCTCCCTATGCCTGTTCATCTTGCGCAGAAATTGCAAACTGTGCCAAACAGGACGTTAAAGGCACTGACTCTCCAAGTGGGGAGAGTGTTAGTAAAGCGTCTGGAATGGTGAAGCCGAGTACCAGGGGACGAAAACTGAGATGCATTTGAAAACGTTTCCCAATCACACGGCAGACGATAGTCTGGGTTTCCAATGCATGTTTTAGCTGAAGGAAGAATCCCTTAAACCTGGAGAGTTGGGACCCATGGAATGGGTACCATGCAGTATGACTTCAAAGGGTCTGCGTTTGCTCACCGAACCTCACCAATGCTATCAGCCCGAAGTGCCCAGCCTTATGTCTCACCCAGCTCTGGGTGTAGATGTGGTAAATCCAGGTTGCATCACAAGCCCTGAATGAATGATTTAAGAATTGCTCTCTATTTCACTGTCATTGTGTTTTGTTTTTGAAATTTATTTAGATAATGGGATTTATCGGATTTTCACTGCTGCGTTTAAGCCGCTGTACACACGCTTGATTTCCTTATGGAGACATATAAATCCATGGGTTTTAAGATTCTTACTTGTCAGGTATCTTGCCAGGCATTGAATATGGGGTGTTGAGTCCATTTCGTTGAGCAAGGAGTAGGTCTTGTCTATTATATATTTGGCTTATGGAACGGTATCTGTGCTAATTTCAATCTCTGGTTTGATGCAGCACCCCAACTCACCTTTCCCCATAAGCAAGCATAAGTTGGTTTTCTAAATTTGAGACCCTGTTCTGTTTTGTAATTCAGTTCATGTGTAGCCAACTTTACATTCCGTGTATTAGTGATATGTTATGATGTTTCTTTTTCTGTGTGACTTATTTCTCGTAGAATCATCGTACCTGAATCCACTCATTATGCCGCTACGGGCCTGATGACGTAGATTTCATTGCTGAGTGATATTCCATTGTACGTGCGTACCACAACTTCTTTATCCATTTTTTGCATTCTGGGATATTTTACTTGTACCGTAGACGAGGTTCTTGTAAACAGAGCCGTCCCAAACTCTGGGGTGGCTGTGTGTTTTTGATTTTAATTTCCCTAAGCTATAGGACCATAAGTGGAAGTGCCATAGGCTGTGTTGCTTTGTTTCCTACGTGTTTCTGGAAACACCATACACTTCTCCAGACTGGTTGTTGGCAATTTACATCCCGCCCATCAGCATGACAAGGCTCCCTGTTCTCCATGACCTGTCCTGACTTTCTGGATTTTACACTTTTTTCAGATGGCCCTTTTGACCGGGGGGCAGTGAGACTTCATTGTAGAGCAGATTTCCATTACACGCTTGCTTGGTTGGCCAAAAAGGGCGTATGCGTTTTTTCCTGAATATATTCAGGAAAAAACGCATACGCCCTTTTTGGCCAAGTGCATCATTGTCGACATTCTGCCTCTTTTCCTATGCTTTTAGTACAATTCCAGTCTACCCCCTGAAATCGTTTTCCTGAAATTCTGCCCCGCTTTCAAGTCCTCTTCGAAGACTTACTTCAATACATTTTTGGACGATAGCTGTCATTCATAACTCTGCAGGTTTGTGAATTACAGTGCCCCTGAGCTCCTTTCTTCAACTCGCTTTCTTGTGAGCTGGCCGCAAAACCGCAGGATTGCTTCAGGCCCTAATCTGTTTCCGGCAGGGCACGCTGAGCCTTTGGTTAATTCCTCTTCCTGGTGGGAAATGAGCGGTCCATTTGCCCGTGCAGACACCTACATCTAGTCTCTCATTGCTTCTCCCTATTCCTGTTCATCTTGCGCAGAAATTGCAAACTGTGCCAAACAGGAGGTTAATGGCACTGACTCTCCAAGTGGGGAGAGTGTTAGTAAAGCGTTCAAATGTTGAACCCGAGTACCAGGGGACGAAAACTGAGATGCATTTGAAAACGTTTCCCAATCACACGGTGGACCATACTCTGGGTTTCCCATGCATGTTTTAGCTGAAGGAAGAATCCCTTAAACCTGGAGAGTTGGGACCCATGGAATGGGTACCATGCAGTATGACTTCAAAGGGTCTGCGTTTGCTCAGCGAACCTCACCAATGCTATCAGCCCGAAGTGTCCAGCCTTATGTCTCATCCAGCTCTGGGTGTAGATGTGGGAAATCCAGGTTGCATCACAAGCCCTGAATGAATTATTTAAGCATTGCTCTCTATTTCACTCTCATTGTGTTTTGTTTTTGAAATTCATTTTGATAATGGGATTTATCGGATTTTCACTGCTGCTTTTAGGCCACTGTACACACGCTTGATTTCCTTATGGAGACATATAAATCCATGGGTTTTAAGATTCTTACTTGTCAGGTATCTTCCCAGGCGTTGAATATAGGGTGTTGAGTCCATTTCGTTGAGCAAGGAGTAGGTTTTGTCTATTATATATTTGGCTTATGGAACGGTATCTGTGCTAATTTCAATCTCTGGTTTTATGCAGCATCCCAACTGACCTTTCCCCATAAGCAAGCATAAGATGGTTTGCTAAATTTGAGACCCTTTTCTGTTTTGTAATTCAGTTCATGGGTAGCCAAGTTTACATTCCGTGTATTAGTGATAACTTATGATGTTTCTTTTTCTGTCTGACTTATTTCTCATAGAATCATCGTACCTGAATCCACACATTATGCCGCTACGTTCCTGATGACGTAGATTTCATTGCTGAGTGATATTCCATTGTACGAGCGTACCACAACTTCTTTATCCATTTTATGCTTTCTCGGATATTTAACTTGTACCGTAGACAAGGTTCTTGTAAACAGAGCCGTCCCACACTTTGGGGTGGCTGTGTGTTTGTGATTTTAATTTCCCTAAGCTATAGGACCATAAGTGGAAGTGACATAGGCTGTATTGCTTTGTTTCCTACGTGTTTCAGGATACACCATACATTTCTCCAGAGTGTCTGTTGGCAATTTACATCCCGCCCATCAGCATAACAAGGCTCCCTGTTCTCCAAGACCTGTCCTGCCTTTCTGGATTTTACACTTTTTTCCGATGGCCCTTTTGACCGGGGGGCAGTGAGACTTCATTGTAGTGCAGATTTCCTTTACACGCTTGCTTGGTTGGCCAAAAAGGGCGTATGCGTTTTTTCCTGAATATATTCAGGAAAAAACGCATACGCCCTTTTTGGCGAAGTACATCATTGCCGACATTCTGCCTCTTTTCCTATGCTTTAAGTGCAATTCCAGTCTACCCCCTGAAATCGTTTTCCTGTAATTCTGCCCCGCTTTCAAGTCCTCTTTGAAGACTTACTTCAGTACATTTTTGGACGATAGCTGTCATTCATAACTCTGCAGGTTTGTGAATTACAGTGCCCCTGAGCTCCTTTCTTCAACTCCTTTTCTTGTGAGCTGGCCGCAAAATCGCAGGATTGCTTCAGGCCCTAATATGTTTCCGGCCAGGCACGCTGAGCATTTGGTTAATTCCTCTTCCTGGTGGGAAATGATCGTTCAATTTGCCCGTGCAGACACCAACAGCTAGTCTCTCATTGCTTCTCCCTATTCCTGTTCATCTTGCGCAGAAATTGCAAACTGTGCCAAACAGGAGGTTAAAGGCACTGACTCTCCAAGTGGGGAGAGTGTTAGTAAAGCGTCTGGAATGGTGAAGCCGAGTACCAGGGGACGAAAACTGAGATGCATTTGAAAACGTTTCCCAATAACACGGCGGATGATAGTCTGGGTTTCCAATGCATGTTTTAGCTGAAGGAAGAATCCCTTAAACCTGGAGAGTTGGGACCCATGGAATGGGTACCATGCAGTATGACTTCAAAGGGTCTGTGTTTGCTCACCGAACGTCACCAATGCTATCAGCAAGAAGTGCCCAGCCTTATGTCCCACCCAGCTCTGGGTGTAGATGTGGTAAATCCAGGTTGCATCACAAGCCCTGAATGAATGATTTAAGAATTGCTCTCTATTTCACTGTCATTGTGTTTTGTTTTTGAAATTTATTTAGATAATGGGATTTATCGGATTTTCACTGCTGCGTTTAGGCCGCTGTACACACGCTTGATTTCCTTATGGAGACATATAAATCCATGGGTTTTAAGATTCTTATTGTCAGGTATCTTGCCAGGCGTTGAATATGGTGTGTTGAGTCCATTTCGTTGAGCAAGGAGTAGGTCTTGTCTATTATATATTTGGCTTATGGAAAGGTATCTGTGCTAATTTCAATCTCTGGTTTTATGCAGCACCCCAACTCACCTTTCCCCCTAAGCAAGAATAAGTTGGTTTTCTGAATTTGAGACCCTGTTCTGTTTTGTAATTCAGTTCATGTGTAGCCAACTTTACATTCCGTGTATTAGTGATATCTTATGATGTTTCTTTTTCTGTGTGACTTATTTCTCGTAGAATCATCGTACCTCAATCCACTCATTATGCCGATAGGGACCTGATGACGTAGATTTCATTGCTGAGTGATATTCCATTGTACGTGCGTACCACAACTTCTTTATCCATTTATTGCTTTCTCGGATATTTAACTTGTATCGAGGAGGAGGTTCTTGTAAACAGAGCCATCCCAAATTTTGGGGTGGCTGTGTCTTTTTGATTTTAATTTCCCTAAGCTATAGGACCATAAGTGGAAGTGCCATAGGCTGTGTTGCTTTGTTTCCTACCTGTTTCAGGAAACACCATACACTTCTCCAGAGTGGCTGTTGGCAATTTACATCCCGCCCATCAGCATAACAATGCTCCCTGTTCTCCATGACCTGTCCTGCCTTTCTGGATTTTACACTTGTTTCAGATGGCCCTTTTGACCCGGGGGCAGTGAGACTTCATTGTAGTGCAGATTTCATTTACACGCTTGTTTGGTTGACCAAAAGGGGCATATGCGTTTTTTCCTGAATATATTCAGGAAAAAACGCATACGCCCTTTTTGGCCAAGTGCATCATTGTCAACATTCTGCCTCTTTTCCTATGCTTTAAGTGCAATTCCAGTCTACCCCCTGAAATCGTGTTCCTGAATTTCTGCCCGCTTTCAAGTCCTCTTCGAAGACTTACTTCAATATATTTTTGGACGATAGCTGTCATTCATAACTCTGCAGGTTTCTGAATTACACTGCCCCTGAGCTCCTTTCTTCAACTCGCTTTCTTGTGAGCTGGCCGCAAAACCACAGGATTGCTTCACGCCATAATCTCTTTCTGGCAGGGCACGCTGAGCCTTTGGTTAATTCCTCTTCCTGGTGGGAAATGAACATTCCATTTGCCCGTGCAGACACCGACATCTAATCTCTCATTGGTTCTCCCTATTCCTGTTCATCTTGCGCAGAAATTGCAAACTGTGCCAAACAGGAGTTTTAAGGCACTGACTCTCCATGTGGGGAGAGTGTTAGTAAAGCGTCTGGAATGTTGAACCCGAGTACCAGGGGCGAAAACTGAGATGCATTTGAAAACGTTTCCCAATCACACGGTGGTCCATACTCTGGGTTTCCCATGCATGTTTTAGCTGAAGGAAGAATCCCTTAAACCTGGAGAGTTGGGACCCATAGAATGGGTACCATGCAGTATGACTTCAAAGGGTCTGCGTTGCTCACCGAACCTCACCAATGCTATCAGCCCGAAGTGTCCGGCCTTATGTCTCACCCAGCTCTGGGTGTAGATGTGGTAAATCCAGGTTGCCTCACAAGCCCTGAATGAATGATTTAAGAATTGCTCTCTATTTCACTGTCATTGTGGTTTTTTTTTGAAATTTATTTTGATAATGGCATTTATCGGATTTTCACTGCTATGTTTAGGCCGCTGTACACACGCTTGATTTCCTTAAGGAGACATATAAATCCATGGGTTTTAAGATTCTTACTTGTCAGGTATCTTCCCAGGCGTTGAATATGGGGTGTTGAGTCCATTTCGTTGAGCAAGGAGTAGGTCTTGTCTATTATATATTTGGCTTTTGGAACAGTATCTGTGCTAATTTCAATCTCTGGTTTTATGCAGCACCCCAACTCACCTTTCCCCAAAAGCAGGCATAAGTTGGTTTTCTAAATTTGAGACCCTGTTCTGTTTTGTATTTCAGTTCATGGGTAGATAAGTTTACATTCCGTGTATTAGTGATATCTTATGATGTTTCTTTATCTGTGTGACTTATTTCTCGTAGAATCATCGTACCTGATTCCACTCATTATGCCGCTAAGGGTCTGATGACGTAGATTTCATTGCTGAGTGATATTCCATTGTACGTGCGTACCAGAACTTCTTTATCCATTTTTTGCTTTCTCGGATATTTAACTTGTACCGTAGACGAGGTTCTTGTAAACAGAGCCGTCCAAAGTTTTGGGGTGGCTGTGTCTTTTTCATTTTAATTTCCCTAAGCTATAGGACCATAAGTGGAAGTGCCATAGGCTGTGTTGCTTTGTTTCCTACCTGTTTCAGGAAACACCATAAACTTCTTCAGAGTGGCTGTTGGCCATTTATATCCCGCCCATCAGCATAACAAGGCTCCCTGTTCTCCATGACCTGTCCTGCCTTTCTGGATTTTACACTTTTTTCAGATGGCCCTTTTGAGCGGGGGGCAGTGAGACATCTTTGTTGTGCAGATTTCCTTTACACGCTTGCTTGGTTGGCCAAAAAGGGCGTATGCGTTCTTTCCTGAATATATTCAGGAAAAAACGCATACGCCCTTTTTGGCCAAGTGCATCATTGTCGACATTCTGCCTCTTTTCCTATGCTTTAAGTGCAATTCCAGTCTACCCCCTGAAATCGTTTTCCTGAAATTCTGATCCGCTTTCAAGTCCTCTTTGAAGACTTACTTCAGTAGATTTTTGGACGATAGCTGTCATTCATAACTCTGCAGGTTTGTGAATTGCAGTGCCCCTGAGCTCCTTTCTTCAACACTATTTCTTGTGAGCTGGCCGCAAAACCGCAGGATTGCTTCAGGCCATAATCTCTTTCCGGGGGGGAACGCTGAGCCTTTGTTTAATTCCTCTTCCTGGTGCGAAATTAGTGTTCCATTTGCCCGTGCAGACACCTACAGCTGGTCTCTCATTGGTTCTCCCTATTCCTGTTCATCTTGCGCAGAAATTGCAAACTGTGCCAAACAGGAGGTTAAAGGCACTGACTCTCCAAGTGGGGAGAGTGTTAGTAAAGCATCTGGAATGGTGAACCCGAGTACCAGGGGACGAAAACTGTGATGCATTTGAAAACGTTTCCCAGTCACATGGCGGTCGATACTCTGCGTATCCCATGCATGTTTTAGCTGAAGGAAGAATCCCTTAAACCTGGAGAATTGGGAACCATGGAATGGGTACCATGCTGTATGACTTCAAAGGGTCTGCGTTTGCTCACCGAACCTCACCAATGCTATCAGCCCGAAGTGTCCAGCCTTATGTCTCACCCAGCTCTGTGTGTAGATGTGGTAAATCCAGGTTGCATCACAAGCCCTGAATGAATGATTTAAGAATTGCTCTCTATTTCACTGTCATTGTGTTTTGTATTTGAAATTTATTTTGATAATGGGATTTATCGGATTTTCACTGTTCCGTTTAGGCTGCTGTACACACGCTTGTTTTCCTTATGGAGACATATAAATCCATGGTTTTTAAGATTTTTACTTGTCAGGTATCTTCCCATGCGTTGAATATGGGGTGTTGAGTCCATTTCCTTGATCAAGGAATAGGTTTTGTCTATTATATATTTGGCTTATGGAACGGTATCTGTGCTAATTTCAATCTCTGGTTTGATGCAGCACCCCAACTCACCTTTCCCCATAAGCAAGCATAAGTTGGTTTTCTAAATATGAGACCCTGTTCTCTTTTGTAAATCACTTCATGTGTAGTCAAGTTTACATTCCGTGTATCAGTGATATCTTATGATGTTTCTTATTCTGTGTGACATATTTCTCGTAGAATCATCGTACCTGAATCCACTCATTATGCCGCTACGGGCCTGATGACGTAGATTTCATTGCTGAGTGATATTCCATTGTACGTGCATACCACAACTTCTTTATCCAGTTTTTGCTTTCTCGGATATTTAACTTGTACCGTAGACGAGGTTCTTGTAAACAGAGCCGTCCCAAACTTTGGGGTGGCTGTGTGTTTTTGATTTTAGTTTCCCTAAGCTATAGGACCATAAGTGGAAGTGCCATAGGCTGTGATGCTTTGTTTCCTGTGTGTTTCAGGAAACACCATACACTTCTCCAGAGTGGCTGTTGGCAATTTACATCCCGCCCATCAGCATAACAAGGCTCCCTGTTATCCATGACCTGTCCTGCCTTTCTGGATTTTACACGTTTTTCAGATGGCCCTTTTGACCGGGGGGAAGTGAGACTTCATTGTAGTGCAGATTTCTTTTACACGCTTGCTTGGTTGGCCAAAAAGTGCGTATGCTTTTTTTCCTGAATATATTCAGGAAAAAACGCATACGCCCTTTTTGGCCAAGTGCATCATTGTCGACATTCTGCTTCTTTTCCTATGCTTTAAGTGCAATTCCAGTCTACCCCCTGAAATCGTTTTCCTGAAATTCTGCCCCGCTTTCAAGTCCTCTTCGAAGACTTACTTCTATACATTTTTGGACGATAGCTGTCATTCATAACTCTGCAGGTTTGTGAATTACAGTGCCCCTGATCTCCTTTCTTCAACTCGCTTTCTTGTGAGCTGGCCGCAAAACCGCAGGATTGCTTCAGGCCCTAATCTGTGTCCGGCAGGGCAGGCTGAGCCATTGGTGAATTCCTCTTCCTGGTGGGAAATGAGCGTTCCATTTGCCCGTGCAGACACCTACAGCTAGTCTCTCATTGCTTCTCCCTATTCCTGTTCATCTTGCGCAGAAATTGCAAAGTGTCCCAAACAGGAGGTTAAATGCACTGACTCTCCAAGTGGGGAGAGTGTTAGTAAAGCGTCTGGAATGTTGAACCCGAGTACCAGGGGACGAAAACTGAGATGCATTTGAAAACGTTTCCCAATCACACGTTGGACCATATTATGGGTTTCCCATGCATGTTCTAGATGAAGGAAGAATCCCTTAAACCTGGAAATTTGGGACCCATGGAATGGGTACCATGCAGTATGACTTCAAAGGGTCTGCGTTTGCTCACCAAACCTCACCAATGCTATCAGCCCGAAGTGCCCAGCCTTATGTCTCACCCAGCTCTGGGTGTAGATGTGGTAAATCCAGGTTGCATCACAAGCCCTGAATGAATTATTTAAGAATTGCTCTCTATTTCACTGTCATTTTGTTTTGTTTTTGAAATTCATTTTGATAATGGGATTTATCGGATTTTCACTGCTGCGTTTAGGCCGCTGTACACACGCTTGATTTCCTTATGGAGACATATAAATCCATGGGTTTTAAGATTCTTACTTGTCAGGTATCTTGCCAGGCGTTGAATATGGGGTGTTGAGTCCATTTCGTTGAGCAAGGAGTAGGTCTTGTCTATTATATATTTGGCTTATGGAATGGTATCTGTGCTAATTTCAATCTCTGGTTTTATGCAGCACCACAACTCACCTTTCCCCATAAGCAAGCATAAGTTGGTTTTCTAAATTTGAGACCCTGTTCTGTTTTGTAATTCAGTTCATGGGTAGCCAAGTTTACATTCCGTGTATTAGTGATATCTTATGATGTTTCTTTTTCTGTGTGACTTATTTCTCGTAGAATCATCATACCTGAATCCACTCATTATGCCGCTACGGGCCTGATGACGTAGATTGCATTGCTGAGTGATATTCCATTGTACGTGCGTACCACAACTTCTTTATCCATTTTTTACTTTCTGGGATATTTTACTTGTTCCGTAGACGAGGTTCTTGTAAACAGAGCCGTCCCGAACTCTGGGGTGGCTGTGTGTTTTTGATTTTAATTTCCCGAAGCTATAGGAACATAAGTGGAAGTGCCATAGGCTGTGTTGCTTTGTTTCCTACGTGTTTCTGGAAACACCATACACTTCTCCAGAGTGGCTGTTGGCAATTTACATCCCGCCCATCAGCATGACAAGGCTCCCTGTTCTCCATGACCTGTCCTGCCTTTCTGGATTTTACACTTTTTTCACATTTACCTTTTGACCCGGGGGGCAGTGAGACTTCATTGTAGTGCAGATTTCCTTTACACGCTTGCTTGGTTGGCCAAAAAGGCGTATGCATTTTTTCCTGAATATATTCAGGAAAAAACGCATACGCCCTTTTTGGCCAAGTGCATCGTTGTCGACATTCTGCCTCTTTTCCTATGCTTTTAGTACAATTCCAGTCTACCCCCTGAAATCGTTTTCCTGAAATTCTGCCCCGCTTTCAAGTCCTCTTCGAAGACTTACTTCAATACATTTTTGGACGATAGCTGTCATTCATAACTCTGCAGGTTTGTGAATTACAGTGCCCCTGAGCTCCTTTCTTCAACTCGCTTTCTTGTGAGCTGGCCGCAAAACCGCAGGATTGCTTCAGGCCCTAATCTCTTTCCGGCAGGGCACGCTGAGCCTTTGGTTAATTCCTCTTCCTGGTGGGAAATGGGCTTTCAATTTGCCCGTGCAGACACCTACAGCTAGTCTCTCATTGGTTCTCCCTATGCCTGTTCATCTTGCGCAGAAATTGCAAACTGTGCGAAATAGGAGGTTAAAGACACTAACTCTCCAAGTGGGGAGAGTGTTAGTAAAGCGTCTGGAATGGTGAACCCGAGTACCAGGGGACGAAAACTGAGATGCATTTTAAAACGTTTCCCAATCACACGGCGGACGATAGTCTGGGTTTCCAATGCATGTTTTAGCTGAAGGAAGAATCCCTTCAACCTGGAGAGTTGGGACCCATGGAATGGGTACCATGCAGTATGACTTCAAAGGGTCTGCGTTAGCTCACCGAACCTCACCAATGCTATCAGCCCGAAGTGTCCAGCCTTATGTCTCACCCAGCTCTGGGTGTAGATGTGGTAAATCCAGGTTGCATCACAAGCCCTGAATGAATTATTTAAGAATTGCTCTCTATTTCACTATCATTGTGTTTTGTTTTTGAAATTCATTTTGATAATGGGATTTATCGGATGTTCACTGCTGCATTTAGGCCGCTGTACACACGCTTGATTTGCTTATGGAGACATATAAATCCATGGGTTTTAAGATTCTTACTTGTCAGGTATATTCCCAGGCCTTGAATATGGGGTGTTGAGTCCATTTCGTTGAGCAAGGAGTAGGTCTTGTCTATTATATATTTGGCTTATGGAACTGTATCTGTGCTAATTTCAATCTCTGGTTTTATGCAGCACCCCAACTCACCTTTCCCCATAAGCAAGCATAAGTTGGTTTTCTAAATTTGAGACCCTGTTCTGTTTTGTAATTCAGTTCATGTGTAGCCAAGTTTACATTCCGTGTATTAGTGATATCTTATGATGTTTCTTTTTCTGTGTGAATTATTTCTCGTAGAATCATCGTACCTGAATCCACTCATTATGCCGATAGGGACCTGATGACGTAGATTTCATTGCTGAGTGATATTCCGTTGTACGTGCATACCACAACTTCTTTATCCATTTTTTGCTTTCTCGGATATTTAACTTGTACCGTAGACGAGGTTCTTGTAAACAGAGCCATCCCAAATTTTGGGGTGGCTGTGTCTTTTTGATTTTAATTTCCCTAAGCTATAGGACCATAAGTGGAAGTGACATAGGCTGTGTTGCTTTGTTTCCTACGTGTTTCAGGATACACCATACATTTCTCCAGAGTGGCTGTTGGCAATTTACATCCCGCCCATCAGCATAACAAGGCTCCCTGTTCTCCAAGACCTGTCCTGCCTTTCTGGATTTTACACTTTTTTCAGATGGCCCTTTTGACCGGGGGGCAGTGAGACTTCATTGTAGTGCCGATTTCATTTACACGCTTGCTTGGTTGGCCAAAAAGTGCGTTTGCGTTTTTTCCTGAATATATTCAGGAAAAAACGCATATGCCCTTTTTAGCCAAGTGCATCATTGTCGACATTCTGCCTGTTTTCCTATTCTTTAAGTGCAATTGCAGTCTACCCCCTGAAATCGTTTTCCTGAAATTCTGCCCCGTTTTCAACTCCTCTTCGAAGACTTACTTCAGTACATTTTTGGACGATAGCTGTCATTCATATCTCTGCAGGTTTGTGAATTACAGTGCCCCTGAGCTCCTTTCTTCAACTCGCTTTCTTGTGACCTGGCCGCAAAACCGCAGGATTGCTTCAGGCCCTAATCTGTTTCTGGCAGGGCACGGTGAGCCTTTTGTTAATTCCTCTTCCTGGTGGGAAATGAGCGTCCCATTTGCCCGTGCAGACACCTACATCTAGTCTCTCATTGGTTCTCTCTATTCCTGTTCATCTTGCGCAGGAATTGCAAAGTGTGCCAAACAGGAGGTGAAAGGCACTGACTCTCCAAGTGGGGAGAGTGTAGGTAAAGCGTCTGGAATGGTGAACCCGAGTACCAGGGGACCAAAACTGAGATGCATTGAAAACGTTTCCCAGTCACACGGTGGACCATACTCTGGGTTTCCCTTGCATGTTTTAGCTGAAGGAAGAATCCCTTAAACCTGAAGAATTGGGACCCATGGAATGGGTATCATGCAGTATGACTTCAAAGGGTCTGACTTTGCTCACCGAACCTCACCAATGCTATCAGCGCGAAGAGTCCAGCCTTATGTCTCACCCAGCTCTGGGTGTAGATGTGGGAAATCCAGGTGGCATCACAAGCCCTGAATGAATTATTTAAGAATTGCTCTCTATTTCACTGTCATTGTGTTTTGTTTTTGAAATTTATTTTGATAATGGGATGTCCACTGTTGCGTTTAGGCCGCTGTACACACGCTTGATTTCCTTATGGAGACATATAAATCCATGGGTTTTAAGATTCTTACTTGGCAGGTATCTTCCCAGGCGTTGAATATGGGGTGTTGAGTCCATTTCGTTGAGCAAGGAGTAGGTCTTGTCTATTATATATTTGGCTTATGGAAAGGTATCTGTGCTAATTTCAATCTCTGGTTTTATGCAGCACCCCAACTCACCTTTCCCCATAAGCAAGCATAAGTTGTTTTTCTAAACTTGAGACCCTGTTCTGTTTTGTAATTCAGTACATGTTTAGCCAAGTTTACATTCCGTGTATTAGGGATATCTTATGATGTTTCTTTTTCTGTGTGACTTATTTCTCGTAGAATCTTCATACCTGAATCCACTCATTATGCCGCTACGGGCCTGATGACGTAGATTTCATTGCTGAGTGATATTCCACTGTACGTGCGTACCACAACTTCTTTATCCATTTTTTGCTTTCTTGGATATTTAACTTGTACCGTAGATGAAGTTCTTGTAAACAGAGCCGTCCCAAACTTTGGGGTGGCTGTGTCTTTTTGATTTTAATTTCCCTAAGCTATAGGTCCATAAGTGGAAGTGCCAAAGGCTGTGTTGGTTTGTTTCCTACGTGTTTCAGGAAACACCATACACTTCTCCAGAGTGGCTGTTGGCAATTTCCATCCCGCCCATTAGCATAACAAGGCTCCCTGTTCTCCATGACCTTTCCTGCCTTTCTGGATTTTACACTTTTTTCAGATGGCCCTTTTGACCAGGGGGCAGTGAGACTTCATTGTAGTGCCGATTTCATTTACACGCTTGCTTGGTTGGCCAAAACGTGCGTTTGCGTTTTTTCCTGTATATATTCAGGAAAAAACGCGTATGCCCTTTTTAGCCAAGCGCATCATTGTCGACATTCTGCCTCTGTTCCTATGCTTTAAGCGCAATTCCAGTCTACCCCCTGAAATCGATTTCCTGAAATTCTGCCCCGCTTTCAAGTCCTCTTCGAAGACTTACATCAGTACATTTTGGACGATAGCTGTAATTCATAAGTCTGCAGGTTTGTGAATTACAGTGCCCCTGAGCTCCTTTCTTCAACTCGCTTTCTTGTGAGCTGGCCGCAAAACCGCAGGATTGCTTCAGGCCCTAATCTCTTTCCGGCAGGGCACGCTGAGCCTTTGTTTAATTCCTCTTCCTGGTGGGAAATGAGCATTCCATTTGCCCGTGCAGGCACCTACAGCTAGTCTCTCATTGGTTCTCCCTATTCCTGTACATCTTGCGCAGAAATTGCAAACTGTGCCAAACAGGAGGTTAATGGCACTGACTCTCCAAGTGGGGAGAGTGTTAGTAAAGCGTCTGGAATGATGAACCCGAGTACCAGGGTACGAAAACTGAGATGCATTTGAAAACGTTTTCCGGTCACACAGTGCACTGTACTGTGGGTTTCCCATGCATGTTTTAGCTGAAGGAAGTATCCCTTAAACCTGGAGAGTTGTGACCCATGGAAATGGTACCATGCAGTATGACTTCAAAGGGTCTGCGTGTGCTCACCAAACCTCACCAATGCTATCAGCCCGAAGTGTCCAGCCTTATGTCTCACCCAGCTCTGGGTGTAGATGTGGTAAATCCAGGTTGCATCACAAGCCCTGAATGAATTATTTAAGAATTGCTCTCTATTTCACTGTCATTGTGTTTTGTTTTTGAAATTCATTTTGATAATGGGATTTATCGGATGTTCACTGCTGCGTTTAGGCCACTGTACACACGCTTGTTTTCCTTATGGAGACATATAAATCCATGGGTTTTAAGATTCTTACTTGTCAGGTATCTTCCCAGGCGTTGAATATGGGGTGTTGAGTCCATTTCGTTGAGCAAGGAGTAGGTCTTGTCTATTATATATTTGCCTTATGGAACGGTATCTGTGCTAATTTCAATCTCTGGTTTTATGCAGCACCCCAACTCACCTTTCCCCATAAGCAAGCATAAGTTGGTTTTCTAAATTTGAGACCCTGTTCTGTTTTGTAATTCAGTTCATGTGTAGCCAAGTTTACATTCGGTGTATTAGTGATATCTTATGATGTTTCTTTTTCTGTGTGACTTATTTCTCGTAGAATCATCATACCTGAATCCACTCATTATGCCGCTACGGGCCTGATGACGTAGATTTCATTGCTGAGTGATATTCCATTGTACGTGCGTACCACAACATCTTTATGCATTTTTTGCTTTCTGGGATATTTAACTTGTACCGTAGACGAGGTTGTTGTAAACAGAGCCGTCAAAAATTTTGGGGTGGCTGTATCTTTTTGATTTTAATTTCCCTAAGCTATAGGACCATAAGTGGAAGTGCCATACTCTGTGTTGCTTTGTTTCCTACGTGTTTCAGGAAACACCATACACTTCTCCAGAGTGGTTGTTGGCAGTTTACATCCCGCCCATCAGCATAACAAGTCTCCCTGTTCTCCATGACCTGTCCTGCCTTTCTGGATTTTACACTTTTATCAGATGGCCCTTTTGACCGGGAGGCAGTGAGACTTCATTGTAGTGCAGATTTCCATTACACGCTTGCTTGGTTGGCCAAAAAGGGCGTATGCGTTTTTTCCTGAATATATTCAGGAAAAAACGCATACGCCCTTTTTGGCCAAGTGCATCATTGTCGACATTCTGCCTCTTTTCCTATGCTTTTAGTACAATTCCAGTCTACCCCCTGAAATCGTTTTCTTGAAATTCTGCCCCGCTTTCAAGTCCTCTTCGAAGACTTACTTCAATACATTTTTGGACGATAGCTGTCATTCATAACTATGCAGGTTTCTGAATTACACTGCCCCTGAGCTCTTTTCTTCAACTAGCTTTCTTGTGAGCTGGCCACAAAACCGCAGGATTGCTTCAGGCCATAATCTCTTTCTGGCAGGGCACGCTGAGCTTTTGGTTAATTCCTCTTCCTGGTGGGAAATGAGCGTTCCATTTGCCCGTGCAGACACCTACAGCTAGTCTCTCATTGGTTCTCCCTATTCCTGTTCATCTTGCGCAGAAATTGCAAACTGTGCCAAACAGGAGGTTAAAGGCACTGACTCTCCAAGTGGGGATAGTGTTAGTAAAGCGTCTGGAATGGTGAAACCGAGCACCAGGGGACGAAACCTGAGATGCATTTGAAAACGTTTCCCGGTCACACAGTGCACTGTACTGTGGGTTTCACATGCATGTTTTAGCTGAAGGAAGTATCCCTTAAACCTGGAGAGTTGGGACCCATGGAATGGGTACCATGCAGTATGACTTCAAAGGGTCTGCGTTTGGTCACCGAACCTCACCAATGCTATCAGCCCGAAGTGTCCAGCCTTATGTCTCACCCAGCTCTGGGTGTAGATGTGGTAAATCCAGGTTGCATCAGAAGCCCTGAATGAATTATTTAAGAATTGCTCTCTATTTCACTGTCATTGTGTTTTGTTTTTGAAATTCATTTTGATAATGGGATTTATCGGATTTTCACTGCTACGTTTAGGTCGCTGTACACACGCTTGATTTCCTTATGGAGACATATAAATCCATGGGTTTTAAGATTCTTACTTGTCAGGTATCTTCCCAGGCGTTAAATATGGGGTGTTGAGTCCATTTCGTTGAGCAAGGAGTAGGTCTTGTCTATTACATATTTGGCTTAAGGAACGGTATCTGTGCTAATTTCAATCTCTGGTTTTATGCAGCACACCAACTCACTTTTCCCCATAAGCAAGCGTATGTTGGTTTTCTAAATTTGAGACCCTATTCTGTTTTCTAATTCAGTTCATGTGTAGCCAAGGTTACATTCCTTGTATTAGTGATATCTTATGATGTTTCTTTTTCTGTGTGACTTATTTCTCGTAGAATCATCGTACCTGAATCCACTGATTATGCCGATCGGACCTGATGACGTAGATTTCATTGCTGAGTGATATTCCACTCTACGTGCGTACCACAACTTCTTTATGCATTTTTTGCTTTCTTGGATATTTAACTTGTACCGTAGACGAGGTTCTTGTAAACAGAGCCGTCCCAAACTTTGGGGTGGCTGTGTGTTTTTGATTTTAATTTCCCTAAGCTATAGGACCATAAGTGGAAGTACCATAGGCTGTGTTGCTTTGTTTCCTACGTGTTTCAGGAAACACCATACACTTCTCCAGAGTGGCTATTGGCAATTTACATCCCGCTCATCAGCATAACAAGGCTCCCTGTTCTCCATTACCTGTCCTGCCTTTCCGGATTTTACACTTTTTTCAGATGGCCCTCTTGACCACGGGGCAGTGAGACTACATTGTAGTGCCGATTTCATTTACACGCTTGCTTGGTTGGCCAAAAAGTGCGTTTGCGTTTTTTCCTGAATATATTCAGGAAAAAACGCATATGCCCTTTTTAGCCAAGTGCAGCATTGTAGACATTCTGCCTCTGTTCCTATGCTTTAAGCGCATTTCCAGTCTACCCCCTGAAATCGTGTTCCTGAAATTCTGCCCCGCTTTCAAGTCCTCTTCAAAGACTTACTTCAGTACATTTTGGACGATAGCTGTCATTCATAACTCTGCAGGTTTGTGAATTACAGTGCCCCTGAGCTCCTTTCTTCAACTCGCTTCCTTGTGAGCTGGCCGCCAAACCGCAGGACTGCTTCAGGCCCTAATCTGTTTCCGGCAGGCCACGCTGAGCCTTTGGTTAATTCCTCTTCCTAGAGGGAAATGAGTGTTCCATTTGCCCGTGCAGACACCTACAGCTAGTCTCTCATTGGTTCTCCCTATTCCTGTTCACCTTGCGCAGAAATTGCAAACTGTGCCAAACAGGAGGTGAAAGGCACTGCCTCTCCAAGTGAGGAGAGTGTTAGTAGAGCGTCTGGAATGGTGAACCCGAGTACCAGGGGACGAAAACTGAGATGCATTTGAAAACGTTTCCCAGTCACACAGTGCACTGTACTGTGGGTTTCCCATGCATGTTTTAGCTGAAGGAAGAATCCCTTAAACCTTGATTGTTGGGACCCATGGAATGGGTACCATGCAGTATGACTTCTAAGGGTTTGCGTTTGCTCATCGAACCTCACAAATGCTATCAGCCCGAAGTGTCCAGTCTTATGTCTCACCCAGCTCTGGGTGTAGATGTCGTAAATCCAGGTTGCATCACAAGCCCTGAATGAATTATTTAAGTATTGCTCTCTATTTCACTCTCATTGTGTTTTGTTTTTGAAATTCATTTTGATAATGGATTTATCGGATGTTCACTGCTGCGTTTAGGCCGCTGTACACACGCTTGATTTCCTTATGGAGATATATAAATCCATGGGTCTTACGATTCTTTCTTGTCAGGTATCTTCCCAGGCGTTGAATATGGGGTGTTGAGTCCATTTCGTTGAGCAAGGAGTAGGTCTTGTCTATTATATATTTGCCTTATGAAACGGTATCTGTGCTAATTTCAATCTCTGGTTTTATGCAGCACCCCAACTCAACTTTCCCCATAAGCAAGCATAAGTTGGTTTTCTAAATTTGAGACCCTGTTCTGTTTTGTAATTCACTTCATGTGTAGCCAAGTTTACATTCCGTGTATTAGTGATATCTTATGATGTTTCTTTTTCTGTGTGACTTATTTCTCGTAGAATCATCATACCTGAATCCACTCATTATGCCGCTATGGGCCTGATGACGTAGATTTCATTGCTGAGTGATATTCCATTGTACGTGCGTACCACTACATCTTTATGCATTTTTTGCTTTCTGGGATATTTAACTTGTGCCGTAGACGAGGTTGTTGTAAACAGAGCCGTCCCAAACTTTGGGGTGGCTGTGTCTTTTTGATTTTAATTTCCCTAAGCTATAGGACCATAAGTGGAAGTGCCATAGGCTGTGTTGCTTTGTTTCCTACGTGTTTCAGGAAACACCATACACTTCTCCAGAGTGGTTGTTGGCAATTTACATCCCGTCCATCAGCAAAACAAGGCTCTTTGTTCTCCATGACCTGTCCTGCCTTTCTGGATTTTACACTTTTTTCAGATGGCCCTTTTGACCGGGGGTCAGTGAGAGTTCATTGTAGTGAAGATTTCCTTTACACGCTTGCTTGGTTGGCGAAAAAGTGCGTATGCGTTTTTTCCTGAATGTATTCAGGAAAAAACGCATACGCCCTTTTTGGCCAAGTGCATCATTGTCGACATTCTGCCTCTTTTCCTATGCTTTAAGTGCAATTCCAGTCTACCCCGTGAAATCGTTTTCCTGAAATTTTGCCCCGCTTTCCAGTCCTCTTCGAAGACTTACTTCAGTACATTTTTGGACGATAGCTGTCATTCATAACTCTGCAAGTTTGTGAATTACAGTGCCCCTGATCTCCTTTCTTCAACTCGCTTGCTTGTGAGCTGGCCGCAAAACCGCAGGATTGCTTCAGGCCCTAATCTGTGTCCGGCAGGGCAGGCTGAGCCATTGGTTAATTCCTCTTCCTGGTGCGAAATGAGCGTTCCATTTGCCCGTGCAGACACCTACAGCTAGTCTCTCATTGGTTCTCCCTATGCCTGTTCATCTTGCGCAGAAATTGCAAACTGTGCCAAACAGGAGGTTAAAGACACTGACTCTCCAAGTGGGGAGAGTGTTAGTAAAGCGTCTGGAATGGGGAACCCGAGTACCAGGGTACGAAAACTGTGATGCATTTGAAAACGTTTCCCAATCACATGGCGGTCGATACTCTGCGTTTCCCATGCATGTTTTAGCTGAAGGAAGAATCCCTTAAACCTGGAGAGTTGGGACCCATGGAATGGGTACCATACAGGATGACTTCAAAGGGTCTGCGTTTGCTCACCGAACCTCACCAATGCTATCAGCCCGAAGGGTCCTGCCTTATGTCTCACCCAGCTCTGGGTGTAGATGTGGTAAATCCAGGTTGCATCACAAGCCCTGAATGAATGATTTAAGAATTGCTCTCTATTTCACTGTCATTGTGTTTTGTTTTTGAAATTTATTTAGATAATGGGATTTATCGGATTTTCACTGCTCCGTTTAGGCTGCTGTACACACGCTTGTTTTCCTTATGGAGACATATAAATAAATGCTTTTTAAGATTCTTATTTGTCAGGTATCTTCCCAGGCGTTGAATATGGGGTGTTGAGTCCATTTCGTTGAGCAAGGAGTAGGTCTTGTCTATTATATATTTGGCTTATGGAACGGTATCTGTGCTAATTTCAATCTCTGGTTTTATGCAGCACCCCAACTCACCTTTTCCCATAAGCAAGCATAAGTTGGTTTTCTAAATTTGAGACCCTGTTCTGTTTTGTAATTCAGTTTATGTGTAGCCAACTTTACATTCCGTGTATTAGTGATATCTTATGATGTTTTTTTTTCTGTGTGACTTATTTCTCGTAGAATCATCGTACCTGAATCCACTCATTATGCCGCTACGGGCCTGATGACGTAGATTTCATTGCTGAGTGATATTCCATTGTACGTGCGTACCACAACTTCTTTATCCATTTTTTGCTTTCTTGCATATTTAACTTGAACCATAGACGAGGTTCTTGTAAACATAGCCGTCCCAAACTTTCGGCTGGCTGTGTGTTTTTGATGTTAATTTCCCTAAGCTATAGGACCATAAGTGGAAGTGCCATAGGCTGTGTTGCTTTGTTTCCTACGTGTTTCAGGATACACCATACACTTCTCCAGAGTGGCTGTTGGCAATTTACATCCCGCCCATCAGCATAACAAGTCTCCCTGTTCTCCATGACCTGTCCTGCCTTTCTGGATTTTACACTTTTTTCAGATGGCCCTTTTGACCGGGGAGCAGTGAGACTTCATTGTAGTGCAGATTTCTTTACACGCTTGCTTGGTTGGCCAAAAAGTGCGTATGCGTTTTATCCTGAATATATTCAAGAAAAAACGCATATGCCCTATTTGGCCAAGTGCATCATTGTCGACATTCTGCCTCTTTTCCTATGCTTTAAGTGCAATTCCAGTCTACCCCCTGAAATCTTTTTCCTGAAATTTTGCCCCGCTTTCAAGTCCTCTTCGATGACTTACTTCAATACATTTTTGGACGACAGTCTGTCATTCATAACTCTGCCTGTTTGTGAATTACAGTGCCCCTGAGCTCCTTTCTTCAACTCGCTTTCTTGTGAGCTGGCCGCAAAACCGCAGGATTGCTTCAGGCCCTAATATGTTTCCGGCAGGGCATGCTGAGCCTTTGGTTAATTCCTCTTCCTGGTGGGAAATGAGCGTTCCATTTGCCCTTGCAGACACCTACAGCTAGTCTCTCATTGGTTCTCCCAATTCCTGTTCATCTTGCGCAGAAATTGCAAACTTTGGCAAACAGGAGGTTAAAGTCCCTGACTCTCCAAGTGGGGAGAGTGTTAGTAAAGCTTCTGGAATGGTGAACCCGAGTACCAGGGTTCGAAAACTGAGATGCATTTGAAAACGTTTCCCAATCCACGGTGGACGATAGTCTGGGTTTCCCATGCATGTTTTAGCTGAAGGAAGAATCCCTTAAACCTGGAGAGTTGGGACCCATGGAATGGGTACCATGCATTATGACTTCCAAGGGTCTGCGTTTGCTCACCGAACCTCACCAATGCTATCAGCCCGAAGTGTCCAGCCTTATGTCTCACCCAGCTCTGGGTGTAGATGTGGTAAATCCAGGTTGCATCACAAGCCCTGAATGAATTATTTAAGAATTGCTCTCTATTTCACTGTCATTGTGTTTTGTTTTTGAAATTCATTTTGATAATGGGATTTATCGGATTTTCACTGCTGCGTTTAGGCCGCTGTACACACGCTTGATTTCCTTATGGAGACATATAAATCCATGGGTTTTAAGATTCTTACTTGTCAGGTATCTTGCCAGGCGTTGAATATGGGGTGTTGAGTCCATTTCGTTGAGCAAGGAGTAGGTCTTGTCTATTATATATTTGGCTTATGGAACGGTATGTGTGCTAATTTCAATATCTGGTTTTATGCAGCACCCCAACTCACCTTTCCCCATAAGCAAGCATAAGTTGGTTTTCTAAACTTGAGACCCTGTTCTGTTTTGTAATTCAGTACATGTGGAGCCAAGTTTACATTCCGTGTATTAGGTATATCTTATGATGTTTCTTTTTCTGTGTGACTTATTTCTCGTAGAATCATCATACCTGAATCCACTCATTATGCCGTTAGGGACCTGATGACGTAGATTTCATTGCTGAGTGATATTCCATTGTACGTGCGTACCACAACTTCTTTATCCATTTTATGCTTTCTTGGATATTTAACTTGTACCGAAGACGAGGTTCTTGTAAACAGAGCCGTCCTAAACTTTGGGGTGGCTGTGTCTTTTTGATTTTAATTTCCCTAAGCTATAGGACCATAAGTGGAAGTGCCATAGGCTGTGTTGCTTTGTTTCCTACGTGTTTCAGGTAACACCATACAGTTCTCCAGAGTGGCTGTTGGCAATTTACATCCCGCCCATCAGTATAACAAGGCTCCCTCTTCTCCATTACCTGTCCTGCCTTTCTGGATTTTACACTTTTTTCAGATGGCCCTTTTGACCGGGGGTCAGTGAGACTTCATTGTAGTGCCGATTTCATTTACACGCTTGCTTGGTTGGCCAAAAAGTGCGTTTGCGTTTTTTCCTGAATATATTCAGGAAAAAACGCATATGCCCTTTTTAGCCAAGTGCATCATTGTCTACATTCTGCTTCTGTTCCTATGCTTTAAGCGCAATTCCAGTCTACCCCCTGAAATCGTTTTCCTGAAATTCTGCCCCGCTTTCAAGTCCTCTTCGAAGACTTACATCAGTACATTTTGGACGATAGCTGTCATTCATAACTCTGCAGGTTTGTGAATTACAGTCCCCCTGAGCTCCTTTCTTCAACTCGCTTCCTTGTGAGCTGGCCGCCAAACGGCAGGATTGCTTCAGGCCCTAATCTGTTTCCGGCAGGGCACGCTGAGCCTTTGGATATTTCCTCTTCCTGGTGGGAAATGAGCGGTCCATTTGCCCGTGCAGACACCTACAGCTAGTCTCTCATTGGTTCTCCCTATTCCTGTTCATCTTGCGCAGAAATTGCAAACTGTGCCAAACAGTAGGTGAAAGGCACTGACTCTCCAAGTGAGGAGAGTGTTAGTAAAGCGTCTGGAATGGTGAACCCGAGTACCAGGGGACGAAAACTGAGATGCATTTGAAAACGTTTCCTGGTCACACAGTGCACTGTACTGCGGGTTTCCCATGCATGTTTTAGCTGAAGGAAGAATCCCTTAAACCTGGAGAGTTGGGACCCATGGAATGGGTACCATGCAGTATGACTTCAAAGGGTCTGCATTTGCTCACCGAACCTCACAAATGCTATCAGCCCGAAGTGTCCAGCCTTATGTCTCACCCAGCTCTGGGTGTAGATGTGGTAAATCCAGTTTGCCTCACAAGCCCTGAATGAATTATTTAAGAATTGCTCTGTATTTCACTGTCATTTTTTTTTTGTTTTTGAAATTTATTTTGGTAAGGCACTTTCTCGGATGTTCACTGCTGCGTTTAGGCCGCTGTACACACGCTTGAGTTCCTTATGGAGACATATAAATCCATGGGTTTTAAGATTCTTTCTTGTCAGGTATCTTCCCAGGCGTTGAATATGGGGTGTTGTGTCCATTTCGTTGAGCAAGGAGTAGGTCTTGTCTATTATATATTTGGCTTATGGAACGGTATCTGTGCTAATTTCAATCTCTGGTTTTATGCAACACCCCAACTCACCTTTCCCCATAAGCCAGCATAAGTTGGTTTTCTAAATTTGAGACCCTGTTCTGTTTTGTAATTCAGTTCATGTGTAGCCAAGTTTACATTCCGTGTATTAGAGATATCTTATGATGTTTCTTTTTCTGTGTGACTTATTTCTTGTAGAATCATCGTACCTGAATCCACTCATTATGCCGCTAGGGACCTGATGACGTAGATTTCATTTCTGAGTGATATTCCATTGTACGTGCGTACCACAACTTCTTTATCCATTTTTTGCTTTCTTGGATATTTAACTTGTACCGTAGATGACGTTCTTGTAAACAGAGCCGTCCCAAATTTTGGGGTGGCTGTGTGTTTTTGATTTTAATTTCCCTAAGCTATAGGACCATAAGTGGAAGTGCCATAGGCTGTGTTGCTTTGTTTCCTACCTGTTCCAGGAAACACCATACACTTCTCCAGAGTGGCTGTTGGCAATTTACATCCGCCCATCAGCATAACAAGGCTCCCTGTTCTCCATGACCTGTCCTGCCTTTCTGGATTTTACACTTTTTTCAGATGGCCCTTTTGACCGGGGGGCAGTGAGACTTCATTGTAGTGCAGATTTCCTTTACACGCTTGCTTGGTTGGCCAAAAAGGGCGTATGCGTTTTTTCCTGAATATATTCAGGAAAAAACGCATACGCCCTTTTTGGCCAAGTGCATCATTGTCGACATTCTGCCTGTTTTCCTATTCTTTAAGTGCAATTGCAGTCTACCCCCTGAAATCTTTTTCCTGAAATTCTGCCCCGTTTTCAACTCCTCTTCGAAGACTTACTTCAGTACATTTTTGGACGATAGCTGTCATTCATATCTCTGCAGGTTTGTGAATTACAGTGCCCCTGAGCTCCTTTCTTCAACTCGCTTTCTTGTGACCTGGCCGCAAAACCGCAGGATTGCTTCAGGCCCTAATCTGTTTCTGGCAGGGCACGGTGAGCCTTTTGTTAATTCCTCTTCCTGGTGGGAAATGAGCGTCCCATTTGCCCGTGCAGACACCTACATCTAGTCTCTCATTGGTTCTCTCTATTCCTGTTCATCTTGCGCAGGAATTGCAAAGTGTGCCAAACAGGAGGTGAAAGGCACTGACTCTCCAAGTGGGGAGAGTGTTAGTAAAGCGTCTGGAATGGTGAACCCGAGTACCAGGGGACCAAAACTGAGATGCATTGAAAACGTTTCCCAGTCACACGGTGGACCATACTCTGGGTTTCCCTTGCATGTTTTAGCTGAAGGAAGAATCCCTTAAACCTGAAGAGTTGGGACCCATGGAATGGGTATCATGCAGTATGACTTCAAAGGGTCTGACTTTGCTCACCGAACCTCACCAATGCTATCAGCGCGAAGAGTCCAGCCTTATGTCTCACCCAGCTCTGGGTGTAGATGTGGTAAATCCAGGTGGCATCACAAGCCCTGAATGAATTATTTAAGAATTGCTCTCTATTTCACTGTCTTTGTGTTTTGTTTTTGAAATTTATTTTGATAATGGGATTTATCGGATGTCCACTGTTGCGTTTAGGCCGCTGTACACACGCTTGATTTCCTTATGGAGACATATAAATCCATGGGTTTTAAGATTCTTACTTGGCAGGTATCCTCCCAGGCGTTGAATATGGGGTGTTGAGTCCATTTCGTTGAGCAAGGAGTAGGTCTTGTCTATTATATATTTGGCTTATGGAAAGGTATCTGTGCTAATTTCAATCTCTGGTTTTATGCAGCACCCCAACTCACCTTTCCCCATAAGCAAGCATAAGTTGTTTTTCTAAACTTGAGACCCTGTTCTGTTTTGTAATTCAGTACATGTTTAGCCAAGTTTACATTCCGTGTATTAGGGATATCTTATGATGTTTCTTTTTCTGTGTGACTTATTTCTCGTAGAATCTTCATACCTGAATCCACTCATTATGCCGCTACGGGCCTGATGACGTAGATTTCATTGCTGAGTGATATTCCACTGTACGTGCGTACCACAATTTCTTTATCCATTTTTTGCTTTCTTGGATATTTAACTTGTACCGTAGATGAAGTTCTTGTAAACAGAGCCGTCCCAAACTTTGGGGTGGCTGTGTCTTTTTGATTTTAATTTCCCTAAGCTATAGGTCCATAAGTGGAAGTGCCAAAGGCTGTGTTGGTTTGTTTCCTACGTGTTTCAGGAAACACCATACACTTCTCCAGAGTGGCTGTTGGCAATTTCCATCCCGCCCATTAGCATAACAAGGCTCCCTGTTCTCCATGACCTTTCCTGCCTTTCTGGATTTTACACTTTTTTCAGATGGCCCTTTTGACCAGGGGGCAGTGAGACTTCATTGTAGTGCCGATTTCATTTACACGCTTGCTTGGTTGGCCAAAACGTGCGTTTGCGTTTTTTCCTGTATATATTCAGGAAAAAACGCGTATGCCCTTTTTAGCCAAGTGCATCATTGTCGACATTCTGCCTCTGTTCCTATGCTTTAAGCGCAATTCCAGTCTACCCCCTGAAATCGATTTCCTGAAATTCTGCCCCGTTTCAAGTCCTCTTCGAAGACTTACATCAGTACATTTTGGACGATAGCTGTAATTCATAACTCTGCAGGTTTGTGAATTGCAGTGCCCCTGAGCTCCTTTCTTCAACTCGCTTTCTTGTGAGCTGGCCGCAAAACCGCAGGATTGCTTCAGGCCCTAATCTCTTTCCGGCAGGGCACGCTGAGCCTTTGTTTAATTCCTCTTCCTGGTGGGAAATGAGCATTCCATTTGCCCGTGCAGGCACCTACAGCTAGTCTCTCATTGGTTCTCCCTATTCCTGTACATCTTGCGCAGAAATTGCAAACTGTGCCAAACAGGAGGTTAATGGCACTGACTCTCCAAGTGGGGAGAGTGTTAGTAAAGCGTCTGGAATGATGAACCCGAGTACCAGGGGACGAAAACTGAGATGCATTTGAAAACGTTTCCCGGTCACACAGTGCACTGTACTGTGGGTTTCCCATGCATGTTTTAGCTGAAGGAAGTATCCCTTAAACCTGGAGAGTTGTGAGCCATGGAAATGGTACCATGCAGTATGACTTCAAAGGGTCTGCGTGTGCTCACCAAACCTCACCAATGCTATCAGCCCGAAGTGTCCAGCCTTATGTCTCACCCAGCTCTGGGTGTAGATGTGGTAAATCCAGGTTGCATCACAAGCCCTGAATGAATTATTTAAGAATTGCTCTCTATTTCACTGTCATTGTGTTTTGTTTTTGAAATTCATTTTGATAATGGGATTTATCGGATGTTCACTGCTGCGTTTAGGCCGCTGTACACACGCTTGTTTTCCTTATGGAGACATATAAATCCATGGGTTTTAAGATTCTTACTTGTCAGGTATCTTCCCAGGCGTTGAATATGGGGTGTTGAGTCCATTTCGTTGAGCAAGGAGTAGGTCTTGTCTATTATATATTTGGCTTATGGAACGGTATCTGTGCTAATTTCAATCTCTGGTTTTATGCAGCACCCCAACTCACCTTTCCCCATAAGCAAGCATAAGTTGGTTTTCTAAATTTGAGACCCTGTTCTGTTTTGTAATTCAGTTCATGTGTAGCCAAGTTTACATTCGGTGTATTAGTGATATCTTATGATGTTTCTTTTTCTGTGTGACTTATTTCTCGTAGAATCATCATACCTGAATCCACTCATTATGCCGCTACGGGCCTGATGACGTAGATTTCATTGCTGAGTGATATTCCATTGTACGTGCGTACCACAACATCTTTATGCATTTTTTGCTTTCTGGGATATTTAACTTGTACCGTAGACGAGGTTGTTGTAAACAGAGCCGTCAAAAATTTTGGGGTGGCTGTATCTTTTTGATTTTAATTTCCCTAAGCTATAGGACCATAAGTGGAAGTGCCATACTCTGTGTTGCTTTGTTTCCTACGTGTTTCAGGAAACACCATACACTTCTCCAGAGTGGTTGTTGGCAGTTTACATCCCGCCCATCAGCATAACAAGTCTCCCTGTTCTCCATGACCTGTCCTGCCTTTCTGGATTTTACACGTTTTTCAGATGGCCCTTTTGACCGGGAGGCAGTGAGACTTCATTGTAGTGCAGATTTCCTTTACACGCTTGCTTGGTTGGCCATAAAGTGCGTATGCGTTTTTTCCTGAATATATTCAGGAAAAAACGCATACGCCCTTTTTGGCCAAGTGCATCATTGTCGACATTCTGCCTCTTTTCCTATGCTTTAAGTGCAATTCCAGTCTACCCCGTGAAATCGTTTTCCTAAAATTCTGCCCCGCTTTCAAGTCCTCTTTGAAGACTTACTTCAATACATTTTTGGACAATAGCTGTCATTCATAACTATGCAGGTTTCTGAATTACACTGCCCCTGAGCTCTTTTCTTCAACTAGCTTTCTTGTGAGCTGGCCACAAAACCGCAGGATTGCTTCAGGCCATAATCTCTTTCTGGCAGGGCACGCTGAGCTTTTGGTTAATTCCTCTTCCTGGTGGGAAATGAGCGTTCCATTTGCCCGTGCAGACACCTACAGCTAGTCTCTCATTGGTTCTCCCTATTCCTGTTCATCTTGCGCAGAAATTGCAAACTGTGCCAAACAGGAGGTTAAAGGCACTGACTCTCCAAGTGGGGATAGTGTTAGTAAAGCGTCTGGAATGGTGAACCTGAGCACCAGGGGACGAAACCTGTGATGCATTTGAAAACGTTTCCCGGTCACACAGTGCACTGTACTGTGGGTTTCACATGCATGTTTTAGCTGAAGGAAGTATCCCTTAAACCTGGAGAGTTGGGACCCATGGAATGGGTACCATGCAGTATGACTTCAAAGGGTCTGCGTTTGGTCACCGAACCTCACCAATGCTATCAGCCCGAAGTGTCCAGCCTTATGTCTCACCCAGCTCTGGGTGTAGATGTGGTAAATCCAGGTTGCATCAGAAGCCCTGAATGAATTATTTAAGAATTGCTCTCTATTTCACTGTCATTGTGTTTTGTTTTTGAAATTCATTTTGATAATGGGATTTATCGGATTTTCACTGCTACGTTTAGGTCGCTGTACACACGCTTGATTTCCTTATGGAGACATATAAATCCATGGGTTTTAAGATTCTTACTTGTCAGGTATCTTCCCAGGCGTTGAATAAGGGGTGTTGAGTCCATTTCGTTGAGCAAGGAGTAGGTCTTGTCTATTACATATTTGGCTTATGGAACGGTATCTGTGCTAATTTCAATCTCTGGTTTTATGCAGCACACCAACTCACTTTTCCCCATAAGCAAGCATATGTTGGTTTTCTAAATTTGAGACCCTATTCTGTTTTCTAATTCAGTTCATGTGTAGCCAAGGTTACATTCCTTGTATTAGTGATATCTTATGATGTTTCTTTTTCTGTGTGACTTATTTCTCGTAGAATCATCGTACCTGAATCCACTGATTATGCCGATAGGACGTGATGACGTAGATTTCATTGCTGAGTGATATTCCACTGTACGTGCGTACCACAACTTCTTTATGCATTTTTTGCTTTCTTGGATATTTAACTTGTACCGTAGACGAGGTTCTTGTAAACAGAGCCGTCCCAAACTTTGGGGTGGCTGTGTGTTTTTGATTTTAATTTCCCTAAGCTATAGGACCATAAGTGGAAGTGCCATAGGCTGTGTTGCTTTGTTTCCTACGTGTTTCAGGAAACACCATACACTTCTCCAGAGTGGCTATTGGCAATTTACATCCCGCTCATCAGCATAACAAGGCTCCCTGTTCTCCATGACCTGTCCTGCCTTTCCGGATTTTACACTTTTTTCAGATGGCCCTCTTGACCACGGGGCAGTGAGACTACATTGTAGTGCCGATTTCATTTACACGCTTGCTTGGTTGGCCAAAAAGTGCGTTTGCGTTTTTTCCTGAATATATTCAGGAAAAAACGCATATGCCCTTTTTAGCCAAGTGCAGCATTGTAGACATTCTGCCTCTGTTCCTATGCTTTAAGCGCATTTCCAGTCTACCCCCTGAAATCGTGTTCCTGAAATTCTGCCCCGCTTTCAAGTCCTCTTCAAAGACTTACTTCAGTACATTTTGGACGATAGCTGTCATTCATAACTCTGCAGGTTTGTGAATTACAGGGCCCCTGAGCTCCTTTCTTCAACTCGCTTCCTTGTGAGCTGGCCGCCAAACCGCAGGATTGCTTCAGGCCCTAATCTGTTTCCGGCAGGCCACGCTGAGCCTTTGGTTAATTCCTCTTCCTAGAGGGAAATGAGTGTTCCATTTGCCCGTGCAGACACCTACAGCTAGTCTCTCATTGGTTCTCCCTATTCCTGTTCACCTTGCGCAGAAATTGCAAACTGTGCCAAACAGGAGGTGAAAGGCACTGCCTCTCCAAGTGAGGAGAGTGTTAGTAGAGCGTCTGGAATGGTGAACCCGAGCACCAGGGGACGAAAACTGAGATGCATTTGAAAACGTTTCCCAGTCACACAGTGCACTGTACTGTGGGTTTCCCATGCATGTTTTAGCTGAAGGAAGAATCCCTTAAACCTTGATTGTTGGGACCCATGGAATGGGTACCATGCAGTATGACTTCTAAGGGTTTGCATTTGCTCATCGAACCTCACAAATGCTATCAGCCCGAAGTGTCCAGTCTTATGTCTCACCCAGCTCTGGGTGTAGATGTCGTAAATCCAGGTTGCATCACAAGCCCTGAATGAATTATTTAAGTATTGCTCTCTATTTCACTCTCATTGTGTTTTGTTTTTGAAATTCATTTTGATAATGGATTTATCGGATGTTCCCTGCTGCGTTTAGGCCGCTGTCCACACGCTTGATTTCCTTATGGAGATATATAAATCCATGGGTCTTACGATTCTTTCTTGTCAGGTATCTTCCCAGGCGTTGAATATGGGGTGTTGAGTCCATTTCGTTGAGCAAGGAGTAGGTCTTGTCTATTATATATTTGCCTTATGAAACGGTATCTGTGCTAATTTCAATCTCTGGTTTTATGCAGCACCCCAACTCAACTTTCCCCATAAGCAAGCATAAGTTGGTTTTCTAAATTTGAGACCCTGTTCTGTTTTGTAATTCACTTCATGTGTAGCCAAGTTTACATTCCGTGTATTAGTGATATCTTATGATGTTTCTTTTTCTGTGTGACTTATTTCTCGTAGAATCATCATACCTGAATCCACTCATTATGCCGCTATGGGCCTGAAGACGTAGATTTCATTGCTGAGTGATATTCCATTGTATGTGCGTACCACTACATCTTTATGCATTTTTTGCTTTCTGGGATATTTAACTTGTACCGTAGACGAGGTTGTTGTAAACAGAGCCGTCCCAAACTTTGGGGTGGCTGTGTCTTTTTGATTTTAATTTCCCTAAGCTATAGGACCATAAGTGGAAGTGCCATAGGCTGTGTTGCTTTGTTTCCTACGTGTTTCAGGAAACACCATACACTTCTCCAGAGTGGTTGTTGGCAATTTACATCCCGTCCATCAGCAAAACAAGGCTCTTTGTTCTCCATGACCTGTCCTGCCTTTCTGGATTTTACACTTTTTTCAGATGGCCCTTTTGACCGGGGGTCAGTGAGAGTTCATTGTAGTGAAGATTTCCTTTACACGCTTGCTTGGTTGGCGAAAAAGTGCGTATGCGTTTTTTCCTGAATGTATTCAGGAAAAAACGCATACGCCCTTTTTGGCCAAGTGCATCATTGTCGACATTCTGCCTCTTTTCCTATGCTTTAAGTGCAATTCCAGTCTACCCCGTGAAATCGTTTTCCTGAAATTTTGCCCCGCTTTCCAGTCCTCTTCGAAGACTTACTTCAGTACATTTTTGGACGATAGCTGTCATTCATAACTCTGCAAGTTTGTGAATTACAGTGCCCCTGATCTCCTTTCTTCAACTCGCTTGCTTGTGAGCTGGCCGCAAAACCGCAGGATTGCTTCAGGCCCTAATCTGTGTCCGGCAGGGCAGGCTGAGCCATTGGTTAATTCCTCTTCCTGGTGCGAAATGAGCGTTCCATTTGCCCGTGCAGACACCTACAGCTAGTCTCTCATTGGTTCTCCCTATGCCTGTTCATCTTGCGCAGAAATTGCAAACTGTGCCAAACAGGAGGTTAAAGACACTGACTCTCCAAGTGGGGAGAGTGTTAGTAAAGCGTCTGGAATGGGGAACCCGAGTACCAGGGTACGAAAACTGTGATGCATTTGAAAACGTTTCCCAATCACATGGCGGTCGATACTCTGCGTTTCCCATGCATGTTTTAGCTGAAGGAAGAATCCCTTAAACCTGGAGAGTTGGGACCCATGGAATGGGTACCATACAGGATGACTTCAAAGGGTCTGCGTTTGCTCACCGAACCTCACCAATGCTATCAGCCCGAAGGGTCCTGCCTTATGTCTCACCCAGCTCTGGGTGTAGATGTGGTAAATCCAGGTTGCATCACAAGCCCTGAATGAATGATTTAAGAATTGCTCTCTATTTCACTGTCATTGTGTTTTGTTTTTGAAATTTATTTAGATAATGGGATTTATCGGATTTTCACTGCTCCGTTTAGGCTGCTGTACACACGCTTGTTTTCCTTATGGAGACATATAAATAAATGCTTTTTAAGATTCTTATTTGTCAGGTATCTTCCCAGGCGTTGAATATGGGGTGTTGAGTCCATTTCGTTGAGCAAGGAGTAGGTCTTGTCTATTATATATTTGGCTTATGGAACTGTATCTGTGCTAATTTCAATCTCTGGTTTTATGCAGCACCCCAACTCACCTTTTCCCATAAGCAAGCATAAGTTGGTTTTCTAAATTTGAGACCCTGTTCTGTTTTGTAATTCAGTTTATGTGTAGCCAACTTTACATTCCGTGTATTAGTGATATCTTATGATGTTTTTTTTTCTGTGTGACTTATTTCTCGTAGAATCATCGTACCTGAATCCACTCATTATGCCGCTACGGGCCTGATGACGTAGATTTCATTGCTGAGTGATATTCCATTGTACGTGCGTACCACAACTTCTTTATCCATTTTTTGCTTTCTTGCATATTTAACTTGAACCATAGACGAGGTTCTTGTAAACATAGCCGTCCCAAACTTTCGGCTGGCTGTGTGTTTTTGATGTTAATTTCCCTAAGCTATAGGACCATAAGTGGAAGTGCCATAGGCTGTGTTGCTTTGTTTCCTACGTGTTTCAGGATACACCATACACTTCTCCAGAGTGGCTGTTGGCAATTTACATCCCGCCCATCAGCATAACAAGTCTCCCTGTTCTCCATGACCTGTCCTGCCTTTCTGGATTTTACACTTTTTTCAGATGGCCCTTTTGACCGGGGAGCAGTGAGACTTCATTGTAGTGCAGATTTCTTTACACGCTTGCTTGGTTGGCCAAAAAGTGCGTATGCGTTTTATCCTGAATATATTCAAGAAAAAACGCATATGCCCTATTTGGCCAAGTGCATCATTGTCGACATTCTGCCTCTTTTCCTATGCTTTAAGTGCAATTCCAGTCTACCCCCTGAAATCTTTTTCCTGAAATTTTGCCCCGCTTTCAAGTCCTCTTCGATGACTTACTTCAATACATTTTTGGACGACAGTCTGTCATTCATAACTCTGCCTGTTTGTGAATTACAGTGCCCCTGAGCTCCTTTCTTCAACTCGCTTTCTTGTGAGCTGGCCGCAAAACCGCAGGATTGCTTCAGGCCCTAATATGTTTCCGGCAGGGCATGCTGAGCCTTTGGTTAATTCCTCTTCCTGGTGGGAAATGAACGTTCCATTTGCCCTTGCAGACACCTACAGCTAGTCTCTCATTGGTTCTCCCAATTCCTGTTCATCTTGCGCAGAAATTGCAAACTTTGGCAAACAGGAGGTTAAAGGCACTGACTCTCCAAGTGGGGAGAGTGTTAGTAAAGCTTCTGGAATGGTGAACCCGAGCACCAGGGTTCGAAAACTGAGATGCATTTGAAAACGTTTCCCAATCCACGGCGGACGATAGTCTGGGTTTCCCATGCATGTTTTAGCTGAAGGAAGAATCCCTTAAACCTGGAGAGTTGGGACCCATGGAATGGGTACCATGCATTATGACTTCCAAGGGTCTGCGTTTGCTCACCGAACCTCACCAATGCTATCAGCCCGAAGTGTCCAGCCTTATGTCTCACCCAGCTCTGGGTGTAGATGTGGTAAATCCAGGTTGCATCACAAGCCCTGAATGAATTATTTAAGAATTGCTCTCTATTTCACTGTCATTGTGTTTTCTTTTTGAAATTTATTTTGATAATGGGATTTATCGGATGTTCACTGCTGCGTTTAGGCCGCTGTACACATGCTTGATTTCCTTATGGAGACATATAAATCCATGGGTTTTAAGATTCTTACTTGTCAAGTATCTTGCCAGGCGTTGAATATGGTGTGTTGAGTCCATTTCGTTGAGCAAGGAGTAGGTCTTGTCTATTATATATTTGGCTTATGGAATGGTATCTGTGCTAATTTCAATCTCCGGTTTTATGCAGCACCGCAACTCACCTTTCCCCATAAGCAAGCATAAGTTGGTTTTCTAAATTTGAGACCCTGTTCTGTTTTGTAATTCAGTTCATGTGTAGCCAAGTTTACATTCCGTGTATTAGGGATATCTTATGATGTTTCTTTTTCTGTGTGACTTATTTCTCGTAGAATCATCGTACCTGTATCCACTCATTATGCCGCTACGGGCCTGATGACGTAGATTTCATTGCTGAGTGATATTCCATTGTACGTGCATACCACAACTTCTTTATCCATTTTTTGCTTTCTCGGATATTTAACTTGTACCGTAGATGAGGTTCTTGTAAACAGAGACGTCCCAAATATTGGGGTGGCTGTGTGTTTTTGATTTTAATTTCCATAAGCTATAGGACCATAAGTGGAAGTGCCATAGGCTGTGTTGCTTTGTTTCCTATGTGTTTCAGGAAACACCATACACTTTTCCAGAGTGGCTGTTGGCAAGTTACATCCCGCCCATCAGCATAACATGAGTCCCTGTTCTCCATGACCTGTCCTGCCTTTCTGGATTTTACACTTTTTTCAGATGGCCCTTTTGACCCGGGGGCAGTGAGACTTCATTGTAGTGCACATTTCCTTTACACGCCTGCTTGGTTGGCCAAAAAGGGCGTATGCGTTTTTTCCTGAATATATTCAGGAAAAAACGCATACGCCCTTTTTGGCCAAGTGCATCATTGTCGACATTCTGCCTCTTTTCCTATGCTTTAAGTGCAATTCCAGTCTACCCCCTGAAATCGTTTTCCTGAAATTCTGCCCCACTTTCAAGTCCTCTTCGAAGACTTACTTCAGTACATTTTTGGACGATAGCTGTCATTCATAACTCTGCAGGTTTGTGAATTACAGTGCCCCTGAGCTCCTTTCCTCAACTCGCTTTCTCGTGAGCTGGCTGCAAAACCGCAGGATTGCTTCAGGCCCTAATCTGTTTCCTGCAGGGCACGCTGAGCCTTTGTTTAATTCCTCTTCCTGGTGGGAAATGAGCGTTCCATTTGCCCGTGCAGACACCTACAGCTAGTCTATCATTGGTTCTCCCTATTCCTGTTCATCTTGCGCAGAAATTGCAAACTGTGCCAAACAGGAGGTTAAAGGCACTGACTCTCCAAGTGGGGAGAATGTTAGTAAAGCGTCTGGAATGGTGAACCCGAGTACCAGGGTTCGAAAACTGAGATGCATTTGAAAACGTTTCCCAATCACACGGTGGACCATACTATGGGTTTCCCATGCATGTTTTAGCTGAAGGAAGAATCCCTTAAACCTGGAGAGTTGGGACCCATGGAATGGGTACCATGCAGTATGACTTCAAAGGGTCTGCGTTTGCTCACCGAACCTCACCAATGCTATCAGCCCGAAGTGCCCAGCCTTATGTCTCACCCAGCTCTGGGTGTAGATGTGGTAAATCCAGGTTGATATCACAAGCCCTGAATGAATTATTTAAGAATTGCTCTCTATTTCACTGTCATTGTGCTTTGTTTTTGAAATTCATTTTGATAATGGGATTTATCGGATTTTCACTGCTGCGTTTAGGCCGCTGTACACACGCTTGATTTCCTTATGGAGACATATAAATCCATGGGTTTTAAGATTCTTACTTGTCAGGTATCTTGCCAGGCGTTGAATATGGGGTGTTGAGTCCATTTCTTTCAGCAAGGAGTAGGTCTTGTCTATTATATATTTGGCTTATGGAAAGGTATCTGTGCTAATTTCAATCTCTGGTTTTATGCAGCAATACAACTCACCTTTCCCCATAAGCAAGCATAAGTTGGTTTTCTAAATTTGAGACCCTGTTCTGTTTTGTAATTCAGTTCATGTGTGGCCAAGTTTACATTCCGTGTATTAGTGATATCTTATGATGTTTCTTTTGCTGTGTGACTTATTTCTCGTAGAATCATCGTACCTGTATCCACTCATTATGCCGCTACGGGCCTGATGACGTAGATTTCATTGCTGAGTGATATTCCATTGTACGTGCGTACCACAACTTCTTTATCCATTTTTTGCTTTCTCGGATATTTAACTTGTACCATAGACGAGGTTCTTGTAAACAGAGCCGTCCCAAATTTTGGGGTGGCTGTGTGTTTTTGATTTTAATTTCTCTAAGCTATAGGACCATAAGTGGAAGTGCCATAGGCTGTGTTGCTTTGTTTCCTACGTGTTTCAGGAAACACCATACACTTCTCCAGAGTGGCTGTTGGCAATTTACATCCCGCCCATCAGCATAACAAGGCTCCCTGTTCTCCATGACCTGTCGTGCCTTTCTGGAATTTTCACTTTTTTCAGATGGCCTTTTTGACCGGGGGGCAGTGAGACTTCATTGTAGTGCACATTTCCTTTACACGGTTGCTTGGTTGGCCAAAAAGGGCGTATGCGTTTTTTCCTGAATATATTCAGGAAAAAATGCATACGCCCTTTTTGGCCAAGTGCATCATTGTCGACATTCTGCCTCTGATCCTATTCTTTAAGTGCAATTCCAGTCTACCCCCTGAAATCGTTTTCCTGAAATTCTGCCCTGATTTCAAGTTCTCTTTGAAGACTTACTTCAAAACATTTTTGGACGATAGCTGAATTCATTACTCTGCAGGTTTGTGAATTACAGTGCCCCTGAGCTCCTTTCTTCAACTCGCTTTCTTGTGAGCTGGCCGCAAAACCGCAGGATTGCTTCAAGCCCTAATCTGGTTCCGGCATGGAATGCTGAGCCTTTGGTTACTTCCTCTTCCTGGTGGGAAATGAGCGTTAAATTTGCACCTGCAGACACCTTCACATGAGTCGTCATGGTGCCCCTTTGCCCCGGTTATCTCTATGGAGGTTGGAGTTGGAGGGCCTCCTCACTCAAGATCAGTGTGCCCACGGAGCCAACCCTGCAACTTCAGGGCATGGTTGGGGGTTAGGATCACCACGAGGGTTCCTTTTCCCTTAGGAGGGAGGTGGCCTTTTGGGCTGCTGATTTCCAGGTTATCAGATACTGCCAGTATCTTGGCCAGATGTGGCGGTGGGCCAAGCCCCTTGGTGACCGTAGTTTATCCTACCTGGATCGCATTCTTGCATTGTTCCATTTCAAGTGGTCCCAGGTTTTGCACTAATACTCCAATGGCGATTCACCGTTCACCAGGAATGTAAAGGTCAAAGGGTTTAGCTAAATTAGGGAGTTCCAGGGCAAGGGTCTGAATTGACTGCTCTTTCCATTCTTGAAAGGCCACTTCTGTATTCTATTCAAAAGGATCATCACCTTTTCCTTTCAGTGTTTCATATAGAGGCCGAGCTAGTAGACTGTAGTTAGGGATCCAGAAGCAGCAAACCCTGGCCTCCCCAGGAACCCCTAAGCTGTCTTCTAGTTTTAGAAATGGGTAAGGCAGTAAATTGTTTCTTCCCTTTCCTGGGATGGGCTTCTCCGACCTTCTGTGAGAATGAAGCCCAGGCAGGTCACCGTAGTCTGTGATATTTGAGCTTTTTCTTGGACAACTTGTATCCTTTATTGGCTTCGTAGTTCAGAGGTCTCCTTAGTAGGGCTGGCGATCAGAATGTCGTCTGCATATTGAAGGAGTGTTTCCTTTTCCAGAGGTAGAACTTTTAGTTCTTTAGCTGAGCTTTCCCCAAAGATGGTGTGGGAATTTTTGAACCCTTGGGGCAACACGGCCCGGAAGTATTGTTTTAGTTGTATGTTGAGTCCTGCCACTCACAAGCCAAAATTTCTTGTGACTCTGGGACTAATAGAATACAAAAGAAGGCATCATTGAAGACTAATACAGAATACCATGTCCTGGTGGTTGGTAGAATGACCAGCAGGGTGTAGGGTTTAGGAACTACTGGAGGTATATCCTCGGTGGCTTCACTGACTGTCCTGACATCCTTTACCAGGACTCCAGCAGCCCATGGGGCTCTCGAGGTCAGGCCAATCCCAGGATATGGAGCTCACCTGGGCAGGTACCCCACCCCAGCCCACGGGGCTCTCGTGTTCAGGACCCTCCCAGGATATGGGGTTCCCTGGGCAGGTCCCCCTGCAGCCCATGGGGCTCTCGTGGTCAGGCTCCTCCCAGGATACAGAGCTACCCTTGCAGGTACCATGGCAGGGCTGGGAACACAGGAACCGTGCATATCGCCCTCATTGCAGAGCACTCCCAGCTCACCTGTCACTCAGATCTGACACAGAGCACCTCAGAGCAGGACTTGAACTAACAAACAGCAGCTCCGACAGGTCTGTGACCCTGGGCAACACTCTGTGTGGCCTCCCTCCACCTGGTCTTCCAGAGACTTCCACTGCACCCGGGGCACCAGGCCTCTGTCTCCACCCACCAGCCACCCCTCCTCTCCCTGACTCCTGGGTTCCTCTCATTAGGAGAGGGTTTTCTTGAAGTTGTCTCCCACTCATGGGCCAGATAATATAATTAGAAAACAAGCCAGAGCTGCAGCCCCTTGTCTATCCTGACTCTCAGGAGCCCACACCTGTTCCTTGGACCTGGCCGATTCAGCAAGTTCCAGTTTCTGCAACTGTGAGCCCCTGAGGGGTGATTATTGGCTGGCCTGGGAAGCCTGACCGTGCCGGCCAGCCCTCCCCAGGTGTGCCTGGGTTCAGATCAATATAAACACCGCTCCAGGCAGCAAGAGCCCCTGCAGCTGTGCCTGACGCCATTTTCTCTGCCCTGTCAGCAGTCTTGGGGCTGGACTGGTGGGAGGGAGTGAGAGGCCACGGCTTTGTGGGTGGCCCAGTGTGAGTGGGGCTCTGCTGGACTTTCTGCAGCAGTTGCCAAGATGCCACCTGCTAAAGAAGAGGATGTGTCACCCATACCTGCCGCTGGAATTTCTCCCTGGGCAGAGGTGAGTGAGGAAGAAAGCAGTGGGGGCCGGGACAGCAGGGGTATCTCAGGCAGGGAAATGGAAAGCTTCCAGAAGAGCACCCAGGACCAGGACCATCCTGGCTGGCCTGCAGGCACCAAGTCGGCTGGCATGCTGTCGCTCATGTGGCTCCATGGCCCTTCCTCTAGGCTTTCAAGTCCTTGTACATATTCAGGTGTTTTACCTGGGAAGGGTGGGAACATTTCAGCAGCAGCTGGCCTGGGGCTCAGCCCACGTTTACTCACAGATGCCTCGGCACGGTCCCCCAGCTTTGCAATGAGGACGCTTGTTGCGTGGGGCCTGCTGGCTGAATGGGAGATGATTCCCCACCACTGACCAACTTCAGAATTGTTTACAACTGGAGCAAGTGCCCTGATACGGCTTTCCCCTGTGTAGCTGGTGGGTTCTGTTTTTTTTTTTCTTTTTTTCTTTTTTGGTTCAAGGTAGATTTTATTCCTCTTTTTTGTATTTACAGATATAAGCATGGAAATAATTTATTCATATAAATACATGTATGTGAAGGGAAGAATATTTTTTCTGTTTTACTTTTTGTAATTTGAATTTTATTTTTTTATACAGCAGGTTCTTTTTGGTTATCTATTTTATACATATAAATGTATACATGCCAATCCCAATCTCTCAACTCCTCCCACCACCACCCCCCAACAGCTTTCCCCCCTTGGTGTCCATACGTTTGTTGTCTACATCTGTTGCTCTATTTCTGCCTTGCAAAACGGTTCATCTGTACAATTTGTCTAGGTTCCACATATAGGCATTAATAGACAAGATTTCTTTTTCTCTTTCTGACTTACTTCACTCTGTATGACAGTCTCTAGATCCATCAACGTCTCTACAAATGACCCAATTTCATTCCTTTTTATGGCTTAGTAATATTCCATTTTATATATGTACCACGTCTTTATGCATTCGTCTGTCTGTGGGCATTTAGGTTGCTTCCATTACCTGGATATTGTAAATAGTGATGCAATGAACATTGCGGTGAATGTCTCTTTTTGATTTATGGTTTTGTCTGGGTATATGCCCAGTAGTGGGACTGCTGTATCATATGGTAATTCTATTCTTAGTTTTATAAGAAACTCCATAACGTTCTCCACAGTGACTGTATCAATTTCATTCCCAACAATAGCGGAAGAGGGTTCCTTATCTCCACACCCTTTCCAGCATTTGTTGTTTGTAGATTTTCTGATGATGCCCATTCTAACAGGTGTGAGGTGATACACCATGGATGAGTCTATTTCGTTGAGCAAAGAGTAGGTCTTGTCTATTACATATTTGGCTTATGGAACGGTATGTGTGCTAATTTCAATCTCTGGTTTTATACAGCACCCCAACTCAACTTTCCCCTTAAGCAAGCATAAGTTTTTATCTAAATGTGAGACTCTGTTCGGTTTTGGAATTCAGTTTATGTGTAGCCAAGTTTACACTCTCTCTATTAGTGATATGATAATTATCTTTCTCTGTGTGACCTATTTCTCTTAGAATCATCATACTTAAATCCACTCAATTTGCTGCTACAGGCCTGATGACATTGATTTCATTGCTGAGTGATATTCCGTTGTACGTAAGTAGCACAACTCCTTTATCCATATTTTTCTTTCTGGGATATTTAATTTGTACTGGACTCAAGGTTCTTGTAAACACAGCAGCCCTAAATTTTGTGTTGGCTGTGTCTTGTTGATTTTAATTTTCCTAAGCTATAGGGCCAAAAGTGGAAGTGCCCTAGGGTCTGTAGCTTTGTTTTTCAGATGTTTCAGGATACACCATAAACATCTCCAGAGTGTCTGTTGGCAATTTACATCCCGCCCATCAGCATAACAAGGCTCCCTGTTCTCCATGGCCTGTCCTGTGTTTCTGGTTTTTACACTTTTTTCAGATGGCCCTTTTGACGAATGGGAAATGAGACTTCATTGTAGTGCGGATTTCCATTTCTCGAGTGCTTGGTTGGCCAAAAAGGGCATATGTGTTTTTTCCTGAATATACTCAGGAAAAAATGTTTACGCACTTTTGTCCAAGTGCATCACTGTCAAAGATCTGCCGCTTTTCACAGGCTTTAAATGCAATTCCAATCTACCTCCTGAAATATGATTCCTGCAATTCTGCCTCGTTTTGAAGTCCTCTTTGCAGACTTACTTCAGTATATTTTTGCCAATAGCTGTCATTTATAACTCTGCAGGTTTGTGAATTACAGTGCCCGTGATTTCCTTTCTTAACTCGTTTCCTTGAAAGCTGGCCACAGAACCGCAGGTTTGCTTTAGGCCATAATCAGGGTCTGGCACGGCACTCTGAGCCTTTGGTTAATTCCTCTTCCTGGTGGGAAATTAGAGTTAAATGTGCCCCTCCGGACACCTGCCTCACTCCCAGCCCCTTGGTGATGTGTGTCCTGTGGTTTGAGGCCACATGTGCTGGGTTCCTCACCTTTGGCTGATGTGGCCCCACTGGTGTGAGGACACTCCTGCCTGGTTCCCATCCCCTTGGTGATGTGGGCCCTCCGGTGAGAGTCTGATCCTGGTTGGGTTCCTCACACTTCTGTGAGGTGGGCCCTCTTCTCTGACGTCACTCCTGCCTGGCTGGCACACCCCGCCTTGGCGAAGTCGGCCCTCTGGTGGGATTTGGTGCCTGCTGGGTGTCTCCTGCCCTCGGTAATGAGGGCCCTCTGGCGTCAGGCCCTAATTCCTGGGCTCCCAATATTTTCTGATATGCGCCCTGTGGTTCGAGTACACTCCTGCCAGGTTCCCAACCCCATGGGAATGTGGGCCTTCTGCTCGGAGGTCCCAACCGTGGGTTGCTCAGTTTCATGATGAGGGCCCTCTGCTGTGAGTTCTCTCCGGCCTGGATCCCATAGCCTCGCTGCTCCTGGCCACCTGCTGGGAGGTTCCAACTGCGGGATTCCTCACCTTTTTTCTTCTATGGACCCTCTGTTTTGAGACTCCTCCTGCCTGCCTCACTCCCAGTCCCTTGGTGATGTGTGTCCTCTGGTGTGAGGCCACGTGTGCTGGGTCCCTCGCCTTTCGATGATGTGGCCCCACTGGTGTGAGGACACTCCTGCCTGCTTCCTATCCCCTTGATGATGTGGGCCCTCTGGTGAGAGTCTGATCCTGGCTGGGTTCCTCACCCTTCTGTGAGGTGGGCCCTCTGCTGTGAGGTCACTCCTGCCTGGCTGGCACACCCCACCTGGGCAACATCGGCCCTCTTGTGGCACTTGGAGCCTGCTGGGAGCCTCCTCCCCTCGGTGATGGGGGCCCTCTAGCGTCAGGCCCTAACTGCTGGGTACCCACATTTTCTGATACGTGCTAAGTGGTGCGAGGACACTCCTGCGAGGTTCCCATCCCCATGGGCATGTGGGCCTTCTGCTCTAAGGTCCCAACACCTGTGTTGTTCACCGTTTCATGATGTTGTCTCTCTGGTGTTAGTTCACTCAGGCCTACATCCCATAGACTCTGTGCTCTGAGCCGACTGCTGGGAGGTTCCTACTGCTGGATTCCTTACCTTTTTTATTCTTTGGGTCCTGTGTTTTTATGCTCCTACTTCCTGACTCACTCCCAGCCCCTTTGTGATGTAGGTCCTCTGGTTTAAGGCCACATGTACTGGTTTCCTCACCTTTATTGATGTGGCCCCACTGGTGTGAGGACACTCCTGCCTGGTTCCCATCCCCTTGGTGATGGGGGCCCTCTGGTGAGAGTCTGATCCTGTCTGGATTCCTCACACATCTGGGAGGTGGGCCCTCTGCTGTGAGGTCACTCCTGCCTGGCTGGCCCACGTCACCTTGGCGACGTGGGCCCTCAGTTGGGAGTTGGTGCCTGCTGGGAGTCTCCTCCCCTCGGTAATGAGGGCCCTCTGGCGTCAGACCCTAACTCCTTGGCTCCCAAAATTTTCTGTTGTGCGCCCTGTGGTGCTAGTACACTCCTGCCAGGTTCCCAACCCCATGGGAATGTGGGCCTTCTGCTCTGAGGTCCCAACCGTGGGTTGCTCAGTTTCTTGATGAGGGCCCTCTGGTGTGAGTTCACTCCAGCATGGATCCCATAGCCTCGCTGCTCCTGGCCACCTGCGGGGAAGTTCCAACTGCGGGATTCCTCACCTTTTTCCTTCTATGGGCCCTCTGTTTTGAGACTCCTCCTGCCTGCCTCACTCCCAGCCCCTTGGTGATGTGTGTCCTCTGGTTTGAGGCCACGTGTGCTGGGTCCCTCACCTTTCGGTGATGTGGCCCCACTGGTGTGAGGACACTCCTGCCTGGTTCCTATCCCCTTGGTGATGTGGGCCCTCTGGTGAGAGTCTGATCCTGGCTGGGTTCCTCACACTTCTGTGAGGTGGGCCCTCTGCTGTGAGGTCACTCCTGCCTGGCTGGCACACCCCGCCTTGGCAATGTCGGCCCTCTTGTGGCAGTTGGAGCCTACTGGGAGCCTCCTCCCCTCGGTGATGAGGGCCCTCTGGCGTCAGGCCCTAACTGCTGGGTACCCACATTTTCTGATACGTGCTAAGTGGTGCGAGGACACTCGTGCCATGTTCCCAACCCCATGGTGATGTGGGCCTTCTGCTCTGAGGTCCAAACGGCTGGGTTGCTCACAGTTTCATGATGTGGGCCCTCTGCTGTGAGTTCACTGTGACCTGGATCGCATAGACTCGGTGCTCTGGGCCGCCTGCTGGGAGGTTCCCACTGCAGGATTCCTCAGCTTTTTTATTCTATTCGCCCTGTGTTGTGAGGCTACTCATGCCTGCCTCACTCCGAACCCCTTGGAGATCTGGGTCCTCTGGTTTAGGCCACATGTGCTGGGTTCCTCACCTTTCTATGATGTGGTCACCCTGGTGTGAAGACAGTCCTGCCTGGTTCTGATGCCCTTGGTGATGTGGGCCCTCTGGTGAGAGTCTTATCCTGGCTGGGTTCCTCACCATTCTGTGAGGTAGGCCCTCAGCTGTGAGGTCACTCCTGCCTGGCTGTTGCACGTCACCTTGGCGACATGGTCCCTCCGTAGGGAGTTGGTGCCTGCTTGGGGTCTCCTCCCCTTGGTAATGAGGGCCCTCTGGCATCAGGCCCTAATTTCTGGGTTCCCAAAATTCTCTGATGTGCGCCCTGTGGTGCGAGTACACTTCTGCCAAGTTCCCAACCACATGGGAATGTGGGCCTTCTGCTCTAAGGTCCCAACGGCTGGGTTGCTCACAGTTTCATGATGAGGGCCCTCTGTTTTGAGTTCAGTCAGGCCTGGATCCCATAGCCTCGCTGCTCCTGGCCGCCTGCTGGGAGGTTCCAACTGCGGGATTCCTCACCTTTTTTACGCAATGGGCCCTCTGTTTTGAGGCTCCTCCTGCCTGCCTCACTCCCAGCCCCTTGGTGATGTGTGTCCTATAGTTTGAGGCCACGTGTGCTGGGTCCATCACATTTCGGTGATGTGGCCCCACTGGTGTGGGGACACTCCTGCCTGGTTTCCATTCCCTTGGTGATGTGGGCCCTCTGGTGAGAGTCTGATCCTCTTTGGGTTCCTCACACTTTTGTGTGGTTGGCCCTCTGCTCTGAGGTCACTCCTGCCTGGCTGGCCCACCCCGCATTGGCGACGTCGGCCCTCTGGTAGCAGTTGGAGCTTGCTGGGAGCCTCCTCTCCTCAGTGATGAGGGCCCTCTGGCGTCCGGCCCTAACTGCTAGGCTCCCCACATTTTCTGTTGTGTGCCCACTGGTGCGATGACACTCCTGCTTGGTTCCCTTCCCCATGGGGATGTGGGCCTTGTGCTCTGAGGTCACAACGGCTGGGTTGCTTACAGTATCATGATGAGGGCCCTCTGTTGTGAGTTCATCACTGCCTGGATCCCATAGCCTCGGTGCTCTGGGCCGCCTGCTGGGATGTTCCAACTGCTGGATTCCTCACCTTTTTATACAATGGGCCATGTGTTTTGAGGTTAATCCTGCCTGCCTCGCTCTGAGACCCATGGTGATGTGGGTCTTCTGGTTTGAGGCCACATGTGCTGGGTACCTCAACTTTCGATGATGTGGCCCCACGGGTGTGAGGACACTCGTGGCTGATTCCCAGCCCCTTGCTTATGTGGGCACTCTGGTGAGAGTCTGATCATGACTGGGTTCCTTATCCTTCTGTGCGGTGGGCGCTCTGATGTGAGGTCACTCCTGCCTGGATGGCTCACGTCGCCTTGGCGACGTAGGCCCTCTGTTGGCCACTGAAGCATGCTGGGAGCCTCCTACCCTCTTTAATGAGGGCCCTGGAAGAAACGCATATGCCCTTTTTGACCAAGTGCATCATTGTCGAAGTTCTGCCTCTTCTCCTATACTTTCAGAGGACTTCCCGTCTACCTCCTGAAATCGTATTCCTGGAATTCTGCCCCGCGTTCAAGTCCTCTTTGCAGCCTTACTTCAATATATTTTTGGACGATAGCTGTCATTTATAACTCTGCAGGTTTGTGAATTACAGTGCCTCTGAGCTCCATTCTTCAACTCGCTTTCTTGTGAGCTGGCCGCAAAACCGCAGGATTGCTTCAGGCCCTAATCTGGTTCCGGCACGGCATGTTGAGCCTTTGGCTAATTCCTCTTCCTGATGGGAAATGAGCGTTAAATTTGCTCGTGCAGACACCTACAGCTAACCTCTCATTGGTACTCCCTATTCCTGTTCATCTTGCGCAGAAATTCCAAACTGTGCCAAACAGGAGGTTAAAGGCACTGACTCTCCAAGTGGGGAAAGAGTTAGTAAAGCGTCTGGAATGGTAAAACCGAGTATGAGGGGACGAAAACTGAGATGCATTTAAAAAGGTTTCCCGGTCACACGGTGGACCATATTCTGGGTTTCCCATGCGTGTTTTACCTGAAGGAAGAATCCCTTAAACCTGGAGAGGTGGGACCCATGGAATGGGTACCATGCAGTATGACTTCAAAGGGCCTGCATTTTCTCACCGAACCTCACCAATGCTATCAGCCCAAAGTGTCGAACCTTATGTCTCACTCAGCTCTAGGTGTAGATGTGGTAAATCAAGGTTGCATCACAAGACCTGAATGAATTATTTAAGAATTGCTCTCTATTTCACTGTCATTGTGTTTTGTTTTTGAAATTCATTTTGATAATGGGATTTATCGGATGTTCACTGCTGCGTTTAGGCCGCTGTACACACGCTTGATTTGCTTATGGAGACATATAAATCCATGGGATTTAAGATTCTTACTTGTCAGGTATCTTGCCAGGCGTTGAATATGGGGTGTTGAGTCCATTTCGTTGAGCAAGGAGTAGGTCTTGTCTATTATATATTTGGCTTATGGAATGGTATCTGTGCTAATTTCAATCTCTGGTTTTATGCAGCACCCCAACTCACCTTTCCCCATAAGCAAGCATAAGTTGGTTTTCTAAATTTGAGACCCTGTTCTGTTTTGTAATTCAGTTCATGGGTAGCCAAGTTTACATTCCGTGTATTAGTGATATCTTATGATGTTTCTTTTTCTGTGTGACTTATTTCTCGTAGAATCATCATACCTGAATCCACTCATTATGCTGCTACGGGCCTGATGACGTAGATTTCATTGCTGAGTGATATTCCATTGTACGTGCATACCACAAATTCTTTATCCATTTTTTGCTTTCTCGGATATTTAACTTGTACCGTAGACGAGGTTCTTGTAAACAGAGCCATCACAAATTTTGGGGTGGCTCTGTCTTTTTGATTTTAATTTCCCTAAGCTATAGGACCATAAGTGGAAGTGACATAGGCTGTGTTGCTTTGTTTCCTACGTGTTTCAGGATACACCATACATTTCTCCAGAGTGGCTGTTGGCAATTTACATCCCGCCCATCAGCATAACAAGGCTCCCTGTTCTCTGAGACCTGTCCTGCCTTTCTGGATTTTACACATTTTTCAGATGGCCCTTTTGACCGGGGGGCAGTGAGACTTCATTGTAGTGCAGATTTCCTTTACATGCTTGCTTGTTGGGCCAAAAAGGGCGTATGCGTTTTTTCCTGAATATATTCAGGAAAAAACGCATACGCCCTTTTTGGCCAAGTGCATCATTGTTGACATTCTGCCTCTTTTCCTATGCTTTAAGTGCAATTCCAGTCTACCCCCTGAAATCGTTTTCCTGAAATTCTGCCCCGCTTTCAAGTCCACTTCGAAGACTTACTTCCGTACATTTTTGGACGATAGCTGTCATTCATAACTCTGCAGGTTTGTGAATTACAGTGCCCCTGAGCTCATTTCTTCAACTCGCTTTCTTGTGAGCTGGCCGCAAAACCGCGGGATTGCTTCAGGCCCTAATCTGTTTCCGGCAGGGTTCGCTGAGCCTTTGGTTAATTCTTCTTCCTGGTGGGAAATGAGCGTTCCATTTGCCCGTGCAGACACCAACAGCTAGTCTCTCATTGGTTCTCCCTATGCCTGTTCATCTTGCGCAGAAATTGCAAACTGTGCCAAACAAGAGGTTAAAGGCACTGACTCTCCAAGTGGGGAGAGTGTTAGTAAAGCGTCTGGAATGATGAACCCGAGTACCAGGGGACGAAAACTGAGATGCATTTGAAAACGTTTCCCAATCACACAGTGGGCCATACTCTGGGATTCCCATGCATGTTTTAGCTGAAGGAAGAATCCCTTAAACCTGGAGAGTTGGGACCCATGGGATGGGTACCTTGAAGTATGACTTCAAAGGGTCTGCGTTTGCTCACCGAACCTCACCAATGCTATCAGCCCGAAGTGTCCAGCCTTATGTCTCACCCAGCTCTGGGTGTAGATGTGGTAAATCCAGGTTGCATCACAAGCCCTGAATGAATTATTTAAGAATTGCTCTCTATTTCACTGTCATTGTGTTTTGTTTTTGAAATTCATTTTGATAATGGGATTTATCGGATTTTCACTGCTGCGTTTAGGCCGCTGTACACACGCTTGATTTCCTTATGGAGACATATAAATCCATGGGTTTTAAGATTCTTACTTGTCAGGTATCTTGCCAGGCGTTGAATATGGGGTGTTGAGTCCATTTCGTTGAGCAAGGAGTAGGTCTTTTCTATTATATATTTGGCTTATGGAACTGTATCTGTGCTAATTTCAATGTCTGGTTTTATGCAGCACCCCAACTCACCTTTCCCCATAAGCAAGCATAAGTTGGTTTTCTAAACTTGAGACCCTGTTCTGTTTTGTAATTCAGTACATGTGTAGCCAAGTTTACATTCCGTGTATTAGGTATATCTTATGATGTTTCTTTTTCTGTGTGAATTATTTCTCGTAGAATCATCATACCTGAATCCACTCATTATGCCGTTAGGGACCTGATGACGTAGATTTCATTGCTGAGTGATATTCCATTGTACGAGCGTACCACAACTTCTTTATCCATTTTATGCTTTCTTGGATATTTAACTTGTACCGTAGACGAGGTTCTTGTAAACAGACCCTTCCCAAACTTTGGGGTGGCTGTGTCTTTTTGATTTTAATTTCCCTAAGCTATAGGACCATAAGTGGAAGTGCCATAGGCTGTGTTGCTTTGTTTCCTACGTGTTTCAGGAAACACCATACAGTTCTCCAGAGTGGCTGTTGGCAATTTACATCCCGCCAATCAGCATAACAAGGCTCCCTGTTCTCCATGACCTGTCCTACCTTTCTGGATTTTACACTTTTTTCAGATGGCCCTTTTGACCGGGGGGCAGTGAGACTTCATTGTAGTGCCGATTTCATTTACACGCTTGCTTGGTTGGCCAAAAAGTGAGTTTGCGTTTTTTCCTGAATATATTCAGGAAAAAACGCATATGCCCTTTTTAGCCAAGTGCATCATTGTCGACATTCTGCTTCTGTTCCTATGCTTTAAGCGCAATTCCAGTCTACCCCCTGAAATCGTTTTCCTGAAATTCTGCCCCGCTTTCAAGTCCTCTTCGAAGCCTTACATCAGTACATTTTGGACGATAGCTGTCATTCATAACTCTGCAGGTTTGTGAATTACAGTCCCCCTGAGCTCCTTTCTTCAACTCGCTTTCTTGTGAGCTGGCCGCAAAACCGCAGGATTGCTTCAGGCCCTAATCTCTTTCTGGCAGGGCACGGTGAGCCTTTGGTTAATTCCTCTTCCTGGTGGGAAATGAGCGTCCCATTTACCCGTGCACACACCTACATCTAGTCTCTCATTGGTTCTCTCTATTCCTGTTCATCTTGCGCAGAAATTGCAAACTGTGCCAAACAGGAGGTTAAAGGCACTGACTCTCCAAGTGGGGAGAGTGTTAGTAAAGCGTCTGGAATGGTGAACCCGAGTACCAGGGGACGAAAACTGAGATGCATTGAAAACGTTTCCCAATCACACGGTGGACCATACTCTGGGTTTCCCTTGCATGTTTTAGCTGAAGGAAGAATCCCTTAAACCTGAAGAGTTGGGACCCATGGAATGGGTATCATGCAGTATGACTTCAAAGGGTCTGACTTTGCTCACCGAACCTCACCAATGCTATCAGCGCGAAGAGTCCAGCCTTATGTCTCACCCAGCTCTGGGTGTAGATGTGGTAAATCCAGGTGGCATCACAAGCCCTGAATGAATTATTTAAGAATTGCTCTCTATTTCACTGTCATTGTGTTTTGTTTTTGAAATTTATTTTGATAATGGGATTTATCGGATGTCCACTGTTGCATTTAGGCCGCTGTACACACGCTTGATTTCCTTATGGAGACATATAAATCCATGGGTTTTAAGATTCTTACTTGTCAGGTATCTTGCCAGGCGTTGAATATGGGGTGTTGAGTCCATTTCGTTGAGCAAGGAGTAGGTCTTGTCTATTATATATTTGGCTTATGGAATGGTATCTGTGCTAATTTCAATCTCTGGTTTTATGCAGCACCCCAAATCACCTTTCCCCATAAGCAAGCATAAGTTGTTTTTCTAAACTTGAGACCCTGTTCTGTTTTGTAATTCAGTACATGTTTAGCCAAGTTTACATTCCGTGTATTAGGGATATCTTATGATGTTTCTTTTTCTGTGTGACTTATTTCTCGTAGAATCTTCATACCTGAATCCACTCATTATGCCGCTACAGGCCTGATGACATAGATTTCATTGCTGAGTGATATTCCACTGTACGTGCGTACCACAACTTCTTTATCCATTTTTTGCTTTCTTGGATATTTAACTTGTACCGTAGATGAAGTTCTTGTAAACAGAGCCGTCCCATACTTTGGGGTGGCTGTGTCTTTTTGATTTTAATTTTCCTAAGCTATAGGACCATAAGTGGAAGTGCCAAAGGCTGTGTTGCTTTGTTTCCTACGTGTTTCAGGAAACACCATACACTTCTCCAGAGTGGCTGTTGGCAATTTCCATCCCGCCCATTAGCATAACAAGGCTCCCTGTTCTCCATGACCTTTCCTGCCTTTCTGGATTTTACACTTTTTTCAGATGGCCCTTTTGACCGGGGGCCAGTGAGACTTCATTGTAGTGCCGATTTCATTTACACGCTTGTTTGGTTGGCCAAAAAGTGCGTTTGCGTTTTTTCCTGAATATATTCAGGAAAAAACGCGTATGCCCTTTTTAGCCAAGTGCATCATTGTCTACATTCTGCCTCTGTTCCTATGCTTTAAGCGCAATTCCAGTCTACCCCCTGAAATCGATTTCCTGAAATTCTGCCCCGCTTTCAAGTCCTCTTCGAGGACTTACATCAGTACATTTTGGACGATAGCTGTCATTCATAACTCTGCAGGTTTGTGAATTGCAGTGCCCCTGAGCTCCTTTCTTCAACTCGATTTCTTGTGAGCTGGCCGCAAAACCGCAGGATTGTTTCAGGCCCTAATCTCTTTCCGGCAGGGCACGCTGAGCCTTTGTTTCATTCCTCTTCCTGGTGGGAAATGAGCGTTCCATTTGCCCGTGCAGGCACCTACAGCTAGTCTCTCATTGGTTCTCCCTATTCCTGTACATCTTGCGCAGAAATTGCAAACTGTGCCAAACAGGAGGTTAATGGCACTGACTCTCCAAGTGGGGAGAGTGTTAGTAAAGCGTCTGGAATGATGAACCCGAGTACCAGGGGACGAAATCTGAGATGCATTTGAAAATGTTTCCCAATCACACAGTGCACCATACTCTGTGTTTCCCATGCATGTTTTAGCTGAAGGAAGAATCCCTTAAACCTGGAGAGTTGGGACCCATGGAATGGGTACCATGCAGTATGACTTCAAAGGGTCTGCATTTGCTCACCGAACCTCACCAATGCTATCAGCCCGAAGTGTCCAGCCTTATGTCTCACCCAGCTCTGGGTGTAGATGTGGTAAATCCAGGTTGCCTCACAAGCCCTGAATGAATTATTTAAGAATTGCTCTGTATTTCACTGTCATTTTTTTTTGTTTTTGAAATTTATTTTGGTAATGCAATTTATCGGATGTTCACTGCTGCGTTTAGGCCGCTGTACACACGCTTGATTTCCTTATGGAGACATATAAATCCATGGGTTTTAAGATTCTTACTTGTCAGGTATCTTCCCAGGCGTTGAATATGGGGTGTTGAGTCCATTTCGTTTAGCAAGGAGTAGGTCTTGTCTATTATATATTTGGCTTATGGAAAGGTATCTGTGCTAATTTCAATCTCTGGTTTTATGCAACACCCCAACTCACCTTTCCCCATAAGCAAGCATAAGTTGGTTTTCTAAATTTGAGACCCTGTTCTGTTTTGTAATTCAGTTCATGTGTAGCCAAGTTTACATTCCGTGTATTAGTGATATCTTATGATGTTTCTTTTTCTGTGTGACTTATTTCTTGTAGAATCATCGTACCTGAATCCACTCATTATGCCGCTAGGGACGTGATGACGTAGATTTCATTGCTGAGTGATATTCCATTGTACGTGCGTACCACAACTTCTTTATCCATTTTTTGCTTTCTCGGATATTTAACTTGTACCGTAGATGACGTTCTTGTAAACAGAGCCGTCCCAAATATTGGGGTGGCTGTGTCTTTTTGATTTTAATTTCCGTAAGCTATAGGACCATAAGTGGAAGTGCCATAGGCTGTGTTGCTTTGTTTCCTACCTGTTTCAGGAAACACCATACACTTCTCCAGAGTGGCTGTTGGCAATTTACATCCGCCCATCAGCATAACAAGGCTCCCTGTTCTCCATGACCTGTCCTACCTTTCTGGATTTTACACTTTTTTCAGATGGCCCTTTTGACCGGGGGGCAGTGAGACTTCATTGTAGTGCCGATTTCATTTACACGCTTGCTTGGTTGGCCAAAAAGTGCGTTTGCGTTTTTTCCTGAATATATTCAGGAAAAAACGCGTATGCCCTTTTTAGCCAAGTGCATCATTGTCTACATTCTGCCTCTGTTCCTATGCTTTAAGCGCAATTCCAGTCTACCCCCTGAAATCGATTTCCTGAAATTCTGCCCCGCTTTCAAGTCCTCTTCGAAGACTTACATCAGTACATTTTGGACGATAGCTGTCATTCATAACTCTGCAGGTTTGTGAATTGCAGTGCCCCTGAGCTCCTTTCTTCAACTCGCTTTCTTGTGAGCTAGCCGCAAAACCGCAGGATTGTTTCAGGCCCTAATCTCTTTCCGGCAGGGCACGCTGAGCCTTTGTTTAATTCCTCTTCCTGGTGGGAAATGAGCGTTCCATTTGCCCGTGCAGGCACCTACAGCTAGTCTCTCATTGGTTCTCCCTATTCCTGTACATCTTGCGCAGAAATTGCAAACTGTGCCAAACAGGAGGTTAATGGCACTGACTCTCCAAGTGGGGAGAGTGTTAGTAAAGCGTCTGGAATGATGAACCCGAGTACCAGGGGACGAAAACTGAGATGCATTTGAAAATGTTTCCCAATCACACAGTGCACCATACTCTGGGTTTCCCATGCATGTTTTAGCTGAAGGAAGAATCCCTTAAACCTGGAGAGTTGGGACCCATGGAATGGGTACCATGCAGTATGACTTCAAAGGGTCTGCATTTGCTCACCGAACCTCACCAATGCTATCAGCCCGAAGTGTCCAGCCTTATGTCTCACCCAGCTCTGGGTGTAGATGTGGTAAATCCAGGTTGCCTCACAAGCCCTGAATGAATTATTTAAGAATTGCTCTGTATTTCACTGTCATTTTTTTTTGTTTTTGAAATTTATTTTGGTAATGCAATTTATCGGATGTTCACTGCTGCGTTTAGGCCGCTGTACACACGCTTGATTTCCTTATGGAGACATATAAATCCATGGGTTTTAAGATTCTTACTTGTCAGGTATCTTCCCAGGCGTTGAATATGGGGTGTTGAGTCCATTTCGTTGAGCAAGGAGTAGGTCTTGTCTATTATATATTTGGCTTATGGAAAGGTATCTGTGCTAATTTCAATCTCTGGTTTTATGCAACACCCCAACTCACCTTTCCCCATAAGCAAGCATAAGTTGGTTTTCTAAATTTGAGACCCTGTTCTGTTTTGTAATTCAGTTCATGTGTAGCCAAGTTTACATTCCGTGTATTAGAGATATCTTATGATGTTTCTTTTTCTGTGTGACTTATTTCTTGTAGAATCATCGTACCTGAATCCACTCATTATGCCGCTAGGGACGTGATGACGTAGATTTCATTGCTGAGTGATATTCCATTGTACGTGCGTACCACAACTTCTTTATCCATTTTTTGCTTTCTCGGATATTTAACTTGTACCGTAGATGACGTTCTTGTAAACAGAGCCGTCCCAAATATTGGGGTGGCTGTGTCTTTTTGATTTTAATTTCCGTAAGCTATAGGACCATAAGTGGAAGTGCCATAGGCTGTGTTGCTTTGTTTCCTACCTGTTTCAGGAAACAGCATACACTTCTCCAGAGTGGCTGTTGGAAATTTACATCCGCCCATCAGCATAACAAGGCTCCCTGTTCTCCATGACCTGTCCTACCTTTCTGGATTTTACACTTTTTTCAGATGGCCCTTTTGACCGGGGGGCAGTGAGACTTCATTGTAGTGCAGATTTCCTTTACACGCTTGCTTGGTTGGCCAAAAAGGGCGTATGCGTTTTTTCCTGAATATATTCAGGAAAAAACGCATACGCCCTTTTTGGCCAAGTGCATCATTGTCGACATTCTGCCTCTGTTCCTATGCTTTAAGCGCAATTCCAGTCTACCCCCTGAAATCGATTTCCTGAAATTCTGCCCCGCTTTCAAGTCCTCTTCGAAGACTTACATCAGTACATTTTGGACGATAGCTGTCATTCATAACTCTGCAGGTTTGTGAATTGCAGTGCCCCTGAGCTCCTTTCTTCAACTCGCTTTCTTGTGAGCTGGCCGCAAAACCGCAGGATTGTTTCAGGCCCTAATCTCTTTCCGGCAGGGCACGCTGAGCCTTTGTTTAATTCCTCTTCCTGGTGGGAAATGAGCGTTCCATTTGCCCGTGCAGGCACCTACAGCTAGTCTCTCATTGGTTCTCCCTATTCCTGTACATCTTGCGCAGAAATTGCAAACTGTGCCAAACAGGAGGTTAATGGCACTGACTCTCCAAGTGGGGAGAGTGTTAGTAAAGCGTCTGGAATGATGAACCCGAGTACCAGGGGACGAAAACTGAGATGCATTTGAAAATGTTTCCCAATCACACAGTGCACCATACTCTGGGTTTCCCATGCATGTTTTAGCTGAAGGAAGAATCCCTTAAACCTGGAGAGTTGGGACCCATGGAATGGGTACCATGCAGTATGACTTCAAAGGGTCTGCATTTGCTCACCGAACCTCACCAATGCTGTCAGCCCGAAGTGTCCAGCCTTATGTCTCACCCAGCTCTGGGTGTAGATGTGGTAAATCCAGGTTGCCTCACAAGCCCTGAATGAATTATTTAAGAATTGCTCTGTATTTCACTGTCATTTTTTTTTGTTTTTGAAATTTATTTTGGTAATGCAATTTATCGGATGTTCACTGCTGCGTTTAGGCCGCTGTACACACGCTTGATTTCCTTATGGAGACATATAAATCCATGGGTTTTAAGATTCTTACTTGTCAGGTATCTTCCCAGGCGTTGAATATGGGGTGTTGAGTCCATTTCGTTGAGCAAGGAGTAGGTCTTGTCTATTATATATTTGGCTTATGGAAAGGTATCTGTGCTAATTTCAATCTCTGGTTTTATGCAACACCCCAACTCACCTTTCCCCATAAGCAAGCATAAGTTGGTTTTCTAAACTTGAGACCCTGTTCTGTTTTGTAATTCAGTACATGTTTAGCCAAGTTTACATTCCGTGTATTAGGGATATCTTATGATGTTTCTTTTTCTGTGTGACTTATTTCTCGTAGAATCTTCATACCTGAATCCACTCATTATGCCGCTACGGGCCTGATGACGTAGATTTCATTGCTGAGTGATATTCCACTGTACGTGCGTACCACAACTTCTTTATCCATTTTTTGCTTTCTCGGATATTTAACTTGTACCGTAGATGAAGTTCTTGTAAACAGAGCCGTCCCATACTTTGGGGTGGCTGTGTCTTTTTGATTTTAATTTCCCTAAGCAATAGGAACATAAGTGGAAGTGCCAAACGCTGTGTTGGTTTGTTTCCTACGTGTTTCAGGAAACACCATACACTTCTCCAGAGTGGCTGTTGGCAATTTCCATCCCGCCCATTAGCATAACAAGGCTCCCTGTTCTCCATGACCTTTCCTGCCTTTCTGGATTTTACACTTTTTTCAGATGGTCCTTTTGACCGGGGGGCAGTGAGACTTCATTGTAGTGCCGATTTCATTTACACGCTTGCTTGGTTGGCCAAAAAGTGCGTTTGCGTTTTTTCCTGAATATATTCAGGAAAAAACGCGTATGCCCTTTTTAGCCAAGTGCATCATTGTCTACATTCTGCCTCTGTTCCTATGCTTTAAGCGCAATTCCAGTCTACCCCCTGAAATCGATTTCCTGAAATTCTGCCCCGCTTTCAAGTCCTCTTCGAGGACTTACATCAGTACATTTTGGACGATAGCTGTCATTCATAACTCTGCAGGTTTGTGAATTGCAGTGCCCCTGAGCTCCTTTCTTCAACTCGCTTTCTTGTGAGCTGGCCACAAAACCGCAGGATTGTTTCAGGCCCTAATCTCTTTCCGGCAGGGCACGCTGAGCCTTTGTTTAATTCCTCTTCCTGGTGGGAAATGAGCGTTCCATTTGCCCGTGCAGGCACCTACAGCTAGTCTCTCATTGGTTCTCCCTATTCCTGTACATCTTGCGCAGAAATTGCAAACTGTGCCAAACAGGAGGTTAATGGCACTGACTCTCCAAGTGGGGAGAGTGTTAGTAAAGCGTCTGGAATGATGAACCCGAGTACCAGGGGACGAAAACTGAGATGCATTTGAAAACGTTTCCCGGTCACACAGTGCACTGTACTGTGGGTTTCCCATGCATGTTTTAGCTGAAGGAAGAATCCCTTAAACCTGGAGAGTTGTGACCCATGGAAATGGTACCATGAAGTATGACTTCAAAGGGTCTGCGTGTGCTCACCAAACCTCACCAATCCTATCAGCCCGAAGTGTCCAGCCTTATGTCTCACCCAGGTCTGGGTGTAGATGTGGTAAATCCAGGTTGCATCACAAGCCCTGAATGAATTATTTAAGAATTGCTCTCTATTTCACTGTCATTGTGTTTTGTTTTTGAAATTCATTTTGATAATGGGATTTATCGGATGTTCACTGCTGTGTTTAGGCCGCTGTACACACGCTTGTTTTCCTTATGGAGACATATAAATCCATGGGTTTTAAGATTCTTACTTGTCAGGTATCTTCCCAGGCGTTGAATATGGGGTGTTGAGTCCATTTCGTTGAGCAAGGAGTAGGTCTTGTCTATTATATATTTGGCTTATGGAACGGTATCTGTGCTAATTTCAATCTCTGGTTTTATGCAGCACCCCAACTCACCTTTCCCCATAAGCAAGCATAAGTTGGTTTTCTAAATTTGAGACCCTGTTCTGTTTTGTAATTCAGTTCATGTGTAGCCAAGTTTACATTCGGTGTATTAGTGATATCTTATGATGTTTCTTTTTCTGTGTGACTTATTTCTCATAGAATCATCATACCTGAATCCACTCATTATGCCGCTACGGGCCTGATGACGAAGATTTCATTGCTGAGTGATATTCCATTGTACGTGCGTACCACAACATCTTTATGCATTTTTTGCTTTCTGGGATATTTAACTTGTACCGTAGACGAGGTTGTTGTAAACAGAGCCGTCAAAAATTTTGGGGTGGCTGTATCTTTTTGATTTTAATTTCCCTAAGCTATAGGACCATAAGTGGAAGTGCCATACTCTGTGTTGCTTTGTTTCCTACGTGTTTCAGGAAACACCATACACTTCTCCAGAGTGGTTGTTGGCAGTTTACATCCCGCCCATCAGCATAACAAGGCTCCCTGTTCTCCATGACCTGTCCTGCCTTTCTGGATTTTACACTTTTTTCAGATGGCCCTTTTGACCGGGGGGCAGTGAGACTTCATTGTAGTGCAGATTTCCTTTACACGCTTGTTGGTTGGCGAAAAAGTGCATATGCGTTTTTTCCTGAATATATTCAGGAAAAAACGCATACGCCCTTTTTGGCCAAGTGCATCATTGTCGACATTCTGCCTCTTTTCCTATGCTTTAAGTGCAATTCCAGTCTACCCCGTGAAATCGTTTTCCTGAAATTCTGCCCCGCTTTCAAGTCCTCTTTGAAGACTTACTTCAATACATTTTTGGACAATAGCTGTCATTCATAACTATGCAGGTTTCTGAATTACACTGCCCCTGAGCTCCTTTCTTCAACTAGCTTTCTTGTGAGCTGGCCACAAAACCGCAGGATTGCTTCAGGCCATAATCTCTTTAGGGCAGGGCACGCTGAGCTTTTGGTTAATTCCTCTTCTTGGTGGGAAATGAGCGTTCCATTTGCCCGTGCAGACACCTACAGCTAGTCTCTCATTAGTTCTCCCTATTCCTGTTCATCTTGCGCAGAAATTGCAAACTGTGCCAAACAGGAGGTTAAAGGCACTGACTCTCCAAGTGGGGATAGTGTTAGTAAAGCATCTGGAATGGTGAACCCGAGCACCAGGGGACGAAACCTGAGATGCATTTGAAAACGTTTCCCGGTCACACAGTGCACTGTACTGTGGGTTTCACATGCATGTTTTAGCTGAAGGAAGTATCCCTTAAACCTGGAGAGTTGGGATCCATGGAATGGGTACCATGCAGTATGACTTCAAAGGGTCTGCGTTTGGTCACCGAACCTCACCAATGCTATCAGCCCGAAGTGTCCAGCCTTATGTCTCACCCAGCTCTGGGTGTAGATGTGGTAAATCCAGGTTGCATCACAAGCCCTGAATGAATTATTTAAGAATTGCTCTCTATTTCACTGTCATTGTGTTTTGTTTTTGAAATTCATTTTGATAATGGGATTTATCGGATTTTCACTGCTGCGTTTAGGTCGCTGTACACACGCTTGATTTCCTTATGGAGACATATAAATCCATGGGTTTTAAGATTCTTACTTGTCAGGTATCTTCCCAGGCGTTGAATATGGGGTGTTGAGTCCATTTCGTTGAGCAAGGAGTAGGTCTTGTCTATTATATATTTGGCTTATGGAACGGTATCTGTGCTAATTTCAATCTCTGGTTTTATGCAGCACCCCAACTCACTTTTCCCCATAAGCAAGCATATGTTGCTTTTCTAAATTTGAGACCCTATTCTGTTTTCTAATTCAGTTCATGTGTAGCCAAGGTTACATTCCGTGTATTAGTGATATCTTATGATGTTTCTTTTTCTGTGTGACTTATTTCTCGTAGAATCATCGTACCTGAATCCACTGATTATGCCGATAGGACGTGATGACGTAGATTTCATTGCTGAGTGATATTCCACTGTACGTGCGTACCACAACTTCTTTATGCATTTTTTGCTTTCTTGGATATTTAACTTGTACCGTAGACGAGGTTCTTGTAAACAGAGCCGTCCCAAACTTTGGGGTGGCTGTGTGTTTTTGATTTTAATTTCCCTAAGCTATAGGACCATAAGTGGAAGTGCAATAGGCTGTGTTGCTTTGTTTCCTACGTGTTTCAGGAAACACCATACACTTCTCCAGAGTGGCTGTTGGCAATTTACATACCGCTCATCAGCATAACAAGTCTCCCTGTTCTCCATGACCTGTCCTGCCTTTCCGGATTTTACACTTTTTTCAGATGGCCCTTTTGACCACGGGGCAGTGAGACTTCATTGTAGTGCCGATTTCATTTACACGCTTGCTTGGTTGGCCAAAAAGTGCGTTTGCGTTTTTTCCTGAATATATTCAGGAAAAAACGCATATGCCCTTTTTAGCCAAGTGCAGCATTGTCGACATTCTGCCTCTGTTCCTATGCTTTAAGCGCAATTCCAGTCTACCCCCTGAAATCGTGTTCCTGAAATTCTGCCCCGCTTTCAAGTCCTCTTCAAAGACTTACTTCAGTACATTTTGGACGATAGCTGTCATTCATAACTCTGCAGGTTTGTGAATTACAGTGCCCCTGAGCTCCTTTCTTCAACTCGCTTTCTTGTGAGCTGGCCGCCAAACCGCAGGATTGCTTCAGGCCCTAATCTCTTTCCGGCAGGGCACACTGAGCCTTTGGTTAATTCCTCTTCCTGGTGGGAAATGAGTGTTCCATTTGCCCGTGCAGACACCTACAGCTAGTCTCTCATTGGTTCTCCCTATTCCTCTTCACCTTGCGCAGAAATTGCAAACTGTGCCAAACAGGAGGTGAAAGGCACTGCCTCTCCAAGTGAGGAGAGTGTTAGTAAAGCGTCTGGAATGGTGAACCCTAGTACCAGGGGATGAAAACTGAGATGCATTTGAAAACGTTTCCCAGTCACACAGTGCACTGTACTGTGGGTTTCCCATGCATGTTTTAGCTGAAGGAAGAATCCCTTAAACCTTGAATGTTGGGACAATTGGAATGGGTACCATGCAGTATGACTTCAAAGGGTTTGCGTTTGCTCATCGAACCTCACAAATGCTATCAGCCCGAAGTGTGCAGCCTTATGTCTCACCCAGCTCTGGGTGTAGATGTGGTAAATCCAGGTTGCATCACAAGCCCTGAATGAATTATTTAAGTATTGCTCTCTATTTCACTCTCATTGTGTTTTGTTTTTGAAATTCATTTTGATAATGGATTTATCGGATGTTCACTGCTGCGTTTAGGCCGCTGTACACACGCTTGATTTTCTTATGGAGATATATAAATCCATGGGTCTTACGATTCTTTCTTGTCAGGTATCTTCCCAGGCGTTGAATATGGGGTGTTGAGTCCATTTCGTTGAGCAAGGAGTAGGTCTTGTCTATTATATATTTGCCTTATGAAACGGTATCTGTGCTAATTTCAATCTCTGGTTTTATGCAGCACCCCAACTCAACTTTCCCCATAAGCAAGCATAAGTTGGTTTTCTAAATTTGAGACCCTGTTCTGTTTTGTAATTCACTTCATGTGTAGCCAAGTTTACATTCCGTGTATTAGTGATATCTTATGATGTTTCTTTTTCTGTGTGACTTATTTCTCGTAGAATCATCATACCTGAATCCACTCATTATGCCGCTATGGGCCTGATGACGTAGATTTCATTGCTGAGTGATATTCCATTGTACGTGCGTACCACTACATCTTTATGCATTTTTTGCTTTCTGGGATATTTAACTTGTACCGTAGACGAGGTTGTTGTAAACAGAGCCGTCCCAAACTTTGGGGTGGCTGTGTGTTTTTGATTTTTATTTCCCTAAGCTATAGGACCATAAGTGGAAGTGCCATAGGCTGTGTTGCTTTGTTTCCTATGTGTTTCAGGAAACACCATACACTTCTCCAGAGTGGCTGTTGGCTATTTACATCCCGCCCATCAGCATAACAAGGCTCCCTGATCTCCATGACCTCTCCTGCCTTTCTGGATTTTACAATATTTTCAGATGCCCCTTTTGACCGGGAGGCAGTGAGACTTCATTGTAGTGCAGATTTCTTTTACACGCTTGGTTGGTTGGCCAAAAAGGGCGTATGCGTTTTTTCCTGAATATATTCAGGAAAAAACGCATACGCCCTTTTTGGCCAAGTGCATCATTGTCGACATTCTGCCTCTTTTCCTATGCTTTAAGTGCAATTCCAGTCTACCCCCTGAAATCGTTTTCCTGAAATTCTGCCCCGCTTTCAAGTCCTCTTCGAAGACTTACTTCTATACATTTTTGGACGATAGCTGTCATTCATAACTCTGCAGGTTTGTGAATTACAGTGTCCCTGAGCTCCTTTCTTCAACTCGCTTTCTTGTGAGCTGGCCGCAAAACCGCAGGATTGCTTCAGGCCCTAATCTCTTTCCGGCAGGGCACACTGAGCCTTTGGTTAATTCCTCTTCCTGGTGGGAAATGAGCGTTCCATTTTCCCGTGCAGACACCTACAGCTAGTCTCTCATTGCTTCTCCCTATTCCTGTTCATCTTGCGCAGAAATTGCAAAGTGTGCCAAACAGGAGGTTAAATGCACTGACTCTCCTTGTGGGGAGAGTGTTAGTAAAGCGTCTGGAATGGTGAACCCGAGTACCAGGGTACGAAAACAGATGCATTTGAAAACGTTTCCCAATCACACGGTGGACCATACTATGGGTTTCCCATGCATGTTTTAGCTGAAGGAAGAATCCCTTAAACCTGGAGAGTTGGGACCCATGGAATGGGTACCATGCAGTATGACTTCAAAGGGTCTGCGTTTGCTCACCGAACCTCACCAATGCTATCAGCCCGAAGTGCCCAGCCTTATGTCTCACCCAGCTCTGGGTGTAGATGTGGTAAATCCAGGTTGCCTCACAAGCCCTGAATGAATTATTTAAGAATTGCTCTGTATTTCACTGTCATTTTTTTTTGTTTTTGAAATTTATTTTGGTAATGCAATTTATCGGATGTTCACTGCTGCGTTTAGGCCGCTGTACACACGCTTGATTTCCTTATGGAGACATATAAATCCATGGGTTTTAAGATTCTTACTTGTCAGGTATCTTCCCAGGCGTTGAATATGGGGTGTTGAGTCCATTTCGTTGAGCAAGGAGTAGGTCTTGTCTATTATATATTTGGCTTATGGAAAGGTATCTGTGCTAATTTCAATCTCTGGTTTTATGCAACACCCCAACTCACCTTTCCCCATAAGCAAGCATAAGTTGGTTTTCTAAATTTGAGACCCTGTTCTGTTTTGTAATTCAGTACATGTGTAGCCAAGTTTACATTCCGTGTATTAGTGATATCTTATGATGTTTCTTTTTCTGTGTGACTTATTTCTTGTAGAATCATCGTACCTGAATCCACTCATTATGCCGCTAGGGACGTGATGACGTAGATTTCATTGCTGAGTGATATTCCATTGTACGTGCGTACCACAACTTCTTTATCCATTTTTTGCTTTCTCGGATATTTAACTTGTACCGTAGATGACGTTCTTGTAAACAGAGCCGTCCCAAATATTGGGGTGGCTGTGTCTTTTTGATTTTAATTTCCGTAAGCTATAGGACCATAAGTGGAAGTGCCATAGGCTGTGTTGCTTTGTTTCCTACCTGTTTCAGGAAACACCATACACTTCTCCAGAGTGGCTGTTGGCAATTTACATCCGCCCATCAGCATAACAAGGCTCCCTGTTCTCCATGACCTGTCCTACCTTTCTGGATTTTACACTTTTTTCAGATGGCCCTTTTGACCGGGGGGCAGTGAGACTTCATTGTAGTGCCGATTTCATTTACACGCTTGCTTGGTTGGCCAAAAAGTGCGTTTGCGTTTTTTCCTGAATATATTCAGGAAAAAACGCGTATGCCCTTTTTAGCCAAGTGCATCATTGTCTACATTCTGCCTCTGTTCCTATGCTTTAAGCGCAATTCCAGTCTACCCCCTGAAATCGATTTCCTGAAATTCTGCCCCGCTTTCAAGTCCTCTTCGAAGACTTACATCAGTACATTTTGGACGATAGCTGTCATTCATAACTCTGCAGGTTTGTGAATTGCAGTGCCCCTGAGCTCCTTTCTTCAACTCGCTTTCTTGTGAGCTGGCCGCAAAACCGCAGGATTGTTTCAGGCCCTAATCTCTTTCCGGCAGGGCACGCTGAGCCTTTGTTTAATTCCTCTTCCTGGTGGGAAATGAGCGTTCCATTTGCCCGTGCAGGCACCTACAGCTAGTCTCTCATTGGTTCTCCCTATTCCTGTACATCTTGCGCAGAAATTGCAAACTGTGCCAAACAGGAGGTTAATGGCACTGACTCTCCAAGTGGGGAGAGTGTTAGTAAAGCGTCTGGAATGATGAACCCGAGTACCAGGGGACGAAAACTGAGATGCATTTGAAAATGTTTCCCAATCACACAGTGCACCATACTCTGGGTTTCCCATGCATGTTTTAGCTGAAGGAAGAATCCCTTAAACCTGGAGAGTTGGGACCCATGGAATGGGTACCATGCAGTATGACTTCAAAGGGTCTGCATTTGCTCACCGAACCTCACCAATGCTATCAGCCCGAAGTGTCCAGCCTTATGTCTCACCCAGCTCTGGGTGTAGATGTGGTAAATCCAGGTTGCCTCACAAGCCCTGAATGAATTATTTAAGAATTGCTCTGTATTTCACTGTCATTTTTTTTTGTTTTTGAAATTTATTTTGGTAATGCAATTTATCGGATGTTCACTGCTGCGTTTAGGCCGCTGTACACACGCTTGATTTCCTTATGGAGACATATAAATCCATGGGTTTTAAGATTCTTACTTGTCAGGTATCTTCCCAGGCGTTGAATATGGGGTGTTGAGTCCATTTCGTTGAGCAAGGAGTAGGTCTTGTCTATTATATATTTGGCTTATGGAAAGGTATCTGTGCTAATTTCAATCTCTGGTTTTATGCAACACCCCAACTCACCTTTCCCCATAAGCAAGCATAAGTTGGTTTTCTAAATTTGAGACCCTGTTCTGTTTTGTAATTCAGTTCATGTGTAGCCAAGTTTACATTCCGTGTATTAGAGATATCTTATGATGTTTCTTTTTCTGTGTGACTTATTTCTTGTAGAATCATCGTACCTGAATCCACTCATTATGCCGCTAGGGACGTGATGACGTAGATTTCATTGCTGAGTGATATTCCATTGTACGTGCGTACCACAACTTCTTTATCCATTTTTTGCTTTCTCGGATATTTAACTTGTACCGTAGATGACGTTCTTGTAAACAGAGCCGTCCCAAATATTGGGGTGGCTGTGTCTTTTTGATTTTAATTTCCGTAAGCTATAGGACCATAAGTGGAAGTGCCATAGGCTGTGTTGCTTTGTTTCCTACCTGTTTCAGGAAACACCATACACTTCTCCAGAGTGGCTGTTGGAAATTTACATCCGCCCATCAGCATAACAAGGCTCCCTGTTCTCCATGACCTGTCCTACCTTTCTGGATTTTACACTTTTTTCAGATGGCCCTTTTGACCGGGGGGCAGTGAGACTTCATTGTAGTGCAGATTTCCTTTACACGCTTGCTTGGTTGGCCAAAAAGGGCGTATGCGTTTTTTCCTGAATATATTCAGGAAAAAACGCATACGCCCTTTTTGGCCAAGTGCATCATTGTCGACATTCTGCCTCTGTTCCTATGCTTTAAGCGCAATTCCAGTCTACCCCCTGAAATCGATTTCCTGAAATTCTGCCCCGCTTTCAAGTCCTCTTCGAAGACTTACATCAGTACATTTTGGACGATAGCTGTCATTCATAACTCTGCAGGTTTGTGAATTGCAGTGCCCCTGAGCTCCTTTCTTCAACTCGCTTTCTTGTGAGCTGGCCGCAAAACCGCAGGATTGTTTCAGGCCCTAATCTCTTTCCGGCAGGGCACGCTGAGCCTTTGTTTAATTCCTCTTCCTGGTGGGAAATGAGCGTTCCATTTGCCCGTGCAGGCACCTACAGCTAGTCTCTCATTGGTTCTCCCTATTCCTGTACATCTTGCGCAGAAATTGCAAACTGTGCCAAACAGGAGGTTAATGGCACTGACTCTCCAAGTGGGGAGAGTGTTAGTAAAGCGTCTGGAATGATGAACCCGAGTACCAGGGGACGAAAACTGAGATGCATTTGAAAATGTTACCCAATCACACAGTGCACCATACTCTGGGTTTCCCATGCATGTTTTAGCTGAAGGAAGAATCCCTTAAACCTGGAGAGTTGGGACCCATGGAATGGGTACCATGCAGTATGACTTCAAAGGGTCTGCATTTGCTCACCGAACCTCACCAATGCTGTCAGCCCGAAGTGTCCAGCCTTATGTCTCACCCAGCTCTGGGTGTAGATGTGGTAAATCCAGGTTGCCTCACAAGCCCTGAATGAATTATTTAAGAATTGCTCTGTATTTCACTGTCATTTTTTTTTGTTTTTGAAATTTATTTTCGTAATGCAATTTATCGGATGTTCACTGCTGCGTTTAGGCCGCTGTACACACGCTTGATTTCCTTATGGAGACATATAAATCCATGGGTTTTAAGATTCTTACTTGTCAGGTATCTTCCCAGGCGTTGAATATGGGGTGTTGAGTCCATTTCGTTGAGCAAGGAGTAGGTCTTGTCTATTATATATTTGGCTTATGGAAAGGTATCTGTGCTAATTTCAATCTCTGGTTTTATGCAACACCCCAACTCACCTTTCCCCATAAGCAAGCATAAGTTGGTTTTCTAAACTTGAGACCCTGTTCTGTTTTGTAATTCAGTACATGTTTAGCCAAGTTTACATTCCGTGTATTAGGGATATCTTATGATGTTTCTTTTTCTGTGTGACTTATTTCTCGTAGAATCTTCATACCTGAATCCACTCATTATGCTGCTACGGGCCTGATGACGTAGATTTCATTGCTGAGTGATATTCCACTGTACGTGCGTACCACAACTTCTTTATCCATTTTTTGCTTTCTCGGATATTTAACTTGTACCGTAGATGAAGTTCTTGTAAACAGAGCCGTCCCATACTTTGGGGTGGCTGTGTCTTTTTGATTTTAATTTCCCTAAGCAATAGGAACATAAGTGGAAGTGCCAAAGGCTGTGTTGCTTTGTTTCCTACGTGTTTCAGGAAACACCATACACTTCTCCAGAGTGGCTGTTGGCAATTTACATACCGCTCATCAGCATAACAAGTCTCCCTGTTCTCCATGACCTGTCCTGCCTTTCCGGATTTTACACTTTTTTCAGATGGCCCTTTTGACCACGGGGCAGTGAGACTTCATTGTAGTGCCGATTTCATTTACACGCTTGCTTGGTTGGCCAAAAAGTGCGTTTGCGTTTTTTCCTGAATATATTCAGGAAAAAACGCATATGCCCTTTTTAGCCAAGTGCAGCATTGTCGACATTCTGCCTCTGTTCCTATGCTTTAAGCGCAATTCCAGTCTACCCCCTGAAATCATGTTCCTGAAATTCTGCCCCGCTTTCAAGTCCTCTTCAAAGACTTACTTCAGTACATTTTGGACGATAGCTGTCATTCATAACTCTGCAGGTTTGTGAATTACAGTGCCCCTGAGCTCCTTTCTTCAACTCGCTTTCTTGTGAGCTGGCCGCCAAACCGCAGGATTGCTTCAGGCCCTAATCTCTTTCCGGCAGGGCACACTGAGCCTTTGGTTAATTCCTCTTCCTGGTGGGAAATGAGTGTTCCATTTGCCCGTGCAGACACCTACAGCTAGTCTCTCATTGGTTCTCCCTATTCCTCTTCACCTTGCGCAGAAATTGCAAACTGTGCCAAACAGGAGGTGAAAGGCACTGCCTCTCCAAGTGAGGAGAGTGTTAGTAAAGCGTCTGGAATGGTGAACCCTAGTACCAGGGGATGAAAACTGAGATGCATTTGAAAACGTTTCCCAGTCACACAGTGCACTGTACTGTGGGTTTCCCATGCATGTTTTAGCTGAAGGAAGAATCCCTTAAACCTTGAATGTTGGGACAATTGGAATGGGTACCATGCAGTATGACTTCAAAGGGTTTGCGTTTGCTCATCGAACCTCACAAATGCTATCAGCCCGAAGTGTGCAGCCTTATGTCTCACCCAGCTCTGGGTGTAGATGTGGTAAATCCAGGTTGCATCACAAGCCCTGAATGAATTATTTAAGTATTGCTCTCTATTTCACTCTCATTGTGTTTTGTTTTTGAAATTCATTTTGATAATGGATTTATCGGATGTTCACTGCTGCGTTTAGGCCGCTGTACACACGCTTGATTTTCTTATGGAGATATATAAATCCATGGGTCTTACGATTCTTTCTTGTCAGGTATCTTCCCAGGCGTTGAATATGGGGTGTTGAGTCCATTTCGTTGAGCAAGGAGTAGGTCTTGTCTATTATATATTTGCCTTATGAAACGGTATCTGTGCTAATTTCAATCTCTGGTTTTATGCAGCACCCCAACTCAACTTTCCCCATAAGCAAGCATAAGTTGGTTTTCTAAATTTGAGACCCTGTTCTGTTTTGTAATTCACTTCATGTGTAGCCAAGTTTACATTCCGTGTATTAGTGATATCTTATGATGTTTCTTTTTCTGTGTGACTTATTTCTCGTAGAATCATCATACCTGAATCCACTCATTATGCCGCTATGGGCCTGATGACGTAGATTTCATTGCTGAGTGATATTCCATTGTACGTGCGTACCACTACATCTTTATGCATTTTTTGCTTTCTGGGATATTTAACTTGTACCGTAGACGAGGTTGTTGTAAACAGAGCCGTCCCAAACTTTGGGGTGGCTGTGTGTTTTTCATTTTTATTTCCCTAAGCTATAGGACCATAAGTGGAAGTGCCATAGGCTGTGTTGCTTTGTTTCCTATGTGTTTCAGGAAACACCATACACTTCTCCAGAGTGGCTGTTGGCTATTTACATCCCGCCCATCAGCATAACAAGGCTCCCTGATCTCCATGACCTCTCCTGCCTTTCTGGATTTTACAATATTTTCAGATGCCCCTTTTGACCGGGAGGCAGTGAGACTTCATTGTAGTGCAGATTTCTTTTACACGCTTGGTTGGTTGGCCAAAAAGTGCGTATGCGTTTTTTCCTGAATATATTCAGGAAAAAACGCATACGCCCTTTTTGGCCAAGTGCATCATTGTCGACATTCTGCCTCTTTTCCTATGCTTTAAGTGCAATTCCAGTCTACCCCCTGAAATCGTTTTCCTGAAATTCTGCCCCGCTTTCAAGTCCTCTTCGAAGACTTACTTCTATACATTTTTGGACGATAGCTGTCATTCATAACTCTGCAGGTTTGTGAATTACAGTGTCCCTGAGCTCCTTTCTTCAACTCGCTTTCTTGTGATCTGGCCGCAAAACCGCAGGATTGCTTCAGGCCCTAATCTCTTTCCGGCAGGGCACACTGACCCTTTGGTTAATTCCTCTTCCTGGTGGGAAATGAGCGTTCCATTTTCCCGTGCAGACACCTACAGCTAGTCTCTCATTGCTTCTCTCTATTCCTGTTCATCTTGCGCAGAAATTGCAAAGTGTGCCAAACAGGAGGTTAAATGCACTGACTCTCCTTGTGGGGAGAGTGTTAGTAAAGCGTCTGGAATGGTGAACCCGAGTACCAGGGTACGAAAACTGAGATGCATTTGAAAACGTTTCCCAATCACACGGTGGACCATACTATGGGTTTCCCATGCATGTTTTAGCTGAAGGAAGAATCCCTTAAACCTGGAGAGTTGGGACCCATGGAATGGGTACCATGCAGTATGACTTCAAAGGGTCTGCGTTTGCTCACCGAACCTCACCAATGCTATCAGCCCGAAGTGCCCAGCCTTATGTCTCACCCAGCTCTGGGTGTAGATGTGGTAAATCCAGGTTGCATCACAAGCCCTGAATGAATTATTTAAGAATTGCTCTCTATTTCACTGTCATTGTGCTTTGTTTTTGAAATTCATTTTGATAATGGGATTTATCGGATTTTCACTGCTGCGTTTAGGCCGCTGTACACACGCTTGATTTCCTTATGGAGACATATAAATCCATGGGTTTTAAGATTCTTACTTGTCAGGTATCTTGCCAGGCGTTGAATATGGGGTGTTGAGTCCATTTCTTTCAGCAAGGAGTAGGTCTTGTCTATTATATATTTGGCTTATGGAAAGGTATCTGTGCTAATTTCAATCTCTGGTTTTATGCAGCAATACAACTCACCTTTCCCCATAAGCAAGCATAAGTTGGTTTTCTAAATTTGAGACCCTGTTCTGTTTTGTAATTCAGTTCATGTGTGGCCAAGTTTACATTCCGTGTATTAGTGATATCTTATGATGTTTCTTTTTCTGTGTGACTTATTTCTCGTAGAATCATCGTACCTGAATCCACTCATTATGCCGCTACGGGCCTGATGACGTAGATTTCATTGCTGAGTGATATTCCATTGTACGTGCTTACCACAACTTCTTTATCCATTTTTTGCTTTCTCGGATATTTAACTTGTACCATAGACGAGGTTCTTGTAAACAGAGCCGTCCCAAATTTTGGGGTGGCTGTGTGTTTTTGATTTTAATTTCTCTAAGCTATAGGACCATAAGTGGAAGTGCCATAGGCTGTGTTGCTTTGTTTCCTACGTGTTTCAGGAAACACCATACACTTCTCCAGAGTGGCTGTTGGCAATTTACATCCCGCCCATCAGCATAACAAGGCTCCCTGTTCTCCATGACCTGTCGTGCCTTTCTGGAATTTACACTTTTTTCAGATGGCCTTTTTGACCGGGGGGCAGTGAGACTTCATTGTAGTGCACATTTCCTTTACACGGTTGCTTGGTTGGCCAAAAAGGGCATATGCGTTTTTTCCTGAATATATTCAGGAAAAAACGCATACGCCCTTTTTGGCCAAGTGCATCATTGTCGACATTCTGCCTCTGATCCTATTCTTTAAGTGCAATTCCAGTCTACCCCCTGAAATCGTTTTCCTGAAATTCTGCCCTGATTTCAAGTTCTCTTCGAAGACTTACTTCAAAACATTTTTGGACGATAGCTGAATTCATTACTCTGCAGGTTTGTGAATTACAGTGCCCCTGAGCTCCTTTCTTCAACTCGCTTTCTTGTGAGCTGGCCGCAAAACCGCAGGATTGCTTCAAGCCCTAATCTGGTTCCGGCATGGAATGCTGAGCCTTTGGTTACTTCCTCTTCCTGGTGGGAAATGAGCGTTAAATTTGCACGTGCAGACACCTTCACATTAGTCGTCATGGTGCCCCTTTGCCCCGGTTATCTCTATGGAGGTTGGAGTTGGAGGGCCTCCTCACTCAAGATCAGTGTGCCCACGGAGCCAACCCTGCAACTTCAGGGCATGGTTGGGGGTTAGGATCACCACGAGGGTTCCTTTTCCCTTAGGAGGGAGGTGGCCTTTTGGGCTGCTGATTTCCAGGTTATCAGATACTGCCAGTATCTTGGCCAGATGTGGCCGTGGGCCAAGCCCCTTGGTGACCGTAGTTTATCCTACCTGGATCGCATTCTTGCATTGTTCCATTTCAAGTGGTCCCAGGTTTTGCACTAATACTCCAATGGCGATTCACCGTTCACCAGGAATGTAAAGGTCAAAGGGTTTAGCTAAATTAGGGAGTTCCAGGGCAAGGGTCTGAATTGACTGCTCTTTCCATTCTTGAAAGGCCACTTCTGTATTCTATTCAAAAGGATCATCACCTTTTCCTTTCAGTGTTTCATATAGAGGCCGAGCTAGTAGACTGTAGTTAGGGATCCAGAAGCAGCAAACCCTGGCCTCCCCAGGAACCCCTAAGCTGTCTTCTAGTTTTAGAAATGGGTAAGGCAGTAAATTGTTTCTTCCCTTTCCTGGGATGGGCTTCTCCGACCTTCTGTGAGAATGAAGCCCAGGCAGGTCACCGTAGTCTGTGATATTTGAGCTTTTTCTTGGACAACTTGTATCCTTTATTGGCTTCGTAGTTCAGAGGTCTCCTTAGTAGGGCTGGCGATCAGAATGTCGTCTGCATATTGAAGGAGTGTTTCCTTTTCCAGAGGTAGAACTTTTAGTTCTTTAGCTGAGCTTTCCCCAAAGATGGTGTGGGAATTTTTGAACCCTTGGGGCAACACGGCCCGGAAGTATTGTTTTAGTTGTATGTTGAGTCCTGCCACTCACAAGCCAAAATTTCTTGTGACTCTGGGACTAATAGAATACAAAAGAAGGCATCATTGAAGACTAATACAGAATACCATGTCCTGGTGGTTGGTAGAATGACCAGCAGGGTGTAGGATTTAGGAACTACTGGAGGTATATCCTCAGTGGCTTCACTGACTGTCCTGACATCCTTTACCAGGACTCCAGCAGCCCATGGGGCTCTCGAGGTCAGGCCAATCCCAGGATATGGAGCTCACCTGGGCAGGTACCCCACCCCAGCCCACGGGGCTCTCGTGTTCAGGACCCTCCCAGGATATGGGGTTCCCTGGGCAGGTCCCCCTGCAGCCCATGGGGATCTCGTGGTCAGGCTCCTCCCAGGATACAGAGCTACCCTTGCAGGTACCATGGCAGGGCTGGGAACACAGGAACCGTGCATATCGCCCTCATTGCAGAGCACTCCCAGCTCACCTGTCACTCAGATCTGACACAGAGCACCTCAGAGCAGGACTTGAACTAACAAACAGCAGCTCCGACAGGTCTGTGACCCTGGGCAACACTCTGTGTGGCCTCCCTCCACCTGGTCTTCCAGAGACTTCCACTGCACCCGGGGCACCAGGCCTCTGTCTCCACCCACCAGCCACCCCTCCTCTCCCTGACTCCTGGGTTCCTCTCATTAGGAGAGGGTTTTCTTGAAGTTGTCTCCCACTCATGGGCCAGATAATATAATTAGAAAACAAGCCAGAGCTGCAGCCCCTTGTCTATCCTGACTCTCAGGAGCCCACACCTGTTCCTTGGACCTGGCCGATTCAGCAAGTTCCAGTTTCTGCAACTGTGAGCCCCTGAGGGGTGATTATTGGCTGGCCTGGGAAGCCCGACCGTGCCGGCCAGCCCTCCCCAGGTGTGCCTGGGTTCAGATCAATATAAACACCGCTCCAGGCAGCAAGAGCCCCTGCAGCTGTGCCTGACGCCATTTTCTCTGCCCTGTCAGCAGTCTTGGGGCTGGACTGGTGGGAGGGAGTGAGAGGCCACGGCTTTGTGGGTGGCCCAGTGTGAGTGGGGCTCTGCTGGACTTTCTGCAGCAGTTGCCAAGATGCCACCTGCTAAAGAAGAGGATGTGTCACCCATACCTGCCGCTGGAATTTCTCCCTGGGCAGAGGTGAGTGAGGAAGAAAGCAGTGGGGGCCGGGACAGCAGGGGTATCTCAGGCAGGGAAATGGAAAGCTTCCAGAAGAGCACCCAGGGCCAGGACCACCCTGGCTGGCCTGCAGGCACCAAGTCGGCTGGCATGCTGTCGCTCATGTGGCTCCATGGCCCTTCCTCTAGGCTTTCAAGTCCTTGTACATATTCAGGTGTTTTACCTGGGAAGGGTGGGAACATTTCAGCAGCAGCTGGCCTGGGGCTCAGCCCACGTTTACTCACAGATGCCTCGGCACGGTCCCCCAGCTTTGCAATGAGGACGCTTGTTGCGTGGGGCCTGCTGGCTGAATGGGAGATGATTCCCCACCACTGACCAACTTCAGAATTGTTTACAACTGGAGCAAGTGCCCTGATACGGTTTTCCCCTGTGTAGCTGGTGGGTTCTGTTTTTTTTTTTCTTTTTTTCTTTTTTGGTTCAAGGTAGATTTTATTCCTCTTTTTTGTATTTACAGATATAAGCATGGAAATAATTTATTCATATAAATACATGTATGTGAAGGGAAGAATATTTTTTCTGTTTTACTTTTTGTAATTTGAATTTTATTTTTTTATACAGCAGGTTCTTTTTGGTTATCTATTTTATACATATAAATGTATACATGCCAATCCCAATCTCTCAACTCCTCCCACCACCACCCCCCAACAGCTTTCCCCCCTTGGTGTCCATACGTTTGTTGTCTACATCTGTTGCTCTATTTCTGCCTTGCAAAACGGTTCATCTGTACAATTTGTCTAGGTTCCACATATAGGCATTAATAGACAAGATTTCTTTTTCTCTTTCTGACTTACTTCACTCTGTATGACAGTCTCTAGATCCATCAACGTCTCTACAAATGACCCAATTTCATTCCTTTTTATGGCTTAGTAATATTCCATTTTATATATGTACCACATCTTTATGCATTCGTCTGTCTGTGGGCATTTAGGTTGCTTCCATTACCTGGATATTGTAAATAGTGATGCAATGAACATTGCGGTGAATGTCTCTTTTTGATTTATGGTTTTGTCTGGGTATATGCCCAGTAGTGGGACTGCTGTATCATATGGTAATTCTATTCTTAGTTTTATAAGAAACTCCATAACGTTCTCCACAGTGACTGTATCAATTTCATTCCCAACAATAGCGGAAGAGGGTTCCTTATCTCCACACCCTTTCCAGCATTTGTTGTTTGTAGATTTTCTGATGATGCCCATTCTAACAGGTGTGAGGTGATACACCATGGATGAGTCTATTTCGTTGAGCAAAGAGTAGGTCTTGTCTATTACATATTTGGCTTATGGAACGGTATGTGTGCTAATTTCAATCTCTGGTTTTATACAGCACCCCAACTCAACTTTCCCCTTAAGCAAGCATAAGTTTTTATCTAAATGTGAGACTCTGTTCGGTTTTGGAATTCAGTTTATGTGTAGCCAAGTTTACACTCTCTCTATTAGTGATATCTTATGATAATTATCTTTCTCTGTGTGACCTATTTCTCTTAGAATCATCATACTTAAATCCACTCAATTTGCTGCTACAGGCCTGATGACATTGATTTCATTGCTGAGTGATATTCTGTTGTACGTAAGTAGCACAACTCCTTTATCCATATTTTTCTTTCTGGGATATTTAATTTGAACTGGACTCAAGGTTCTTGTAAACACAGCAGCCCTAAATTTTGTGTTGGCTGTGTCTTGTTGATTTTAATTTTCCTAAGCTATAGGGCCAAAAGTGGAAGTGCCCTAGGGTCTGTAGCTTTGTTTTTCAGATGTTTCAGGATACACCATAAACATCTCCAGAGTGTCTGTTGGCAATTTACATCCCGCCCATCAGCATAACAAGGCTCCCTGTTCTCCATGGCCTGTCCTGTGTTTCTGGTTTTTACACTTTTTTCAGATGGCCCTTTTGACGAATGGGAAATGAGACTTCATTGTAGTGCGGATTTCCATTGCTCGAGTGCTTGGTTGGCCAAAAAGGGCATATGTGTTTTTTCCTGAATATACTCAGGAAAAAATGTTTACGCACTTTTGTCCAAGTGCATCACTGTCAAAGATCTGCCGCTTTTCACATGCTTTAAATGCAATTCCAATCTACCTCCTGAAATATGATTCCTGCAATTCTGCCTCGTTTTGAAGTCCTCTTTGCAGACTTACTTCAGTATATTTTTGCCAATAGCTGTCATTTATAACTCTGCAGGTTTGTGAATTACAGTGCCCGTGATTTCCTTTCTTAACTCGTTTCCTTGAAAGCTGGCCACAGAACCGCAGGTTTGCTTTAGGCCATAATCAGGGTCTGGCACGGCACTCTGAGCCTTTGGTTAATTCCTCTTCCTGGTGGGAAATTAGAGTTAAATGTGCCCCTCCGGACACCTGCCTCACTCCCAGCCCCTTGGTGATGTGTGTCCTGTGGTTTGAGGCCACATGTGCTGGGTTCCTCACCTTTGGCTGATGTGGCCCCACTGGTGTGAGGACACTCCTGCCTGGTTCCCATCCCCTTGGTGATGTGGGCCCTCCGGTGAGAGTCTGATCCTGGTTGGGTTCCTCACACTTCTGTGAGGTGGGCCCTCTTCTCTGACGTCACTCCTGCCTGGCTGGCACACCCCGCCTTGGCGAAGTCGGCCCTCTGGTGGGATTTGGTGCCTGCTGGGTGTCTCCTGCCCTCGGTAATGAGGGCCCTCTGGCGTCAGGCCCTAATTCCTGGGCTCCCAATATTTTCTGATATGCGCCCTGTGGTTCGAGTACACTCCTGCCAGGTTCCCAACCCCATGGGAATGTGGGCCTTCTGCTCGGAGGTCCCAACCGTGGGTTGCTCAGTTTCATGATGAGGGCCCTCTGCTGTGAGTTCTCTCCGGCCTGGATCCCATAGCCTCGCTGCTCCTGTCCACCTGCTGGGAGGTTCCAACTGCGGGATTCCTCACCTTTTTTCTTCTATGGACCCTCTGTTTTGAGACTCCTCCTGCCTGCCTCACTCCCAGTCCCTTGGTGATGTGTGTCCTCTGGTGTGAGGCCACGTGTGCTGGGTCCCTCGCCTTTCGATGATGTGGCCCCACTGGTGTGAGGACACTCCTGCCTGCTTCCTATCCCCTTGATGATGTGGGCCCTCTGGTGAGAGTCTGATCCTGGCTGGGTTCCTCACCCTTCTGTGAGGTGGGCCCTCTGCTGTGAGGTCACTCCTGCCTGGCTGGCACACCCCACCTGGGCAACATCGGCCCTCTTGTGGCACTTGGAGCCTGCTGGGAGCCTCCTCCCCTCGGTGATGGGGGCCCTCTAGCGTCAGGCCCTAACTGCTGGGTACCCACATTTTCTGATACGTGCTAAGTGGTGCGAGGACACTCCTGCGAGGTTCCCATCCCCATGGGCATGTGGGCCTTCTGCTCTAAGGTCCCAACACCTGTGTTGTTCACCGTTTCATGATGTTGTCTCTCTGGTGTTAGTTCACTCAGGCCTAGATCCCATAGACTCTGTGCTCTGAGCCGACTGCTGGGAGGTTCCTACTGCTGGATTCCTTACCTTTTTTATTCTTTGGGTCCTGTGTTTTTATGCTCCTACTTCCTGACTCACTCCCAGCCCCTTTGTGATGTAGGTCCTCTGGTTTAAGGCCACATGTACTGGTTTCCTCACCTTTATTGATGTGGCCCCACTGGTGTGAGGACACTCCTGCCTGGTTCCCATCCCCTTGGTGATGGGGGCCCTCTGGTGAGAGTCTGATCCTGTCTGGATTCCTCACACATCTGGGAGGTGGGCCCTCTGCTGTGAGGTCACTCCTGCCTGGCTGGCCCACGTCACCTTGGCGACGTGGGCCCTCAGTTGGGAGTTGGTGCCTGCTGGGAGTCTCCTCCCCTCGGTAATGAGGGCCCTCTGGCGTCAGACCCTAACTCCTTGGCTCCCAAAATTTTCTGTTGTGCGCCCTGTGGTGCTAGTACACTCCTGCCAGGTTCCCAACCCCATGGGAATGTGGGCCTTCTGCTCTGAGGTCCCAACCGTGGGTTGCTCAGTTTCTTGATGAGGGCCCTCTGGTGTGAGTTCACTCCAGCATGGATCCCATAGCCTCGCTGCTCCTGGCCACCTGCGGGGAAGTTCCAACTGCGGGATTCCTCACCTTTTTCCTTCTATGGGCCCTCTGTTTTGAGACTCCTCCTGCCTGCCTCACTCCCAGCCCCTTGGTGATGTGTGTCCTCTGGTTTGAGGCCACGTGTGCTGGGTCCCTCACCTTTCGGTGATGTGGCCCCACTGGTGTGAGGACACTCCTGCCTGGTTCCTATCCCCTTGGTGATGTGGGCCCTCTGGTGAGAGTCTGATCCTGGCTGGGTTCCTCACACTTCTGTGAGGTGGGCCCTCTGCTGTGAGGTCACTCCTGCCTGGCTGGCACACCCCGCCTTGGCAATGTCGGCCCTCTTGTGGCAGTTGGAGCCTACTGGGAGCCTCCTCCCCTCGGTGATGAGGGCCCTCTGGCGTCAGGCCCTAACTGCTGGGTACCCACATTTTCTGATACGTGCTAAGTTGTGCGAGGACACTCGTGCCATGTTCCCAACCCCATGGTGATGTGGGCCTTCTGCTCTGAGGTCCAAACGGCTGGGTTGCTCACAGTTTCATGATGTGGGCCCTCTGCTGTGAGTTCACTGTGACCTGGATCGCATAGACTCGGTGCTCTGGGCCGCCTGCTGGGAGGTTCCCACTGCAGGATTCCTCAGCTTTTTTATTCTATTCGCCCTGTGTTGTGAGGCTACTCATGCCTGCCTCACTCCGAACCCCTTGGAGATCTGGGTCCTCTGGTTTAGGCCACATGTGCTGGGTTCCTCACCTTTCTATGATGTGGTCACCCTGGTGTGAAGACAGTCCTGCCTGGTTCTGATGCCCTTGGTGATGTGGGCCCTCTGGTGAGAGTCTTATCCTGGCTGGGTTCCTCACCATTCTGTGAGGTAGGCCCTCAGCTGTGAGGTCACTCCTGCCTGGCTGTTGCACGTCACCTTGGCGACATGGTCCCTCCGTAGGGAGTTGGTGCCTGCTTGGGGTCTCCTCCCCTTGGTAATGAGGGCCCTCTGGCATCAGGCCCTAATTTCTGGGTTCCCAAAATTCTCTGATGTGCGCCCTGTGGTGCGAGTACACTTCTGCCAAGTTCCCAACCACATGGGAATGTGGGCCTTCTGCTCTAAGGTCCCAACGGCTGGGTTGCTCACAGTTTCATGATGAGGGCCCTCTGTTTTGAGTTCAGTCAGGCCTGGATCCCATAGCCTCGCTGCTCCTGGCCGCCTGCTGGGAGGTTCCAACTGCGGGATTCCTCACCTTTTTTACGCAATGGGCCCTCTGTTTTGAGGCTCCTCTTGCCTGCCTCACTCCCAGCCCCTTGGTGATGTGTGTCCTATAGTTTGAGGCCACGTGTGCTGGGTCCGTCACATTTCGGTGATGTGGCCCCACTGGTGTGAGGACACTCCTGCCTGGTTTCCATTCCCCTGGTGATGTGGGCCCTCTGGTGAGAGTCTGATCCCCTTTGGGTTCCTCACACTTTTGTGTGGTTGGCCCTCTGCTCTGAGGTCACTCCTGCCTGGCTGGCCCACCCCGCATTGGCGACGTCGGCCCTCTGGTAGCAGTTGGAGCTTGCTGGGAGCCTCCTCTCCGCAGTGCTGAGGGCCCTCTGGCGTCCGGCCCTAACTGCTGGGCTCCCCACATTTTCTGTTGTGTGCCCACTGGTGCGATGACACTCCTGCTTGGTTCCCTTCCCCATGGGGATGTGGGCCTTGTGCTCTGAGGTCACAACGGCTGGGTTGCTTACAGTATCATGATGAGGGCCCTCTGTTGTGAGTTCATCACTGCCTGGATCCCATAGCCTCGGTGCTCTGGGCCGCCTGCTGGGATGTTCCAAATGCTGGATTCCTCACCTTTTTATACAATGGGCCATGTGTTTTGAGGTTAATCCTGCCTGCCTCGCTCTGAGACCCATGGTGATGTGGGTCTTCTGGTTTGAGGCCACATGTGCTGGGTACCTCAACTTTCGATGATGTGGCCCCACGGGTGTGAGGACACTCGTGCCTGATTCCCAGCCCCTTGCTTATGTGGGCACTCTGGTGAGTGTCTGATCATGACTGGGTTCCTTACCCTTCTGTGAGGTGGGCGCTCTGATGTGAGGTCACTCCTGCCTGGATGGCTCACGTCGCCTTGGCGATGTAGGCCCTCTGTTGGCCACTGAAGCATGCTGGGAGCCTCCTACCCTCTTTAATGAGGGCCCTGGAAGAAACGCATATGCCCTTTTTGACCAAGTGCATCATTGTCGAGGTTCTGCCTCTTCTCCTATACTTTCAGAGGACTTCCCGTCTACCTCCTGAAATCGTATTCCTGGAATTCTGCCCCGCGTTCAAGTCCTCTTTGCAGCCTTACTTCAATATATTTTTGGACGATAGCTGTCATTTATAACTCTGCAGGTTTGTGAATTACAGTGCCCCTGAGCTCCATTCTTCAACTCGCTCTCTTGTGAGCTGGCCGCAAAACCGCAGGATTGCTTCAGGCCCTAATCTGGTTCCAGCACGGCATGTTGAGCCTTTGGCTAATTCCTCTTCCTGATGGGAAATGAGCGTTAAATTTGCTCGTGCAGACACCTACAGCTAATCTCTCATTGGTTCTCCCTATTCCTGTTCATCTTGCGCAGAAATTCCAAACTGTGCCAAACAGGAGGTTAAAGGCACTGACTCTCCAAGTGGGGAAAGAGTTAGTAAAGCGTCTGGAATGGTAAAACCGAGTATGAGGGGACGAAAACTGAGATGCATTTAAAAAGGTTTCCCGGTCACACGGTGGACCATATTCTGGGTTTCCCATGCGTGTTTTACCTGAAGGAAGAATCCCTTAAACCTGGAGAGGTGGGACCCATGGAATGGGTACCATGCAGTATGACTTCAAAGGGTCTGACTTTGCTCACCGAACCTCACCAATGCTATCAGCGCGAAGAGTCCAGCCTTATGTCTCACCCAGCTCTGGGTGTAGATGTGGTAAATCCAGGTGGCATCACAAGCCCTGAATGAATTATTTAAGAATTGCTCTCTATTTCACTGTCATTGTGTTTTGTTTTTGAAATTTATTTTGATAATGGGATTTATCGGATGTCCACTGTTGCATTTAGGCCGCTGTACACACGCTTGATTTCCTTATGGAGACATATAAATCCATGGGTTTTAAGATTCTTACTTGGCAGGTATCTTCCCAGGCGTTGAATATGGGGTGTTGAGTCCATTTCGTTGAGCAAGGAGTAGGTCTTGTCTATTATATATTTGGCTTATGGAACGGTATCTGTGCTAATTTCAATCTCTGGTTTTATACAGCACCCCAACTCACCTTTCCCCATAAGCAAGCATAAGTTGTTTTTCTAAACTTGAGACCCTGTTCTGTTTTGTAATTCAGTACATGTTTAGCCAAGTTTACATTCCGTGTATTAGGGATATCTTATGATGTTTCTTTTTCTGTGTGACTTATTTCTCGTAGAATCTTCATACCTGAATCCACTCATTATGCCGCTACGGGCCTGATGACGTAGATTTCATTGCTGAGTGATATTCCACTGTACGTGCGTACCACAACTTCTTTATCCATTTTTTGCTTTCTTGGATATTTAACTTGTACCGTAGATGAAGTTCTTGTAAACAGAGCCGTCCCATACTTTGGGGTGGCTGTGTCTTTTTGATTTTAATTTCCCTAAGCTATAGGACCATAAGTGGAAGTGCCATAGGCTGTGTTGCTTTGTTTCCTCCGTGTTTCAGGAAACACCATACACTTCTCCAGAGTGGCTGTTGGCAATTTCCATCCCGCCCATTAGCATAACAAGGCTCCCTGTTCTCCATGACCTTTCCTGCCTTTCTGGATTTTACACTTTTTTCAGATGGCCCTTTTGACCGGGGGGCAGTGAGACTTCATTGTAGTGCCGATTTCATTTACACGCTTGCTTGGTTGGCCAAAAAGTGCGTTTGCGTTTTTTCCTGAATATATTCAGGAAAAAACGCGTATGCCCTTTTTAGCCAAGTGCATCATTGTCTACATTCTGCCTCTGTTCCTATGCTTTAAGCGCAATTCCAGTCTACCCCCTGAAATCGATTTCCTGAAATTCTGCCCCGCTTTCAAGTCCTCTTCGAAGACTTACATCAGTACATTTTGGACGATAGCTGTCATTCATAACTCTGCAGGTTTGTGAATTGCAGTGCCCCTGAGCTCCTGTCTTCAACTCGCTTTCTTGTGAGCTGGCCGCAAAACCGCAGGATTGTTTCAGGCCCTAATCTCTTTCCGGCAGGGCACGCTGAGCCTTTGTTTAATTCCTCTTCCTGGTGGGAAATGAGCGTTCCATTTGCCCGTGCAGGCACCTACAGCTAGTCTCTCATTGGTTCTCCCTATTCCTGTACATCTTGCGCAGAAATTGCAAACTGTGCCAAACAGGAGGTTAATGGCACTGACTCTCCAAGTGGGGAGAGTGTTAGTAAAGCGTCTGGAATGATGAACCCGAGTACCAGGGGACGAAAACTGAGATGCATTTGAAAACGTTTCCCGGTCACACAGTGCACTGTACTGTGGGTTTCCCATGCATGTTTTAGCTGAAGGAAGAATCCCTTAAACCTGGAGAGTTGGGACCCATGGAAATGGTACCATGCAGTATGACTTCAAAGGGTCTGCGTGTGCTCACCAAACCTCACCAATACTATCAGCCCGAAGTGTCCAGCCTTATGTCTCACCCAGGTCTGGGTGTAGATGTGGTAAATCCAGGTTGCATCACAAGCCCTGAATGAATTATTTAAGAATTGCTCTCTATTTCACTGTCATTGTGTTTTGTTTTTGAAATTCATTTTGATAATGGGATTTATCGGATGTTCACTGCTGCGTTTAGGCCGCTGTACACACGCTTGTTTTCCTTATGGAGACATATAAATCCATGGGTTTTAAGATTCTTACTTGTCAGGTATCTTCCCAGGCGTTGAATATGGGGTGTTGAGTCCATTTCGTTGAGCAAGGAGTAGGTCTTGTCTATTATATATTTGGCTTATGGAACGGTATCTGTGCTAATTTCAATCTCTGGTTTTATGCAGCACCCCAACTCACCTTTCCCCATAAGCAAGCATAAGTTGGTTTTCTAAATTTGAGACCCTGTTCTGTTTTGTAATTCAGTTCATGTGTAGCCAAGTTTACATTCGGTGTATTAGTGATATCTTATGATGTTTCTTTTTCTGTGTGACTTATTTCTCATAGAATCATCATACCTGAACCCACTCATTATGCCGCTACGGGCCTGATGACGTAGATTTCATTGCTGAGTGATATTCTATTGTACGTGCGTACCTCAACATCTTTATGCATTTTTTGCTTTCTGGGATATTTAACTTGTACCGTAGACGAGGTTGTTGTAAACAGAGCCGTCAAAAATTTTGGGGTGGCTGTATCTTTTTGATTTTAATTTCCCTAAGCTATAGGACCATAAGTGGAAGTGCCATAGGCTGTGTTGCTTTGTTTCCTACGTGTTTCAGGAAACACCATTCACTTCTCCAGAGTGGTTGTTGGCAGTTTACATCCCGCCCATCAGCATAACAAGGCTCCCTGTTCTCCATGACCTGTCCTGCCTTTCTGGATTTTACACTTTTTTCAGATGGCCCTTTTGACCGGGGGGCAGTGAGACTTCATTGTAGTGCAGATTTCCTTTACACGCTTGTTGGTTGGCGAAAAAGTGCATATGCGTTTTTTCCTGAATATATTCAGGAAAAAACGCATACGCCCTTTTTGGCCAAGTGCATCATTGTCGACATTCTGCCTCTGATCCTATTCTTTAAGTGCAATTCCAGTCTACCCCCTGAAATCGTTTTCCTGAAATTCTGCCCTGATTTCAAGTTCTCTTCGAAGACTTACTTCAAAACATTTTTGGACGAAAGCTGAATTCATTACTCTGCAGGTTTGTGAATTACAGTGCCCCTGAGCTCCTTTCTTCAACTCGCTTTCTTGTGAGCTGGCCGCAAAACCGCAGGATTGCTTCAAGCCCTAATCTGGTTCCGGCATGGAATGCTGAGCCTTTGGTTACTTCCTCTTCCTGGTGGGAAATGAGCGTTAAATTTGCACCTGCAGACACCTTCACATGAGTCGTCATGGTGCCCCTTTGCCCCGGTTATCTCTATGGAGGTTGGAGTTGGAGGGCCTCCTCACTCAAGATCAGTGTGCCCACGGAGCCAACCCTGCAACTTCAGGGCATGGTTGGGGGTTAGGATCACCACGAGGGTTCCTTTTCCCTTAGGAGGGAGGTGGCCTTTTGGGCTGCTGATTTCCAGGTTATCAGATACTGCCAGTATCTTGGCCAGATGTGGCGGTGGGCCAAGCCCCTTGGTGACCGTAGTTTATCCTACCTGGATCGCATTCTTGCATTGTTCCATTTCAAGTGGTCCCAGGTTTTGCACTAATACTCCAATGGCGATTCACCGTTCACCAGGAATGTAAAGGTCAAAGGGTTTAGCTAAATTAGGGAGTTCCAGGGCAAGGGTCTGAATTGACTGCTCTTTCCATTCTTGAAAGGCCACTTCTGTATTCTATTCAAAAGGATCATCACCTTTTCCTTTCAGTGTTTCATATAGAGGCCGAGCTAGTAGACTGTAGTTAGGGATCCAGAAGCAGCAAACCCTGGCCTCCCCAGGAACCCCTAAGCTGTCTTCTAGTTTTAGAAATGGGTAAGGCAGTAAATTGTTTCTTCCCTTTCCTGGGATGGGCTTCTCCGACCTTCTGTGAGAATGAAGCCCAGGCAGGTCACCGTAGTCTGTGATATTTGAGCTTTTTCTTGGACAACTTGTATCCTTTATTGGCTTCGTAGTTCAGAGGTCTCCTTAGTAGGGCTGGCGATCAGAATGTCGTCTGCATATTGAAGGAGTGTTTCCTTTTCCAGAGGTAGAACTTTTAGTTCTTTAGCTGAGCTTTCCCCAAAGATGGTGTGGGAATTTTTGAACCCTTGGGGCAACACGGCCCGGAAGTATTGTTTTAGTTGTATGTTGAGTCCTGCCACTCACAAGCCAAAATTTCTTGTGACTCTGGGACTAATAGAATACAAAAGAAGGCATCATTGAAGACTAATACAGAATACCATGTCCTGGTGGTTGGTAGAATGACCAGCAGGGTGTAGGGTTTAGGAACTACTGGAGGTATATCCTCGGTGGCTTCACTGACTGTCCTGACATCCTTTACCAGGACTCCAGCAGCCCATGGGGCTCTCGAGGTCAGGCCAATCCCAGGATATGGAGCTCACCTGGGCAGGTACCCCACCCCAGCCCACGGGGCTCTCGTGTTCAGGACCCTCCCAGGATATGGGGTTCCCTGGGCAGGTCCCCCTGCAGCCCATGGGGCTCTCGTGGTCAGGCTCCTCCCAGGATACAGAGCTACCCTTGCAGGTACCATGGCAGGGCTGGGAACACAGGAACCGTGCATATCGCCCTCATTGCAGAGCACTCCCAGCTCACCTGTCACTCAGATCTGACACAGAGCACCTCAGAGCAGGACTTGAACTAACAAACAGCAGCTCCGACAGGTCTGTGACCCTGGGCATCACTCTGTGTGGCCTCCCTCCACCTGGTCTTCCAGAGACTTCCACTGCACCCGGGGCACCAGGCCTCTGTCTCCACCCACCAGCCACCCCTCCTCTCCCTGACTCCTGGGTTCCTCTCATTAGGAGAGGGTTTTCTTGAAGTTGTCTCCCACTCATGGGCCAGATAATATAATTAGAAAACAAGCCAGAGCTGCAGCCCCTTGTCTATCCTGACTCTCGGGAGCCCACACCTGTTCCTTGGACCTGGCCGATTCAGCAAGTTCCAGTTTCTGCAACTGTGAGCCCCTGAGGGGTGATTATTGGCTGGCCTGGGAAGCCCGACCGTGCCGGCCAGCCCTCCCCAGGTGTGCCTGGGTTCAGATCAATATAAACACCGCTCCAGGCAGCAAGAGCCCCTGCAGCTGTGCCTGACGCCATTTTCTCTGCCCTGTCAGCAGTCTTGGGGCTGGACTGGTGGGAGGGAGTGAGAGGCCACGGCTTTGTGGGTGGCCCAGTGTGAGTGGGGCTCTGCTGGACTTTCTGCAGCAGTTGCCAAGATGCCACCTGCTAAAGAAGAGGATGTGTCACCCATACCTGCCGCTGGAATTTCTCCCTGGGCAGAGGTGAGTGAGGAAGAAAGCAGTGGGGGCCGGGACAGCAGGGGTATCTCAGGCAGGGAAATGGAAAGCTTCCAGAAGAGCACCCAGGACCAGGACCATCCTGGCTGGCCTGCAGGCACCAAGTCGGCTGGCATGCTGTCGCTCATGTGGCTCCATGGCCCTTCCTCTAGGCTTTCAAGTCCTTGTACATATTCAGGTGTTTTACCTGGGAAGGGTGGGAACATTTCAGCAGCAGCTGGCCTGGGGCTCAGCCCACGTTTACTCACAGATGCCTCGGCACGGTCCCCCAGCTTTGCAATGAGGACGCTTGTTGCGTGGGGCCTGCTGGCTGAATGGGAGATGATTCCCCACCACTGACCAACTTCAGAATTGTTTACAACTGGAGCAAGTGCCCTGATACGGTTTTCCCCTGTGTAGCTGGTGGGTTCTGTTTTTTTTTTTCTTTTTTTCTTTTTTGGTTCAAGGTAGATTTTATTCCTCTTTTTTGTATTTACAGATATAAGCATGGAAATAATTTATTCATATAAATACATGTATGTGAAGGGAAGAATATTTTTTCTGTTTTACTTTTTGTAATTTGAATTTTATTTTTTTATACAGCAGGTTCTTTTTGGTTATCTATTTTATACATATAAATGTATACATGCCAATCCCAATCTCTCAACTCCTCCCACCACCACCCCCCAACAGCTTTCCCCCCTTGGTGTCCATACGTTTGTTGTCTACATCTGTTGCTCTATTTCTGCCTTGCAAAACGGTTCATCTGTACAATTTGTCTAGGTTCCACATATAGGCATTAATAGACAAGATTTCTTTTTCTCTTTCTGACTTACTTCACTCTGTATGACAGTCTCTAGATCCATCAACGTCTCTACAAATGACCCAATTTCATTCCTTTTTATGGCTTAGTAATATTCCATTTTATATATGTACCACGTCTTTATGCATTCGTCTGTCTGTGGGCATTTAGGTTGCTTCCATTACCTGGATATTGTAAATAGTGATGCAATGAACATTGCGGTGAATGTCTCTTTTTGATTTATGGTTTTGTCTGGGTATATGCCCAGTAGTGGGACTGCTGTATCATATGGTAATTCTATTCTTAGTTTTATAAGAAACTCCATAACGTTCTCCACAGTGACTGTATCAATTTCATTCCCAACAATAGCGGAAGAGGGTTCCTTATCTCCACACCCTTTCCAGCATTTGTTGTTTGTAGATTTTCTGATGATGCCCATTCTAACAGGTGTGAGGTGATACACCATGGATGAGTCTATTTCGTTGAGCAAAGAGTAGGTCTTGTCTATTACATATTTGGCTTATGGAACGGTATGTGTGCTAATTTCAATCTCTGGTTTTAAACAGCACCGCAACTCAACTTTCCCCTTAAGCAAGCATAAGTTTTTATCTAAATGTGAGACTCTGTTCGGTTTTGGAATTCAGTTTATGTGTAGCCAAGTTTACACTCTCTCTATTAGTGATATCTTATGATAATTATCTTTCTCTGTGTGACCTATTTCTCTTAGAATCATCATACTTAAATCCACTCAATTTGCTGCTACAGGCCTGATGACATTGATTTCATTGCTGAGTGATATTCCGTTGTACGTAAGTAGCACAACTCCTTTATCCATATTTTTCTTTCTGAGATATTTAATTTGTACTGGACTCAAGGTTCTTGTAAACACAGCAGCCCTAAATTTTGTGTTGGCTGTGTCTTGTTGATTTTAATTTTCCTAAGCTATAGGGCCAAAAGTGGAAGTGCCCTAGGGTCTGTAGCTTTGTTTTTCAGATGTTTCAGGATACACCATAAACATCTCCAGAGTGTCTGTTGGCAATTTACATCCCGCCCATCAGCATAACAAGGCTCCCTGTTCTCCATGGCCTGTCCTGTGTTTCTGGTTTTTACACTTTTTTCAGATGGCCCTTTTGACGAATGGGAAATGAGACTTCATTGTAGTGCGGATTTCCATTGCTCGAGTGCTTGGTTGGCCAAAAAGGGCATATGTGTTTTTTCCTGAATATACTCAGGAAAAAATGTTTACGCACTTTTGTCCAAGTGCATCACTGTCAAAGATCTGCCGCTTTTCACATGCTTTAAATGCAATTCCAATCTACCTCCTGAAATATGATTCCTGCAATTCTGCCTCGTTTTGAAGTCCTCTTTGCAGACTTACTTCAGTATATTTTTGCCAATAGCTGTCATTTATAACTCTGCAGGTTTGTGAATTACAGTGCCCGTGATTTCCTTTCTTAACTCGTTTCCTTGAAAGCTGGCCACAGAACCGCAGGTTTGCTTTAGGCCATAATCAGGGTCTGGCACGGCACTCTGAGCCTTTGGTTAATTCCTCTTCCTGGTGGGAAATTAGAGTTAAATGTGCCCCTCCGGACACCTGCCTCACTCCCAGCCCCTTGGTGATGTGTGTCCTGTGGTTTGAGGCCACATGTGCTGGGTTCCTCACCTTTGGCTGATGTGGCCCCACTGGTGTGAGGACACTCCTGCCTGGTTCCCATCCCCTTGGTGATGTGGGCCCTCCGGTGAGAGTCTGATCCTGGTTGGGTTCCTCACACTTCTGTGAGGTGGGCCCTCTTCTCTGACGTCACTCCTGCCTGGCTGGCACACCCCGCCTTGGCGAAGTCGGCCCTCTGGTGGGATTTGGTGCCTGCTGGGTGTCTCCTGCCCTCGGTAATGAGGGCCCTCTGGCGTCAGGCCCTAATTCCTGGGCTCCCAATATTTTCTGATATGCGCCCTGTGGTTCGAGTACACTCCTGCCAGGTTCCCAACCCCATGGGAATGTGGGCCTTCTGCTCGGAGGTCCCAACCGTGGGTTGCTCAGTTTCATGATGAGGGCCCTCTGCTGTGAGTTCTCTCCGGCCTGGATCCCATAGCCTCGCTGCTCCTGGCCACCTGCTGGGAGGTTCCAACTGCGGGATTCCTCACCTTTTTTCTTCTATGGACCCTCTGTTTTGAGACTCCTCCTGCCTGCCTCACTCCCAGTCCCTTGGTGATGTGTGTCCTCTGGTGTGAGGCCACGTGTGCTGGGTCCCTCGCCTTTCGATGATGTGGCCCCACTGGTGTGAGGACACTCCTGCCTGCTTCCTATCCCCTTGATGATGTGGGCCCTCTGGTGAGAGTCTGATCCTGGCTGGGTTCCTCACCCTTCTGTGAGGTGGGCCCTCTGCTGTGAGGTCACTCCTGCCTGGCTGGCACACCCCACCTGGGCAACATCGGCCCTCTTGTGGCACTTGGAGCCTGCTGGGAGCCTCCTCCCCTCGGTGATGGGGGCCCTCTAGCGTCAGGCCCTAACTGCTGGGTACCCACATTTTCTGATACGTGCTAAGTGGTGCGAGGACACTCCTGCGAGGTTCCCATCCCCATGGGCATGTGGGCCTTCTGCTCTAAGGTCCCAACACCTGTGTTGTTCACCGTTTCATGATGTTGTCTCTCTGGTGTTAGTTCACTCAGGCCTAGATCCCATAGACTCTGTGCTCTGAGCCGACTGCTGGGAGGTTCCTACTGCTGGATTCCTTACCTTTTTTATTCTTTGGGTCCTGTGTTTTTATGCTCCTACTTCCTGACTCACTCCCAGCCCCTTTGTGATGTAGGTCCTCTGGTTTAAGGCCACATGTACTGGTTTCCTCACCTTTATTGATGTGGCCCCACTGGTGTGAGGACACTCCTGCCTGGTTCCCATCCCCTTGGTGATGGGGGCCCTCTGGTGAGAGTCTGATCCTGTCTGGATTCCTCACACATCTGGGAGGTGGGCCCTCTGCTGTGAGGTCACTCCTGCCTGGCTGGCCCACGTCACCTTGGCGACGTGGGCCCTCAGTTGGGAGTTGGTGCCTGCTGGGAGTCTCCTCCCCTCGGTAATGAGGGCCCTCTGGCGTCAGACCCTAACTCCTTGGCTCCCAAAATTTTCTGTTGTGCGCCCTGTGGTGCTAGTACACTCCTGCCAGGTTCCCAACCCCATGGGAATGTGGGCCTTCTGCTCTGAGGTCCCAACCGTGGGTTGCTCAGTTTCTTGATGAGGGCCCTCTGGTGTGAGTTCACTCCAGCATGGATCCCATAGCCTCGCTGCTCCTGGCCACCTGCGGGGAAGTTCCAACTGCGGGATTCCTCACCTTTTTCCTTCTATGGGCCCTCTGTTTTGAGACTCCTCCTGCCTGCCTCACTCCCAGCCCCTTGGTGATGTGTGTCCTCTGGTTTGAGGCCACGTGTGCTGGGTCCCTCACCTTTCGGTGATGTGGCCCCACTGGTGTGAGGACACTCCTGCCTGGTTCCTATCCCCTTGGTGATGTGGGCCCTCTGGTGAGAGTCTGATCCTGGCTGGGTTCCTCACACTTCTGTGAGGTGGGCCCTCTGCTGTGAGGTCACTCCTGCCTGGCTGGCACACCCCGCCTTGGCAATGTCGGCCCTCTTGTGGCAGTTGGAGCCTACTGGGAGCCTCCTCCCCTCGGTGATGAGGGCCCTCTGGCGTCAGGCCCTAACTGCTGGGTACCCACATTTTCTGATACGTGCTAAGTGGTGCGAGGACACTCGTGCCATGTTCCCAACCCCATGGTGATGTGGGCCTTCTGCTCTGAGGTCCAAACGGCTGGGTTGCTCACAGTTTCATGATGTGGGCCCTCTGCTGTGAGTTCACTGTGACCTGGATCGCATAGACTCGGTGCTCTGGGCCGCCTGCTGGGAGGTTCCCACTGCAGGATTCCTCAGCTTTTTTATTCTATTCGCCCTGTGTTGTGAGGCTACTCATGCCTGCCTCACTCCGAACCCCTTGGAGATCTGGGTCCTCTGGTTTAGGCCACATGTGCTGGGTTCCTCACCTTTCTATGATGTGGTCACCCTGGTGTGAAGACAGTCCTGCCTGGTTCTGATGCCCTTGGTGATGTGGGCCCTCTGGTGAGAGTCTTATCCTGGCTGGGTTCCTCACCATTCTGTGAGGTAGGCCCTCAGCTGTGAGGTCACTCCTGCCTGGCTGTTGCACGTCACCTTGGCGACATGGTCCCTCCGTAGGGAGTTGGTGCCTGCTTGGGGTCTCCTCCCCTTGGTAATGAGGGCCCTCTGGCATCAGGCCCTAATTTCTGGGTTCCCAAAATTCTCTGATGTGCGCCCTGTGGTGCGAGTACACTTCTGCCAAGTTCCCAACCACATGGGAATGTGGGCCTTCTGCTCTAAGGTCCCAACGGCTGGGTTGCTCACAGTTTCATGATGAGGGCCCTCTGTTTTGAGTTCAGTCAGGCCTGGATCCCATAGCCTCGCTGCTCCTGGCCGCCTGCTGGGAGGTTCCAACTGCGGGATTCCTCACCTTTTTTACGCAATGGGCCCTCTGTTTTGAGGCTCCTCCTGCCTGCCTCACTCCCAGCCCCTTGGTGATGTGTGTCCTATAGTTTGAGGCCACGTGTGCTGGGTCCATCACATTTCGGTGATGTGGCCCCACTGGTGTGAGGACACTCCTGCCTGGTTTCCATTCCCTTGGTGATGTGGGCCCTCTGGTGAGAGTCTGATCCTCTTTGGGTTCCTCACACTTTTGTGTGGTTGGCCCTCTGCTCTGAGGTCACTCCTGCCTGGCTGGCCCACCCCGCATTGGCGACGTCGGCCCTCTGGTAGCAGTTGGAGCTTGCTGGGAGCCTCCTCTCCTCAGTGATGAGGGCCCTCTGGCGTCCGGCCCTAACTGCTGGGCTCCCCACATTTTCTGTTGTGTGCCCACTGGTGCGATGACACTCCTGCTTGGTTCCCTTCCCCATGGGGATGTGGGCCTTGTGCTCTGAGGTCACAACGGCTGGGTTGCTTACAGTATCATGATGAGGGCCCTCTGTTGTGAGTTCATCACTGCCTGGATCCCATAGCCTCGGTGCTCTGGGCTGCCTGCTGGGATGTTCCAAATGCTGGATTCCTCACCTTTTTATACAATGGGCCATGTGTTTTGAGGTTAATCCTGCCTGCCTCGCTCTGAGACCCATGGTGATGTGGGTCTTCTGGTTTGAGGCCACATGTGCTGGGTACCTCAACTTTCGATGATGTGGCCCCACGGGTGTGAGGACACTCGTGGCTGATTCCCAGCCCCTTGCTTATGTGGGCACTCTGGTGAGAGTCTGATCATGACTGGGTTCCTTATCCTTCTGTGCGGTGGGCGCTCTGATGTGAGGTCACTCCTGCCTGGATGGCTCACGTCGCCTTGGCGACGTAGGCCCTCTGTTGGCCACTGAAGCATGCTGGGAGCCTCCTACCCTCTTTAATGAGGGCCCTGGAAGAAACGCATATGCCCTTTTTGACCAAGTGCATCATTGTCGAAGTTCTGCCTCTTCTCCTATACTTTCAGAGGACTTCCCGTCTACCTCCTGAAATCGTATTCCTGGAATTCTGCCCCGCGTTCAAGTCCTCTTTGCAGCCTTACTTCAATATATTTTTGGACGATAGCTGTCATTTATAACTCTGCAGGTTTGTGAATTACAGTGCCTCTGAGCTCCATTCTTCAACTCGCTTTCTTGTGAGCTGGCCGCAAAACCGCAGGATTGCTTCAGGCCCTAATCTGGTTCCGGCACGGCATGTTGAGCCTTTGGCTAATTCCTCTTCCTGATGGGAAATGAGCGTTAAATTTGCTCGTGCAGACACCTACAGCTAATCTCTCATTGGTACTCCCTATTCCTGTTCATCTTGCGCAGAAATTCCAAACTGTGCCAAACAGGAGGTTAAAGGCACTGACTCTCCAAGTGGGGAAAGAGTTAGTAAAGCGTCTGGAATGGTAAAACCGAGTATGAGGGGACAAAAACTGAGATGCATTTAAAAAGGTTTCCCGGTCACACGGTGGACCATATTCTGGGTTTCCCATGCGTGTTTTACCTGAAGGAAGAATCCCTTAAACCTGGAGAGGTGGGACCCATGGAATGGGTACCATGCAGTATGACTTCAAAGGGCCTGCATTTTCTCACCGAACCTCACCAATGCTATCAGCCCAAAGTGTCGAACCTTATGTCTCACTCAGCTCTAGGTGTAGATGTGGTAAATCAAGGTTGCATCACAAGACCTGAATGAATTATTTAAGAATTGCTCTCTATTTCACTGTCATTTTGTTTTGTTTTTGAAATTCATTTTGATAATGGGATTTATCGGATGTTCACTGCTGCGTTTAGGCCGCTGTACACACGCTTGATTTGCTTATGGAGACATATAAATCCATGGGTTTTAAGATTCTTACTTGTCAGGTATCTTGCCAGGCGTTGAATATGGGGTGTTGAGTCCATTTCGTTGAGCAAGGAGTAGGTCTTGTCTATTATATATTTGGCTTATGGAATGGTATCTGTGCTAATTTCAATCTCTGGTTTTATGCAGCACCCCAACTCACCTTTCCCCATAAGCAAGCATAAGTTGGTTTTCTAAATTTGAGACCCTGTTCTGTTTTGTAATTCAGTTCATGGGTAGCCAAGTTTACATTCCGTGTATTAGTGATATCTTATGATGTTTCTTTTTCTGTGTGACTTATTTCTCGTAGAATCATCATACCTGAATCCACTCATTATGCTGCTACGGGCCTGATGACGTAGATTTCATTGCTGAGTGATATTCCATTGTACGTGCGTACCACAAATTCTTTATCCATTTTTTGCTTTCTCGGATATTTAACTTGTACCGTAGACGAGGTTCTTGTAAACAGAGCCATCCCAAATTTTGGGGTGGCTCTGTCTTTTTGATTTTAATTTCCCTAAGCTATAGGACCATAAGTGGAAGTGACATAGGCTGTGTTGCTTTGTTTCCTACGTGTTTCAGGATACACCATACATTTCTCCAGAGTGGCTGTTGGCAATTTACATCCCGCCCATCAGCATAACAAGGCTCCCTGTTCTCCATGACCTGTCCTGCCTTTCTGGATTTTACACATTTTTCAGATGGCCCTTTTGACCGGGGGGCAGTGAGACTTCATTGTAGTGCAGATTTCCTTTACATGCTTGCTTGTTGGGCCAAAAAGGGCGTATGCGTTTTTTCCTGAATATATTCAGGAAAAAACGCATACGCCCTTTTTGGCCAAGTGCATCATTGTTGACATTCTGCCTCTTTTCCTATGCTTTAAGTGCAATTCCAGTCTACCCCCTGAAATCGTTTTCCTGAAATTCTGCCCCGCTTTCAAGTCCACTTCGAAGACTTACTTCCGTACATTTTTGGACGATAGCTGTCATTCATAACTCTGCAGGTTTGTGAATTACAGTGCCCCTGAGCTCATTTCTTCAACTCGCTTTCTTGTGAGCTGGCCGCAAAACCGCGGGATTGCTTCAGGCCCTAATCTGTTTCCGGCAGGGTTCGCTGAGCCTTTGGTTAATTCTTCTTCCTGGTGGGAAATGAGCGTTCCATTTGCCCGTGCAGACACCAACAGCTAGTCTCTCATTGGTTCTCCCTATGCCTGTTCATCTTGCGCAGAAATTGCAAACTGTGCCAAACAAGAGGTTAAAGGCACTGACTCTCCAAGTGGGGAGAGTGTTAGTAAAGCGTCTGGAATGATGAACCCGAGTACCAGGGGACGAAAACTGAGATGCATTTGAAAACGTTTCCCAATCACACAGTGGGCCATACTCTGGGATTCCCATGCATGTTTTAGCTGAAGGAAGAATCCCTTAAACCTGGAGAGTTGGGACCCATGGGATGGGTACCTTGAAGTATGACTTCAAAGGGTCTGCGTTTGCTCACCGAACCTCACCAATGCTATCAGCCCGAAGTGCCCAGCCTTATGTCTCACCCAGCTCTGGGTGTAGATGTGGTAAATCCAGGTTGCATCACAAGCCCTGAATGAATTATTTAAGAATTGCTCTCTATTTCACTGTCATTGTGTTTTGTTTTTGAAATTCATTTTGATAATGGGATTTATCGGATTTTCACTGCTGCGTTTAGGCCGCTGTACACACACTTGATTTCCTTATGGAGACATATAAATCCATGGGTTTTAAGATTCTTACTTGTCCGGTATCTTGCCAGGCGTTGAATATGGGGTGTTGAGTCCATTTCGTTGAGCAAGGAGTAGGTCTTGTCTATTATATATTTGGCTTATGGAACGGTATGTGTGCTAATTTCAATGTCTGGTTTTATGCAGCACCCCAACTCACCTTTCCCCATAAGCAAGCATAAGTTGGTTTTCTAAACTTGAGACCGTGTTCTGTTTTGTAATTCAGTACATGTGTAGCCAAGTTTACATTCCGTGTATTAGGTATATCTTATGATGTTTCTTTTTCTGTGTGAATTATTTCTCGTAGAATCATCATACCTGAATCCACTCATTATGCCGTTAGGGACCTGATGACGTAGATTTCATTGCTGAGTGATATTCCATTGTACGAGCGTACCACAACTTCTTTATCCATTTTATGCTTTCTTGGATATTTAACTTGTACCGTAGACGAGGTTCTTGTAAACAGAGCCTTCCCAAACTTTGGGGTGGCTGTGTCTTTTTGATTTTAATTTCCCTAAGCTATAGGACCATAAGTGGAAGTGCCATAGGCTGTGTTGCTTTGTTTCCTACGTGTTTCAGGAAACACCATACAGTTCTCCAGAGTGGCTGTTGGCAATTTACATCCCGCCCATCAGCATAACAAGGCTCCCTGTTCTCCATGACCTGTCCTGCCTTTCTGGATTTTACACTTTTTTCAGATGGCCCTTTTGACCGGGGGGCAGTGAGACTTCATTGTAGTGCCGATTTCATTTACACGCTTGCTTGGTTGGCCAAAAAGTGAGTTTGCGTTTTTTCCTGAATATATTCAGGAAAAAACGCATATGCCCTTTTTAGCCAAGTGCATCATTGTCGACATTCTGCTTCTGTTCCTATGCTTTAAGCGCAATTCCAGTCTACCCCCTGAAATCGTTTTCCTGAAATTCTGCCCCGCTTTCAAGTCCTCTTCGAAGCCTTACATCAGTACATTTTGGACGATAGCTGTCATTCATAACTCTGCAGGTTTGTGAATTACAGTCCCCCTGAGCTCCTTTCTTCAACTCGCTTTCTTGTGACCTGGCCGCAAAACCGCAGGATTGCTTCAGGCCCTAATCTCTTTCTGGCAGGGCACGGTGAGCCTTTGGTTAATTCCTCTTCCTGGTGGGAAATGAGCGTCCCATTTGCCCGTGCACACACCTACATCTAGTCTCTCATTGGTTCTCCCTATTCCTGTACATCTTGCGCAGAAATTGCAAACTGTGCCAAACAGGAGGTTAAAGGCACTGACTCTCCAAGTGGGGAGAGTGTTAGTAAAGCGTCTGGAATGATGAACCCGAGTACCAGGGGACGAAAACTGAGATGCATTGAAAACGTTTCCCAATCACACGGTGGACCATACTCTGGGTTTCCCTTGCATGTTTTAGCTGAAGGAAGAATCCCTTAAACCTGAAGAGTTGGGACCCATGGAATGGGTATCATGCAGTATGACTTCAAAGGGTCTGACTTTGCTCACCGAACCTCACCAATGCTATCAGCGCGAAGAGTCCAGCCTTATGTCTCACCCAGCTCTGGGTGTAGATGTGGTAAATCCAGGTGGCATCACAAGCCCTGAATGAATTATTTAAGAATTGCTCTCTATTTCACTGTCATTGTGTTTTGTTTTTGAAATTTATTTTGATAATGGGATTTATCGGATGTCCACTGTTGCATTTAGGCCGCTGTACACACGCTTGATTTCCTTATGGAGACATATAAATCCATGGGTTTTAAGATTCTTACTTGTCAGGTATCTTGCCAGGCGTTGAATATGGGGTGTTGAGTCCATTTCGTTGAGCAAGGAGTAGGTCTTGTCTATTATATATTTGGCTTATGGAATGGTATCTGTGCTAATTTCAATCTCTGGTTTTATGCAGCACCCCAACTCACCTTTCCCCATAAGCAAGCATAAGTTGTTTTTCTAAACTTGAGACCCTGTTCTGTTTTGTAATTCAGTACATGTTTAGCCAAGTTTACATTCCGTGTATTAGGGATATCTTATGATGTTTCTTTTTCTGTGTGACTTATTTCTCGTAGAATCTTCATACCTGAATCCACTCATTATGCCGCTACGGGCCTGATGACGTAGATTTCATTGCTGAGTGATATTCCACTGTACGTGCGTACCACAACTTCTTTATCCATTTTTTGCTTTCTTGGATATTTAACTTGTACCGTAGATGAAGTTCTTGTAAACAGAGCCGTCCCATACTTTGGGGTGGCTGTGTCTTTTTGATTTTAATTTCCCTAAGCTATAGGTCCATAAGTGGAAGTGCCAAAGGCTGTGTTGGTTTGTTTCCTACGTGTTTCAGGAAACACCATACACTTCTCCAGAGTGGCTGTTGGCAATTTCCATCCCGCCCATTAGCATAACAAGGCTCCCTGTTCTCCAAGACCTGTCCTGCCTTTCTGGATTTTACACTTTTTTCAGATGGCCCTTTTGACCGGGGGGCAGTGAGACTTCATTGTAGTGCCGATTTCATTTACACGCTTGCTTGGTTGGCCAAAAAGTGCGTTTGCGTTTTTTCCTGAATATATTCAGGAAAAAACGCGTATGCCCTTTTTAGCCAAGTGCATCATTGTCTACATTCTGCCTCTGTTCCTATGCTTTAAGCGCAATTCCAGTCTACCCCCTGAAATCGATTTCCTGAAATTCTGCCCCGCTTTCAAGTCCTCTTCGAAGACTTACATCAGTACATTTTGGACGATAGCTGTCATTCATAACTCTGCAGGTTTGTGAATTGCAGTGCCCCTGAGCTCCTTTCTTCAACTCGCTTTCTTGTGAGCTGGCCGCAAAACCGCAGGATTGTTTCAGGCCCTAATCTCTTTCCGGCAGGGCACGCTGAGCCTTTGTTTAATTCCTCTTCCTGGTGGGAAATGAGTGTTCCATTTGCCCGTGCAGGCACCTACAGCTAGTCTCTCATTGGTTCTCCCTATTCCTGTACATCTTGCGCAGAAATTGCAAACTGTGCCAAACAGGAGGTTAATGGCACTGACTCTCCAAGTGGGGAGAGTGTTAGTAAAGCGTCTGGAATGATGAACCCGAGTACCAGGGGACGAAAACTGAGATGCATTTGAAAATGTTTCCCAATCACACAGTGCACCATACTCTGGGTTTCCCATGCATGTTTTAGCTGAAGGAAGAATCCCTTAAACCTGGAGAGTTGGGACCCATGGAATGGGTACCATGCAGTATGACTTCAAAGGGTCTGCATTTGCTCACCGAACCTCACCAATGCTATCAGCCCGAAGTGTCCAGCCTTATGTCTCACCCAGCTCTGGGTGTAGATGTGGTAAATCCAGGTTGCCTCACAAGCCCTGAATGAATTATTTAAGAATTGCTCTGTATTTCACTGTCATTTTTTTTTGTTTTTGAAATTTATTTTGGTAATGCAATTTATCGGATGTTCACTGCTGCGTTTAGGCCGCTGTACACACGCTTGATTTCCTTATGGAGACATATAAATCCATGGGTTTTAAGATTCTTACTTGTCAGGTATCTTCCCAGGCGTTGAATATGGGGTGTTGAGTCCATTTCGTTGAGCAAGGAGTAGGTCTTGTCTATTATATATTTGGCTTATGGAAAGGTATCTGTGCTAATTTCAATCTCTGGTTTTATGCAACACCCCAACTCACCTTTCCCCATAAGCAAGCATAAGTTGGTTTTCTAAATTTGAGACCCTGTTCTGTTTTGTAATTCAGTTCATGTGTAGCCAAGTTTACATTCCGTGTATTAGAGATATCTTATGATGTTTCTTTTTCTGTGTGACTTATTTCTTGTAGAATCATCGTACCTGAATCCACTCATTATGCCGCTAGGGACGTGATGACGTAGATTTCATTGCTGAGTGATATTCCATTGTACGTGCGTACCACAACTTCTTTATCCATTTTTTGCTTTCTCGGATATTTAACTTGTACCGTAGATGACGTTCTTGTAAACAGAGCCGTCCCAAATATTGGGGTGGCTGTGTCTTTTTGATTTTAATTTCCGTAAGCTATAGGACCATAAGTGGAAGTGCCATAGGCTGTGTTGCTTTGTTTCCTACCTGTTTCAGGAAACACCATACACTTCTCCAGAGTGGCTGTTGGCAATTTACATCCGCCCATCAGCATAACAAGGCTCCCTGTTCTCCATGACCTGTCCTACCTTTCTGGATTTTACACTTTTTTCAGATGGCCCTTTTGACCGGGGGGCAGTGAGACTTCATTGTAGTGCAGATTTCCTTTACACGCTTGCTTGGTTGGCCAAAAAGGGCGTATGCGTTTTTTCCTGAATATATTCAGGAAAAAACGCATACGCCCTTTTTGGCCAAGTGCATCATTGTCGACATTCTGCCTCTGTTCCTATGCTTTAAGCGCAATTCCAGTCTACCCCCTGAAATCGATTTCCTGAAATTCTGCCCCGCTTTCAAGTCCTCTTCGAAGACTTACATCAGTACATTTTGGACGATAGCTGTCATTCATAACTCTGCAGGTTTGTGAATTGCAGTGCCCCTGAGCTCCTTTCTTCAACTCGCTTTCTTGTGAGCTGGCCGCAAAACCGCAGGATTGTTTCAGGCCCTAATCTGTTTCCGGCAGGGCACGCTGAGCCTTTGTTTAATTCCTCTTCCTGGTGGGAAATGAGCGTTCCATTTGCCCGTGCAGGCACCTACAGCTAGTCTCTCATTGGTTCTCCCTATTCCTGTATATCTTGCGCAGAAATTGCAAACTGTGCCAAACAGGAGGTTAATGGCACTGACTCTCCAAGTGGGGAGAGTGTTAGTAAAGCGTCTGGAATGATGAACCCGAGTACCAGGGGACGAAAACTGAGATGCATTTGAAAATGTTTCCCAATCACACAGTGCACCATACTCTGGGTTTCCCATGCATGTTTTAGCTGAAGGAAGAATCCCTTAAACCTGGAGAGTTGGGACCCATGGAATGGGTACCATGCAGTATGACTTCAAAGGGTCTGCATTTGCTCACCGAACCTCACCAATGCTATCAGCCCGAAGTGTCCAGCCTTATGTCTCACCCAGCTCTGGGTGTAGATGTGGTAAATCCAGGTTGCCTCACAAGCCCTGAATGAATTATTTAAGAATTGCTCTGTATTTCACTGTCATTTTTTTTTGTTTTTGAAATTTATTTTGGTAATGCAATTTATCGGATGTTCACTGCTGCGTTTAGGCCGCTGTACACACGCTTGATTTCCTTATGGAGACATATAAATCCATGGGTTTTAAGATTCTTACTTGTCAGGTATCTTCCCAGGCGTTGAATATGGGGTGTTGAGTCCATTTCGTTGAGTAAGGAGTAGGTCTTGTCTATTATATATTTGGCTTATGGAAAGGTATCTGTGCTAATTTCAATCTCTGGTTTTATGCAACACCCCAACTCACCTTTCCCCATAAGCAAGCATAAGTTGGTTTTCTAAATTTGAGACCCTGTTCTGTTTTGTAATTCAGTTCATGTGTAGCCAAGTTTACATTCCGTGTATTAGAGATATCTTATGATGTTTCTTTTTCTGTGTGACTTATTTCTTGTAGAATCATCGTACCTGAATCCACTCATTATGCCGCTAGGGACGTGATGACGTAGATTTCATTGCTGAGTGATATTCCATTGTACGTGCGTACCACAACTTCTTTATCCATTTTTTGCTTTCTCGGATATTTAACTTGTACCGTAGATGACGTTCTTGTAAACAGAGCCGTCCCAAATATTGGGGTGGCTGTGTCTTTTTGATTTTAATTTCCGTAAGCTATAGGACCATAAGTGGAAGTGCCATAGGCTGTGTTGCTTTGTTTCCTACCTGTTTCAGGAAACACCATACACTTCTCCAGAGTGGCTGTTGGCAATTTACATCCGCCCATCAGCATAACAAGGCTCCCTGTTCTCCATGACCTGTCCTACCTTTCTGGATTTTACACTTTTTTCAGATGGCCCTTTTGACCGGGGGGCAGTGAGACTTCATTGTAGTGCAGATTTCCTTTACACGCTTGCTTGGTTGGCCAAAAAGGGCGTATGCGTTTTTTCCTGAATATATTCAGGAAAAAACGCATACGCCCTTTTTGGCCAAGTGCATCATTGTCGACATTCTGCCTCTGTTCCTATGCTTTAAGCGCAACTCCAGTCTACCCCCTGAAATCCATTTCCTGAAATTCTGCCCCGCTTTCAAGTCCTCTTCGAAGACTTACATCAGTACATTTTGGACGATAGCTGTCATTCATAACTCTGCAGGTTTGTGAATTGCAGTGCCCCTGAGCTCCTTTCTTCAACTCGCTTTCTTGTGAGCTGGCCGCAAAACCGCAGGATTGTTTCAGGCCCTAATCTCTTTCCGGCAGGGCACGCTGAGCCTTTGTTTAATTCCTCTTCCTGGTGGGAAATGAGTGTTCCATTTGCCCGTGCAGGCACCTACAGCTAGTCTCTCATTGGTTCTCCCTATTCCTGTACATCTTGCGCAGAAATTGCAAACTGTGCCAAACAGGAGGTTAATGGCACTGACTCTCCAAGTGGGGAGAGTGTTAGTAAAGCGTCTGGAATGATGAACCCGAGTACCAGGGGACGAAAACTGAGATGCATTGAAAACGTTTCCCAATCACACGGTGGACCATACTCTGGGTTTCCCTTGCATGTTTTAGCTGAAGGAAGAATCCCTTAAACCTGAAGAGTTGGGACCCATGGAATGGGTATCATGCAGTATGACTTCAAAGGGTCTGACTTTGCTCACCGAACCTCACCAATGCTATCAGCGCGAAGAGTCCAGCCTTATGTCTCACCCAGCTCTGGGTGTAGATGTGGTAAATCCAGGTGGCATCACAAGCCCTGAATGAATTATTTAAGAATTGCTCTCTATTTCACTGTCATTGTGTTTTGTTTTTGAAATTTATTTTGATAATGGGATTTATCGGATGTCCACTGTTGCATTTAGGCCGCTGTACACACGCTTGATTTCCTTATGGAGACATATAAATCCATGGGTTTTAAGATTCTTACTTGGCAGGTATCTTCCCAGGCGTTGAATATGGGGTGTTGAGTCCATTTCGTTGAGCAAGGAGTAGGTCTTGTCTATTATATATTTGGCTTATGGAATGGTATCTGTGCTAATTTCAATCTCTGGTTTTATGCAGCACCCCAACTCACCTTTCCCCATAAGCAAGCATAAGTTGTTTTTCTAAACTTGAGACCCTGTTCTGTTTTGTAATTCAGTACATGTTTAGCCAAGTTTACATTCCGTGTATTAGGGATATCTTATGATGTTTCTTTTTCTGTGTGACTTATTTCTCGTAGAATCTTCATACCTGAATCCACTCATTATGCCGCTACGGGCCTGATGACGTAGATTTCATTGCTGAGTGATATTCCACTGTACGTGCGTACCACAACTTCTTTATCCATTTTTTGCTTTCTTGGATATTTAACTTGTACCGTAGATGAAGTTCTTGTAAACAGAGCCGTCCCATACTTTGGGGTGGCTGTGTCTTTTTGATTTTAATTTCCCTAAGCTATAGGACCATAAGTGGAAGTGCCAAAGGCTGTGTTGGTTTGTTTCCTACGTGTTTCAGGAAACACCATACACTTCTCCAGAGTGGCTGTTGGCAATTTCCATCCCGCCCATTAGCATAACAAGGCTCCCTGTTCTCCATGACCTTTCCTGCCTTTCTGGATTTTACACTTTTTTCAGATGGCCCTTTTGACCGGGGGGCAGTGAGACTTCATTGTAGTGCCGATTTCATTTACACGCTTGCTTGGTTGGCCAAAAAGTGCGTTTGCGTTTTTTCCTGAATATATTCAGGAAAAAACGCGTATGCCCTTTTTAGCCAAGTGCATCATTGTCTACATTCTGCCTCTGTTCCTATGCTTTAAGCGCAATTCCAGTCTACCCCCTGAAATCGATTTCCTGAAATTCTGCCCCGCTTTCAAGTCCTCTTCGAAGACTTACATCAGTACATTTTGGACGATAGCTGTCATTCATAACTCTGCAGGTTTGTGAATTGCAGTGCCCCTGAGCTCCTTTCTTCAACTCGCTTTCTTGTGAGCTGGCCGCAAAACCGCAGGATTGTTTCAGGCCCTAATCTCTTTCCGGCAGGGCACGCTGAGCCTTTGTTTAATTCCTCTTCCTGGTGGGAAATGAGCGTTCCATTTGCCCGTGCAGGCACCTACAGCTAGTCTCTCATTGGTTCTCCCTATTCCTGTACATCTTGCGCAGAAATTGCAAACTGTGCCAAACAGGAGGTTAATGGCACTGACTCTCCAAGTGGGGAGAGTGTTAGTAAAGCGTCTGGAATGATGAACCCGAGTACCAGGGGACGAAAACTGAGATGCATTTGAAAATGTTTCCCAATCACACAGTGCACCAAACTCTGGGTTTCCCATGCATGTTTTAGCTGAAGGAAGAATCCCTTAAACCTGGAGAGTTGTGACCCATGGAAATGGTACCATGCAGTATGACTTCAAAGGGTCTGCGTGTGCTCACCAAACCTCACCAATGCTATCAGCCCGAAGTGTCCAGCCTTATGTCTCACCCAGGTCTGGGTGTAGATGTGGTAAATCCAGGTTGCATCACAAGCCCTGAATGAATTATTTAAGAATTGCTCTCTATTTCACTGTCATTGTGTTTTGTTTTTGAAATTCATTTTGATAATGGGATTTATCGGATGTTCACTGCTGCGTTTAGGCCGCTGTACACACGCTTGTTTTCCTTATGGAGACATATAAATCCATGGGTTTTAAGATTCTTACTTGTCAGGTATCTTCCCAGGCGTTGAATATGGGGTGTTGAGTCCATTTCGTTGAGCAAGGAGTAGGTCTTGTCTATTATATATTTGGCTTATGGAACGGTATCTGTGCTAATTTCAATCTCTGGTTTTATGCAGCACCCCAACTCACCTTTCCCCATAAGCAAGCATAAGTTGGTTTTCTAAATTTGAGACCCTGTTCTGTTTTGTAATTCAGTTCATGTGTAGCCAAGTTTATATTCGGTGTATTAGTGATATCTTATGATGTTTCTTTTTCTGTGTGACTTATTTCTCATAGAATCATCATACCTGAATCCACTCATTATGCCGCTACGGGCCTGATGACGAAGATTTCATTGCTGAGTGATATTCCATTGTACGTACGTACCACAACATCTTTATGCATTTTTTGCTTTCTGGGATATTTAACTTGTACCGTAGACGAGGTTGTTGTAAACAGAGCCGTCAAAAATTTTGGGGTGGCTGTATCTTTTTGATTTTAATTTCCCTAAGCTATAGGACCATAAGTGGAAGTGCCATACTCTGTGTTGCTTTGTTTCCTACGTGTTTCAGGAAACACCATACACTTCTCCAGAGTGGTTGTTGGCAGTTTACATCCCGCCCATCAGCATAACAAGGCTCCCTGTTCTCCATGACCTGTCCTGCCTTTCTGGATTTTACACTTTTTTCAGATGGCCCTTTTGACCGGGGGGCAGTGAGACTTCATTGTAGTGCAGATTTCCTTTACACGCTTGTTGGTTGGCGAAAAAGTGCATATGCGTTTTTTCCTGAATATATTCAGGAAAAAACGCATACGCCCTTTTTGGCCAAGTGCATCATTGTCGACATTCTGCCTCTTTTCCTATGCTTTAAGTGCAATTCCAGTCTACCCCGTGAAATCGTTTTCCTGAAATTCTGCCCCGCTTTCAAGTCCTCTTTGAAGACTTACTTCAATACATTTTTGGACAATAGCTGTCATTCATAACTATGCAGGTTTCTGAATTACACTGCCCCTGAGCTCCTTTCTTCAACTAGCTTTCTTGTGAGCTGGCCACAAAACCGCAGGATTGCTTCAGGCCATAATCTCTTTAGGGCAGGGCACGCTGAGCTTTTGGTTAATTCCTCTTCTTGGTGGGAAATGAGCGTTCCATTTGCCCGTGCAGACACCTACAGCTAGTCTCTCATTAGTTCTCCCTATTCCTGTTCATCTTGCGCAGAAATTGCAAACTGTGCCAAACAGGAGGTTAAAGGCACTGACTCTCCAAGTGGGGATAGTGTTAGTAAAGCATCTGGAATGGTGAACCCGAGCACCAGGGGACGAAACCTGAGATGCATTTGAAAACGTTTCCCGGTCACACAGTGCACTGTACTGTGGGTTTCACATGCATGTTTTAGCTGAAGGAAGTATCCCTTAAACCTGGAGAGTTGGGATCCATGGAATGGGTACCATGCAGTATGACTTCAAAGGGTCTGCGTTTGGTCACCGAACCTCACCAATGCTATCAGCCCGAAGTGTCCAGCCTTATGTCTCACCCAGCTCTGGGTGTAGATGTGGTAAATCCAGGTTGCATCACAAGCCCTGAATGAATTATTTAAGAATTGCTCTCTATTTCACTGTCATTGTGTTTTGTTTTTGAAATTCATTTTGATAATGGGATTTATCGGATTTTCACTGCTGCGTTTAGGTCGCTGTACACACGCTTGATTTCCTTATGGAGACATATAAATCCATGGGTTTTAAGATTCTTACTTGTCAGGTATCTTCCCAGGCGTTGAATATGGGGTGTTGAGTCCATTTCGTTGAGCAAGGAGTAGGTCTTGTCTATTATATATTTGGCTTATGGAACGGTATCTGTGCTAATTTCAATCTCTGGTTTTATGCAGCACCCCAACTCACTTTTCCCCATAAGCAAGCATATGTTGCTTTTCTAAATTTGAGACCCTATTCTGTTTTCTAATTCAGTTCATGTGTAGCCAAGGTTACATTCCGTGTATTAGTGATATCTTATGATGTTTCTTTTTCTGTGTGACTTATTTCTCGTAGAATCATCGTACCTGAATCCACTGATTATGCCGATAGGACGTGATGACGTAGATTTCATTGCTGAGTGATATTCCACTGTACGTGCGTACCACAACTTCTTTATGCATTTTTTGCTTTCTTGGATATTTAACTTGTACCGTAGACGAGGTTCTTGTAAACAGAGCCGTCCCAAACTTTGGGGTGGCTGTGTGTTTTTGATTTTAATTTCCGTAAGCTATAGGACCATAAGTGGAAGTGCCATAGGCTGTGTTGCTTTGTTTCCTACGTGTTTCAGGAAACACCATACACTTCTCCAGAGTGGCTGTTGGCAATTTACATCCCGCTCATCAGCATAACAAGGCTCCCTGTTCTCCATGACCTGTCCTGCCTTTCCGGATTTTACACTTTTTTCAGATGGCCCTTTTGACCACGGGGCAGTGAGACTTCATTGTAGTGCCGATTTCATTTACACGCTTGCTTGGTTGGCCAAAAAGTGCGTTTGCGTTTTTTCCTGAATATATTCAGGAAAAAACGCATATGCCCTTTTTAGCCAAGTGCAGCATTGTCGACATTCTGCCTCTGTTCCTATGCTTTAAGCGCAATTCCAGTCTACCCCCTGAAATCGTGTTCCTGAAATTCTGCCCCGCTTTCAAGTCCTCTTCAATGACTTACTTCAGTACATTTTGGACGATAGCTGTCATTCATAACTCTGCAGGTTTGTGAATTACAGTGCCCCTGAGCTCCTTTCTTCAACTCGCTTTCTTGTGAGCTGGCCGCAAAACCGCAGGATTGCTTCAGGCCCTAATCTATTTCCGGCATGGCACACTGAGCCTTTGGTTAATTCCTCTTCCTGGTGGGAAATGAGTGTTCCATTTGCCCGTGCAGACACCTACAGCTAGTCTCTCATTGGTTCTCCCTATTCCTCTTCACCTTGCGCAGAAATTGCAAACTGTGCCAAACAGGAGGTGAAAGGCACTGCCTCTCCAAGTGAGGAGAGTGTTAGTAAAGCGTCTGGAATGGTGAACCCGAGTACCAGGGGACGAAAACTGAGATGCATTTGAAAAGGTTTCCCAGTCACACAGTGCACTGTACTGTGGGTTTCCCATGCATGTTTTAGCTGAAGGAAGAATCCCTTAAACCTTGGTTGTTGGGACCCATGGAATGGGTACCATGCAGTATGACTTCAAAGGGTTTGCGTTTGCTCATCGAACCTCACAAATGCTATCAGCCCGAAGTGTGCAGCCTTATGTCTCACCCAGCTCTGGGTGTAGATGTGGTAAATCCAGGTTGCATCACAAGCCCTGAATGAATTATTTAAGTATTGCTCTCTATTTCACTCTCATTGTGTTTTGTTTTTGAAATTCATTTTGATAATGGATTTATCGGATGTTCACTGCTGCGTTTAGGCCGCTGTACACACGCTTGATTTTCTTATGGAGATATATAAATCCATGGGTCTTACGATTCTTTCTTGTCAGGTATCTTCCCAGGCGTTGTATATGGGGTGTTGAGTCCATTTCGTTGAGCAAGGAGTAGGTCTTGTCTATTATATATTTGCCTTATGAAACGGTATCTGTGCTAATTTCAATCTCTGGTTTTATGCAGCACCCCAACTCAACTTTCCCCATAAGCAAGCATAAGTTGGTTTTCTAAATTTGAGACCCTGTTCTGTTTTGTAATTCACTTCATGTGTAGCCAAGTTTACATTCCGTGTATTAGTGATATCTTATGATGTTTCTTTTTCTGTGTGACTTATTTCTCGTAGAATCATCATACCTGAATCCACTCATTATGCCGCTATGGGCCTGATGACGTAGATTTCATTGCTGAGTGATATTCCATTGTACGTGCGTACCACTACATCTTTATGCATTTTTTGCTTTCTGGGATATTTAACTTGTACCGTAGACGAGGTTGTTGTAAACAGAGCCGTCCCAAACTTTGGGGTGGCTGTGTGTTTTTGATTTTTATTTCCCTAAGCTATAGGACCATAAGTGGAAGTACCATAGGCTGTGTTGCTTTCTTTCCTACGTGTTTCAGGAAACACCATACACTTCTCCAGAGTGGTTGTTGGCAATTTACATCCCGCCCATCAGCAAAACAAGGCTCCCTGTTCTCCATGACCTGTCCTGCCTTTCTGGATTTTACACTTTTTTCAGATGGCCCTTTTGACCGGGGGGCAGTGAGACTTCATTGTAGTGAAGATTTCCTTTACACGCTTGCTTGGTTGGCGAAAAAGTGCGTATGCGTTTTTTCCTGAATGTATTCAGGAAAAAACGCATACGACCTTTTTGGCCAAGTGCATCATTGTCGACATTCTGCCTCTTTTCCTATGCTTTAAGTGCAATTCCAGTCTACCCCGTGAAATCGTTTTCCTGAAATTTTGCCCCGCTTTCCAGTTCTCTTCGAAGACTTACTTCAGTACATTTTTGGACGATAGCTGTCATTCATAACTCTGCAAGTTTGTGAATTACAGTGCCCCTGATCTCCTTTCTTCAACTCGCTTTTTTGTGAGCTGGCCGCAAAACCGCAGGATTGCTTCAGGCCCTAATCTGTGTCCGGCAGGGCAGGCTGAGCCATTGGTTAATTCCTCTTCCTGGTGCGAAATGAGCGTTCCATTTGCCCGTGCAGACACCTACAGCTAGTCTCTCATTGGTTCTCCCTATTCCTGTTCATCTTGTGCAGAAATTGCAAACTGTGCCAAACAGGAGGTTAAAGGCAATGACTCTCCAGATGGGGAGAGTGTTAGTAAAGCGTCTGGAATGGTGAACGTGAGTACCAGGGGACGAAAACTGAGATGCATTTGAAAACGTTTCCCAATCACACGGCGGATGATAGTCTGGGTTTCTCATGCATGTGTTAGCTGAAGGAAGAATCCCTTAAACCTGGAGAGTTGGGACCCATGGAATGGGTACCATGCAGTATGACTTCAAAGGGTCTGCGTCTGGTCACCGAACCTCACCAATGCTATCAGCCCGAAGTGTCCAGCCTTTTGTCTCACCCAGCTCTGGGTGTAGATGTGGTAAATCCAGGTTGCCTCACAAGCCCTGAATGAATGATTTAAGAATTGCTCTCTATTTCACTGTCATTGTGTTTTGTTTTTGAAATTTATTTTGATAATGGGATTTATCGGATTTTCACTGCTGCGTTTAGGCCGCTGTACACACGCTTGATTTCCTTATGGAGACATATAAATCCATGGGTTTTAAGATTCTTACTTGTCAGGTATCTTGCCAGGCCTTGAATATGGGGTGTTGAGTCCATTTCTTTCAGCAAGGAGTAGGTCTTGTCTATTATATATTTGGCTTATGGAACGGTATCTGTGCTAATTTCGTTCTCTGGTTTTATGCAGCACCCCAACTCACCTTTTCCCATAAGCAGGCATAAGTTGGTTTTCTAAATTTGAGACCCTGTTCTGTTTTGTAATTCAGTTTATGTGTAGCCAACTTTACATTCCGTGTATTAGTGATATCTTATGATGTTTCTTTTTCTGTGTGACTTATTTCTCGTAGAATCATCGTACCTGAATCCACTCATTATGCCGCTACGGGCCTGTTGACGTAGATTTCATTGCTGAGTGATATTCCATTGTACGTGCGTACCACAACTTCTTTATCCATTTTTTGCTTTCTTGCATATTTAACTTGAACCATAGACGAGGTTCTTGTAAACATAGCCATCCCAAACTTTCGGCTGGCTGTGTGTTTTTGATTTTAATTTCCCTAAGCTATAGGACCATAAGTGGAAGTGCCATAGGCTGTGTTGCTTTGTTTCCTACGTGTTTCAGGATACACCATACACTTCTCCAGAGTGGCTGTTGGCAATTTACATCCTGCCCATCAGCATAACAAGTCTCCCTGTTCTCCATGACCTGTCCTGCCTTTCTGGATTTTCACTTTTTTCAGATGGCCCTTTTGACCGGGGAGCAGTGAGACTTCATTGTAGTGCAGATTTCTTTACACGCTTGCTTGGTTGGCCAAAAAGTGCGTATGCGTTTTATCCTGAATATATTCAAGAAAAAACGCATATGCCCTATTTGGCCAAGTGCATCATTGTCGACATTCTGCCTCTTTTCCTATGCTTTAAGTGCAATTCCAGTCTACCCCCTGAAATCTTTTTCCTGAAATTTTGCCCCGCTTTCAAGTCCTCTTTGACGACTTACTTCAATATATTTTTGGACGACAGTCTGTCATTCATAACTCTGCATGTTTGTGAATTAGAGTGACCCTGAGCTCATTTCTTCAACTCGCTTTCTTGTGAGCTGGCCGCAAAACCGCAGGATTGCTTCAGGCCCTAATCTCTTTACGTCAGGGCACGCTGATCCTTGGGTTAATTCCTCTTCCTGGTGGGAAATGAGCGGTCCATTTGCCCGTGCAGACACCTACATCTAGTCTCTCATTGCTTCTCCCTATTCCTGTTCATCTTGCGCAGAAATTGCAAACTGTGCGAAACAGGAGATTAATGGCACTGACTCTCCAAGTGGGGAGAGGGTTAGTAAAGCGTTCAAATGTTGAACCCGAGTACCAGGGGACGAAAACTGAGATGCATTTGAAAACGTTTCCCAATCACACGGTGGACCATACTATGGGTTGCCCATGCATGTTTTAGCTGAAGGAAGAATCCCTTAAACCAGGAGAGTTGGGACCCATGGAATGGGTACCATGCAGTATGACTTCAAAGGGTCTGCGTTTGCTCACCGAACCTCACCAATGCTATCAGCCCGAAGTGTCCAGCCTTATGTCTCATCCAGCTCTGGGTGTAGATGTGGTAAATCCAGGTTGCATCACAAGCCCTGAATGAATTATTTAAGCATTGCTCTCTATTTCACTCTCATTGTGTTTTGTTTTTGAAATTCATTTTGATAATGGGATTTATCGGATTCTCACTGCTGCTTTTAGGCCACTGTACACACGCTTGATTTCCTTATGGAGACATATAAATCCATGGGTTTAAGATTCTTACTTGTCAGGTATCTTCCCAGGCGTTGAATATAGGGTGTTGAGTCCATTTCGTTGAGCAAGCAGTAGGTTTTGTCTATTATATATTTGGCTTATGGAACGGTATCTGTGCTAATTTCAATCTCTGGTTTTATGCAGCATCCCAACTGACCTTTCCCCATAAGCAAGCATAAGTTGGTTTGCTAAATTTGAGACCCTTTTCTGTTTTGTAATTCAGTTCATGTGTAGCCAAGGTTACATTCCGTGTATTAGTGATAACTTATGATGTTTCTTTTTCTGTCTGACTTATTTCTCATAGAATCATCGTACCTGAATCCACACATTATGCCGCTACGTTCCTGATGACGTAGATTTCATTGCTGAGTGATATTCCATTGTACGTGCGTACCACAAATTCTTTATCCATTTTATGCTTTCTCGGATATTTAACTTCTACCGTAGATGAGGTTCTTGTAAACAGAGCCATCCCAAACTTTGGGGTGGCTGTGTGTTTTTGATTTTAATTTCCCTAAGCTATAGGACCATAAGTGGAAGTGCCATAGGCTGTGTTGCTTTGTTTCCTACGTGTTTCAGGAAACACCATACACTTTTCCAGAGTGGCTGTTGGCAATTTAAATCCGCCCATCAGCATAACAAGGCTCCCTGTTCTCCATTACCTGTCCTGCCTTTCTGGATTTTACACTTTTTTCCGAAGGCGCTTTTGACCGGGGGGCAGTGAGACTTCATTGTAGTGCAGATTCCCTTTACACACTTGCTTGGTTGGCCAAAAAGGGCGTATGCGTTTTTTCCTGAATATATTCAGGAAAAAACGCATACGCCCTTTTTGGCCAAGTGCATCATTGTCAACATTCTGCCTCTTTTCCTATGCTTTAAGTGCAATTCCAGTCTACCCCCTGAAATCGTTTTCCTGAAATTCTGCCCCGCTTTCAAGTCCTCATCGAAGACTTACTTCTATATATTTTTGGACGATAGCTGTCATTCATAACTCTGCAGGTTTGTGAATTACAGTGCCCCTGAGCTCCTTTCTTCAACTCGCTTTCTTGTGAGCTGGCCGCAAAACCGCAGGATTGCTTCAGGCCCTAATCTCTTTACGGCAGGGCATGCTGAGCCTTTGGATAATTCCTCTTCCTGGTGGGAAATGAGCGTTCAATTGGCCAGTGCAAACACCTACAGCTAGTCTCTCATTGCTTCTCCCTATTCCTGTTCATCTTGCGCAGAAATTGCAAAGTGTGCCAAACAGGAGGTTAAATGCACTGACTCTCCAAGTGGGGAGAGTGTTAGTAAAGCCTCTGGAATGGTGAACCCGAGTACCAGGGGACGGAAACTGAGATGCATTGGAAAACGTTTCCCAATCACACGGTGGACCATACTATGGGTTTCCCATGCATGTTTCAGCTGAAGGAAGAATCCCTTAAACCTGGAAATTTGGGACTCATGGAATGGGTACCATGCAGTATGACTTCAAAGGGTCTGCGTTTGCTCACCGAACCTCACCAATGCTATCAGCCCGAAGTGTCCAGCCTTATGTCTCACCCAGCTCGGGGTGTAGATGTGGGAAATCCAGGTTGCATCACAAGCCCTGAATGAATTATTTAAGAATTACTCTCTATTTCACTGTCATTTTGTTTTGTTTTTGAAATTTATTTTGATAATGGGATTTATCGGATTTTCACTGCTGCGTTTAGGCCGCTGTACACACGCTTGATTTCCTTATGGAAACATATAAATCCATAGGTTTTAAGATTCTTACTTGTCAGGTATCTTGCCAGGCGTTGAATATGGGGTGTTGAGTCCATTTCGTTGAGCAAGGAGTAGGTCTGTTCTATTATATATTTGGCTTATGGAACGGTATCTGTGCTAATTTCAATCTCTGGTTTTATGCAGCACCCCAACTCACCTTTCCCCATAAGCAAGCATAAGTTGGTTTTCTAAATTTGAGACCCTGTTCTGTTTTGTAATTCAGTTCATGGGTAGCCAAGTTTACATTACGTGTATTAGTGATATCTTATGATGTTTCTTTTTCTGTGTGACTTATTTCTCGTAGAATCATCATACCTCAATCCACTCATTATGCCGCTACGGGCCTGATGACGTAGATTTCATTGCTGAGTGATATTCCATTGTACGTGCGTACCAGAACTTCTTTATCCATTTTTTCCTTTCTCAGATATTTAACTTGTACCGTAGACAAGGTTCTTGTAAACAGAGCCATCCCAAACTTTGGGGTGGCTGTGTGTTTGTGATTTTAATTTCCCTAAGCTATAGGACCATAAGTGGAAACGCCATAGGCTGTGTTGCTTTGTTTCCTACGTGTTTCAGGATACACCATACATTTCTCCAGAGTGGCTGTTGGCAATTTACATCCCGCCCATCAGCATAACAAGGCTCCCTGTTCTCCAAGACCTGTCCTGCCTTTCTGGATTTTACACTTTTTTCAGATGGCCCTTTTGACCGGGGGGGCAGTGAGACTTCATTGTAGTGCAGATTTCCTTTACACGCTTGCTTGGTTGGCCAAAAAGGGCGTATGCGTTTTTTCCTGAATATATTCAGGAAAAAACGCATACGCCCTTTTTGGCCAAGTGCATCATTGTCGACATTCTGCCTCTTTTCCTATGCTTTAAGTGCAATTCCAGTCTACCCCCTGAAATCGTTTTCCTGAAATTCTGCCCCGCTTTCAAGTCCTCTTCGAAGACTTACTTCAATACATTTTTGAACGATAGCTGTCATTCATAACTCTGCAGGTTTGTGAATTACAGTGCCCCTGAGCTCATGTCTTCAACTCGCTTTCTTGTGAGCTGGCCGCAAAACCGCAGGATTACTTCAGGCCATAATCTCTTTCCGGCAGGGCATGCTGAGCCTTTGTTTAATTCCTCTTCCTTGTCGGATATGAGCGTTCCTTTTGCCCGTGCAGGGACCTACAGCTAGTCTCTCATTGGTTCTCCCTATTCCTGTACATCTTCCTCAGAAATTGCAAACTGTGCCAAACAGGAGGTTAATGGCACTGACTCTCCAAGTGGGGAGAGTGTTAGTAAAGCATTCAAATGTTGAACCCGAGTACCAGGGGACGAAAACTGAGATGCATTTGAAAACGTTTCCCAATCACACGGTGGACCATGCTCTGGGTTTCCCATGCATGTTTTAGCTGAAGGAAGAATCCCTTAAACCTGGAGAGTTGGGACCCTTGGAATGGGTACCATGCAGTATGACTTCAAAGTGTCTGCGTTTGCTCACCGAACCTCACCAATGCTATCAGCCCGAAGTGTCCAGCCTTATGTCTCATCCAGCTGTGGGTGTAGATGTGGTAAATCCAGGTTGCATCACAAGCCCTGAATGAATTATTTAGGCATTGCTCTCTATTTCACTCTCATTGTGTTTTGTTTTTGAAATTCATTTTGATAATGGGATTTATCGGATTTTCACTGCTGCTTTTAGGCCGCTGTACACACGCTTGATTTCCTTATGGAGACATATAAATCCATGGGTTTTAAGATTCTTACTTGTCAGGTATCTTCCCAGGCGTTGAATATAGGGTGTTGAGTCCATTTCGTTGAGCAAGGAGTAGGTTTTGTCTATTATATATTTGGCTTATGGAACGGTATCTGTGCTAATTTCAATCTCTGGTTTTATGCAGCATCCCAACTGACCTTTCCCCATAAGCAAGCATAAGTTGGTTTGCTAAATTTGAGACCCTTTTCTGTTTTGTAATTCAGTTCATGGGTAGCCAAGTTTACATTCCGTGTATTAGTGATAACTTATGATGTTTCTTTTTCTGTCTGAATTATTTCTCATAGAATCATCGTACCTGAATCCACACATTATACCGCTACGTTCCTGATGACATAGATTTCATTGCTGAGTGATATTCCATTGTACGTGCGTACCACAAATTCTTTATCCATTTTATGCTTTCTCGGATATTTAACTTCTACCGTAGTTGAGGTTCTTGTAAACAGAGCCATCCCAAACTTTGGGGTGGCTGTGTGTTTTTGATTTTAATTTCCCTAAGCTATAGGACCATACGTGGAAGTGCCATAGGCTGTGTTGCTTTGTTTCCTACGTGTTTCAGGAAACACCATACACTTTTCCAGAGTGGCTGTTGGCAATTTAAATCCGCCCATCAGCATAACAAGGCTCCCTGTTCTCCATGACCTGTCCTGCCTTTCTGGATTTTACACTTTTTTCCGATGGCCCTTTTGACCGGGGGGCAGTGAGACTTCATTGTAGTGCAGATTTCCTTTACACGCTTGCTTGGTTGGCCAAAAAGGGCGTATGCGTTTTTTCCTGAATATATTCAGGAAATATATTCAGGAAAAAACGCATACGCCCTTTTTGGCCAAGTGCATCATTGTCAACATTCTGCCTCTTTTCCTATGCTTTAAGTGCAATTCCAGTCTACCCCCTGAAATCGTTTTCCTGAAATTCTGTCCCGCTTTCAAGTCCTCTTCGAAGACTTACTTCTATACATTTTTGGACGATAGCTGTCATTCATAACTCTGCAGGTTTGTGAATTACAGTGCCCCTGAGCTCCTTTCTTCAACTCGCTTTCTTGTGAGCTGGCCGCAAATCCGCAGGATTGCTTCAGGCACTAATCTCTTTCCGGCAGGGCACGATGAGCCTTTGGATAATTCCTCTTCCTGGTGGGAAATGAGCGTTCAATTGGCCTGTGCAAACACCTACAGCTAGTCTCTCATTGCTTCTCCCTATTCCTGTTCATCTTGCGCAGAAATTGCAAAGTGTGCCAAACAGGAGGTTAAATGCACTGACTCTCCAAGTGGGGAGAGTGTTAGTAAAGCCTCTGGAATGGTGAACCCGAGTACCAGGGGACGGAAACTGAGATGCATTTGAAAACGTTTCCCAATCACACGGTGGACCATACTATGGGTTTCCCATGCATGTTTCAGCTGAAGGAAGAATCCCTTAAACCTGGAAATTTGGGACTCATGGAATGGGTACCATGCAGTATGACTTCAAAGGGTCTGCGTTTGCTCACCGAACCTCACCAATGCTATCAGCCCGAAGTGTCCAGCCTTATGTCTCACCCAGCTCGGGGTGTAGATGTGGGAAATCCAGGTTGCATCACAAGCCCTGAATGAATTATTTAAGAATTACTCTCTATTTCACTGTCATTTTGTTTTGTTTTTGAAATTTATTTTGATAATGGGATTTATCGGATTTTCACTGCTGCGTTTAGGCCGCTGTACACACGCTTGATTTCCTTATGGAAACATATAAATCCATAGGTTTTAAGATTCTTACTTGTCAGGTATCTTGCCAGGCGTTGAATATGGGGTGTTGAGTCCATTTCGTTGAGCAAGGAGTAGGTCTGTTCTATTATATATTTGGCTTATGGAACGGTATCTGTGCTAATTTCAATCTCTGGTTTTATGCAGCACCCCAACTCACCTTTCCCCATAAGCAAGCATAAGTTGGTTTTCTAAATTTGAGACCCTGTTCTGTTTTGTAATTCAGTTCATGGGTAGCCAAGTTTACATTACGTGTATTAGTGATATCTTATGATGTTTCTTTTTCTGTGTGACTTATTTCTCGTAGAATCATCATACCTCAATCCACTCATTATGCCGCTACGGGCCTGATGACGTAGATTTCATTGCTGAGTGATATTCCATTGTACGTGCGTACCAGAACTTCTTTATCCATTTTTTCCTTTCTCAGATATTTAACTTGTACCGTAGACAAGGTTCTTGTAAACAGAGCCATCCCAAACTTTGGGGTGGCTGTGTGTTTGTGATTTTAATTTCCCTAAGCTATAGGACCATAAGTGGAAACGCCATAGGCTGTGTTGCTTTGTTTCCTACGTGTTTCAGGATACACCATACATTTCTCCAGAGTGGCTGTTGGCAATTTACATCCCGCCCATCAGCATAACAAGGCTCCCTGTTCTCCAAGACCTGTCCTGCCTTTCTGGATTTTACACTTTTTTCAGATGGCCCTTTTGACCGGGGGGGCAGTGAGACTTCATTGTAGTGCAGATTTCCTTTACACGCTTGCTTGGTTGGCCAAAAAGGGCGTATGCGTTTTTTCCTGAATATATTCAGGAAAAAACGCATACGCCCTTTTTGGCCAAGTGCATCATTGTCGACATTCTGCCTCTTTTCCTATGCTTTAAGTGCAATTCCAGTCTACCCCCTGAAATCGTTTTCCTGAAATTCTGCCCCGCTTTCAAGTCCTCTTCGAAGACTTACTTCAATACATTTTTGAACGATAGCTGTCATTCATAACTCTGCAGGTTTGTGAATTACAGTGCCCCTGAGCTCATGTCTTCAACTCGCTTTCTTGTGAGCTGGCCGCAAAACCGCAGGATTACTTCAGGCCATAATCTCTTTCCGGCAGGGCATGCTGAGCCTTTGTTTAATTCCTCTTCCTTGTCGGATATGAGCGTTCCTTTTGCCCGTGCAGGGACCTACAGCTAGTCTCTCATTGGTTCTCCCTATTCCTGTACATCTTCCTCAGAAATTGCAAACTGTGCCAAACAGGAGGTTAATGGCACTGACTCTCCAAGTGGGGAGAGTGTTAGTAAAGCATTCAAATGTTGAACCCGAGTACCAGGGGACGAAAACTGAGATGCATTTGAAAACGTTTCCCAATCACACGGTGGACCATGCTCTGGGTTTCCCATGCATGTTTTAGCTGAAGGAAGAATCCCTTAAACCTGGAGAGTTGGGACCCTTGGAATGGGTACCATGCAGTATGACTTCAAAGTGTCTGCGTTTGCTCACCGAACCTCACCAATGCTATCAGCCCGAAGTGTCCAGCCTTATGTCTCATCCAGCTGTGGGTGTAGATGTGGTAAATCCAGGTTGCATCACAAGCCCTGAATGAATTATTTAGGCATTGCTCTCTATTTCACTCTCATTGTGTTTTGTTTTTGAAATTCATTTTGATAATGGGATTTATCGGATTTTCACTGCTGCTTTTAGGCCGCTGTACACACGCTTGATTTCCTTATGGAGACATATAAATCCATGGGTTTTAAGATTCTTACTTGTCAGGTATCTTCCCAGGCGTTGAATATAGGGTGTTGAGTCCATTTCGTTGAGCAAGGAGTAGGTTTTGTCTATTATATATTTGGCTTATGGAACGGTATCTGTGCTAATTTCAATCTCTGGTTTTATGCAGCATCCCAACTGACCTTTCCCCATAAGCAAGCATAAGTTGGTTTGCTAAATTTGAGACCCTTTTCTGTTTTGTAATTCAGTTCATGGGTAGCCAAGTTTACATTCCGTGTATTAGTGATAACTTATGATGTTTCTTTTTCTGTCTGAATTATTTCTCATAGAATCATCGTACCTGAATCCACACATTATACCGCTACGTTCCTGATGACATAGATTTCATTGCTGAGTGATATTCCATTGTACGTGCGTACCACAAATTCTTTATCCATTTTATGCTTTCTCGGATATTTAACTTCTACCGTAGATGAGGTTCTTGTAAACAGAGCCATCCCAAACTTTGGGGTGGCTAGGTGTTTTTGATTTTAATTTCCCTAAGCTATAGGACCATACGTGGAAGTGCCATAGGCTGTGTTGCTTTGTTTCCTACGTGTTTCAGGAAACACCATACACTTTTCCAGAGTGGCTGTTGGCAATTTAAATCCGCCCATCAGCATAACAAGGCTCCCTGTTCTCCATGACCTGTCCTGCCTTTCTGGATTTTACACTTTTTTCCGATGGCCCTTTTGACCGGGGGGCAGTGAGACTTCATTGTAGTGCAGATTTCCTTTACACGCTTGCTTGGTTGGCCAAAAAGGGCGTATGCGTTTTTTCCTGAATATATTCAGGAAAAAACGCATACGCCCTTTTTGGCCAAGTGCATCATTGTCAACATTCTGCCTCTTTTCCTATGCTTTAAGTGCAATTCCAGTCTACCCCCTGAAATCGTTTTCCTGAAATTCTGTCCCGCTTTCAAATCCTCTTCGAAGACTTACTTCTATACATTTTTGGACGATAGCTGTCATTCATAACTCTGCAGGTTTGTGAATTACAGTGCCCCTGAGCTCCTTTCTTCAACTCGCTTTCTTGTGAGCTGGCCGCAAATCCGCAGGATTGCTTCAGGCACTAATCTCTTTCCGGCAGGGCACGATGAGCCTTTGGATAATTCCTCTTCCTGGTGGGAAATGAGCGTTCAATTGGTCTGTGCAAACACCTACAGCTAGTCTCTCATTGCTTCTCCCTATTCCTGTTCATCTTGCGCAGAAATTGCAAAGTGTGCCAAACAGGAGGTTAAATGCACTGACTCTACAAGTAGAGAGAGTGTTAGTAAAGCGTCTGGAATGGTGAACCCGAGTACCAGGGGACGGAAACTGAGATGCATTTGAAAACGTTTCCCAATCACACGGTGGACCATACTATCTGTTTACCGTGCATGTTTTAGCTGAAGGAAGAATCCCTTAAACATGGAAATTTGGGACCCATGGAATGGGTACCATGCAGTATGACTTCAAAGGGTCTGCGTTTGCTCACCGAACCTCACCAATGCTATCAGCCCGAAGTGTCCAGCCTTATGTCTCACCCAGCTCGGGGTGTAGATGTGGGAAATCCAGGTTGCATCACAAGCCCTGAATGAATTATTTAAGAATTGCTCTCTATTTCACTGTCATTTTGTTTTGTTTTTGAATTTTATTTTGATAATGGGATTTATCGGATTTTCACTGCTGCGTTTAGGCCGCTGTACACACGCTTGATTTCCTTATGGAGACATATAAATCCATAGGTTTTAAGATTCTTACTTGTCAGGTATCTTGCCAGGCGTTGAATATGGGGTGTTGAGTCCATTTCGTTGAGCAAGGAGTAGGTCTGGTCTATTATATATTTGGCTTATGGAACGGTATCTGTGCTAATTTCAATCTCTGGTTTTATGCAGCACCCCAACTCACCTTTCCCCATAAGCAAGCATAAGTTGGTTTTCTAAATTTGAGACCCTGTTCTGTTTTGTAATTCAGTTCATGGGTAGCCAAGTTTACATTACGTGTATTAGTGATATCTTATGATGTTTCTTTTTCTGTGTGACTTATTTCTCGTAGAATCATCATACCTCAATCCACTCATTATGCCGCTACGGGCCTGATGACGTAGATTTCATTGCTGAGTGATATTCCATTGTACGTGCGTACCAGAACTTCTTTATCCATTTTTTCCTTTCTCGGATATTTAACTTGTACCGTAGACAAGGTTCTTGTAAACAGAGCCATCCCAAACTTTGGGGTGGCTGTGTGTTTTTGATTTTAATTTCCCTAAGCTATAGGACCATAAGTGGAAGTGCCATAGGCTGTGTTGCTTTGTTTCCTACGTGTTTCAGGAAACACCATACACTTTTCCAGAGTGGCTGTTGGCAATTTAAATCCGCCCATCAGCATAACAAGGCTCCCTGTTCTCCATGACCTGTCCTGCCTTTATGGATTTTACACTTTTTTCCGATGGCCCTTTTGACCGGGGGGCAGTGAGACTTCATTGTAGTGCAGATTTCCTTTACACGCTTGCTTGGTTGGCCAAAAAGGGCGTATGCGTTTTTTCCTGAATATATTCAGGAAAAAACGCATACGCCCTTTTTGGCCAAGTGCATCATTGTCAACATTCTGCCTCTTTTCCTATGCTTTAAGTGCAATTCCAGTCTACCCCCTGAAATCGTTTTCCTGAAATTCTGCCCCGCTTTCAAGTCCTCTTCGAAGACTTACTTCTATACATTTTTGGACGATAGCTGTCATTCATAACTCTGCAGGTTTGTGAATTACAGTGCCCCTGAGCTCCTTTCTTCAACTCGCTTTCTTGTGAGCTGGCCGCAAATCCGCAGGATTGCTTCAGGCACTAATCTCTTTCCGGCAGGGCACGATGAGCCTTTGGATAATTCCTCTTCCTGGTGGGAAATGAGCGTTCAATTGGCCTGTGCAAACACCTACAGCTAGTCTCTCATTGCTTCTCCCTATTCCTGTTCATCTTGCGCAGAAATTGCAAAGTGTGCCAAACAGGAGGTTAAATGCACTGACTCTACAAGTAGAGAGAGTGTTAGTAAAGCGTCTGGAATGGTGAACCCGTGTACCAGGGGACTGAAACTGAGATGCATTTGAAAACGTTTCCCAATCACACGGTGGACCATACTATCTGTTTACCGTGCATGTTTTAGCTGAAGGAAGAATCCCTTAAACATGGAAATTTGGGACCCATGGAATGGGTACCATGCAGTATGACTTCAAAGGGTCTGCGTTTGCTCACCGAACCTCACCAATGCTATCAGCCCGAAGTGTCCAGCCTTATGTCTCACCCAGCTCGGGGTGTAGATGTGGGAAATCCAGGTTGCATCACAAGCCCTGAATGAATTATTTAAGAATTGCTCTCTATTTCACTGTCATTTTGTTTTGTTTTTGAAATTTATTTTGATAATGGGATTTATCGGATTTTCACTGCTGCGTTTAGGCCGCTGTACACACGCTTGATTTCCTTATGGAGACATATAAATCCATAGGTTTTAAGATTCTTACTTGTCAGGTATCTTGCCAGGCGTTGAATATGGGGTGTTGAGTCCATTTCGTTGAGCAAGGAGTAGGTCTGGTCTATTATATATTTGGCTTATGGAACGGTATCTGTGCTAATTTCAATCTCTGGTTTTATGCAGCACCCCAACTCACCTTTCCCCATAAGCAAGCATAAGTTGGTTTTCTAAATTTGAGACCCTGTTCTGTTTTGTAATTCAGTTCATGGGTAGCCAAGTTTACATTACGTGTATTAGTGATATCTTATGATGTTTCTTTTTCTGTGTGACTTATTTCTCGTAGAATCATCATACCTCAATCCACTCATTATGCCGCTACGGGCCTGATGACGTAGATTTCATTGCTGAGTGATATTCCATTGTACGTGCGTACCAGAACTTCTTTATCCATTTTTTCCTTTCTCGGATATTTAACTTGTACCGTAGACAAGGTTCTTGTAAACAGAGCCATCCCAAACTTTGGGGTGGCTGTGTGTTTTTGATTTTAATTTCCCTAAGCTATAGGACCATAAGTGGAAGTGCCATAGGCTGTGTTGCTTTGTTTCCTACGTGTTTCAGGAAACACCATACACTTTTCCAGAGTGGCTGTTGGCAATTTAAATCCGCCCATCAGCATAACAAGGCTCCCTGTTCTCCATGACCTGTCCTGCCTTTCTGGATTTTACACTTTTTTCCGATGGCCCTTTTGACCGGGGGGCAGTGAGACTTCATTGTAGTGCAGATTTCCTTTACACGCTTGCTTGGTTGGCCAAAAAGGGCGTATGCGTTTTTTCCTGAATATATTCAGGAAAAAACGCATACGCCCTTTTTGGCCAAGTGCATCATTGTCAACATTCTGCCTCTTTTCCTATGCTTTAAGTGCAATTCCAGTCTACCCCCTGAAATCGTTTTCCTGAAATTCTGCCCCGCTTTCAAGTCCTCTTCGAAGACTTACTTCTATACATTTTTGGACGATAGCTGTCATTCATAACTCTGCAGGTTTGTGAATTACAGTGCCCCTGAGCTCCTTTCTTCAACTCGCTTTCTTGTGAGCTGGCCGCAAATCCGCAGGATTGCTTCAGGCACTAATCTCTTTCCGGCAGGGCACGATGAGCCTTTGGATAATTCCTCTTCCTGGTGGGAAATGAGCGTTCAATTGGCCTGTGCAAACACCTACAGCTAGTCTCTCATTGCTTCTCCCTATTCCTGTTCATCTTGCGCAGAAATTGCAAAGTGTGCCAAACAGGAGGTTAAATGCACTGACTCTACAAGTAGAGAGAGTGTTAGTAAAGCGTCTGGAATGGTGAACCCGTGTACCAGGGGACGGAAACTGAGATGCATTTGAAAACGTTTCCCAATCACACGGTGGACCATACTATCTGTTTACCGTGCATGTTTTAGCTGAAGGAAGAATCCCTTAAACATGGAAATTTGGGACCCATGGAATGGGTACCATGCAGTATGACTTCAAAGGGTCTGCGTTTGCTCACCGAACCTCACCAATGCTATCAGCCCGAAGTGTCCAGCCTTATGTCTCACCCAGCTCGGGGTGTAGATGTGGGAAATCCAGGTTGCATCACAAGCCCTGAATGAATTATTTAAGAATTGCTCTCTATTTCACTGTCATTTTGTTTTGTTTTTGAAATTTATTTTGATAATGGGATTTATCGGATTTTCACTGCTGCGTTTAGGCCGCTGTACACACGCTTGATTTCCTTATGGAGACATATAAATCCATAGGTTTTAAGATTCTTACTTGTCAGGTATCTTGCCAGGCGTTGAATATGGGGTGTTGAGTCCATTTCGTTGAGCAAGGAGTAGGTCTGGTCTATTATATATTTGGCTTATGGAACGGTATCTGTGCTAATTTCAATCTCTGGTTTTATGCAGCACCCCAACTCACCTTTCCCCATAAGCAAGCATAAGTTGGTTTTCTAAATTTGAGACCCTGTTCTGTTTTGTAATTCAGTTCATGGGTAGCCAAGTTTACATTACGTGTATTAGTGATATCTTATGATGTTTCTTTTTCTGTGTGACTTATTTCTCGTAGAATCATCATACCTCAATCCACTCATTATGCCGCTACGGGCCTGATGACGTAGATTTCATTGCTGAGTGATATTCCATTGTACGTGCGTACCAGAACTTCTTTATCCATTTTTTCCTTTCTCGGATATTTAACTTGTACCGTAGACAAGGTTCTTGTAAACAGAGCCATCCCAAACTTTGGGGTGGCTGTGTGTTTGTGATTTTAATTTCCCTAAGCTATAGGACCATAAGTGGAAGTGACATAGGCTGTGTTGCTTTGTTTCCTACGTGTTTCAGGATACACCATACATTTCTCCAGAGTGGCTGTTGGCAATTTACATCCCGCCCATCAGCATAACAAGGCTCCCTGTTCTCCAAGACCTGTCCTGCCTTTCTGGATTTTACCCTTTTTTCAGATGGCCCTTTTGACCGGGGGGCCGTGAGACTTCATTGTAGTGCAGATTTCCTTTACACGCTTGCTTGGTTGGCCAAAAAGGGCGTATGCGTTTTTTCCTGAATATATTCAGGAAAAAACGCATACGCCCTTTTTGGCCAAGTGCATCATTGTCGACATTCTGCCTCTTTTCCTATGCTTTAAGTGCAATTCCAGTCTACCCCCTGAAATCGTTTTCCTGAAATTCTGCCCCGCTTTCAAGTCCTCTTTGAAGACTTACTTCAGTACATTTTTGGACGATAGCTGTCATTCATAACTCTGCAGGTTTGTGAATTACAGTGCCCCTGAGCTCCTTTCTTCAACTCCTTTTCTTGTGAGCTGGCCGCAAAATCGCAGGATTGCTTCAATCCCTAATATGTTTCCGGCCGGGCACGCTGAGCCTTTGGTTAATTCCTCTTCCTGGTGGGAAATGATCGTTCAATTTGCCCGTGCAGACACCAACAACTAGTATCTCATTGCTTCTCCCTATGCCTGTTCATCTTGCGCAGAAATTGCAAACTGTGCCAAACAGGAGGTTAAAGGCACTGACTCTCCAAGTGGGGAGAATGTTAGTAAAGCGTCTGGAATGGTGAAACCGAGTACCAGCGTTCGAAAACTGAGATGCATTTGAAAACGTTTCCCAATCACACGGTGGACCATACTCTGGGTTTCCCATGCATGTTTTAGCTGAAGGAAGATTCCCTTAAACCTGGAGAGTTGGGACCCATGGAATGGGTACCATGCAGTATGACTTCAAAGGGTCTGCGTCTGGTCACCGAACCTCACCAATGCTATCAGCCCGAACTGCCCAGGCTTATGTCTCACCCAGCTCTGGGTGTAGATGTGGTAAATCCAGGTTGCATCACAAGCCCTGAATGAATTATTTAAGAATTGCTCTCTATTTCACTGTCATTGTGTTTTGTTTTTGAAATTTATTTAGATAATGGGATTTATTGGATTTTCACTGCTGCGTTTAGGCCGCTGTACACACGCTTGATTTCCTTATGGAGACATATAAATCCATGGTTTTTAAGATTCTTACTTGTCAGGTATCTTCCCATGCGTTGAATATGCGGTGTTGAGTCCATTTCGTTGAGCAAGGAGTAGTGCTTGTCTATTATATATTTGGCTTATGGAACGGTATCTGTGCTAATTTCAATCTCTGGTTTTATGCAGCACCCCAACTCACCTTTCCCCATAAGCAAGCATAAGTTGGTTTTCTAAATTTGAGACCCTGTTCTGTTTTGTAATTCAGTTCATGTGTAGCCAACTTTACATTCCGTGTATTAGTGATATCTTATGATATTTCTTTTTCTGTGTGACTTATTTCTCATAGAATCATCGTACCTGAATCCACTCATTATGCCGCTACGGGCCTGATGACGTAGATTTCATTGCTGAGTGATATTCCATTGTACGTGCGTACCACAACTTCTTTATCCATTTTTTGCTTTCTGGGATATTTTACTTGTACCGTAGACGAGGTTCTTGTAAACAGAGCCGTCCCAAACTCTGGGGTGTCTGTGTGTTTTTGATTTTAATTTCCCTAAGCTATAGGACCATAAGTGGAAGTGCCATAGGCTGTGTTGCATTGTTTCCTACGTGTTTCTGGAAACACCATACACTTCTCCAGAGGGGTTGTTGGCAATTTACATCCCGCCCATCAGCATGACAAGGCTCCCTGTTCTACATGACCTGTCCTGACTTTCTGGATTTTACATTTTTTTCAGATGGCCCTTTTGACCGGGGGCCAGTGAGACTTCATTGTCGTGCAGATTTCCATTACACGCTTGCTTGGTTGGCCAAAAAGGGCGTATGCGTTTTTTCCTGAATATATTCAGGAAAAAACGCATACGCGCTTTTTGGCCAAGTGCATCATTGTCGACATTCTGCCTCTTTTCCTATGCTTTTAATACAATTCCAGTCTACCCCCTGAAATCGTTTTCCTGAAATTCTGCCCCGCTTTCAAGTCCTCTTCGAAGACTTACCTCAATACATTTTTGGACGATAGCTGTCATTCATAACTCTGCAGGTTTGTGAATTACAGTGCCCCTGAGCTCATTTCTTCAACTCGCTTTCTTGTGAGCTGACCGCAAAACCGCAGGATTGCTTCAGGCTCTAATCTGTTTCCGGCAGGGCACGCTGAGCCTTTGGTTAATTCCTCTTCCTGGTGGGAAATGAGCGTTCCATTTGCCCGTGCAGACACCTACAGCTAGTCTCTCATTGCTTCTCCCTATTCCTGTTCATCTTGCGCAGAAATTGCAAACTGTGCCAAACAGGAGGTTAATGGCACTGACTCTCCAAGTGGGGAGAGTGTTAGTAAAGCGTTAAAATGTTGAACCCGAGTACCAGGGGACGAAAACTGAGATGCATTTGAAAACGTTTCCCAATCACACGGTGGACCATACTCTGGGTTTCCCATGCATGTTTTAGCTGAAGGAAGAATCCCTTAAACCTGGAGAGTTGGGACCCTTGGAATGGGTACCATGCAGTATGACTTCAAAGTGTCTGCGTTTGCTCACCGAACCTCACCAATGCTATCAGCCCGAAGTGTCCAGCCTTATGTCTCATCCAGCTGTGGGTGTAGATGTGGTAAATCCAGGTTGCATCACAAGCCCTGAATGAATTATTTAGGCATTGCTCTCTATTTCACTCTCATTGTGTTTTGTTTTTGAAATTCATTTTGATAATGGGATTTATCGGATTTTCACTGCTGCTTTTAGGCCACTGTACACACGCTTGATTTCCTTATGGAGACATATAAATCCATGGGTTTTAAGATTCTTACTTGTCAGGTATCTTCCCAGGCGTTGAATATAGGGTGTTGAGTCCATTTCGTTGAGCAAGGAGTAGGTTTTGTCTATTATATATTTGGCTTATGGAACGGTATCTGTGCTAATTTCAATCTCTGGTTTTATGCAGCATCCCAACTGACCTTTCCCCATAAGCAAGCATAAGTTGGTTTGCTAAATTTGAGACCCTTTTCTGTTTTGTAATTCAGTTCATGGGTAGCCAAGTTTACATTCCGTGTATTAGTGATAACTTATGATGTTTCTTTTTCTGTCTGAATTATTTCTCATAGAATCATCGTACCTGAATCCACACATTATGCCGCTACGTTCCTGATGACATAGATTTCATTGCTGAGTGATATTCCATTGTACATGCGTACCACAAATTCTTTATCCATTTTATGCTTTCTCGGATATTTAACTTCTACCGTAGATGAGGTTCTTGTAAACAGAGCCATCCCAAACTTTGGGGTGGCTGTGTGTTTTTGATTTTAATTTCCCTAAGCTATAGGACCATAAGTGGAAGTGCCATAGGCTGTGTTGCTTTGTTTCCTACGTGTTTCAGGAAACACCATACACTTTTCCAGAGTGGCTGTTGGCAATTTAAATCCACCCATCAGCATAACAAGGCTCCCTGTTCTCCATGACCTGTCCTGCCTTTCTGGATTTTACACTTTTTTCCGATGGCCCTTTTGACCGGGGGGCAGTGAGACTTCATTGTAGTGCAGATTTCCTTTACACGCTTGCTTGGTTGGCCAAAAAGGGCGTATGCGTTTTTTCCTGAATATATTCAGGAAAAAACGCATACGCCCTTTTTGGCCAAGTGCATCATTGTCAACATTCTGCCTCTTTTCCTATGCTTTAAGTGCAATTCCAGTCTACCTCCTGAAATTCTGCCCCGCTTTCAAGTCCTCTTCGAAGATTTACTTTTATACATTTTTGGACGATAGCTGTCATTCATAACTCTGCAGGTTTGTGAATTACAGTGCCCCTGAGCTCCTTTCTTCAACTCGCTTTCTTGTGTGCTGGCCGCAAAACCGCAGGATTGCTTCAGGCCCTAATCTCTTTCCGGCAGGGCACGCTGAGCCTTTGGATAATTCCTCTTCCTGGTGGGAAATGTGCGTTCAATTGGCCCGTGCAAACACCTACAGCTAGTCTCTCATTGCTTCTCCCTATTCCTGTTCATCTTGCGCAGAAATTGCAAAGTGTGCCAAACAGGAGGTTAAATGCACTTACTCTCCAAGTGTGGAGAGTGTTAGTAAAGCGTCTGGAATGGTGAACCCGAGTACCAGGGGACGGAAACTGAGATGCATTTGAAAACGTTTCCCAATCACACGGTGGACCATACTATGGGTTTCCCATGCATGTTTTAGCTGAAGGAAGAATCCCTTAAACCTGGAAATTTGGGACCCATGGAATGGGTACCATGCAGTATGACTTCAAAGGGTCTGCGTTTGCTCACCGAACCTCACCAATGCTATCAGCCTGAAGTGCCCAGCCTTATGTCTCACACAGCTCTGGGTGTAGATGTGGTAAATCCAGGTTGCATCACAAGCCCTAAATGAATGATTTAAGAATTGCTCTCTATTTCACTGTCATTGTGTTTTGTTTTTGAAATTTATTTAGATAATTGGATTTATTGGATTTTCACTGCTGCGATTAGGCCGCTGTACACACGCTTGATTTCCTTATGGAGACATATAAATCCATGGGGTTTCAGATTCTTACTTGTCAGGTATCTTCCCAGGCGTTGAATATGGGGTGTTGAGTCCATTTCGTTGAGCAAGGAGTAGGTCTGGTCTATTATATATTTGGCTTATGGAACGGTATCTGTGCTAATTTCAATCTCTGGTTTTATGCAGCACCCCAACTCACCTTTCCCCATAAGCAAGCATAAGTTGGTTTTCTAAATTTGAGACCCTGTTCTGTTTTGTAATTCAGTTCATGTGTAGCCAACTTTACATTCCGTGTATTAGTGATATCTTATGATGTTTCTTTTTCTGTGTGACTTATTTCTTGTAGAATCATCGTACCTGAATCCACTCATTATGCCGCTACAGGCCTGATGACGTAGATTTCATTGCTGAGTGATATTCCATTGTACGTGCATACCACAACTTCTTTATCCATTTTTTGCTTTCTGGGATATTTTACTTGCACCGTAGAAGAGGTTCTTGCAAACAGAGCCGTCCCAAACTCTGGGGTGGCTGTGTGTTTTTGATTTTAATTTCCCTAAGCTATAGGACCATAAGTGGAAGTGCCATAGGCTGTGTTGCTTTTTTTCCTACGTGTTTCTGGAAACACCATACACTTTTCCAGAGTGGTTGTTGGCAATTTACATCCGGCCCATCAGCATGACAAGGCTCCCTGTTCTCCATGACCTGTCTTGACTTTCTGGATTTTACATTTTTTTCAGATGGCTCTTTTGACCGGGGGGCAGTGAGACTTTATTGTAGTGCAGATTTCCATTACATGCTTGCTTGGTTGGCCAAAAAGGGCGTATGCGTTTTTTCCTGAATATATTCAGGAAAAAACGCATACGCCCTTTTTGCCAAGTGCATCATTGTCGACATTCTGCCTATTTTCCTATGCTTTTAGTACAATTCCAGTCTACCCCCTGAAATCGTTTTCCTGAAATTCTGCCCCGCTTTCAAGTCCTCTTCGAAGACTTACTTCTATACATTTTTGGACGATAGCTGTCATTCATAACTCTGCAGGTTTGTGAATTACAGTGCCCCTGAGCTCATTTCTTCAACTCGCGTTCTTGTGAGCTGGCCGCAAAACCGCAGGATTGCTTCAGGCCCTAATCTGTTTCCGGTAGGGCACGCTGAGCCTTTGGTTAATTCCTCTTCCTGGTGGGAAATGAGCGTTCCATTTGCCCGTGCAGACACCTACAGCTAGTCTCTCATTGCTTCTCCCTATTCCTGTTCATCTTGCGCAGAAATTGCAAACTGTGCCAAACAGGAGGTTAAAGGCACTGACTCTCCAAGTGGGGAGAGTGTTAGTAAAACGTCTGGAATGGTGAACCCGAGTACCAGGGGACGAAAACTGAGATGCATTTGAAAACGTTTCCAATCACACGGCGGACGATAGTCTGGGTTTCCCATGCATGTTTTAGCTGAAGGAAGAATCCCTTAAACCTGGAGAGTTGGGACCCATGGAATGGGTACCATGCAGTATGACTTCAAAGGGTCTGCGTTTGCTCACCGAACCTCACCAATGCTATCAACCCGAAGTGTCCAGCCTTATGTCTCACCCAGCTCTGGGTGTAGATGTGGGAAATCCAGGTTGCATCACAAGCCCTGAATGAATTATTTAAGAATTGCTCTCTATTTCACTGTCATTGTGTTTTGTTTTTGAAATTTATTTTGATAATGGGATTTATTGGATTTTCACTGCTGCGTTTTGGCCGCTGTACACACGCTTGATTTCCTTATGGAGACATATAAATCCATGGGTTTTAAGATTCTTACTTGTGAGCTATCTTGCCAGGCGTTGAATATGGGGTGTTGAGTCCATTTCGTTGAGCAAGGGGTAAGTCTTGTCTATTATATATTTGGCTTATGGAACGGTATCTGTGCTAATTTCAATCTCTGGTTTTATGCAGCACCCCAACTCACCTTTCCCCATAAGCAAGCATAAGTTGGTTTTCTAAATTTGAGACCCTGTTCTGTTTTGTAATTCAGTTCATGTGTAGCCAACATTACATTCCGTGTATTAGTGATATCTTATGATGTTTCTTTTTCTGTGTGACTTATTTCTCGTATAATCATCGTACCTGAATCCACTCATTATGCCGCTACGGGCCTGATGACGTAGATTTCATTGCTGAGTGATATTCAATTGTACGTGCGTACCACAAATTCTTTATCCATTTTTTGCTTTCTGGGATATTTTACTTGTACCGTAGACGAGGTTCTTGTAAACAGAGCCGTCCCAAACTCTGGGGTGGCTGTGTGTTTTTGATTTTAATTTCCCTAAGCTATAGGACCATAAGTGGAAGTGCCATAGGCTGTGTTGCTTTGTTTCCTACGTGTTTCAGGATACACCATACATTTCTCCAGAGTGGCTGTTGGCAATTTACATCCCGCCCATCAGCATAACAAGGCTCCCTGTTCTCCAAGACCTGTCCTGCCTTTCTGGATTTTACACATTTTTCAGATGGCCCTTTTCACCGGGGGGCAGTGAGACTTCATTGTAGTGCAGATTTCCTTTACATGCTTGCTTGGTTGTCCAAAAAGGGCGTATGCGTTTTTTCCTGAATATATTCAGGAAAAAACGCATACGCCCTTTTTGGCCATGTGCATCATTGTCGACATTCTGCCTCTTTTCCTATGCTTTAAGTGCAATTCCAGTCTACCCCCTGAAATCGTTTTCCTGAAATTCTGCTCCGCTTTCAAGTCCTCTTCGAAGACTTACTTCAATACATTTTTGGACGATAGCTGTCATTCATAACTCTGCAGGTTTGTGAATTGCAGTGCCCCTGAGCTCCTTTCTTCAACTCTATTTCTTGTGAGCTGGCCGCAAAACCGCAGGATTGCTTCAGGCCATAATCTCTTTCCGGGGGGGAACGCTGAGACTTTGTTTAATTCCTCTTCCTGTTCGGAAATGTGCGTTCCATTTGCCCGTGCAGGCACCTACAGCTAGTCTCTCATTGGTTCTCCCTATTCCTGTACATCTTGCGCAGAAATTGCAAACTGTGCCCAACAGGAGGTTAATGGCACTGACTCTCCAAGTGGGGAGAGTGTTAGTAAAGCGTCTGGAATGATGAACCCGAGTACCAGGGGACGAAAACTGAGATGAATTTGAAAACGTTTCCCAGTCACACAGTGCACAGGACTGTGGGTTTCCCATGCATGTTTTAGCTGAAGGAAGATTCCCTTAAACCTGGAGAGTTGGGACCCTTGGAATGGGTACCATGCAGTATGCCTTCAAAGGGTCTGCGTTTGCTCACCGAACCTCACCAATGCTATCAGCCCGAACTGTCCAGCCTTATGTCTCACCCAGCTCTGGATGTAGATGTGGTAAATCCAGGTTGCATCACATGCCCTGAATGAATTATTTAAGAATTGCTCTCTATTTCACTGTCATTGTGTTTTGTTTTTGTAATTCATTTTGATAATGGGATTTATTGGATTTTCTCTGCTGCGTTCATGCAGCTGTACACACGCTTGATTGTCTTAAGGAGATATATAAATGCATGGGTTTGAAGATTCTTACTAGTCAGGTGTATTCCTAGGCGTTGAATATGAGGTGTTTAGTCCATTTCGTTGAGCAAGGGGTAGGTCTTGACTATTACATATTTGGCTTATGGAAAGATATCTGTGCTAATTTCTATCTCTGCTTTTATGCAGCACCCCAACTCACTTTTCCCCTTAAGCAAGCATAAGTTGGTGTTCTAAATTTGAGACCCTGTTCTGTTTTGTAATTCAGTTCATGTGTAGCCAACTTTACATTCCGTGTATTAGTGATAACTTATGATGTTACATTTTCTGTGTGACTTATTTCACTTAGAATCATCGTACCTGAATCCACTCATTATGCCGCGACGGGCCTGATGAAATAGATTTCATTGGTGAGTGATATTCATTTGTACGTACGTACCACACTTATTTATCCATTTTTCGCTTTCTGGGATATTTAACTTGTTCCGTAGACGAGGTTCTTGTAAACAGAGCCGTCCGACACTTTGGGGTGGCTGTCTGTTTTTGATTTTAATTTCCGTGATCTATAAGACCATAAGTGGAAGTGCCGTAGTCTCCGTTGCTTTGTTTCTTAGGTGTTTCAGGAAACACCATACACTTCTCCAGAGTGGCTGTTGGCATTTACATCCCGCCCATCAGCATAACAAGGCTCCCTGTTCTCCATGGCCTGTCCTGTGTTTCTGGTTTTTACACTTTTTTCAGATGGCCCTTTTGACGAATGGGAAATGAGACTTCATTGTAGTGCGGATTTCCATTTCTCGAGTGCTTGGTTGGCCAAAAAGGGCATATGTGTTTTTTCCTGAATATATTCAGGAAAAAATGTTTACGCACTTTTGTCCAAGTGCATCACTGTCAAAGATCTGCCGCTTTTCACATGCTTTAAATGCAATTCCAATCTACCTCCTGAAATATGATTCCTGCAATTCTGCCTCGTTTTGAAGTCCTCTTTGCAGACTTACTTCAGTATATTTTTGCCAATAGCTGTCATTTATAACTCTGCAGGTTTGTGAATTACAGTGCCCGTGATTTCCTTTCTTAACTCGTTTCCTTGAAAACTGGCCACAGAACCGCAGGTTTGCTTCAGGCCGTAATCAGGGTCCGGCACGGCACTCTGAGACTTTGGTTCATTCCACTTCCTGGTGGGAAATTAGAGTTAAATGTGCCCCTCCAGACACCTGCCTCACTCCTAGCCCCTTGGTGATGTGTGTCCTCTGGTTTGAGGCCACATGTGCTGGGTTCCTCACCTTTGGCTGATGTGGCCCCACTGGTGTGAGGACACTCCTGCCTGGTTCCCATCCCCTTGGTGATGTGGGCCATCCGGTGAGAGTCTGATCCTGGTTGGGTTCCTCACACTTCTGTGAGGTGGGCCCTCTTCTCTGAGGTCACTCCTGCCTGGCTGGCACACCCCGCCTTGGCGACGTCGGCCCTCTGGTGGGATTTGGTGCCTGCTGGGTGTCTCCTCCCCTCGGTAATGAGGGCCCTCTGGCGTCAGGCCCTAACTCCTGGGCTCCCAATATTTTCTGATATGCGCCCTGTGGTTCGAGTCCACTCCTGCCAGGTTCCCAACCCCACGGGAATGTGGGCCTTCTGCTCTGAGGTCCCAACCGTGGGTTGCTCAGTTTCATGATGAGGGCCCTCTGGTGTGAGTTCTCTAAGCCCTGGATCCCATAGCCTTGCTGCTCCTGGACACCTGCTGGGAGGTTACAACTGCGGGATTCCTCACCTTTTTTCTTCTATGGGCCCTCTGTTTTGAGACTCCTCCTGCCTGCCTCACTCCCAGCCCCTTGGTGATGTGTGTCCTCTGGTTTGAGGCCACGTATGCTGGGTCCCTCGCCTTTCCATGATGTGGCCCCACTGGTGTGGGGACACTCCTGCCTGGTTCCTATCCCCTTGATGATGTGGGCTCTCTGGTGAGAGTCTGATCCTGGCTGGGTTCCTCACCCTTCTGTGAAGGGGGCCCTCTGCTGTGAGGTCACTCCTGCCTGGCTGGCACACCCAACCTGGGCAACATCGGCCCTCTTGTGGCAGTTGGAGCCTGCTGGGAACCTCCCCTCGGTGATGGGGGCCCTCTTGCCTCAGGCCCTAACTGCTGGGTACCCACATTTTCTGATACGTGCTAAGTGGTGCGAGGACACTCCTGCGAGGTTCCCATCCCCATGGGCATGTGGGCCTTCTACTCTAAGGTCCCAACACCTGTGTTGTTCACCGTTTCATGATGTTGGCTCTCTGGTGTTAGTTCACCCAGGCCTAGATCCCATAGACTCTGTGCTCTGAGCGGCCTGCTAGGAGGTTCCTACTGCTGGATTCCTTACCTTTTTTATTCTTTGGGTCCTGTGTTTTCATGCTCCTACTTCCTGACTCACTCCCAGCCCATTTGTGATGTAGGTCCTCTGGTTTAAAGCCACATGTACCGGTTTCCTCACCTTTATTGATGTGGCCCCACTGGTGTGAGGACACTCCTGCCTGGTTCCCATCCCCTTGGTGATGGGGGCCCTCTGGTGAGAGTCTGATCCTGTCTGGATTCCTCACACTTCTGGGAGGTGGGCCCTCTGCTGTGAGGTCACTCCTGCCTGGCTGGCACACGTCACCTTGGCGATGTGGGCCCTCAGTTGGGAGTTGGTGCCTGCTGGGAGTCTCCTCCCCTCGGTAATGAAGGCCCTCTGGCGTCAGGCTCTAACTCATGGGCTCCCAAAATTTTCTGTTGTGCGCCCTGTCGTGCGAGTACACTCCAGCCAGGGTCCCATCCGCATGGGGATGTGGGCTTTGTGCTCTGAGGTCCCAACGGCTGGGTTGCTCACAGTGTCAGAATGTGGGCCCTCTGCTGTGAGTTCACTCCGGCATGGATCCCATAGCCTCGGTGCTCTGGGCCTCCTGCTTGGAGCTTCCAACTGCGGGGTTCCTCACCTTTTTTATTCTATGGGCGCTCTGTTGTGAGTGTCCTCCTGCATGCCTCACTCCCAGCCCTTTCGTGATGTGTGTCCCCTTGTTTGAGGCCACATGTGCTGTGTTCCTCACCTTTCGCTGATGTGGCCCCACTGGTGTGAGGACACTCCTGCCTGGTTTCCATCCCCTTGGTGATGTGGGCGCTCTGGTTAGAGTCTGATCCTGTTTGGGCTCCTCACACTTCTGTGAGGTGGGCCCTCTGCTGTGAGGTAACTCCTGCCTGGCTTGCTCCCATTGCCTTGGTGACTTCGGCCCTCTGGTGGCATTTGGAACCTGCTGGTAGCCTCCTCTCCTCCGTGATGAGGGCCCTCTGGCGTCAGGCCATAACTGCTGGGTTCCCACATTTTCTGATACGTGCTAAGTTGTGCGAGGACACTCCTGCGAGGTTCCCATCCCCATGGGGATGTGGGCCTTCTGCTCTGAGGTCCCACTGGCTGGGTTGCTCACAGTTTCATGATGTGGGCCCTCTGCTGTGAGTTCACTGTGGCCTGGATCCCATAGACTCCATACTCTGGGCCACCAGCTGGGAGGTTCAAACTGCTGGATTCCTCACATTTTTTATTCTGTGGGCCCTGTGTTGTTAGGCTACTCCTGCCTGCCTCACTCGGAGCACCTTGGAAATGTGGGTCCTCTGGTTTAGGCCACATGTGCTGGTTTCCTCACCTTTCTATAATGTGGCCACACTGGTGTTAGGACACTCCCGCCTTGTTCCGATCCCCTTGGTGATGTGGGCCCTCTGGTGAGAGTCTTATCCTGGCTGGGTTCCTCACCCTTCTGTGAGGTAGGCCCTCTGCTGTGAGGTCACTCCTGCCTGGCTGGCACACGTCAACTTGGCGACGTGGGCCCTCAGTTGGGAGTTGGTGCCTGCTGGGAGTCTCCTCCCCTCGGTAATGAGGGCCCTCTGGCGTCAGACCCTAACTCCTGGGCTCCCAAAATTTTCTGATGTGCGCCCTGTGGTGCTAGTACACTCCTGCCAGGATCCCAACCCCATGGGAATGTGGGCCTTCTGCTCTGAGGTCCCAACCGTGGGTTGCTCAGTTTCATGATGAGGGCCCCCTGGTGTGAGTTCACTCCAGCATGGATCCCATAGCCTCGCTGCTCCTGGCTACCTGCGGGGAAGTTCCAACTGCGGGATTCCTCACCTTTTTCCTTCTATGGGCCCTCTGTTTTGAGACTCCTCCTGCCTGCCTCACTCCCAGCCCCTTGGTGATGTGTGTCCTCTGGTTTGAGGCCACGTGTGCTGGGTCCCTCACCTTTCGATGATGTGGCCCCACTGGTGTGAGGACACTCCTGCCTGGTTCCTGTCCCCTTGGTGATGTGGGCCATCTGGTGAGAGTCTGATCCTGGCTGGGTTCCTCACACTTCTGTGAGGTGGGCCCTCTGCTGTGAGGTCACTCCTGCCTGGCTGGCACACCCCGCCTTGGCAATGTCGGCCCTCTTGTGGCAGTTGGAGCCTACTGGGAGCCTCCTCCCCTCGGTGATGAGGGCCCTCTGGCGTCAGGCCCTAACTGCTGGGTACCCACATTTTCTGATACGTGCTAAGTTGTGCGAGGAAACTCGTGCCATGTTCCCAACCCCATGGTGATGTGGGCCTTCTGCTCTGAGGTCCAAACGGCTGGGTTGCTCACAGTTTCATGATGTGGGCCCTCTGCTGTGAGTTCACTGTGGCCTGGATCGCATAGACTCGTTGCTCTGGGCCGCCTGCTGGGAGGTTCCCACTGCAGGATTCCTCAGCTTTTTTATTCTATTCGCCCTGTGTTGTGAGGCTACTCCTGCCTGCCTCACTCCGAACCCCTTGGAGATCTGGGTCCTCTGGTTTAGGCCACATGTGCTGGGTTCCTCACCTTTCTATGATGTGGTCACCCTGGTGTGAAGACAGTCCTGCCTGGTTCTGATGCCCTTGGTGATGTGGGCCCTCTGGTGAGAGTCTTATCCTGGCTGGGTTCCTCACCATTCTGTGAGGTAGGCCCTCAGCTGTGAGGTCACTCCTGCCTGGCTGTTGCACGTCACCTTGGCGACATGGTCCCTCCGTAGGGAGTTGGTGCCTGCTTGGGGTCTCCTCCCCTTGGTAATGAGGGCCCTCTGGCATCAGGCCCTAATTTCTGGGTTCCCAAAATTCTCTGATGTGCGCCCTGTGGTGCGAGTACACTTCTGCCAAGTTCCCAACCACATGGGAATGTGGGCCTTCTGCTCTAAGGTCCCAACGGCTGGGTTGCTCACAGTTTCATGATGAGGGCCCTCTGTTTTGAGTTCAGTCAGGCCTGGATCCCATAGCCTCGCTGCTCCTGGCCGCCTGCTGGGAGGTTCCAACTGCGGGATTCCTCACCTTTTTTACGCAATGGGCCCTCTGTTTTGAGGCTCCTCCTGCCTGCCTCACTCCCAGGCCCTTGGTGATGTGTGTCCTGTAGTTTGAGGCCACGTGTGCTGGGTCCGTCACATTTCGGTGATGTGGCCCCACTGGTGTGAGGACACTCCTGCCTGGTTTCCATTCCCTTGGTGATGTGGGCCCTCTGGTGAGAGTCTGATCCTCTTTGGGTTCCTCACACTTTTGTGTGGTTGGCCCTCTGCTCTGAGGTCACTCCTGCCTGGCTGGCACACCCCGCATTGGTGACGTCGGCCCTCTGGTAGCAGTTGGAGCTTGCTGGGAGCCTCCTCTCCTCAGTGCTGAGGGCCCTCTGGCGTCCGGCCCTAACTGCTGGGCTCCCCACATTTTCTGTTGTGTGCCCACTGGTGCGATGACACTCCTGCTTGGTTCCCTTCCCCATGGGGATGTGGGCCTTGTGCTCTGAGGTCACAACGGCTGGGTTGCTTACAGTATCACGATGAGGGCCCTCTGTTGTGAGTTCATCACTGCCTGGATCCCATAGCCTCGGTGCTCTGGGCCGCCTGCTGGGATGTTCCAACTGCTGGATTCCTCACCTTTTTATACAATGGGCCATGTGTTGTGAGGTTAATCCTGCCTGCCTCGCTCTGAGACCCATGGTGATGTGGGTCTTCTGGTTTGAGGCCACATGTGCTGGGTACCTCAACTTTCGATGATGTGGCCCCACGGGTGTGAGGACACTCGTGCCTGATTCCCAGCCCCTTGCTTATGTGGGCACTCTGGTGAGAGTCTGATCATGACTGGTTTCCTTACCCTTCTGTGAGGTGGGCGCTCTGATGTGAGGTCAGTCCTGCCTGGATGGCTCACGTCGCCTTGGTGACGTAGGCCCTCTGTTGGCCACTGAAGCATGCTGGGAGCCTCGTACCCTCTTTAATGAGGGCCCTGGAAGAAACGCATATGCCCTTTTTGACCAAGTGGATCATTGTCGAAGTTCTGCCTCTTCTCCTATACTTTCAGAGGACTTCCCATCTACCTCCTGAAATCGTATTCCTGGAATTCTGCCCCCCGTTCAAGTCCTCTTTGCAGCCTTACTTCAATATATTTTTGGACGATAGCTGTCATTTATAACTCTGCAGGTTTGTGAATTACAGTGCCCCTGAGCTCCATTCTTCAACTCGCTTTCTTGTGAGCTGGCCGCAAAACCGCAGGATTGCTTCAGGCCCTAATCTGGTTCCGGCACGGCATGTTGAGCCTTTGGCTAATTCCTCTTCCTGATGGGAAATGAGCGTTAAATTTGCTCGTGCAGACACCTACAGCTAATCTCTCATTGGTTCTCCCTATTCCTGTTCATCTTGCGCAGAAATTCCAAACTGTGCCAAACAGGAGGTTAAAGGCACTGACTCTCCAATTGGGGAAAGAGTTAGTAAAGCGTCTGGAATGGTAAAACCGAGTATGAGGGGACGAAACCTGAGATGCATTTAAAAAGGTTTCCCAGTCACACGGTGGACCATATTCTGGGTTTCCCATGCGTGTTTTACCTGAAGGAAGAATCCCTTAAACCTGGAGAGGTGGGACCCATGGAATGGGTACCATGCAGTATGACTTCAAAGGGCCTGCATTTTCCCACCGAACCTCACCAATGCTATCAGCCCAAAGTGTCGAACCTTATGTCTCACTCAGCTCTAGGTGTAGATGTGGTAAATCCAGGTTGCATCACAAGACCTGAATGAATTATTTAAGAATTGCTCTCTATTTCACTGTCATTGTGTTTGTTTTTGTAGTTCATTTTGATAATGGGATTTATCGGATTTTCTCTGCTGCGTTCATGCAGCTGTACACACACTTGATTCTCTTACGGAGACATATAAATCCATGGGTTTGAAGATTCTTACTAGTCATGTGTAATCCTAGGAGTTGAATATGGTGTGTTTAGTCCATTTCGTTGAGCAAGGTGTAGGTCTTGACTATTACATATTTGGCTTATGGAAAGGTATGTGTGCTAATTTCTATCTCTGGTTTTATGCAGCACCCCACCTCACCTTTCCCCATAAGCAAGCATAAGTTGGTTTTCTAAATTTGAGACCCTGTTCTGTTGGTAATTCTGTTCATGTGTAGCCAAGTTTACATTCCGTGTTTTAGTGATATCTTATGAGGTTTCTTTTTCTGTGTGACTTATTTCTCGTAGAATCATCATACCTGAATCCACTCATTATGCCGCTACGGGCCTGATGACGTAGATTTCATTGCTGAGTGATATTCCATTGTACTTGCATACCACAACTTCTTTATGAATTTTTTCTTTCTCGGATATTTAAGTTGTACAGTAGACGAGGTTCTTGTAAACAGAGCCGTCCCAAACTTTGAGGTGGCTGTCTGTTTTTGATTTAATTTCCCTAAGCTATAGGACCATAATTGGAAGTGGCATAAGCTGTGTTGCTTTGTTTCCTACGTGTTTCAGGAAACACCATACACTTCTCCAGAGTGGCTGTTGGCAATTTACATCCCGCCCATCAGCATAACAAGGCTCCCTGTTCTCCATGACCTGTCCTGCCTTTCTGGATTTTACACTTTTTTCAGATGGCCCTTTTGACCGCGGGGCAGTGAGACTTCATTTTAGTGCAGATTTCCTTTACACGATTTCTTGGTTGGCCAAAAAGGGCGTATGCGTTTTTTCCTGAATATATTCAGGAAAAAACGCATACGCCCTTTTTGGCCAAGTGCATCATTGTCGACATTCTGCCTCTTTTCCTATGCTTTAAGTGCAATTCCAGTCTACCCCCTGAAATCGTTTTCCTGAAATTCTGCCCCGCTTTCAAGTCCCCTTCGAAGACTTACTTCAGTACATTTTCCGACGATACCTGTCATTCATAACTCTGCAGGTTTGTGAATTACAGTGCCCCTGAGCTCCTTTCTTCAACTCGCTTTCTTGTGAGCTGGCCGCAAAACCGCAGGATTGCTTCAGGACCTAATCTGTTTATGGCAGGGCACGCTGAGCCTTTGGTTAATTCCTCTTCCTGGTGGGAAATGAGCGTTCCATTTGCCCGTGCAGACACCTACAGCTAGTCTCTCATTGGTCCTCCCTATTCCTGTTCATCTTGCGCAGAAATTGCAAACTGTGCCAAACAGTAGGTTAAAGTCCCTGACTCTCAAAGTGGGGAGAGTGTTAGTAAAGTGTCTGGAATGGTGAACCCGAGTACCACGGGACGAAAACTGAGATGCATTTGGAATCGTTTCCCAATCACACAGTGGACCATACTCTGGGTTTCCCATGCATGTTTTAGCTGAAGGAAGAATCCCTTATACCTGGAGATTTGGGACCCATGGAATGGGTACCATGCAGTATGACTTCAAAGGGTCTGTGTTTGCTCACCGAACCTCACCAATGCTATCAGCCCGAAGTGTCCAGCCTTATGTCTCACCGAGCTCTGCATGTAGATGTGGTAAATCCAGGTTGCATCACAAGCCCTGAATGAATTATTTAAGAATTATTCTCTATTTCACTGTCATTGTGTTTTGTTTTTGAAATTTATTTTGATAATGGGATTTATCAGATTTTCACTGCTGCGTTTAGGCCGCTGTACACACGCTTGATTTCCTTATGGAGACATATAAATCCATGGGTTTTAAGATTCTTGTCAGGTGTCTTCCCAGGCGTTGAATATGGGGTGTTGAGTCCATTTCGTTGAGCAAGGAGTAAGTCTTGTCTATTATATATTTGGCTTATGGAACGGTATCTGTGCTAATTCCAATCTCTGGTTTTATGCAGCACCCCAACTCACCTTTCCCCATAAGCAAGCATAAGTTGGTTTTCTAAATTTGAGACCCTGTTCGGTTTTGTAATTCAATTCATGTGTAGCCAAGTTTACATTCCGTGTATTAGTGATATCTTATGAGGTTTCATATTCTGTGTGACTTATTTCTCGTAAAATCATCGTACCTGAATCCACTCATTATGCCGCTATGGGCCTGATGACGTAGATTTCATTGCTGTATGATATTCCATTGTACGTACGTAGCACAACTTCTTTATGCATTTTTTGCTTTCTCGGATATTTAACTTGTACCGTAGACAAGGTTTTTGTAAACAGAGCCGTCCCAAACTTTGGGGTGGCTGTGTGTTTTTGATTTTAATTTCAATAAGCAATAGGACAATAAGTTGAAGTGCCATAGGCTGTGTTGCTTTGTTTCCTACGTGTTTCAGGAAACACCATACACTTCTCCAGAGTGGCTGTTGGCAATTTACATCCCACCCATCAGCATAACAAGGCTCCCTGTTCTCCATGACCTGTCCTGCCTTTCTGGATTTTACCCTTTTTTCAGATGGCCCTTTTGAGCAGCGGGCAGTGAGACTTCATTGTAGTGCAGATTTCCTTTACATGCTTGCTTGGTTGGCCAAAAAATGCGTATGCGTTTTTTCCTGAATATATTCAGGAAAAAACGCATACGCACTTTTTGGCCAAGTGCATCATTGTCGACATTCTGCCTCTTTTCCTATGCTTTAAGTGCAATTCCAGCCTACCCCCTGAAATCGTTTTCCTGAAATTCTGCCCCGCTTTCAAGTCCTCTTCGAAGACTTACTTTTATATATTTTTGGACGATAGCAGTCATTCATAACTCTGCAGGTTTGTGAATTACAGTGCCCCTGAGCTCCATTCTTCAACTCGCTTTCTTGTGAGCTGGCCGCAAAACCGCAGGATTGCTTCAGGCCCTAATCTGGTTCCGGCACGGCATGTTGAGCCTTTGGCTAATTCCTCTTCCTGATGGGAAATGAGCGTTAAATTTGCTCGTGCAGACACCTACAGCTAATCTCTCATTGGTTCTCCCTATTCCTGTTCATCTTGCGCAGAAATTCCAAACTGTGCCAAACAGGAGGTTAAAGGCACTGACTCTCCAATTGGGGAAAGAGTTAGTAAAGCGTCTGGAATGGTAAAACCGAGTATGAGGGGACGAAACCTGAGATGCATTTAAAAAGGTTTCCCAGTCACACGGTGGACCATATTCTGGGTTTCCCATGCGTGTTTTACCTGAAGGAAGAATCCCTTAAACCTGGAGAGGTGGGACCCATGGAATGGGTACCATGCAGTATGACTTCAAAGGGCCTGCATTTTCCCACCGAACCTCACCAATGCTATCAGCCCAAAGTGTCGAACCTTATGTCTCACTCAGCTCTAGGTGTAGATGTGGTAAATCCAGGTTGCATCACAAGACCTGAATGAATTATTTAAGAATTGCTCTCTATTTCACTGTCATTGTGTTTGTTTTTGTAGTTCATTTTGATAATGGGATTTATCGGATTTTCTCTGCTGCGTTCATGCAGCTGTACACACACTTGATTCTCTTACGGAGACATATAAATCCATGGGTTTGAAGATTCTTACTAGTCATGTGTAATCCTAGGAGTTGAATATGGTGTGTTTAGTCCATTTCGTTGAGCAAGGTGTAGGTCTTGACTATTACATATTTGGCTTATGGAAAGGTATGTGTGCTAATTTCTATCTCTGGTTTTATGCAGCACCCCACCTCACCTTTCCCCATAAGCAAGCATAAGTTGGTTTTCTAAATTTGAGACCCTGTTCTGTTGGTAATTCTGTTCATGTGTAGCCAAGTTTACATTCCGTGTTTTAGTGATATCTTATGAGGTTTCTTTTTCTGTGTGACTTATTTCTCGTAGAATCATCATACCTGAATCCACTCATTATGCCGCTACGGGCCTGATGACATAGATTTCATTGCTGAGTGATATTCCATTGTACTTGCATACCACAACTTCTTTATGAATTTTTTCTTTCTCGGATATTTAAGTTGTACAGTAGACGAGGTTCTTGTAAACAGAGCCGTCCCAAACTTTGAGGTGGCTGTCTGTTTTTGATTTAATTTCCCTAAGCTATAGGACCATAATTGGAAGTGGCATAAGCTGTGTTGCTTTGTTTCCTACGTGTTTCAGGAAACACCATACACTTCTCCAGAGTGGCTGTTGGCAATTTACATCCCGCCCATCAGCATAACAAGGCTCCCTGTTCTCCATGACCTGTCCTGCCTTTCTGGATTTTACACTTTTTTCAGATGGCCCTTTTGACCGCGGGGCAGTGAGACTTCATTTTAGTGCAGATTTCCTTTACACGATTTCTTGGTTGGCCAAAAAGGGCGTATGCGTTTTTTCCTGAATATATTCAGGAAAAAACGCATACGCCCTTTTTGGCCAAGTGCATCATTGTCGACATTCTGCCTCTTTTCCTATGCTTTAAGTGCAATTCCAGTCTACCCCCTGAAATCGTTTTCCTGAAATTCTGCCCCGCTTTCAAGTCCTCTTCGAAGACTTACTTCAGTACATTTTCCGACGATACCTGTCATTCATAATTCTGCAGGTTTGTGAATTACAGTGCCCCTGAGCTCCTTTCTTCAACTCGCTTTCTTGTGAGCTGGCCGCAAAACCGCAGGATTGCTTCAGGACCTAATCTGTTTATGGCAGGGCACGCTGAGCCTTTGGTTAATTCCTCTTCCTGGTGGGAAATGAGCGTTCCATTTGCCCGTGCAGACACCTACAGCTAGTCTCTCATTGGTCCTCCCTATTCCTGTTCATCTTGCGCAGAAATTGCAAACTGTGCCAAACAGTAGGTTAAAGTCCCTGACTCTCAAAGTGGGGAGAGTGTTAGTAAAGTGTCTGGAATGGTGAACCCGAGTACCACGGGACGAAAACTGAGATGCATTTGGAATCGTTTCCCAATCACACAGTGGACCATACTCTGGGTTTCCCATGCATGTTTTAGCTGAAGGAAGAATCCCTTATACCTGGAGATTTGGGACCCATGGAATGGGTACCATGCAGTATGACTTCAAAGGGTCTGTGTTTGCTCACCGAACCTCACCAATGCTATCAGCCCGAAGTGTCCAGCCTTATGTCTCACCGAGCTCTGCGTGTAGATGTGGTAAATCCAGGTTGCATCACAAGCCCTGAATGAATTATTTAAGAATTATTCTCTATTTCACTGTCATTGTGTTTTGTTTTTGAAATTTATTTTGATAATGGGATTTATCAGATTTTCACTGCTGCGTTTAGGCCGCTGTACACACGCTTGATTTCCTTATGGAGACATATAAATCCATGGGTTTTAAGATTCTTACTTGTCAGGTGTCTTCCCAGGCGTTGAATATGGGGTGTTGAGTCCATTTCGTTGAGCAAGGAGTAAGTCTTGTCTATTATATATTTGGCTTATGGAACGGTATCTGTGCTAATTCCAATCTCTGGTTTTATGCAGCACCCCAACTCACCTTTCCCCATAAGCAAGCATAAGTTGGTTTTCTAAATTTGAGACCCTGTTCGGTTTTGTAATTCAATTCATGTGTAGCCAAGTTTACATTCCGTGTATTAGTGATATCTTATGAGGTTTCATATTCTGTGTGACTTATTTCTCGTAAAATCATCGTACCTGAATCCACTCATTATGCCGCTATGGGCCTGATGACGTAGATTTCATTGCTGTATGATATTCCATTGTACCTACGTAGCACAACTTCTTTATGCATTTTTTGCTTTCTCGGATATTTAACTTGTACCGTAGACAAGGTTCTTGTAAACAGAGCCGTCCCAAACTTTGGGGTGGCTGTGTGTTTTTGATTTTAATTTCAATAAGCAATAGGACAATAAGTTGAAGTGCCATAGGCTGTGTTGCTTTGCTTCCTACGTGTTTCAGGAAACACCATACACTTCTCCAGAGTGGCTGTTGGCAATTTACATCCCACCCATCAGCATAACAAGGCTCCCTGTTCTCCATGACCTGTCCTGCCTTTCTGGATTTTACCCTTTTTTCAGATGGCCCTTTTGAGCGGCGGGCAGTGAGACTTCATTGTAGTGCAGATTTCCTTTACATGCTTGCTTGGTTGGCCAAAAAATGCGTATGCGTTTTTTCCTGAATATATTCAGGAAAAAACGCATACGCACTTTTTGGCCAAGTGCATCATTGTCGACATTCTGCCTCTTTTCCTATGCTTTAAGTGCAATTCCAGCCTACCCCCTGAAATCGTTTTCCTGAAATTCTGCCCCGCTTTCAAGTCCTCTTCGAAGAGTTACTTTTATATATTTTTGGACGATAGCAGTCATTCATAACTCTGCAGGTTTGTGAATGACAGTGCCCCTGAGCTCCTTTCTTCAACTCACTTTCTTGTGAGCTGGCCGCAAAACCGCAGGATTGCTTCAGGCCCTAATCTGTTTCCGGCAGGGCACGCTGAGCCTTTGTTTAATTCCTCTTCCTGGTGGGAAATGAGCATTCCATTTGCCCGTGCAGACACCTACAGCTAGTCTCTCATTGGTTCTCCCTATTCCTGTTCATCTTGCGCAGAAATTGCAAACTGTGCCAAACAGGAGGTTAAAGGCACTGACTCTCCAAGTGGGGAGAGTGTTAGTAAAGCGTCTAGAATGGTGAACCCGAGTACCAGGTTCGAAAACTGAGATGCATTTGAAAACGTTTCCCAGTCACACTGTGGACCATACTCTGGGTTTCCCATGCATGTTTAGCTGAAGGAGGAATCCCTTAAACTTGGAGAGTTGGGACCCTTGGAATGGGTACCATGCAGTATGACTTCAAGAGGTCTGCGTTTGCTCACCGAACCTCACCAATGCTTTCAGCCCAAAGTGTCCATCCTTATGTCTCACCCAGCTCTGCGTGTAGATGTGGTAATTCCAGGTTGCATCACAATCCCTGTATGAATTATTTAAGAATTGCTCTCTATTTCACTGTCATTGTGTTTTGTTTTTGAAATTCATTTTGATAATGGGATTTATCGGATTTTCACTGCTGCGTTTAGGCCGCTGTACACACGCTTGACTTCCTTATGGAGACATATAAATCCATGGGTTTAAGATTCTTACTTGTCAGGTATATTCCCAGGCGTTGCGTCCGTTTCGTTGAGCAAGGAGTAGGTCTTGTCTATTATATATTTGGCTCATGGAACGGTATCTGTGCTAATTTCAATCTCTGGTTTTATTCAGCACCCCAACTCACCTTTCCCCATATGCAAGCATAAGTTGGTTTTCTAAATTTGAGACCCTGTTCTGTTTTGTAATTCAGTTCATGTGTAGCCAAGTTTATATTCCGTGTATTAGTGATATCTTATGATGTTTCTTTTTCTGAGTGACTTATTTCTCGTAGAATCATCTTACCTGAATCCACTCATTATGCCACTTCGGGCCTGATGACGTAGATTTCATTGCTGAGTGATATTCCATTGTACGTGCGTACCACAACTTCTTTATCCATTTTTTGCTTTCTCGGATATTTAACTTGTACCGTAGACGAGGTTCTTGTAAACAGAGCCGTCCCAAACTATGGGGTGGCTGTGTGTTTTTGATTTTAATTTCCCTAAGCTATAGGACCATAAGTGGAAGTGCCATAGGCTGTGTGGCTTTGTTTCCTACGTGTTTCAGGATACACCATACACTTCTCCAGAGTGGCTGTTGGCAATTTACATCCCGCCCATCAGCATAACAAGGCTCCCTGTTCTCCATGACCTGTCCTGCCTTTCTGGATTTTACACTTTTTTCAGATGGCCCTGTTGACCGGGGGGCAGTGAGACTTAATTGTAGTGCAGATTTCCATTACACGCTTGCTTGGTTGGCCAAAAAGTGCGTATGCGTTTATTCCTGAATATATTCAGGAAAAAACGCATACGCCCTTTTTGGTCAAGTGCATCATTGTCGACATTCTGCCTCTTTTCCTATGCTTTAAGTGCAATTCCAGTCTATCCCCTTAAATCGTGTTCCTGAAATTCTGCCCCGCTTTCAAGTCCTCTTCGAAAACTTACTTCAATACATTTTTGGACGATAGCTGTCATTCATAACTCTGCAGATTTGTGAATTACAGTGCCCCTGAGCTCCTTTCTTCAACTCGCTTTCTTGTGAGCTGGCCACAAAACCGCAGGATTGCTTCAGGCCCTAATCTGTTTCCGGCAGAGCACCCTGAGCCTTTGTTTAATCCCTCTTCCTGGTGGGAAATGAGCATTCCTTTAGCCCGTGCAGACACCTACATCTCGTCTCTCATTGGTTCTCCCTATTCTGTTTATCTTGCGCAGAAATTGCAAACTGTGCCAAACAGGAGGTTAAAGGTACTGACTCTCCAAGTGGGGAGAGTGTTAGTAAAGCGTCTGGAATGGTGAACCCGAGTACCAGGGTTCGAAAATTGAGATGCATTTGAAAACGTTTCCCAATCACACAGTGGACCATACTCTGGGTTTCCCATGCATGTTTTAGCTGAAGGAAGAATCCCTTAAACCTGGAGAGTTGGGACCCATGGAATGGGTACCATGCAGTATGACTTCAAACGGTCTGCGTTTGCTCACCGAACCTCAACAATGCTATCAGCACGAAGTGTCCAGCCTTATGTCTCAAACAGCTCTGGGTGTAGATGTGGTAAATCCAGGTTGCATCACAAGCCCTGAATGAATTATTTAAGAATTGCTCTCTATTTCACTGTCATTGTGTTGTGTTTTTAAATTTATTTTGATAATGGGATTTATCGGATTTTCACTGCTGTGTTTAGGCCGCTGTACACACGCTTGATTTCCTTATGGAGACATATAAATCCATGGGTTTTAAGATTCTTACTTGTCAGGTATCTTCCCAGGCGTTGAATATGGGGTGTTGAGTCCATTTCCTTGAGCAAGGAGTAGGTCTTGTCTATTATATATTTGGCTTATGGAACGGTATCTGTGCTAATTTCAATCTCTGGTTTTATGCAGCACCCCAACTCACCTTTCCCCATAAGCAAGCAGAAGTTGTTTTTCTAAATTTGAGACCCTGTTCTGTTTTGTAATTCAGTTCATGTGTAGCCAAGTTTACATTCCGTGTATTAGTGATATCTTATGATGTTTCTTTTTCTGTGTGACTTATTTCTCGTAGAATCATCGTACCTGAATCCACTCATTATGCCGCTACGGGCCTGATGACGTAGATTTCATTGCTGAGTGATATTCCATTGTACGTGCGTACCACAACTTCTTTATCCATTTTTTGCTTTCTCGGATATTTAACTAGTACTGTAGGTGAGGTTCTTGTAAACAGAGCCGTCCCAAACTTTGGGGTGGCTGTGTGTTTTTGATTTTAATTTCCCTAAGCTATAGGACCATAAGTGGAAGTGCCATAGGCTGTGTTGCTTTGTTTCCTTTGTGTTTCACGAAACACTATACACTTCTCCAGAGTGGCTGTTGGCAATTTTCATCCCGCCCATCAGCGTAACAAGGCTCCCTGTTCTCCATGACGTGTCCTGCCTTTCTGGATTTTACACTTTTTTCAGATGGCCCTTTTGACCGGGGGGCAGTGAGACTTCATTGTAGTGCAGATTTCTTTACACGCTTGCTTGGTTGGCTAAAAAGTGCGTATGCGTTTTTTCCTGAATATATTCAGGAAAAAACGCATACGCCCTTTTTGGCTAAGTGCATCATTGTCAATATTCTGCCTCTTTTCTTATGCTTTAAGTGCATTTCCAGTCTACCCCCTGAAATCGTTTTCCTGAAATTCTGCTCCGCTTTCCAGTCCTCTTCGAAGACTTACTTCAGTACATTTTTGGACGATAGCTGTCATTCATAACTCTGCAGGTTTGTGAATTACAGTGCCCCTAAGCTCCTTTCTTCAACTCGCTTTCTTGTGAGCTGGCCGCAAAACCGCAAGATTGCTTCAGGCCCTAATCTCTTTCCGGCAGGGCACGCTGAGCCTTTGGTTAATTCCTCTTCCTGGTGCGAAATGTGCGTTCCATTTGCCCGTGCAGACACCTACAGCTGGTCTCTCATTGGTTCTCCCTATTCCTGTTCATCTTGCGCAGAAATTGCAAACTGTGCCAAACAGGAGGTTAAAGGCACTGACTCTCCAAGTGGGGAGAGTGTTAGTAAAGCGTCTGGAATGGTGAACCCGAGTACCAGGGTTCGAAAATTGAGATGCATTTGAAAACGTTTCCCAATCACACAGTGGACCATACTCTGGGTTTCCCATGCATGTTTTAGCTGAAGGAAGAATCCCTTAAACCTGGAGAGTTGGGAACCATGGAATGGGTACCATGCAGTATGACTTCAAAGGGTCTGCGTTTGCTCACCGAACCTCACCAATGCTATCAGCCCGAAGTGTCCAGCCTTATGTCTCACCCAGCTCTGTGTGTAGATGTGGTAAATCCAGGTTGCATCACAAGCCCTGAATGAATGATTTAAGAATTGCTCTCTATTTCACTGTCATTGTGTTTTGTTTTTGAAATTTATTTTGATAATGGGATTTATCGGATTTTCACTGTTCCGTTTAGGCTGCTGTACTCACGCTTGTTTTACTTATGGAGACATATAAATCCATGGTTTTTAAGATTCTTACTTGTCAGGTGTCTTCCCAGGCGTTGAATATGGGGTGTTGAGTCCATTTCGTTGAGCAAGGAGTAAGTCTTGTCTATTATATATTTGGCTTATGGAACGGTATCTGTGCTAATTCCAATCTCTGGTTTTATGCAGCACCCCAACTCACCTTTCCCCATAAGCAAGCATAAGTTGGTTTTCTAAATTTGAGACCCTGTTCGGTTTTGTAATTCAATTCATGTGTAGCCAAGTTTACATTCCGTGTATTAGTGATATCTTATGAGGTTTCATATTCTGTGTGACTTATTTCTCGTAAAATCATCGTACCTGAATCCACTCATTATGCCGCTATGGGCCTGATGACGTAGATTTCATTGCTGTATGATATTCCATTGTACGTACGTAGCACAACTTCTTTATGCATTTTTTGCTTTCTCGGATATTTAACTTGTACCGTAGACAAGGTTCTTGTAAACAGAGCCGTCCCAAACTTTGGGGTGGCTGTGTGTTTTTGATTTTAATTTCAATAAGCAATAGGACAATAAGTTGAAGTGCCATAGGCTGTGTTGCTTTGCTTCCTACGTGTTTCAGGAAACACCATACACTTCTCCAGAGTGGCTGTTGGCAATTTACATCCCACCCATCAGCATAACAAGGCTCCCTGTTCTCCATGACCTGTCCTGCCTTTCTGGATTTTACCCTTTTTTCAGATGGCCCTTTTGAGCGGCGGGCAGTGAGACTTCATTGTAGTGCAGATTTCCTTTACATGCTTGCTTGGTTGGCCAAAAAATGCGTATGCGTTTTTTCCTGAATATATTCAGGAAAAAACGCATACGCACTTTTTGGCCAAGTGCATCATTGTCGACATTCTGCCTCTTTTCCTATGCTTTAAGTGCAATTCCAGCCTACCCCCTGAAATCGTTTTCCTGAAATTCTGCCCCGCTTTCAAGTCCTCTTCGAAGAGTTACTTTTATATATTTTTGGACGATAGCAGTCATTCATAACTCTGCAGGTTTGTGAATGACAGTGCCCCTGAGCTCCTTTCTTCAACTCACTTTCTTGTGAGCTGGCCGCAAAACCGCAGGATTGCTTCAGGCCCTAATCTGTTTCCGGCAGGGCACGCTGAGCCTTTGTTTAATTCCTCTTCCTGGTGGGAAATGAGCATTCCATTTGCCCGTGCAGACACCTACAGCTAGTCTCTCATTGGTTCTCCCTATTCCTGTTCATCTTGCGCAGAAATTGCAAACTGTGCCAAACAGGAGGTTAAAGGCACTGACTCTCCAAGTGGGGAGAGTGTTAGTAAAGCGTCTAGAATGGTGAACCCGAGTACCAGGTTCGAAAACTGAGATGCATTTGAAAACGTTTCCCAGTCACACTGTGGACCATACTCTGGGTTTCCCATGCATGTTTAGCTGAAGGAGGAATCCCTTAAACTTGGAGAGTTGGGACCCTTGGAATGGGTACCATGCAGTATGACTTCAAGAGGTCTGCGTTTGCTCACCGAACCTCACCAATGCTTTCAGCCCAAAGTGTCCATCCTTATGTCTCACCCAGCTCTGCGTGTAGATGTGGTAATTCCAGGTTGCATCACAATCCCTGTATGAATTATTTAAGAATTGCTCTCTATTTCACTGTCATTGTGTTTTGTTTTTGAAATTCATTTTGATAATGGGATTTATCGGATTTTCACTGCTGCGTTTAGGCCGCTGTACACACGCTTGACTTCCTTATGGAGACATATAAATCCATGGGTTTAAGATTCTTACTTGTCAGGTATATTCCCAGGCGTTGCGTCCGTTTCGTTGAGCAAGGAGTAGGTCTTGTCTATTATATATTTGGCTCATGGAACGGTATCTGTGCTAATTTCAATCTCTGGTTTTATTCAGCACCCCAACTCACCTTTCCCCATATGCAAGCATAAGTTGGTTTTCTAAATTTGAGACCCTGTTCTGTTTTGTAATTCAGTTCATGTGTAGCCAAGTTTATATTCCGTGTATTAGTGATATCTTATGATGTTTCTTTTTCTGAGTGACTTATTTCTCGTAGAATCATCTTACCTGAATCCACTCATTATGCCACTTCGGGCCTGATGACGTAGATTTCATTGCTGAGTGATATTCCATTGTACGTGCGTACCACAACTTCTTTATCCATTTTTTGCTTTCTCGGATATTTAACTTGTACCGTAGACGAGGTTCTTGTAAACAGAGCCGTCCCAAACTATGGGGTGGCTGTGTGTTTTTGATTTTAATTTCCCTAAGCTATAGGACCATAAGTGGAAGTGCCATAGGCTGTGTGGCTTTGTTTCCTACGTGTTTCAGGATACACCATACACTTCTCCAGAGTGGCTGTTGGCAATTTACATCCCGCCCATCAGCATAACAAGGCTCCCTGTTCTCCATGACCTGTCCTGCCTTTCTGGATTTTACACTTTTTTCAGATGGCCCTGTTGACCGGGGGGCAGTGAGACTTAATTGTAGTGCAGATTTCCATTACACGCTTGCTTGGTTGGCCAAAAAGTGCGTATGCGTTTATTCCTGAATATATTCAGGAAAAAACGCATACGCCCTTTTTGGTCAAGTGCATCATTGTCGACATTCTGCCTCTTTTCCTATGCTTTAAGTGCAATTCCAGTCTATCCCCTTAAATCGTGTTCCTGAAATTCTGCCCCGCTTTCAAGTCCTCTTCGAAAACTTACTTCAATACATTTTTGGACGATAGCTGTCATTCATAACTCTGCAGATTTGTGAATTACAGTGCCCCTGAGCTCCTTTCTTCAACTCGCTTTCTTGTGAGCTGGCCACAAAACCGCAGGATTGCTTCAGGCCCTAATCTGTTTCCGGCAGAGCACCCTGAGCCTTTGTTTAATCCCTCTTCCTGGTGGGAAATGAGCATTCCTTTAGCCCGTGCAGACACCTACATCTCGTCTCTCATTGGTTCTCCCTATTCTGTTTATCTTGCGCAGAAATTGCAAACTGTGCCAAACAGGAGGTTAAAGGTACTGACTCTCCAAGTGGGGAGAGTGTTAGTAAAGCGTCTGGAATGGTGAACCCGAGTACCAGGGTTCGAAAATTGAGATGCATTTGAAAACGTTTCCCAATCACACAGTGGACCATACTCTGGGTTTCCCATGCATGTTTTAGCTGAAGGAAGAATCCCTTCAACCTGGAGAGTTGGGACCCATGGAATGGGTACCATGCAGTATGACTTCAAACGGTCTGCGTTTGCTCACCGAACCTCAACAATGCTATCAGCACGAAGTGTCCAGCCTTATGTCTCAAACAGCTCTGGGTGTAGATGTGGTAAATCCAGGTTGCATCACAAGCCCTGAATGAATTATTTAAGAATTGCTCTCTATTTCACTGTCATTGTGTTGTGTTTTTAAATTTATTTTGATAATGGGATTTATCGGATTTTCACTGCTGTGTTTAGGCCGCTGTACACACGCTTGATTTCCTTATGGAGACATATAAATCCATGGGTTTTAAGATTCTTACTTGTCAGGTATCTTCCCAGGCGTTGAATATGGGGTGTTGAGTCCATTTCCTTGAGCAAGGAGTAGGTCTTGTCTATTATATATTTGGCTTATGGAACGGTATCTGTGCTAATTTCAATCTCTGGTTTTATGCAGCACCCCAACTCACCTTTCCCCATAAGCAAGCAGAAGTTGTTTTTCTAAATTTGAGACCCTGTTCTGTTTTGTAATTCAGTTCATGTGTAGCCAAGTTTACATTCCGTGTATTAGTGATATCTTATGATGTTTCTTTTTCTGTGTGACTTATTTCTCGTAGAATCATCGTACCTGAATCCACTCATTATGCCGCTACGGGCCTGATGACGTAGATTTCATTGCTGAGTGATATTCCATTGTACGTGCGTACCACAACTTCTTTATCCATTTTTTGCTTTCTCGGATATTTAACTAGTACTGTAGGTGAGGTTCTTGTAAACAGAGCCGTCCCAAACTTTGGGGTGGCTGTGTGTTTTTGATTTTAATTTCCCTAAGCTATAGGACCATAAGTGGAAGTGCCATAGGCTGTGTTGCTTTGTTTCCTTTGTGTTTCACGAAACACTATACACTTCTCCAGAGTGGCTGTTGGCAATTTTCATCCCGCCCATCAGCGTAACAAGGCTCCCTGTTCTCCATGACGTGTCCTGCCTTTCTGGATTTTACACTTTTTTCAGATGGCCCTTTTGACCGGGGGGCAGTGAGACTTCATTGTAGTGCAGATTTCTTTACACGCTTGCTTGGTTGGCTAAAAAGTGCGTATGCGTTTTTTCCTGAATATATTCAGGAAAAAACGCATACGCCCTTTTTGGCTAAGTGCATCATTGTCAATATTCTGCCTCTTTTCTTATGCTTTAAGTGCATTTCCAGTCTACCCCCTGAAATCGTTTTCCTGAAATTCTGCTCCGCTTTCCAGTCCTCTTCGAAGACTTACTTCAGTACATTTTTGGACGATAGCTGTCATTCATAACTCTGCAGGTTTGTGAATTACAGTGCCCCTAAGCTCCTTTCTTCAACTCGCTTTCTTGTGAGCTGGCCGCAAAACCGCAAGATTGCTTCAGGCCCTAATCTCTTTCCGGCAGGGCACGCTGAGCCTTTGGTTAATTCCTCTTCCTGGTGCGAAATGTGCGTTCCATTTGCCCGTGCAGACACCTACAGCTGGTCTCTCATTGGTTCTCCCTATTCCTGTTCATCTTGCGCAGAAATTGCAAACTGTGCCAAACAGGAGGTTAAAGGCACTGACTCTCCAAGTGGGGAGAGTGTTAGTAAAGCGTCTGGAATGGTGAACCCGAGTACCAGGGTTCGAAAATTGAGATGCATTTGAAAACGTTTCCCAATCACACAGTGGACCATACTCTGGGTTTCCCATGCATGTTTTAGCTGAAGGAAGAATCCCTTAAACCTGGAGAGTTGGGAACCATGGAATGGGTACCATGCAGTATGACTTCAAAGGGTCTGCGTTTGCTCACCGAACCTCACCAATGCTATCAGCCCGAAGTGTCCAGCCTTATGTCTCACCCAGCTCTGTGTGTAGATGTGGTAAATCCAGGTTGCATCACAAGCCCTGAATGAATGATTTAAGAATTGCTCTCTATTTCACTGTCATTGTGTTTTGTTTTTGAAATTTATTTTGATAATGGGATTTATCGGATTTTCACTGTTCCGTTTAGGCTGCTGTACTCACGCTTGTTTTACTTATGGAGACATATAAATCCATGGTTTTTAAGATTCTTACTTGTCAGGTATCTTCCCATGCGTTGAATATGGGGTGTTGAGTCCATTTCATTGAGCAAGGAGTAGGTCTTGCCTCTTATACATTTGGCTCATGGAACGGTATCTGTGCTAATTTCAATCTCTGGTTTTATTCAGCACCCCAACTCACCTTTCCCCATATGCAAGCATAAGTTGGTTTTCTAAATTTGAGACCCTGTTCTGTTTTGTAATTCAGTTCATGTGTAGCCAAGTTTATATTCCGTGTATTAGTGATATCTTATGATGTTTCTTTTTCTGTGTGACTTATTTCTCGTAGAATCATCTTACCTGAATCCACTCATTATGCCGTTACGGGCCTGATGACATAGATTTCATTGCTGAGTGATATTCCATTGTACGTGCGTACCACAACTTCTTTATCCATTTTTTGCTTTCTCGGATATTTAACTTGTACCGTAGACAAGGTTCTTGTAAACAGAGCCATCCCAAACTTTGGGGTGGCTGTGTGTTTTTGATTTTAATTTCCCTAAGCTATAGGACCATAAGTGGAAGTGACATAGGCTGTGTTGCTTTGTTTCCTACGTGTTTCGGGATACACTATACATTTCTCCAGAGTGGCTGTTGGCAATTTACATCCCGCCCATCAGCATAACAAGGCTCCCTGTTCTCCAAGACCTGTCCTGCCTTTCTGGATTTTACACATCTTTCAGATGGCCCTTTTCACCGGGGGGCAGTGAGACTTCATTGTAGTGCAGATTTCCTTTACATGCTTGCTTGGTTGTCCAAAAAGGGCGTATGCGTTTTTTCCTGAATATATTCAGGAAAAAACGCATACGCCCTTTTTGGCCAAGTGCATCATTGTCGACATTCTGCCTCTTTTCCTATGCTTTAAGTGCAATTCCAGTCTACCCCCTGAAATCGTTTTCCTGAAATTCTGCTCCGCTTTCAAGTCCTGTTCGAAGACTTACTTCAATACATTTTTGGACGATAGCTGTCATTCATAACTCTGCAGGTTTGTGAATTGCAGTGCCCCTGAGCTCCTTTCTTCAACACTATTTCTTGTGAGCTGGCCGCAAAACCGCAGGATTGCTTCAGGCCATAATCTCTTTCCGGGTTGGAACGCTGAGCCTTTGTTTAATTCCTCTTCCTGTTCGGAAATGAGCGTTCCATTTGCCCGTGCAGGCACCTACAGCTAGTCTCTCATTGGTTCTCCCTATTCCTGTACATCTTGCGCAGAAATTGCAAACTGTGCCCAACAGGAGGTTAATGGCACTGACTCTCCAAGTGGGCAGAGTGTTAGTAAAGCGTCTGGAATGATGAACCCGAGTACCAGGGGACGAAATCTGAGATGCATTTGAAAACGTTTCCCGGTCACACAGTGCACAGTACTGTGGGTTTCCCATGCATGTTTTAGCTGAAGGAAGAATCCCTTAAACCTGGAGAGTTGGGACCCATGGAATGGGTACCATGCAGTAAGACTTCAAAGGGTCTGCGTTTGCTCACCGAACCTTACCAATGCTATCAGCCCGAACTGTCCAGCCTTATGTCTCACCCAGCTCTGGATGTAGATGTGGTAAATCCAGGTTGCATCACATGCCCTGAATGAATTATTTAAGAATTGCTCTCTATTTCACTGTCATTGTGTTTTGTTTTTGTAATTCATTTTGATAATGGGATTTATTGGATTTTCACTGCTGCGATTAGGCCGCTGTACACACGCTTGATTTCCTTATGGAGACATATAAATCCATGGGGTTTCAGATTCTTACTTGTCAGGTATCTTCCCAGGCGTTGAATATGGGGTGTTGAGTCCATTTTGTTGAGCAAGGAGTAGGTCTGGTCTATTATATATTTGGCTTATGGAACGGTATCTGTGCTAATTTCAATCTCTGGTTTTATGCAGCACCCCAACTCACCTTTCCCCATAAGCAAGCATAAGTTGGTTTTCTAAATTTGAGACCCTGTTCTGTTTTGTAATTCAGTTCATGTGTAGCCAACTTTACATTCCGTGTATTAGTGATATCTTATGATGTTTCTTTTTCTGTGTGACTTATTTCTCGTAGAATCATCGTACCTGAATCCACTCATTATGCCGCTACAGGCCTGATGACGTAGATTTCATTGCTGAGTGATATTCCATTGTACGTGCATACCACAACTTCTTTATCCATTTTTTGCTTTCTGGGATATTTTACTTGCACCGTAGAAGAGGTTCTTGCAAACAGAGCCGTCCCAAACTCTGGGGTGGCTGTGTGTTTTTGATTTTAATTTCCCTAAGCTATAGGACCATAAGTGGAAGTGCCATAGGCTGTGTTGCTTTTTTTCCTACGTGTTTCTGGAAACACCATACACTTTTCCAGAGTGGTTGTTGGCAATTTACATCCGGCCCATCAGCATGACAAGGCTCCCTGTTCTCCATGACCTGTCTTGACTTTCTGGATTTTACATTTTTTTCAGATGGCTCTTTTGACCGGGGGGCAGTGAGACTTTATTGTAGTGCAGATTTCCATTACATGCTTGCTTGGTTGGCCAAAAAGGGCGTATGCGTTTTTTCCTGAATATATTCAGGAAAAAACGCATACGCCCTTTTTGCCAAGTGCATCATTGTCGACATTCTGCCTATTTTCCTATGCTTTTAGTACAATTCCAGTCTACCCCCTGAAATCGTTTTCCTGAAATTCTGCCCCGCTTTCAAGTCCTCTTCGAAGACTTACTTCTATACATTTTTGGACGATAGCTGTCATTCATAACTCTGCAGGTTTGTGAATTACAGTGCCCCTGAGCTCATTTCTTCAACTCGCGTTCTTGTGAGCTGGCCGCAAAACCGCAGGATTGCTTCAGGCCCTAATCTGTTTCCGGTAGGGCACGCTGAGCCTTTGGTTAATTCCTCTTCCTGGTGGGAAATGAGCGTTCCATTTGCCCGTGCAGACACCTACAGCTAGTCTCTCATTGCTTCTGCCTATTCCTGTTCATCTTGCGCAGAAATTGCAAACTGTGCCAAACAGGAGGTTAAAGGCACTGACTCTCCAAGTGGGGAGAGTGTTAGTAAAACGTCTGGAATGGTGAACCCGAGTACCAGGGGACGAAAACTGAGATGCATTTGAAAACGTTTCCAATCACACGGCGGACGATAGTCTGGGTTTCCCATGCATGTTTTAGCTGAAGGAAGAATCCCTTAAACCTGGAGAGTTGGGACCCATGGAATGGGTACCATGCAGTATGACTTCAAAGGGTCTGCGTTTGCTCACCGAACCTCACCAATGCTATCAACCCGAAGTGTCCAGCCTTATGTCTCACCCAGCTCTGGGTGTAGATGTGGGAAATCCAGGTTGCATCACAAGCCCTGAATGAATTATTTAAGAATTGCTCTCTATTTCACTGTCATTGTGTTTTGTTTTTGAAATTTATTTTGATAATGGGATTTATTGGATTTTCACTGCTGCGTTTTGGCCGCTGTACACACGCTTGATTTCCTTATGGAGACATATAAATCCATGGGTTTTAAGATTCTTACTTGTGAGCTATCTTGCCAGGCGTTGAATATGGGGTGTTGAGTCCATTTCGTTGAGCAAGGGGTAAGTCTTGTCTATTATATATTTGGCTTATGGAACGGTATCTGTGCTAATTTCAATCTCTGGTTTTATGCAGCACCCCAACTCACCTTTCCCCATAAGCAAGCATAAGTTGGTTTTCTAAATTTGAGACCCTGTTCTGTTTTGTAATTCAGTTCATGTGTAGCCAACATTACATTCCGTGTATTAGTGATATCTTATGATGTTTCTTTTTCTGTGTGACTTATTTCTCGTATAATCATCGTACCTGAATCCACTCATTATGCCGCTACGGGCCTGATGACGTAGATTTCATTGCTGAGTGATATTCAATTGTACATGCGTACCACAAATTCTTTATCCATTTTTTGCTTTCTGGGATATTTAACTTGTACCGTAGACGAGGTTCTTGTAAACAGAGCCGTCCCAAACTCTGGGGTGGCTGTGTGTTTTTGATTTTAATTTCCCTAAGCTATAGGACCATAAGTGGAAGTGCCATAGGCTGTGTTGCTTTGTTTCCTACGTGTTTCAGGATACACCATACATTTCTCCAGAGTGGCTGTTGGCAATTTACATCCCGCCCATCAGCATAACAAGGCTCCCTGTTCTCCAAGACCTGTCCTGCCTTTCTGGATTTTACACATTTTTCAGATGGCCCTTTTCACCGGGGGGCAGTGAGACTTCATTGTAGTGCAGGATTTCCTTTACATGCTTGCTTGGTTGTCCAAAAAGGGCGTATGCGTTTTTTCCTGAATATATTCAGGAAAAAACGCATACGCCCTTTTTGGCCATGTGCATCATTGTCGACATTCTGCCTCTTTTCCTATGCTTTAAGTGCAATTCCAGTCTACACCCTGAAATCGTTTTCCTGAAATTCTGCTCCGCTTTCAAGTCCTCTTCGAAGACTTACTTCAATACATTTTTGGACGATAGCTGTCATTCATAACTCTGCAGGTTTGTGAATTGCAGTGCCCCTGAGCTCCTTTCTTCAACTCTATTTCTTGTGAGCTGGCCGCAAAACCGCAGGATTGCTTCAGGCCATAATCTCTTTCCGGGGGGGAACGCTGAGACTTTGTTTAATTCCTCTTCCTGTTCGGAAATGTGCGTTCCATTTGCCCGTGCAGGCACCTACAGCTAGTCTCTCATTGGTTCTCCCTATTCCTGTACATCTTGCGCAGAAATTGCAAACTGTGCCCAACAGGAGGTTAATGGCACTGACTCTCCAAGTGGGGAGAGTGTTAGTAAAGCGTCTGGAATGATGAACCCGAGTACCAGGGGACGAAAACTGAGATGAATTTGAAAACGTTTCCCGGTCACACAGTGCACAGGACTGTGGGTTTCCCATGCATGTTTTAGCTGAAGGAAGATTCCCTTAAACCTGGAGAGTTGGGACCCTTGGAATGGGTACCATGCAGTATGCCTTCAAAGGGTCTGCGTTTGCTCACCGAACCTCACCAATGCTATCAGCCCGAACTGTCCAGCCTTATGTCTCACCCAGCTCTGGATGTAGATGTGGTAAATCCAGGTTGCATCACATGCCCTGAATGAATTATTTAAGAATTGCTCTCTATTTCACTGTCATTGTGTTTTGTTTTTGTAATTCATTTTGATAATGGGATTTATTGGATTTTCTCTGCTGCGTTCATGCAGCTGTACACACGCTTGATTGTCTTAAGGAGACATATAAATGCATGGGTTTGAAGATTCTTACTAGTCAGGTGTATTCCTAGGCGTTGAATATGAGGTGTTTAGTCCATTTCGTTGAGCAAGGGGTAGGTCTTGACTATTACATATTTGGCTTATGGAAAGATATCTGTGCTAATTTCTATCTCTGCTTTTATGCAGCACCCCAACTCACTTTTCCCCTTAAGCAAGCATAAGTTGGTGTTCTAAATTTGAGACCCTGTTCTGTTTTGTAATTCAGTTCATGTGTAGCCAACTTTACATTCCGTGTATTAGTGATAACTTATGATGTTACATTTTCTGTGTGACTTATTTCACTTAGAATCATCGTACCTGAATCCACTCATTATGCCGCGACGGGCCTGATGAAATAGATTTCATTGGTGAGTGATATTCATTTGTACGTACGTACCACACTTATTTATCCATTTTTCGCTTTCTGGGATATTTAACTTGTTCCGTAGACGAGGTTCTTGTAAACAGAGCCGTCCGACACTTTGGGGTGGCTGTCTGTTTTTGATTTTAATTTCCGTGATCTATAAGACCATAAGTGGAAGTGCCGTAGTCTCCGTTGCTTTGTTTCTTAGGTGTTTCAGGAAACACCATACACTTCTCCAGAGTGGCTGTTGGCATTTACATCCCGCCCATCAGCATAACAAGGCTCCCTGTTCTCCATGGCCTGTCCTGTGTTTCTGGTTTTTACACTTTTTTCAGATGGCCCTTTTGACGAATGGGAAATGAGACTTCATTGTAGTGCGGATTTCCATTTCTCGAGTGCTTGGTTGGCCAAAAAGGGCATATGTGTTTTTTCCTGAATATATTCAGGAAAAAATGTTTACGCACTTTTGTCCAAGTGCATCACTGTCAAAGATCTGCCGCTTTTCACATGCTTTAAATGCAATTCCAATCTACCTCCTGAAATATGATTCCTGCAATTCTGCCTCGTTTTGAAGTCCTCTTTGCAGACTTACTTCAGTATATTTTTGCCAATAGCTGTCATTTATAACTCTGCAGGTTTGTGAATTACAGTGCCCGTGATTTCCTTTCTTAACTCGTTTCCTTGAAAACTGGCCACAGAACCGCAGGTTTGCTTCAGGCCGTAATCAGGGTCCGGCACGGCACTCTGAGACTTTGGTTCATTCCACTTCCTGGTGGGAAATTAGAGTTAAATGTGCCCCTCCAGACACCTGCCTCACTCCTAGCCCCTTGGTGATGTGTTTCCTCTGGTTTGAGGCCACATGTGCTGGGTTCCTCACCTTTGGCTGATGTGGCCCCACTGGTGTGAGGACACTCCTGCCTGGTTCCCATCCCCTTGGTGATGTGGGCCATCCGGTGAGAGTCTGATCCTGGTTGGGTTCCTCACACTTCTGTGAGGTGGGCCCTCTTCTCTGAGGTCACTCCTGCCTGGCTGGCACACCCCGCCTTGGCGACGTCGGCCCTCTGGTGGGATTTGGTGCCTGCTGGGTGTCTCCTCCCCTCGGTAATGAGGGCCCTCTGGCGTCAGGCCCTAACTCCTGGGCTCCCAATATTTTCTGATATGCGCCCTGTGGTTCGAGTCCACTCCTGCCAGGTTCCCAACCCCACGGGAATGTGGGCCTTCTGCTCTGAGGTCCCAACCGTGGGTTGCTCAGTTTCATGATGAGGGCCCTCTGGTGTGAGTTCTCTAAGCCCTGGATCCCATAGCCTTGCTGCTCCTGGACACCTGCTGGGAGGTTACAACTGAGGGATTCCTCACCTTTTTTCTTCTATGGGCCCTCTGTTTTGAGACTCCTCCTGCCTGCCTCACTCCCAGCCCCTTGGTGATGTGTGTCCTCTGGTTTGAGGCCACGTATGCTGGGTCCCTCGCCTTTCCATGATGTGGCCCCACTGGTGTGGGGACACTCCTGCCTGGTTCCTATCCCCTTGATGATGTGGGCCCTCTGGTGAGAGTCTGATCCTGGCTGGGTTCCTCACCCTTCTGTGAAGGGGGCCCTCTGCTGTGAGGTCACTCCTGCCTGGCTGGCACACCCAACCTGGGCAACATCGGCCCTCTTGTGGCAGTTGGAGCCTGCTGGGAACCTCCCCTAGGTGATGGGGGCCCTCTTGCCTCAGGCCCTAACTGCTGGGTACCCACATTTTCTGATACGTGCTAAGTGGTGCGAGGACACTCCTGCGAGGTTCCCATCCCCATGGGCATGTGGGCCTTCTACTCTAAGGTCCCAACACCTGTGTTGTTCACCGTTTCATGATGTTGGCTCTCTGGTGTTAGTTCACCCAGGCCTAGATCCCATAGACTCTGTGCTCTGAGCGGCCTGCTAGGAGGTTCCTACTGCTGGATTCCTTACCTTTTTTATTCTTTGGGTCCTGTGTTTTCATGCTCCTACTTCCTGACTCACTCCCAGCCCATTTGTGATGTAGGTCCTCTGGTTTAAAGCCACATGTACCGGTTTCCTCACCTTTATTGATGTGGCCCCACTGGTGTGAGGACACTCCTGCCTGGTTCCCATCCCCTTGGTGATGGGGGCCCTCTGGTGAGAGTCTGATCCTGTCTGGATTCCTCACACTTCTGGGAGGTGGGCCCTCTGCTGTGAGGTCACTCCTGCCTGGCTGGCACACGTCACCTTGGCGATGTGGGCCCTCAGTTGGGAGTTGGTGCCTGCTGGGTGTCTCCTCCCCTCGGTAATGAAGGCCCTCTGGCGTCAGGCTCTAACTCATGGGCTCCCAAAATTTTCTGATGTGCGCCCTGTCGTGCGAGTACACTCCAGCCAGGGTCCCATCCCCATGGGGATGTGGGCTTTGTGCTCTGAGGTCCCAACGGCTGGGTTGCTCACAGTGTCAGAATGTGGGCCCTCTGCTGTGAGTTCACTCCGGCATGGATCCCATAGCCTCGGTGCTCTGGGCCTCCTGCTTGGAGCTTCCAACTGCGGGGTTCCTCACCTTTTTTATTCTATGGGCGCTCTGTTGTGAGTGTCCTCCTGCATGCCTCACTCCCAGCCCTTTCGTGATGTGTGTCCCCTTGTTTGAGGCCACATGTGCTGTGTTCCTCACCTTTCGCTGATGTGGCCCCACTGGTGTGAGGACACTCCTGCCTGGTTTCCATCCCCTTGGTGATGTGGGCGCTCTGGTTACAGTCTGATCCTGTTTGGGCTCCTCACACTTCTGTGAGGTGGGCCCTCTGCTGTGAGGTAACTCCTGCCTGGCTTGCTCCCATTGCCTTGGTGACTTCGGCCCTCTGGTGGCATTTGGAACCTGCTGGTAGCCTCCTCTCCTCCGTGATGAGGGCCCTCTGGCGTCAGGCCATAACTGCTGGGTTCCCACATTTTCTGATACGTGCTAAGTTGTGCGAGGACACTCCTGCGAGGTTCCCATCCCCATGGAGATGTGGGCCTTCTGCTCTGAGGTCCCACTGGCTGGGTTGCTCACAGTTTCATGATGTGGGCCCTCTGCTGTGAGTTCACTGTGGCCTGGATCCCATAGACTCCATACTCTGGGCCACCAGCTGGGAGGTTCAAACTGCTGGATTCCTCACATTTTTTATTCTGTGGGCCCTGTGTTGTTAGGCTACTCCTGCCTGCCTCACTCGGAGCACCTTGGAAATGTGGGTCCTCTGGTTTAGGCCACATGTGCTGGTTTCCTCACCTTTCTATAATGTGGCCACACTGGTGTTAGGACACTCCTGCCTTGTTCCGATCCCCTTGGTGATGTGGGCCCTCTGGTGAGAGTCTTATCCTGGCTGGGGTCCTCACCCTTCTGTGAGGTAGGCCCTCTGCTGTGAGGTCACTCCTGCCTGGCTGGCACACGTCAACTTGGCGACGTGGGCCCTCAGTTGGGAGTTGGTGCCTGCTGGGAGTCTCCTCCCCTCGGTAATGAGGGCCCTCTGGCGTCAGACCCTAACTCCTGGGCTCCCAAAATTTTCTGATGTGCGCCCTGTGGTGCTAGTACACTCCTGCCAGGATCCCAACCCCATGGGAATGTGGGCCTTCTGCTCTGAGGTCCCAACCGTGGGTTGCTCAGTTTCATGATGAGGGCCCCCTGGTGTGAGTTCACTCCAGCATGGATCCCATAGCCTCGCTGCTCCTGGCTACCTGCGGGGAAGTTCCAACTGCGGGATTCCTCACCTTTTTCCTTCTATGGGCCCTCTGTTTTGAGACTCCTCCTGCCTGCCTCACTCCCAGCCCCTTGGTGATGTGTGTCCTCTGGTTTGAGGCCACGTGTGCTGGGTCCCTCACCTTTCGATGATGTGGCCCCACTGGTGTGAGGACACTCCTGCCTGGTTCCTGTCCCCTTGGTGATGTGGGCCATCTGGTGAGAGTCTGATCCTGGCTGGGTTCCTCACACTTCTGTGAGGTGGGCCCTCTGCTGTGAGGTCACTCCTGCCTGGCTGGCACACCCCGCCTTGGCAATGTCGGCCCTCTTGTGGCAGTTGGAGCCTACTGGGAGCCTCCTCCCCTCGGTGATGAGGGCCCTCTGGCGTCAGGCCCTAACTGCTGGGTACCCACATTTTCTGATACGTGCTAAGTTGTGCGAGGAAACTCGTGCCATGTTCCCAACCCCATGGTGATGTGGGCCTTCTGTTCTGAGGTCCAAACGGCTGGGTTGCTCACAGTTTCATGATGTGGGCCCTCTGCTGTGAGTTCACTGTGGCCTGGATCGCATAGACTCGTTGCTCTGGGCCGCCTGCTGGGAGGTTCCCACTGCAGGATTCCTCAGCTTTTTTATTCTATTCGCCGTGTGTTGTGAGGCTACTCCTGCCTGCCTCACTCCGAACCCCTTGGAGATCTGGGTCCTCTGGTTTAGGCCACATGTGCTGGGTTCCTCACCTTTCTATGATGTGGTCACCCTGGTGTGAAGACAGTCCTGCCTGGTTCTGATGCCCTTGGTGATGTGGGCCCTCTGGTGAGAGTCTTATCCTGGCTGGGTTCCTCACCATTCTGTGAGGTAGGCCCTCAGCTGTGAGGTCACTCCTGCCTGGCTGTTGCACGTCACCTTGGCGACATGGTCCCTCCGTAGGGAGTTGGTGCCTGCTTGGGGTCTCCTCCCCTTGGTAATGAGGGCCCTCTGGCATCAGGCCCTAATTTCTGGGTTCCCAAAATTCTCTGATGTGCGCCCTGTGGTGCGAGTACACTTCTGCCAAGTTCCCAACCACATGGGAATGTGGGCCTTCTGCTCTAAGGTCCCAACGGCTGGGTTGCTCACAGTTTCATGATGAGGGCCCTCTGTTTTGAGTTCAGTCAGGCCTGGATCCCATAGCCTCGCTGCTCCTGGCCGCCTGCTGGGAGGTTCCAACTGCGGGATTCCTCACCTTTTTTACGCAATGGGCCCTCTGTTTTGAGGCTCCTCCTGCCTGCCTCACTCCCAGGCCCTTGGTGATGTGTGTCCTGTAGTTTGAGGCCACGTGTGCTGGGTCCGTCACATTTCGGTGATGTGGCCCCACTGGTGTGAGGACACTCCTGCCTGGTTTCCATTCCCTTGGTGATGTGGGCCCTCTGGTGAGAGTCTGATCCTCTTTGGGTTCCTCACACTTTTGTGTGGTTGGCCCTCTGCTCTGAGGTCACTCCTGCCTGGCTGGCACACCCCGCATTGGTGACGTCGGCCCTCTGGTAGCAGTTGGAGCTTGCTGGGAGCCTCCTCTCCTCAGTGCTGAGGGCCCTCTGGCGTCCGGCCCTAACTGCTGGGCTCCCCACATTTTCTGTTGTGTGCCCACTGGTGCGATGACACTCCTGCTTGGTTCCCTTCCCCATGGGGATGTGGGCCTTGTGCTCTGAGGTCACAACGGCTGGGTTGCTTACAGTATCACGATGAGGGCCCTCTGTTGTGAGTTCATCACTGCCTGGATCCCATAGCCTCGGTGCTCTGGGCCGCCTGCTGGGATGTTCCAACTGCTGGATTCCTCACCTTTTTATACAATGGGCCATGTGTTGTGAGGTTAATCCTGCCTGCCTCGCTCTGAGACCCATGGTGATGTGGGTCTTCTGGTTTGAGGCCACATGTGCTGGGTACCTCAACTTTCGATGATGTGGCCCCACGGGTGTGAGGACACTCGTGCCTGATTCCCAGCCCCTTGCTTATGTGGGCACTCTGGTGAGAGTCTGATCATGACTGGTTTCCTTACCCTTCTGTGAGGTGGGCGCTCTGATGTGAGGTCAGTCCTGCCTGGATGGCTCACGTCGCCTTGGTGACGTAGGCCCTCTGTTGGCCACTGAAGCATGCTGGGAGCCTCGTACCCTCTTTAATGAGGGCCCTGGAAGAAACGCATATGCCCTTTTTGACCAAGTGGATCATTGTCGAAGTTCTGCCTCTTCTCCTATACTTTCAGAGGACTTCCCATCTACCTCCTGAAATCGTATTCCTGGAATTCTGCCCCCCGTTCAAGTCCTCTTTGCAGCCTTACTTCAATATATTTTTGGACGATAGCTGTCATTTATAACTCTGCAGGTTTGTGAATTACAGTGCCCCTGAGCTCCATTCTTCAACTCGCTTTCTTGTGAGCTGGCCGCAAAACCGCAGGATTGCTTCAGGCCCTAATCTGGTTCCGGCACGGCATGTTGAGCCTTTGGCTAATTCCTCTTCCTGATGGGAAATGAGCGTTAAATTTGCTCGTGCAGACACCTACAGCTAATCTCTCATTGGTTCTCCCTATTCCTGTTCATCTTGCGCAGAAATTCCAAACTGTGCCAAACAGGAGGTTAAAGGCACTGACTCTCCAATTGGGGAAAGAGTTAGTAAAGCGTCTGGAATGGTAAAACCGAGTATGAGGGGACGAAACCTGAGATGCATTTAAAAAGGTTTCCCAGTCACACGGTGGACCATATTCTGGGTTTCCCATGCGTGTTTTACCTGAAGGAAGAATCCCTTAAACCTGGAGAGGTGGGACCCATGGAATGGGTACCATGCAGTATGACTTCAAAGGGCCTGCATTTTCCCACCGAACCTCACCAATGCTATCAGCCCAAAGTGTCGAACCTTATGTCTCACTCAGCTCTAGGTGTAGATGTGGTAAATCCAGGTTGCATCACAAGACCTGAATGAATTATTTAAGAATTGCTCTCTATTTCACTGTCATTGTGTTTGTTTTTGTAGTTCATTTTGATAATGGGATTTATCGGATTTTCTCTGCTGCGTTCATGCAGCTGTACACACACTTGATTCTCTTACGGAGACATATAAATCCATGGGTTTGAAGATTCTTACTAGTCATGTGTAATCCTAGGAGTTGAATATGGTGTGTTTAGTCCATTTCGTTGAGCAAGGTGTAGGTCTTGACTATTACATATTTGGCTTATGGAAAGGTATGTGTGCTAATTTCTATCTCTGGTTTTATGCAGCACCCCACCTCACCTTTCCCCATAAGCAAGCATAAGTTGGTTTTCTAAATTTGAGACCCTGTTCTGTTGGTAATTCTGTTCATGTGTAGCCAAGTTTACATTCCGTGTTTTAGTGATATCTTATGAGGTTTCTTTTTCTGTGTGACTTATTTCTCGTAGAATCATCATACCTGAATCCACTCATTATGCCGCTACGGGCCTGATGACGTAGATTTCATTGCTGAGTGATATTCCATTGTACTTGCATACCACAACTTCTTTATGAATTTTTTCTTTCTCGGATATTTAAGTTGTACAGTAGACGAGGTTCTTGTAAACAGAGCCGTCCCAAACTTTGAGGTGGCTGTCTGTTTTTGATTTAATTTCCCTAAGCTATAGGACCATAATTGGAAGTGGCATAAGCTGTGTTGCTTTGTTTCCTACGTGTTTCAGGAAACACCATACACTTCTCCAGAGTGGCTGTTGGCAATTTACATCCCGCCCATCAGCATAACAAGGCTCCCTGTTCTCCATGACCTGTCCTGCCTTTCTGGATTTTACACTTTTTTCAGATGGCCCTTTTGACCGCGGGGCAGTGAGACTTCATTTTAGTGCAGATTTCCTTTACACGATTTCTTGGTTGGCCAAAAAGGGCGTATGCGTTTTTTCCTGAATATATTCAGGAAAAAACGCATACGCCCTTTTTGGCCAAGTGCATCATTGTCGACATTCTGCCTCTTTTCCTATGCTTTAAGTGCAATTCCAGTCTACCCCCTGAAATCGTTTTCCTGAAATTCTGCCCCGCTTTCAAGTCCTCTTCGAAGACTTACTTCAGTACATTTTCCGACGATACCTGTCATTCATAACTCTGCAGGTTTGTGAATTACAGTGCCCCTGAGCTCCTTTCTTCAACTCGCTTTCTTGTGAGCTGGCCGCAAAACCGCAGGATTGCTTCAGGACCTAATCTGTTTATGGCAGGGCACGCTGAGCCTTTGGTTAATTCCTCTTCCTGGTGGGAAATGAGCGTTCCATTTGCCCGTGCAGACACCTACAGCTAGTCTCTCATTGGTCCTCCCTATTCCTGTTCATCTTGCGCAGAAATTGCAAACTGTGCCAAACAGTAGGTTAAAGTCCCTGACTCTCAAAGTGGGGAGAGTGTTAGTAAAGTGTCTGGAATGGTGAACCCGAGTACCACGGGACGAAAACTGAGATGCATTTGGAATCGTTTCCCAATCACACAGTGGACCATACTCTGGGTTTCCCATGCATGTTTTAGCTGAAGGAAGAATCCCTTATACCTGGAGATTTGGGACCCATGGAATGGGTACCATGCAGTATGACTTCAAAGGGTCTGTGTTTGCTCACCGAACCTCACCAATGCTATCAGCCCGAAGTGTCCAGCCTTATGTCTCACCGAGCTCTGCATGTAGATGTGGTAAATCCAGGTTGCATCACAAGCCCTGAATGAATTATTTAAGAATTATTCTCTATTTCACTGTCATTGTGTTTTGTTTTTGAAATTTATTTTGATAATGGGATTTATCAGATTTTCACTGCTGCGTTTAGGCCGCTGTACACACGCTTGATTTCCTTATGGAGACATATAAATCCATGGGTTTTAAGATTCTTACTTGTCAGGTGTCTTCCCAGGCGTTGAATATGGGGTGTTGAGTCCATTTCGTTGAGCAAGGAGTAAGTCTTGTCTATTATATATTTGGCTTATGGAACGGTATCTGTGCTAATTCCAATCTCTGGTTTTATGCAGCACCCCAACTCACCTTTCCCCATAAGCAAGCATAAGTTGGTTTTCTAAATTTGAGACCCTGTTCGGTTTTGTAATTCAATTCATGTGTAGCCAAGTTTACATTCCGTGTATTAGTGATATCTTATGAGGTTTCATATTCTGTGTGACTTATTTCTCGTAAAATCATCGTACCTGAATCCACTCATTATGCCGCTATGGGCCTGATGACGTAGATTTCATTGCTGTATGATATTCCATTGTACGTACGTAGCACAACTTCTTTATGCATTTTTTGCTTTCTCGGATATTTAACTTGTACCGTAGACAAGGTTTTTGTAAACAGAGCCGTCCCAAACTTTGGGGTGGCTGTGTGTTTTTGATTTTAATTTCAATAAGCAATAGGACAATAAGTTGAAGTGCCATAGGCTGTGTTGCTTTGTTTCCTACGTGTTTCAGGAAACACCATACACTTCTCCAGAGTGGCTGTTGGCAATTTACATCCCACCCATCAGCATAACAAGGCTCCCTGTTCTCCATGACCTGTCCTGCCTTTCTGGATTTTACCCTTTTTTCAGATGGCCCTTTTGAGCAGCGGGCAGTGAGACTTCATTGTAGTGCAGATTTCCTTTACATGCTTGCTTGGTTGGCCAAAAAATGCGTATGCGTTTTTTCCTGAATATATTCAGGAAAAAACGCATACGCACTTTTTGGCCAAGTGCATCATTGTCGACATTCTGCCTCTTTTCCTATGCTTTAAGTGCAATTCCAGCCTACCCCCTGAAATCGTTTTCCTGAAATTCTGCCCCGCTTTCAAGTCCTCTTCGAAGACTTACTTTTATATATTTTTGGACGATAGCAGTCATTCATAACTCTGCAGGTTTGTGAATTACAGTGCCCCTGAGCTCCATTCTTCAACTCGCTTTCTTGTGAGCTGGCCGCAAAACCGCAGGATTGCTTCAGGCCCTAATCTGGTTCCGGCACGGCATGTTGAGCCTTTGGCTAATTCCTCTTCCTGATGGGAAATGAGCGTTAAATTTGCTCGTGCAGACACCTACAGCTAATCTCTCATTGGTTCTCCCTATTCCTGTTCATCTTGCGCAGAAATTCCAAACTGTGCCAAACAGGAGGTTAAAGGCACTGACTCTCCAATTGGGGAAAGAGTTAGTAAAGCGTCTGGAATGGTAAAACCGAGTATGAGGGGACGAAACCTGAGATGCATTTAAAAAGGTTTCCCAGTCACACGGTGGACCATATTCTGGGTTTCCCATGCGTGTTTTACCTGAAGGAAGAATCCCTTAAACCTGGAGAGGTGGGACCCATGGAATGGGTACCATGCAGTATGACTTCAAAGGGCCTGCATTTTCCCACCGAACCTCACCAATGCTATCAGCCCAAAGTGTCGAACCTTATGTCTCACTCAGCTCTAGGTGTAGATGTGGTAAATCCAGGTTGCATCACAAGACCTGAATGAATTATTTAAGAATTGCTCTCTATTTCACTGTCATTGTGTTTGTTTTTGTAGTTCATTTTGATAATGGGATTTATCGGATTTTCTCTGCTGCGTTCATGCAGCTGTACACACACTTGATTCTCTTACGGAGACATATAAATCCATGGGTTTGAAGATTCTTACTAGTCATGTGTAATCCTAGGAGTTGAATATGGTGTGTTTAGTCCATTTCGTTGAGCAAGGTGTAGGTCTTGACTATTACATATTTGGCTTATGGAAAGGTATGTGTGCTAATTTCTATCTCTGGTTTTATGCAGCACCCCACCTCACCTTTCCCCATAAGCAAGCATAAGTTGGTTTTCTAAATTTGAGACCCTGTTCTGTTGGTAATTCTGTTCATGTGTAGCCAAGTTTACATTCCGTGTTTTAGTGATATCTTATGAGGTTTCTTTTTCTGTGTGACTTATTTCTCGTAGAATCATCATACCTGAATCCACTCATTATGCCGCTACGGGCCTGATGACATAGATTTCATTGCTGAGTGATATTCCATTGTACTTGCATACCACAACTTCTTTATGAATTTTTTCTTTCTCGGATATTTAAGTTGTACAGTAGACGAGGTTCTTGTAAACAGAGCCGTCCCAAACTTTGAGGTGGCTGTCTGTTTTTGATTTAATTTCCCTAAGCTATAGGACCATAATTGGAAGTGGCATAAGCTGTGTTGCTTTGTTTCCTACGTGTTTCAGGAAACACCATACACTTCTCCAGAGTGGCTGTTGGCAATTTACATCCCGCCCATCAGCATAACAAGGCTCCCTGTTCTCCATGACCTGTCCTGCCTTTCTGGATTTTACACTTTTTTCAGATGGCCCTTTTGACCGCGGGGCAGTGAGACTTCATTTTAGTGCAGATTTCCTTTACACGATTTCTTGGTTGGCCAAAAAGGGCGTATGCGTTTTTTCCTGAATATATTCAGGAAAAAACGCATACGCCCTTTTTGGCCAAGTGCATCATTGTCGACATTCTGCCTCTTTTCCTATGCTTTAAGTGCAATTCCAGTCTACCCCCTGAAATCGTTTTCCTGAAATTCTGCCCCGCTTTCAAGTCCTCTTCGAAGACTTACTTCAGTACATTTTCCGACGATACCTGTCATTCATAACTCTGCAGGTTTGTGAATTACAGTGCCCCTGAGCTCCTTTCTTCAACTCGCTTTCTTGTGAGCTGGCCGCAAAACCGCAGGATTGCTTCAGGACCTAATCTGTTTATGGCAGGGCACGCTGAGCCTTTGGTTAATTCCTCTTCCTGGTGGGAAATGAGCGTTCCATTTGCCCGTGCAGACACCTACAGCTAGTCTCTGATTGGTCCTCCCTATTCCTGTTCATCTTGCGCAGAAATTGCAAACTGTGCCAAACAGTAGGTTAAAGTCCCTGACTCTCAAAGTGGGGAGAGTGTTAGTAAAGTGTCTGGAATGGTGAACCCGAGTACCACGGGACGAAAACTGAGATGCATTTGGAATCGTTTCCCAATCACACAGTGGACCATACTCTGGGTTTCCCATGCATGTTTTAGCTGAAGGAAGAATCCCTTATACCTGGAGATTTGGGACCCATGGAATGGGTACCATGCAGTATGACTTCAAAGGGTCTGTGTTTGCTCACCGAACCTCACCAATGCTATCAGCCCGAAGTGTCCAGCCTTATGTCTCACCGAGCTCTGCGTGTAGATGTGGTAAATCCAGGTTGCATCACAAGCCCTGAATGAATTATTTAAGAATTATTCTCTATTTCACTGTCATTGTGTTTTGTTTTTGAAATTTATTTTGATAATGGGATTTATCAGATTTTCACTGCTGCGTTTAGGCCGCTGTACACACGCTTGATTTCCTTATGGAGACATATAAATCCATGGGTTTTAAGATTCTTACTTGTCAGGTGTCTTCCCAGGCGTTGAATATGGGGTGTTGAGTCCATTTCGTTGAGCAAGGAGTAAGTCTTGTCTATTATATATTTGGCTTATGGAACGGTATCTGTGCTAATTCCAATCTCTGGTTTTATGCAGCACCCCAACTCACCTTTCCCCATAAGCAAGCATAAGTTGGTTTTCTAAATTTGAGACCCTGTTCGGTTTTGTAATTCAATTCATGTGTAGCCAAGTTTACATTCCGTGTATTAGTGATATCTTATGAGGTTTCATATTCTGTGTGACTTATTTCTCGTAAAATCATCGTACCTGAATCCACTCATTATGCCGCTATGGGCCTGATGACGTAGATTTCATTGCTGTATGATATTCCATTGTACGTACGTAGCACAACTTCTTTATGCATTTTTTGCTTTCTCGGATATTTAACTTGTACCGTAGACAAGGTTCTTGTAAACAGAGCCGTCCCAAACTTTGGGGTGGCTGTGTGTTTTTGATTTTAATTTCAATAAGCAATAGGACAATAAGTTGAAGTGCCATAGGCTGTGTTGCTTTGCTTCCTACGTGTTTCAGGAAACACCATACACTTCTCCAGAGTGGCTGTTGGCAATTTACATCCCACCCATCAGCATAACAAGGCTCCCTGTTCTCCATGACCTGTCCTGCCTTTCTGGATTTTACCCTTTTTTCAGATGGCCCTTTTGAGCGGCGGGCAGTGAGACTTCATTGTAGTGCAGATTTCCTTTACATGCTTGCTTGGTTGGCCAAAAAATGCGTATGCGTTTTTTCCTGAATATATTCAGGAAAAAACGCATACGCACTTTTTGGCCAAGTGCATCATTGTCGACATTCTGCCTCTTTTCCTATGCTTTAAGTGCAATTCCAGCCTACCCCCTGAAATCGTTTTCCTGAAATTCTGCCCCGCTTTCAAGTCCTCTTCGAAGAGTTACTTTTATATATTTTTGGACGATAGCAGTCATTCATAACTCTGCAGGTTTGTGAATGACAGTGCCCCTGAGCTCCTTTCTTCAACTCACTTTCTTGTGAGCTGGCCGCAAAACCGCAGGATTGCTTCAGGCCCTAATCTGTTTCCGGCAGGGCACGCTGAGCCTTTGTTTAATTCCTCTTCCTGGTGGGAAATGAGCATTCCATTTGCCCGTGCAGACACCTACAGCTAGTCTCTCATTGGTTCTCCCTATTCCTGTTCATCTTGCGCAGAAATTGCAAACTGTGCCAAACAGGAGGTTAAAGGCACTGACTCTCCAAGTGGGGAGAGTGTTAGTAAAGCGTCTAGAATGGTGAACCCGAGTACCAGGTTCGAAAACTGAGATGCATTTGAAAACGTTTCCCAGTCACACTGTGGACCATACTCTGGGTTTCCCATGCATGTTTAGCTGAAGGAGGAATCCCTTAAACTTGGAGAGTTGGGACCCTTGGAATGGGTACCATGCAGTATGACTTCAAGAGGTCTGCGTTTGCTCACCGAACCTCACCAATGCTTTCAGCCCAAAGTGTCCATCCTTATGTCTCACCCAGCTCTGCGTGTAGATGTGGTAATTCCAGGTTGCATCACAATCCCTGTATGAATTATTTAAGAATTGCTCTCTATTTCACTGTCATTGTGTTTTGTTTTTGAAATTCATTTTGATAATGGGATTTATCGGATTTTCACTGCTGCGTTTAGGCCGCTGTACACACGCTTGACTTCCTTATGGAGACATATAAATCCATGGGTTTAAGATTCTTACTTGTCAGGTATATTCCCAGGCGTTGCGTCCGTTTCGTTGAGCAAGGAGTAGGTCTTGTCTATTATATATTTGGCTCATGGAACGGTATCTGTGCTAATTTCAATCTCTGGTTTTATTCAGCACCCCAACTCACCTTTCCCCATATGCAAGCATAAGTTGGTTTTCTAAATTTGAGACCCTGTTCTGTTTTGTAATTCAGTTCATGTGTAGCCAAGTTTATATTCCGTGTATTAGTGATATCTTATGATGTTTCTTTTTCTGAGTGACTTATTTCTCGTAGAATCATCTTACCTGAATCCACTCATTATGCCACTTCGGGCCTGATGACGTAGATTTCATTGCTGAGTGATATTCCATTGTACGTGCGTACCACAACTTCTTTATCCATTTTTTGCTTTCTCGGATATTTAACTTGTACCGTAGACGAGGTTCTTGTAAACAGAGCCGTCCCAAACTATGGGGTGGCTGTGTGTTTTTGATTTTAATTTCCCTAAGCTATAGGACCATAAGTGGAAGTGCCATAGGCTGTGTGGCTTTGTTTCCTACGTGTTTCAGGATACACCATACACTTCTCCAGAGTGGCTGTTGGCAATTTACATCCCGCCCATCAGCATAACAAGGCTCCCTGTTCTCCATGACCTGTCCTGCCTTTCTGGATTTTACACTTTTTTCAGATGGCCCTGTTGACCGGGGGGCAGTGAGACTTAATTGTAGTGCAGATTTCCATTACACGCTTGCTTGGTTGGCCAAAAAGTGCGTATGCGTTTATTCCTGAATATATTCAGGAAAAAACGCATACGCCCTTTTTGGTCAAGTGCATCATTGTCGACATTCTGCCTCTTTTCCTATGCTTTAAGTGCAATTCCAGTCTATCCCCTTAAATCGTGTTCCTGAAATTCTGCCCCGCTTTCAAGTCCTCTTCGAAAACTTACTTCAATACATTTTTGGACGATAGCTGTCATTCATAACTCTGCAGATTTGTGAATTACAGTGCCCCTGAGCTCCTTTCTTCAACTCGCTTTCTTGTGAGCTGGCCACAAAACCGCAGGATTGCTTCAGGCCCTAATCTGTTTCCGGCAGAGCACCCTGAGCCTTTGTTTAATCCCTCTTCCTGGTGGGAAATGAGCATTCCTTTAGCCCGTGCAGACACCTACATCTCGTCTCTCATTGGTTCTCCCTATTCTGTTTATCTTGCGCAGAAATTGCAAACTGTGCCAAACAGGAGGTTAAAGGTACTGACTCTCCAAGTGGGGAGAGTGTTAGTAAAGCGTCTGGAATGGTGAACCCGAGTACCAGGGTTCGAAAATTGAGATGCATTTGAAAACGTTTCCCAATCACACAGTGGACCATACTCTGGGTTTCCCATGCATGTTTTAGCTGAAGGAAGAATCCCTTCAACCTGGAGAGTTGGGACCCATGGAATGGGTACCATGCAGTATGACTTCAAACGGTCTGCGTTTGCTCACCGAACCTCAACAATGCTATCAGCACGAAGTGTCCAGCCTTATGTCTCAAACAGCTCTGGGTGTAGATGTGGTAAATCCAGGTTGCATCACAAGCCCTGAATGAATTATTTAAGAATTGCTCTCTATTTCACTGTCATTGTGTTGTGTTTTTAAATTTATTTTGATAATGGGATTTATCGGATTTTCACTGCTGTGTTTAGGCCGCTGTACACACGCTTGATTTCCTTATGGAGACATATAAATCCATGGGTTTTAAGATTCTTACTTGTCAGGTATCTTCCCAGGCGTTGAATATGGGGTGTTGAGTCCATTTCCTTGAGCAAGGAGTAGGTCTTGTCTATTATATATTTGGCTTATGGAACGGTATCTGTGCTAATTTCAATCTCTGGTTTTATGCAGCACCCCAACTCACCTTTCCCCATAAGCAAGCAGAAGTTGTTTTTCTAAATTTGAGACCCTGTTCTGTTTTGTAATTCAGTTCATGTGTAGCCAAGTTTACATTCCGTGTATTAGTGATATCTTATGATGTTTCTTTTTCTGTGTGACTTATTTCTCGTAGAATCATCGTACCTGAATCCACTCATTATGCCGCTACGGGCCTGATGACGTAGATTTCATTGCTGAGTGATATTCCATTGTACGTGCGTACCACAACTTCTTTATCCATTTTTTGCTTTCTCGGATATTTAACTAGTACTGTAGGTGAGGTTCTTGTAAACAGAGCCGTCCCAAACTTTGGGGTGGCTGTGTGTTTTTGATTTTAATTTCCCTAAGCTATAGGACCATAAGTGGAAGTGCCATAGGCTGTGTTGCTTTGTTTCCTTTGTGTTTCACGAAACACTATACACTTCTCCAGAGTGGCTGTTGGCAATTTTCATCCCGCCCATCAGCGTAACAAGGCTCCCTGTTCTCCATGACGTGTCCTGCCTTTCTGGATTTTACACTTTTTTCAGATGGCCCTTTTGACCGGGGGGCAGTGAGACTTCATTGTAGTGCAGATTTCTTTACACGCTTGCTTGGTTGGCTAAAAAGTGCGTATGCGTTTTTTCCTGAATATATTCAGGAAAAAACGCATACGCCCTTTTTGGCTAAGTGCATCATTGTCAATATTCTGCCTCTTTTCTTATGCTTTAAGTGCATTTCCAGTCTACCCCCTGAAATCGTTTTCCTGAAATTCTGCTCCGCTTTCCAGTCCTCTTCGAAGACTTACTTCAGTACATTTTTGGACGATAGCTGTCATTCATAACTCTGCAGGTTTGTGAATTACAGTGCCCCTAAGCTCCTTTCTTCAACTCGCTTTCTTGTGAGCTGGCCGCAAAACCGCAAGATTGCTTCAGGCCCTAATCTCTTTCCGGCAGGGCACGCTGAGCCTTTGGTTAATTCCTCTTCCTGGTGCGAAATGTGCGTTCCATTTGCCCGTGCAGACACCTACAGCTGGTCTCTCATTGGTTCTCCCTATTCCTGTTCATCTTGCGCAGAAATTGCAAACTGTGCCAAACAGGAGGTTAAAGGCACTGACTCTCCAAGTGGGGAGAGTGTTAGTAAAGCGTCTGGAATGGTGAACCCGAGTACCAGGGTTCGAAAATTGAGATGCATTTGAAAACGTTTCCCAATCACACAGTGGACCATACTCTGGGTTTCCCATGCATGTTTTAGCAGAAGGAAGAATCCCTTAAACCTGGAGAGTTGGGAACCATGGAATGGGTACCATGCAGTATGACTTCAAAGGGTCTGCGTTTGCTCACCGAACCTCACCAATGCTATCAGCCCGAAGTGTCCAGCCTTATGTCTCACCCAGCTCTGTGTGTAGATGTGGTAAATCCAGGTTGCATCACAAGCCCTGAATGAATGATTTAAGAATTGCTCTCTATTTCACTGTCATTGTGTTTTGTTTTTGAAATTTATTTTGATAATGGGATTTATCGGATTTTCACTGTTCCGTTTAGGCTGCTGTACTCACGCTTGTTTTACTTATGGAGACATATAAATCCATGGTTTTTAAGATTCTTACTTGTCAGGTATCTTCCCATGCGTTGAATATGGGGTGTTGAGTCCATTTCATTGAGCAAGGAGTAGGTCTTGCCTCTTATACATTTGGCTCATGGAACGGTATCTGTGCTAATTTCAATCTCTGGTTTTATTCAGCACCCCAACTCACCTTTCCCCATATGCAAGCATAAGTTGGTTTTCTAAATTTGAGACCCTGTTCTGTTTTGTAATTCAGTTCATGTGTAGCCAAGTTTATATTCCGTGTATTAGTGATATCTTATGATGTTTCTTTTTCTGTGTGACTTATTTCTCGTAGAATCATCTTACCTGAATCCACTCATTATGCCGTTACGGGCCTGATGACATAGATTTCATTGCTGAGTGATATTCCATTGTACGTGCGTACCACAACTTCTTTATCCATTTTTTGCTTTCTCGGATATTTAACTTGTACCGTAGACAAGGTTCTTGTAAACAGAGCCATCCCAAACTTTGGGGTGGCTGTGTGTTTTTGATTTTAATTTCCCTAAGCTATAGGACCATAAGTGGAAGTGACATAGGCTGTGTTGCTTTGTTTCCTACGTGTTTCAGGATACACTATACATTTCTCCAGAGTGGCTGTTGGCAATTTACATCCCGCCCATCAGCATAACAAGGCTCCCTGTTCTCCAAGACCTGTCCTGCCTTTCTGGATTTTACACATCTTTCAGATGGCCCTTTTCACCGGGGGGCAGTGAGACTTCATTGTAGTGCAGATTTCCTTTACATGCTTGCTTGGTTGTCCAAAAAGGGCGTATGCGTTTTTTCCTGAATATATTCAGGAAAAAACGCATACGCCCTTTTTGGCCAAGTGCATCATTGTCGACATTCTGCCTCTTTTCCTATGCTTTAAGTGCAATTCCAGTCTACCCCCTGAAATCGTTTTCCTGAAATTCTGCTCCGCTTTCAAGTCCTGTTCGAAGACTTACTTCAATACATTTTTGGACGATAGCTGTCATTCATAACTCTGCAGGTTTGTGAATTGCAGTGCCCCTGAGCTCCTTTCTTCAACACTATTTCTTGTGAGCTGGCCGCAAAACCGCAGGATTGCTTCAGGCCATAATCTCTTTCCGGGTTGGAACGCTGAGCCTTTGTTTAATTCCTCTTCCTGTTCGGAAATGAGCGTTCCATTTGCCCGTGCAGGCACCTACAGCTAGTCTCTCATTGGTTCTCCCTATTCCTGTACATCTTGCGCAGAAATTGCAAACTGTGCCCAACAGGAGGTTAATGGCACTGACTCTCCAAGTGGGCAGAGTGTTAGTAAAGCGTCTGGAATGATGAACCCAAGTACCAGGGGACGAAATCTGAGATGCATTTGAAAACGTTTCCCGGTCACACAGTGCACAGTACTGTGGGTTTCCCATGCATGTTTTAGCTGAAGGAAGAATCCCTTAAACCTGGAGAGTTGGGACCCATGGAATGGGTACCATGCAGTAAGACTTCAAAGGGTCTGCGTTTGCTCACCGAACCTTACCAATGCTATCAGCCCGAACTGTCCAGCCTTATGTCTCACCCAGCTCTGGATGTAGATGTGGTAAATCCAGGTTGCATCACATGCCCTGAATGAATTATTTAAGAATTGCTCTCTATTTCACTGTCATTGTGTTTTGTTTTTGTAATTCATTTTGATAATGGGATTTATTGGATTTTCACTGCTGCGATTAGGCCGCTGTACACACGCTTGATTTCCTTATGGAGACATATAAATCCATGGGGTTTCAGATTCTTACTTGTCAGGTATCTTCCCAGGCGTTGAATATGGGGTGTTGAGTCCATTTCGTTGAGCAAGGAGTAGGTCTGGTCTATTATATATTTGGCTTATGGAACGGTATCTGTGCTAATTTCAATCTCTGGTTTTATGCAGCACCCCAACTCACCTTTCCCCATAAGCAAGCATAAGTTGGTTTTCTAAATTTGAGACCCTGTTCTGTTTTGTAATTCAGTTCATGTGTAGCCAACTTTACATTCCGTGTATTAGTGATATCTTATGATGTTTCTTTTTCTGTGTGACTTATTTCTCGTAGAATCATCGTACCTGAATCCACTCATTATGCCGCTACAGGCCTGATGACGTAGATTTCATTGCTGAGTGATATTCCATTGTACGTGCATACCACAACTTCTTTATCCATTTTTTGCTTTCTGGGATATTTTACTTGCACCGTAGAAGAGGTTCTTGCAAACAGAGCCGTCCCAAACTCTGGGGTGGCTGTGTGTTTTTGATTTTAATTTCCCTAAGCTATAGGACCATAAGTGGAAGTGCCATAGGCTGTGTTGCTTTTTTTCCTACGTGTTTCTGGAAACACCATACACTTTTCCAGAGTGGTTGTTGGCAATTTACATCCGGCCCATCAGCATGACAAGGCTCCCTGTTCTCCATGACCTGTCTTGACTTTCTGGATTTTACATTTTTTTCAGATGGCTCTTTTGACCGGGGGGCAGTGAGACTTTATTGTAGTGCAGATTTCCATTACATGCTTGCTTGGTTGGCCAAAAAGGGCGTATGCGTTTTTTCCTGAATATATTCAGGAAAAAACGCATACGCCCTTTTTGCCTAGTGCATCATTGTCGACATTCTGCCTATTTTCCTATGCTTTTAGTACAATTCCAGTCTACCCCCTGAAATCGTTTTCCTGAAATTCTGCCCCGCTTTCAAGTCCTCTTCGAAGACTTACTTCTATACATTTTTGGACGATAGCTGTCATTCATAACTCTGCAGGTTTGTGAATTACAGTGCCCCTGAGCTCATTTCTTCAACTCGCGTTCTTGTGAGCTGGCCGCAAAACCGCAGGATTGCTTCAGGCCCTAATCTGTTTCCGGTAGGGCACGCTGAGCCTTTGGTTAATTCCTCTTCCTGGTGGGAAATGAGCGTTCCATTTGCCCGTGCAGACACCTACAGCTAGTCTCTCATTGCTTCTCCCTATTCCTGTTCATCTTGCGCAGAAATTGCAAACTGTGCCAAACAGGAGGTTAAAGGCACTGACTCTCCAAGTGGGGAGAGTGTTAGTAAAACGTCTGGAATGGTGAACCCGAGTACCAGGGGACGAAAACTGAGATGCATTTGAAAACGTTTCCAATCACACGGCGGACGATAGTCTGGGTTTCCCATGCATGTTTTAGCTGAAGGAAGAATCCCTTAAACCTGGAGAGTTGGGACCCATGGAATGGGTACCATGCAGTATGACTTCAAAGGGTCTGCGTTTGCTCACCGAACCTCACCAATGCTATCAACCCGAAGTGTCCAGCCTTATGTCTCACCCAGCTCTGGGTGTAGATGTGGGAAATCCAGGTTGCATCACAAGCCCTGAATGAATTATTTAAGAATTGCTCTCTATTTCACTGTCATTGTGTTTTGTTTTTGAAATTTATTTTGATAATGGGATTTATTGGATTTTCACTGCTGCGTTTTGGCCGCTGTACACACGCTTGATTTCCTTATGGAGACATATAAATCCATGGGTTTTAAGATTCTTACTTGTGAGCTATCTTGCCAGGCGTTGAATATGGGGTGTTGAGTCCATTTCGTTGAGCAAGGGGTAAGTCTTGTCTATTATATATTTGGCTTATGGAACGGTATCTGTGCTAATTTCAATCTCTGGTTTTATGCAGCACCCCAACTCACCTTTCCCCATAAGCAAGCATAAGTTGGTTTTCTAAATTTGAGACCCTGTTCTGTTTTGTAATTCAGTTCATGTGTAGCCAACATTACATTCCGTGTATTAGTGATATCTTATGATGTTTCTTTTTCTGTGTGACTTATTTCTCGTATAATCATCGTACCTGAATCCACTCATTATGCCGCTACGGGCCTGATGACGTAGATTTCATTGCTGAGTGATATTCAATTGTACATGCGTACCACAAATTCTTTATCCATTTTTTGCTTTCTGGGATATTTAACTTGTACCGTAGACGAGGTTCTTGTAAACAGAGCCGTCCCAAACTCTGGGGTGGCTGTGTGTTTTTGATTTTAATTTCCCTAAGCTATAGGACCATAAGTGGAAGTGCCATAGGCTGTGTTGCTTTGTTTCCTACGTGTTTCAGGATACACCATACATATCTCCAGAGTGGCTGTTGGCAATTTACATCCCGCCCATCAGCATAACAAGGCTCCCTGTTCTCCAAGACCTGTCCTGCCTTTCTGGATTTTACACATTTTTCAGATGGCCCTTTTCACCGGGGGGCAGTGAGACTTCATTGTAGTGCAGGATTTCCTTTACATGCTTGCTTGGTTGTCCAAAAAGGGCGTATGCGTTTTTTCCTGAATATATTCAGGAAAAAACGCATACGCCCTTTTTGGCCATGTGCATCATTGTCGACATTCTGCCTCTTTTCCTATGCTTTAAGTGCAATTCCAGTCTACACCCTGAAATCGTTTTCCTGAAATTCTGCTCCGCTTTCAAGTCCTCTTCGAAGACTTACTTCAATACATTTTTGGACGATAGCTGTCATTCATAACTCTGCAGGTTTGTGAATTGCAGTGCCCCTGAGCTCCTTTCTTCAACTCTATTTCTTGTGAGCTGGCCGCAAAACCGCAGGATTGCTTCAGGCCATAATCTCTTTCCGGGGGGGAACGCTGAGACTTTGTTTAATTCCTCTTCCTGTTCGGAAATGTGCGTTCCATTTGCCCGTGCAGGCACCTACAGCTAGTCTCTCATTGGTTCTCCCTATTCCTGTACATCTTGCGCAGAAATTGCAAACTGTGCCCAACAGGAGGTTAATGGCACTGACTCTCCAAGTGGGGAGAGTGTTAGTAAAGCGTCTGGAATGATGAACCCGAGTACCAGGGGACGAAAACTGAGATGAATTTGAAAACGTTTCCCGGTCACACAGTGCACAGGACTGTGGGTTTCCCATGCATGTTTTAGCTGAAGGAAGATTCCCTTAAACCTGGAGAGTTGGGACCCTTGGAATGGGTACCATGCAGTATGCCTTCAAAGGGTCTGCGTTTGCTCACCGAACCTCACCAATGCTATCAGCCCGAACTGTCCAGCCTTATGTCTCACCCAGCTCTGGATGTAGATGTGGTAAATCCAGGTTGCATCACATGCCCTGAATGAATTATTTAAGAATTGCTCTCTATTTCACTGTCATTGTGTTTTGTTTTTGTAATTCATTTTGATAATGGGATTTATTGGATTTTCTCTGCTGCGTTCATGCAGCTGTACACACGCTTGATTGTCTTAAGGAGACATATAAATGCATGGGTTTGAAGATTCTTACTAGTCAGGTGTATTCCTAGGCGTTGAATATGAGGTGTTTAGTCCATTTCGTTGAGCAAGGGGTAGGTCTTGACTATTACATATTTGGCTTATGGAAAGATATCTGTGCTAATTTCTATCTCTGCTTTTATGCAGCACCCCAACTCACTTTTCCCCTTAAGCAAGCATAAGTTGGTGTTCTAAATTTGAGACCCTGTTCTGTTTTGTAATTCAGTTCATGTGTAGCCAACTTTACATTCCGTGTATTAGTGATAACTTATGATGTTACATTTTCTGTGTGACTTATTTCACTTAGAATCATCGTACCTGAATCCACTCATTATGCCGCGACGGGCCTGATGAAATAGATTTCATTGGTGAGTGATATTCATTTGTACGTACGTACCACACTTATTTATCCATTTTTCGCTTTCTGGGATATTTAACTTGTTCCGTAGACGAGGTTCTTGTAAACAGAGCCGTCCGACACTTTGGGGTGGCTGTCTGTTTTTGATTTTAATTTCCGTGATCTATAAGACCATAAGTGGAAGTGCCGTAGTCTCCGTTGCTTTGTTTCTTAGGTGTTTCAGGAAACACCATACACTTCTCCAGAGTGGCTGTTGGCATTTACATCCCGCCCATCAGCATAACAAGGCTCCCTGTTCTCCATGGCCTGTCCTGTGTTTCTGGTTTTTACACTTTTTTCAGATGGCCCTTTTGACGAATGGGAAATGAGACTTCATTGTAGTGCGGATTTCCATTTCTCGAGTGCTTGGTTGGCCAAAAAGGGCATATGTGTTTTTTCCTGAATATATTCAGGAAAAAATGTTTACGCACTTTTGTCCAAGTGCATCACTGTCAAAGATCTGCCGCTTTTCACATGCTTTAAATGCAATTCCAATCTACCTCCTGAAATATGATTCCTGCAATTCTGCCTCGTTTTGAAGTCCTCTTTGCAGACTTACTTCAGTATATTTTTGCCAATAGCTGTCATTTATAACTCTGCAGGTTTGTGAATTACAGTGCCCGTGATTTCCTTTCTTAACTCGTTTCCTTGAAAACTGGCCACAGAACCGCAGGTTTGCTTCAGGCCGTAATCAGGGTCCGGCACGGCACTCTGAGACTTTGGTTCATTCCACTTCCTGGTGGGAAATTAGAGTTAAATGTGCCCCTCCAGACACCTGCCTCACTCCTAGCCCCTTGGTGATGTGTTTCCTCTGGTTTGAGGCCACATGTGCTGGGTTCCTCACCTTTGGCTGATGTGGCCCCACTGGTGTGAGGACACTCCTGCCTGGTTCCCATCCCCTTGGTGATGTGGGCCATCCGGTGAGAGTCTGATCCTGGTTGGGTTCCTCACACTTCTGTGAGGTGGGCCCTCTTCTCTGAGGTCACTCCTGCCTGGCTGGCACACCCCGCCTTGGCGACGTCGGCCCTCTGGTGGGATTTGGTGCCTGCTGGGTGTCTCCTCCCCTCGGTAATGAGGGCCCTCTGGCGTCAGGCCCTAACTCCTGGGCTCCCAATATTTTCTGATATGCGCCCTGTGGTTCGAGTCCACTCCTGCCAGGTTCCCAACCCCACGGGAATGTGGGCCTTCTGCTCTGAGGTCCCAACCGTGGGTTGCTCAGTTTCATGATGAGGGCCCTCTGGTGTGAGTTCTCTAAGCCCTGGATCCCATAGCCTTGCTGCTCCTGGACACCTGCTGGGAGGTTACAACTGAGGGATTCCTCACCTTTTTTCTTCTATGGGCCCTCTGTTTTGAGACTCCTCCTGCCTGCCTCACTCCCAGCCCCTTGGTGATGTGTGTCCTCTGGTTTGAGGCCACGTATGCTGGGTCCCTCGCCTTTCCATGATGTGGCCCCACTGGTGTGGGGACACTCCTGCCTGGTTCCTATCCCCTTGATGATGTGGGCCCTCTGGTGAGAGTCTGATCCTGGCTGGGTTCCTCACCCTTCTGTGAAGGGGGCCCTCTGCTGTGAGGTCACTCCTGCCTGGCTGGCACACCCAACCTGGGCAACATCGGCCCTCTTGTGGCAGTTGGAGCCTGCTGGGAACCTCCCCTAGGTGATGGGGGCCCTCTTGCCTCAGGCCCTAACTGCTGGGTACCCACATTTTCTGATACGTGCTAAGTGGTGCGAGGACACTCCTGCGAGGTTCCCATCCCCATGGGCATGTGGGCCTTCTACTCTAAGGTCCCAACACCTGTGTTGTTCACCGTTTCATGATGTTGGCTCTCTGGTGTTAGTTCACCCAGGCCTAGATCCCATAGACTCTGTGCTCTGAGCGGCCTGCTAGGAGGTTCCTACTGCTGGATTCCTTACCTTTTTTATTCTTTGGGTCCTGTGTTTTCATGCTCCTACTTCCTGACTCACTCCCAGCCCATTTGTGATGTAGGTCCTCTGGTTTAAAGCCACATGTACCGGTTTCCTCACCTTTATTGATGTGGCCCCACTGGTGTGAGGACACTCCTGCCTGGTTCCCATCCCCTTGGTGATGGGGGCCCTCTGGTGAGAGTCTGATCCTGTCTGGATTCCTCACACTTCTGGGAGGTGGGCCCTCTGCTGTGAGGTCACTCCTGCCTGGCTGGCACACGTCACCTTGGCGATGTGGGCCCTCAGTTGGGAGTTGGTGCCTGCTGGGTGTCTCCTCCCCTCGGTAATGAAGGCCCTCTGGCGTCAGGCTCTAACTCATGGGCTCCCAAAATTTTCTGATGTGCGCCCTGTCGTGCGAGTACACTCCAGCCAGGGTCCCATCCCCATGGGGATGTGGGCTTTGTGCTCTGAGGTCCCAACGGCTGGGTTGCTCACAGTGTCAGAATGTGGGCCCTCTGCTGTGAGTTCACTCCGGCATGGATCCCATAGCCTCGGTGCTCTGGGCCTCCTGCTTGGAGCTTCCAACTGCGGGGTTCCTCACCTTTTTTATTCTATGGGCGCTCTGTTGTGAGTGTCCTCCTGCATGCCTCACTCCCAGCCCTTTCGTGATGTGTGTCCCCTTGTTTGAGGCCACATGTGCTGTGTTCCTCACCTTTCGCTGATGTGGCCCCACTGGTGTGAGGACACTCCTGCCTGGTTTCCATCCCCTTGGTGATGTGGGCGCTCTGGTTAGAGTCTGATCCTGTTTGGGCTCCTCACACTTCTGTGAGGTGGGCCCTCTGCTGTGAGGTAACTCCTGCCTGGCTTGCTCCCATTGCCTTGGTGACTTCGGCCCTCTGGTGGCATTTGGAACCTGCTGGTAGCCTCCTCTCCTCCGTGATGAGGGCCCTCTGGCGTCAGGCCATAACTGCTGGGTTCCCACATTTTCTGATACGTGCTAAGTTGTGCGAGGACACTCCTGCGAGGTTCCCATCCCCATGGGGATGTGGGCCTTCTGCTCTGAGGTCCCACTGGCTGGGTTGCTCACAGTTTCATGATGTGGGCCGTCTGCTGTGAGTTCACTGTGGCCTGGATCCCATAGACTCCATACTCTGGGCCACCAGCTGGGAGGTTCAAACTGCTGGATTCCTCACCTTTTTTATTCTGTGGGCCCTGTGTTGTTAGGCTACTCCTGCCTGCCTCACTCGGAGCACCTTGGAAATGTGGGTCCTCTGGTTTAGGCCACATGTGCTGGTTTCCTCACCTTTCTATAATGTGGCCACACTGGTGTTAGGACACTCCTGCCTTGTTCCGATCCCCTTGGTGATGTGGGCCCTCTGGTGAGAGTCTTATCCTGGCTGGGTTCCTCACCCTTCTGTGAGGTAGGCCCTCTGCTGTGAGGTCACTCCTGCCTGGCTGGCACACGTCAACTTGGCGACGTGGGCCCTCAGTTGGGAGTTGGTGCCTGCTGGGAGTCTCCTCCCCTCGGTAATGAGGGCCCTCTGGCGTCAGACCCTAACTCCTGGGCTCCCAAAATTTTCTGATGTGCGCCCTGTGGTGCTAGTACACTCCTGCCAGGATCCCAACCCCATGGGAATGTGGGCCTTCTGCTCTGAGGTCCCAACCGTGGGTTGCTCAGTTTCATGATGAGGGCCCCCTGGTGTGAGTTCACTCCAGCATGGATCCCATAGCCTCGCTGCTCCTGGCTACCTGCGGGGAAGTTCCAACTGCGGGATTCCTCACCTTTTTCCTTCTATGGGCCCTCTGTTTTGAGACTCCTCCTGCCTGCCTCACTCCCAGCCCCTTGGTGATGTGTGTCCTCTGGTTTGAGGCCACGTGTGCTGGGTCCCTCACCTTTCGATGATGTGGCCCCACTGGTGTGAGGACACTCCTGCCTGGTTCCTGTCCCCTTGGTGATGTGGGCCATCTGGTGAGAGTCTGATCCTGGCTGGGTTCCTCACACTTCTGTGAGGTGGGCCCTCTGCTGTGAGGTCACTCCTGCCTGGCTGGCACACCCCGCCTTGGCAATGTCGGCCCTCTTGTGGCAGTTGGAGCCTACTGGGAGCCTCCTCCCCTCGGTGATGAGGGCCCTCTGGCGTCAGGCCCTAACTGCTGGGTACCCACATTTTCTGATACGTGCTAAGTTGTGCGAGGAAACTCGTGCCATGTTCCCAACCCCATGGTGATGTGGGCCTTCTGTTCTGAGGTCCAAACGGCTGGGTTGCTCACAGTTTCATGATGTGGGCCCTCTGCTGTGAGTTCACTGTGGCCTGGATCGCATAGACTCGTTGCTCTGGGCCGCCTGCTGGGAGGTTCCCACTGCAGGATTCCTCAGCTTTTTTATTCTATTCGCCCTGTGTTGTGAGGCTACTCCTGCCTGCCTCACTCCGAACCCCTTGGAGATCTGGGTCCTCTGGTTTAGGCCACATGTGCTGGGTTCCTCACCTTTCTATGATGTGGTCACCCTGGTGTGAAGACAGTCCTGCCTGGTTCTGATGCCCTTGGTGATGTGGGCCCTCTGGTGAGAGTCTTATCCTGGCTGGGTTCCTCACCATTCTGTGAGGTAGGCCCTCAGCTGTGAGGTCACTCCTGCCTGGCTGTTGCACGTCACCTTGGCGACATGGTCCCTCCGTAGGGAGTTGGTGCCTGCTTGGGGTCTCCTCCCCTTGGTAATGAGGGCCCTCTGGCATCAGGCCCTAATTTCTGGGTTCCCAAAATTCTCTGATGTGCGCCCTGTGGTGCGAGTACACTTCTGCCAAGTTCCCAACCACATGGGAATGTGGGCCTTCTGCTCTAAGGTCCCAACGGCTGGGTTGCTCACAGTTTCATGATGAGGGCCCTCTGTTTTGAGTTCAGTCAGGCCTGGATCCCATAGCCTCGCTGCTCCTGGCCGCCTGCTGGGAGGTTCCAACTGCGGGATTCCTCACCTTTTTTACGCAATGGGCCCTCTGTTTTGAGGCTCCTCCTGCCTGCCTCACTCCCAGGCCCTTGGTGATGTGTGTCCTGTAGTTTGAGGCCACGTGTGCTGGGTCCGTCACATTTCGGTGATGTGGCCCCACTGGTGTGAGGACACTCCTGCCTGGTTTCCATTCCCTTGGTGATGTGGGCCCTCTGGTGAGAGTCTGATCCTCTTTGGGTTCCTCACACTTTTGTGTGGTTGGCCCTCTGCTCTGAGGTCACTCCTGCCTGGCTGGCACACCCCGCATTGGTGACGTCGGCCCTCTGGTAGCAGTTGGAGCTTGCTGGGAGCCTCCTCTCCTCAGTGCTGAGGGCCCTCTGGCGTCCGGCCCTAACTGCTGGGCTCCCCACATTTTCTGTTGTGTGCCCACTGGTGCGATGACACTCCTGCTTGGTTCCCTTCCCCATGGGGATGTGGGCCTTGTGCTCTGAGATCACAACGGCTGGGTTGCTTACAGTATCACGATGAGGGCCCTCTGTTGTGAGTTCATCACTGCCTGGATCCCATAGCCTCGGTGCTCTGGGCCGCCTGCTGGGATGTTCCAACTGCTGGATTCCTCACCTTTTTATACAATGGGCCATGTGTTGTGAGGTTAATCCTGCCTGCCTCGCTCTGAGACCCATGGTGATGTGGGTCTTCTGGTTTGAGGCCACATGTGCTGGGTACCTCAACTTTCGATGATGTGGCCCCACGGGTGTGAGGACACTCGTGCCTGATTCCCAGCCCCTTGCTTATGTGGGCACTCTGGTGAGAGTCTGATCATGACTGGTTTCCTTACCCTTCTGTGAGGTGGGCGCTCTGATGTGAGGTCAGTCCTGCCTGGATGGCTCACGTCGCCTTGGTGACGTAGGCCCTCTGTTGGCCACTGAAGCATGCTGGGAGCCTCGTACCCTCTTTAATGAGGGCCCTGGAAGAAACGCATATGCCCTTTTTGACCAAGTGGATCATTGTTGAAGTTCTGCCTCTTCTCCTATACTTTCAGAGGACTTCCCATCTACCTCCTGAAATCGTATTCCTGGAATTCTGCCCCCCGTTCAAGTCCTCTTTGCAGCCTTACTTCAATATATTTTTGGACGATAGCTGTCATTTATAACTCTGCAGGTTTGTGAATTACAGTGCCCCTGAGCTCCATTCTTCAACTCGCTTTCTTGTGAGCTGGCCGCAAAACCGCAGGATTGCTTCAGGCCCTAATCTGGTTCCGGCACGGCATGTTGAGCCTTTGGCTAATTCCTCTTCCTGATGGGAAATGAGCGTTAAATTTGCTCGTGCAGACACCTACAGCTAATCTCTCATTGGTTCTCCCTATTCCTGTTCATCTTGCGCAGAAATTCCAAACTGTGCCAAACAGGAGGTTAAAGGCACTGACTCTCCAATTGGGGAAAGAGTTAGTAAAGCGTCTGGAATGGTAAAACCGAGTATGAGGGGACGAAACCTGAGATGCATTTAAAAAGGTTTCCCAGTCACACGGTGGACCATATTCTGGGTTTCCCATGCGTGTTTTACCTGAAGGAAGAATCCCTTAAACCTGGAGAGGTGGGACCCATGGAATGGGTACCATGCAGTATGACTTCAAAGGGCCTGCATTTTCCCACCGAACCTCACCAATGCTATCAGCCCAAAGTGTCGAACCTTATGTCTCACTCAGCTCTAGGTGTAGATGTGGTAAATCCAGGTTGCATCACAAGACCTGAATGAATTATTTAAGAATTGCTCTCTATTTCACTGTCATTGTGTTTGTTTTTGTAGTTCATTTTGATAATGGGATTTATCGGATTTTCTCTGCTGCGTTCATGCAGCTGTACACACACTTGATTCTCTTACGGAGACATATAAATCCATGGGTTTGAAGATTCTTACTAGTCATGTGTAATCCTAGGAGTTGAATATGGTGTGTTTAGTCCATTTCGTTGAGCAAGGTGTAGGTCTTGACTATTACATATTTGGCTTATGGAAAGGTATGTGTGCTAATTTCTATCTCTGGTTTTATGCAGCACCCCACCTCACCTTTCCCCATAAGCAAGCATAAGTTGGTTTTCTAAATTTGAGACCCTGTTCTGTTGGTAATTCTGTTCATGTGTAGCCAAGTTTACATTCCGTGTTTTAGTGATATCTTATGAGGTTTCTTTTTCTGTGTGACTTATTTCTCGTAGAATCATCATACCTGAATCCACTCATTATGCCGCTACGGGCCTGATGACGTAGATTTCATTGCTGAGTGATATTCCATTGTACTTGCATACCACAACTTCTTTATGAATTTTTTCTTTCTCGGATATTTAAGTTGTACAGTAGACGAGGTTCTTGTAAACAGAGCCGTCCCAAACTTTGAGGTGGCTGTCTGTTTTTGATTTAATTTCCCTAAGCTATAGGACCATAATTGGAAGTGGCATAAGCTGTGTTGCTTTGTTTCCTACGTGTTTCAGGAAACACCATACACTTCTCCAGAGTGGCTGTTGGCAATTTACATCCCGCCCATCAGCATAACAAGGCTCCCTGTTCTCCATGACCTGTCCTGCCTTTCTGGATTTTACACTTTTTTCAGATGGCCCTTTTGACCGCGGGGCAGTGAGACTTCATTTTAGTGCAGATTTCCTTTACACGATTTCTTGGTTGGCCAAAAAGGGCGTATGCGTTTTTTCCTGAATATATTCAGGAAAAAACGCATACGCCCTTTTTGGCCAAGTGCATCATTGTCGACATTCTGCCTCTTTTCCTATGCTTTAAGTGCAATTCCAGTCTACCCCCTGAAATCGTTTTCCTGAAATTCTGCCCCGCTTTCAAGTCCCCTTCGAAGACTTACTTCAGTACATTTTCCGACGATACCTGTCATTCATAACTCTGCAGGTTTGTGAATTACAGTGCCCCTGAGCTCCTTTCTTCAACTCGCTTTCTTGTGAGCTGGCCGCAAAACCGCAGGATTGCTTCAGGACCTAATCTGTTTATGGCAGGGCACGCTGAGCCTTTGGTTAATTCCTCTTCCTGGTGGGAAATGAGCGTTCCATTTGCCCGTGCAGACACCTACAGCTAGTCTCTCATTGGTCCTCCCTATTCCTGTTCATCTTGCGCAGAAATTGCAAACTGTGCCAAACAGTAGGTTAAAGTCCCTGACTCTCAAAGTGGGGAGAGTGTTAGTAAAGTGTCTGGAATGGTGAACCCGAGTACCACGGGACGAAAACTGAGATGCATTTGGAATCGTTTCCCAATCACACAGTGGACCATACTCTGGGTTTCCCATGCATGTTTTAGCTGAAGGAAGAATCCCTTATACCTGGAGATTTGGGACCCATGGAATGGGTACCATGCAGTATGACTTCAAAGGGTCTGTGTTTGCTCACCGAACCTCACCAATGCTATCAGCCCGAAGTGTCCAGCCTTATGTCTCACCGAGCTCTGCATGTAGATGTGGTAAATCCAGGTTGCATCACAAGCCCTGAATGAATTATTTAAGAATTATTCTCTATTTCACTGTCATTGTGTTTTGTTTTTGAAATTTATTTTGATAATGGGATTTATCAGATTTTCACTGCTGCGTTTAGGCCGCTGTACACACGCTTGATTTCCTTATGGAGACATATAAATCCATGGGTTTTAAGATTCTTACTTGTCAGGTGTCTTCCCAGGCGTTGAATATGGGGTGTTGAGTCCATTTCGTTGAGCAAGGAGTAAGTCTTGTCTATTATATATTTGGCTTATGGAACGGTATCTGTGCTAATTCCAATCTCTGGTTTTATGCAGCACCCCAACTCACCTTTCCCCATAAGCAAGCATAAGTTGGTTTTCTAAATTTGAGACCCTGTTCGGTTTTGTAATTCAATTCATGTGTAGCCAAGTTTACATTCCGTGTATTAGTGATATCTTATGAGGTTTCATATTCTGTGTGACTTATTTCTCGTAAAATCATCGTACCTGAATCCACTCATTATGCCGCTATGGGCCTGATGACGTAGATTTCATTGCTGTATGATATTCCATTGTACGTACGTAGCACAACTTCTTTATGCATTTTTTGCTTTCTCGGATATTTAACTTGTACCGTAGACAAGGTTTTTGTAAACAGAGCCGTCCCAAACTTTGGGGTGGCTGTGTGTTTTTGATTTTAATTTCAATAAGCAATAGGACAATAAGTTGAAGTGCCATAGGCTGTGTTGCTTTGTTTCCTACGTGTTTCAGGAAACACCATACACTTCTCCAGAGTGGCTGTTGGCAATTTACATCCCACCCATCAGCATAACAAGGCTCCCTGTTCTCCATGACCTGTCCTGCCTTTCTGGATTTTACCCTTTTTTCAGATGGCCCTTTTGAGCAGCGGGCAGTGAGACTTCATTGTAGTGCAGATTTCCTTTACATGCTTGCTTGGTTGGCCAAAAAATGCGTATGCGTTTTTTCCTGAATATATTCAGGAAAAAACGCATACGCACTTTTTGGCCAAGTGCATCATTGTCGACATTCTGCCTCTTTTCCTATGCTTTAAGTGCAATTCCAGCCTACCCCCTGAAATCGTTTTCCTGAAATTCTGCCCCGCTTTCAAGTCCTCTTCGAAGACTTACTTTTATATATTTTTGGACGATAGCAGTCATTCATAACTCTGCAGGTTTGTGAATTACAGTGCCCCTGAGCTCCATTCTTCAACTCGCTTTCTTGTGAGCTGGCCGCAAAACCGCAGGATTGCTTCAGGCCCTAATCTGGTTCCGGCACGGCATGTTGAGCCTTTGGCTAATTCCTCTTCCTGATGGGAAATGAGCGTTAAATTTGCTCGTGCAGACACCTACAGCTAATCTCTCATTGGTTCTCCCTATTCCTGTTCATCTTGCGCAGAAATTCCAAACTGTGCCAAACAGGAGGTTAAAGGCACTGACTCTCCAATTGGGGAAAGAGTTAGTAAAGCGTCTGGAATGGTAAAACCGAGTATGAGGGGACGAAACCTGAGATGCATTTAAAAAGGTTTCCCAGTCACACGGTGGACCATATTCTGGGTTTCCCATGCGTGTTTTACCTGAAGGAAGAATCCCTTAAACCTGGAGAGGTGGGACCCATGGAATGGGTACCATGCAGTATGACTTCAAAGGGCCTGCATTTTCCCACCGAACCTCACCAATGCTATCAGCCCAAAGTGTCGAACCTTATGTCTCACTCAGCTCTAGGTGTAGATGTGGTAAATCCAGGTTGCATCACAAGACCTGAATGAATTATTTAAGAATTGCTCTCTATTTCACTGTCATTGTGTTTGTTTTTGTAGTTCATTTTGATAATGGGATTTATCGGATTTTCTCTGCTGCGTTCATGCAGCTGTACACACACTTGATTCTCTTACGGAGACATATAAATCCATGGGTTTGAAGATTCTTACTAGTCATGTGTAATCCTAGGAGTTGAATATGGTGTGTTTAGTCCATTTCGTTGAGCAAGGTGTAGGTCTTGACTATTACATATTTGGCTTATGGAAAGGTATGTGTGCTAATTTCTATCTCTGGTTTTATGCAGCACCCCACCTCACCTTTCCCCATAAGCAAGCATAAGTTGGTTTTCTAAATTTGAGACCCTGTTCTGTTGGTAATTCTGTTCATGTGTAGCCAAGTTTACATTCCGTGTTTTAGTGATATCTTATGAGGTTTCTTTTTCTGTGTGACTTATTTCTCGTAGAATCATCATACCTGAATCCACTCATTATGCCGCTACGGGCCTGATGACATAGATTTCATTGCTGAGTGATATTCCATTGTACTTGCATACCACAACTTCTTTATGAATTTTTTCTTTCTCGGATATTTAAGTTGTACAGTAGACGAGGTTCTTGTAAACAGAGCCGTCCCAAACTTTGAGGTGGCTGTCTGTTTTTGATTTAATTTCCCTAAGCTATAGGACCATAATTGGAAGTGGCATAAGCTGTGTTGCTTTGTTTCCTACGTGTTTCAGGAAACACCATACACTTCTCCAGAGTGGCTGTTGGCAATTTACATCCCGCCCATCAGCATAACAAGGCTCCCTGTTCTCCATGACCTGTCCTGCCTTTCTGGATTTTACACTTTTTTCAGATGGCCCTTTTGACCGCGGGGCAGTGAGACTTCATTTTAGTGCAGATTTCCTTTACACGATTTCTTGGTTGGCCAAAAAGGGCGTATGCGTTTTTTCCTGAATATATTCAGGAAAAAACGCATACGCCCTTTTTGGCCAAGTGCATCATTGTCGACATTCTGCCTCTTTTCCTATGCTTTAAGTGCAATTCCAGTCTACCCCCTGAAATCGTTTTCCTGAAATTCTGCCCCGCTTTCAAGTCCTCTTCGAAGACTTACTTCAGTACATTTTCCGACGATACCTGTCATTCATAACTCTGCAGGTTTGTGAATTACAGTGCCCCTGAGCTCCTTTCTTCAACTCGCTTTCTTGTGAGCTGGCCGCAAAACCGCAGGATTGCTTCAGGACCTAATCTGTTTATGGCAGGGCACGCTGAGCCTTTGGTTAATTCCTCTTCCTGGTGGGAAATGAGCGTTCCATTTGCCCGTGCAGACACCTACAGCTAGTCTCTCATTGGTCCTCCCTATTCCTGTTCATCTTGCGCAGAAATTGCAAACTGTGCCAAACAGTAGGTTAAAGTCCCTGACTCTCAAAGTGGGGAGAGTGTTAGTAAAGTGTCTGGAATGGTGAACCCGAGTACCACGGGACGAAAACTGAGATGCATTTGGAATCGTTTCCCAATCACACAGTGGACCATACTCTGGGTTTCCCATGCATGTTTTAGCTGAAGGAAGAATCCCTTATACCTGGAGATTTGGGACCCATGGAATGGGTACCATGCAGTATGACTTCAAAGGGTCTGTGTTTGCTCACCGAACCTCACCAATGCTATCAGCCCGAAGTGTCCAGCCTTATGTCTCACCGAGCTCTGCGTGTAGATGTGGTAAATCCAGGTTGCATCACAAGCCCTGAATGAATTATTTAAGAATTATTCTCTATTTCACTGTCATTGTGTTTTGTTTTTGAAATTTATTTTGATAATGGGATTTATCAGATTTTCACTGCTGCGTTTAGGCCGCTGTACACACGCTTGATTTCCTTATGGAGACATATAAATCCATGGGTTTTAAGATTCTTACTTGTCAGGTGTCTTCCCAGGCGTTGAATATGGGGTGTTGAGTCCATTTCGTTGAGCAAGGAGTAAGTCTTGTCTATTATATATTTGGCTTATGGAACGGTATCTGTGCTAATTCCAATCTCTGGTTTTATGCAGCACCCCAACTCACCTTTCCCCATAAGCAAGCATAAGTTGGTTTTCTAAATTTGAGACCCTGTTCGGTTTTGTAATTCAATTCATGTGTAGCCAAGTTTACATTCCGTGTATTAGTGATATCTTATGAGGTTTCATATTCTGTGTGACTTATTTCTCGTAAAATCATCGTACCTGAATCCACTCATTATGCCGCTATGGGCCTGATGACGTAGATTTCATTGCTGTATGATATTCCATTGTACGTACGTAGCACAACTTCTTTATGCATTTTTTGCTTTCTCGGATATTTAACTTGTACCGTAGACAAGGTTCTTGTAAACAGAGCCGTCCCAAACTTTGGGGTGGCTGTGTGTTTTTGATTTTAATTTCAATAAGCAATAGGACAATAAGTTGAAGTGCCATAGGCTGTGTTGCTTTGCTTCCTACGTGTTTCAGGAAACACCATACACTTCTCCAGAGTGGCTGTTGGCAATTTACATCCCACCCATCAGCATAACAAGGCTCCCTGTTCTCCATGACCTGTCCTGCCTTTCTGGATTTTACCCTTTTTTCAGATGGCCCTTTTGAGCGGCGGGCAGTGAGACTTCATTGTAGTGCAGATTTCCTTTACATGCTTGCTTGGTTGGCCAAAAAATGCGTATGCGTTTTTTCCTGAATATATTCAGGAAAAAACGCATACGCACTTTTTGGCCAAGTGCATCATTGTCGACATTCTGCCTCTTTTCCTATGCTTTAAGTGCAATTCCAGCCTACCCCCTGAAATCGTTTTCCTGAAATTCTGCCCCGCTTTCAAGTCCTCTTCGAAGAGTTACTTTTATATATTTTTGGACGATAGCAGTCATTCATAACTCTGCAGGTTTGTGAATGACAGTGCCCCTGAGCTCCTTTCTTCAACTCACTTTCTTGTGAGCTGGCCGCAAAACCGCAGGATTGCTTCAGGCCCTAATCTGTTTCCGGCAGGGCACGCTGAGCCTTTGTTTAATTCCTCTTCCTGGTGGGAAATGAGCATTCCATTTGCCCGTGCAGACACCTACAGCTAGTCTCTCATTGGTTCTCCCTATTCCTGTTCATCTTGCGCAGAAATTGCAAACTGTGCCAAACAGGAGGTTAAAGGCACTGACTCTCCAAGTGGGGAGAGTGTTAGTAAAGCGTCTAGAATGGTGAACCCGAGTACCAGGTTCGAAAACTGAGATGCATTTGAAAACGTTTCCCAGTCACACTGTGGACCATACTCTGGGTTTCCCATGCATGTTTAGCTGAAGGAGGAATCCCTTAAACTTGGAGAGTTGGGACCCTTGGAATGGGTACCATGCAGTATGACTTCAAGAGGTCTGCGTTTGCTCACCGAACCTCACCAATGCTTTCAGCCCAAAGTGTCCATCCTTATGTCTCACCCAGCTCTGCGTGTAGATGTGGTAATTCCAGGTTGCATCACAATCCCTGTATGAATTATTTAAGAATTGCTCTCTATTTCACTGTCATTGTGTTTTGTTTTTGAAATTCATTTTGATAATGGGATTTATCGGATTTTCACTGCTGCGTTTAGGCCGCTGTACACACGCTTGACTTCCTTATGGAGACATATAAATCCATGGGTTTAAGATTCTTACTTGTCAGGTATATTCCCAGGCGTTGCGTCCGTTTCGTTGAGCAAGGAGTAGGTCTTGTCTATTATATATTTGGCTCATGGAACGGTATCTGTGCTAATTTCAATCTCTGGTTTTATTCAGCACCCCAACTCACCTTTCCCCATATGCAAGCATAAGTTGGTTTTCTAAATTTGAGACCCTGTTCTGTTTTGTAATTCAGTTCATGTGTAGCCAAGTTTATATTCCGTGTATTAGTGATATCTTATGATGTTTCTTTTTCTGAGTGACTTATTTCTCGTAGAATCATCTTACCTGAATCCACTCATTATGCCACTTCGGGCCTGATGACGTAGATTTCATTGCTGAGTGATATTCCATTGTACGTGCGTACCACAACTTCTTTATCCATTTTTTGCTTTCTCGGATATTTAACTTGTACCGTAGACGAGGTTCTTGTAACCAGAGCCGTCCCAAACTATGGGGTGGCTGTGTGTTTTTGATTTTAATTTCCCTAAGCTATAGGACCATAAGTGGAAGTGCCATAGGCTGTGTGGCTTTGTTTCCTACGTGTTTCAGGAAACACCATACACTTCTCCAGAGTGGCTGTTGGCAATTTACATCCCGCCCATCAGCATAACAAGGCTCCCTGTTCTCCATGACCTGTCCTGCCTTTCTGGATTTTACACTTTTTTCAGATGGCCCTATTGACCGGGGGGCAGTGAGACTTAATTGTAGTGCAGATTTCCATTACACGCTTGCTTGGTTGGCCAAAAAGTGCGTATGCGTTTATTCCTGAATATATTCAGGAAAAAACGCATACGCCCTTTTTGGTCAAGTGCATCATTGTCGACATTCTGCCTCTTTTCCTATGCTTTAAGTGCAATTCCAGTCTATCCCCTTAAATCGTGTTCCTGAAATTCTGCCCCGCTTTCAAGTCCTCTTCGAAAACTTACTTCAATACATTTTTGGACGATAGCTGTCATTCATAACTCTGCAGATTTGTGAATTACAGTGCCCCTGAGCTCCTTTCTTCAACTCGCTTTCTTGTGAGCTGACCACAAAACCGCAGGATTGCTTCAGGCCCTAATCTGTTTCCGGCAGAGCACCCTGAGCCTTTGTTTAATCCCTCTTCCTGGTGGGAAATGAGCATTCCTTTAGCCCGTGCAGACACCTACATCTCGTCTCTCATTGGTTCTCCCTATTCTGTTTATCTTGCGCAGAAATTGCAAACTGTGCCAAACAGGAGGTTAAAGGTACTGACTCTCCAAGTGGGGAGAGTGTTAGTAAAGCGTCTGGAATGGTGAACCCGAGTACCAGGGTTCGAAAATTGAGATGCATTTGAAAACGTTTCCCAATCACACAGTGGACCATACTCTGGGTTTCCCATGCATGTTTTAGCTGAAGGAAGAATCCCTTAAACCTGGAGAGTTGGGACCCATGGAATGGGTACCATGCAGTATGACTTCAAACGGTCTGCGTTTGCTCACCGAACCTCAACAATGCTATCAGCACGAAGTGTCCAGCCTTATGTCTCAAACAGCTCTGGGTGTAGATGTGGTAAATCCAGGTTGCATCACAAGCCCTGAATGAATTATTTAAGAATTGCTCTCTATTTCACTGTCATTGTGTTGTGTTTTTAAATTTATTTTGATAATGGGATTTATCGGATTTTCACTGCTGTGTTTAGGCCGCTGTACACACGCTTGATTTCCTTATGGAGACATATAAATCCATGGGTTTTAAGATTCTTACTTGTCAGGTATCTTCCCAGGCGTTGAATATGGGGTGTTGAGTCCATTTCCTTGAGCAAGGAGTAGGTCTTGTCTATTATATATTTGGCTTATGGAACGGTATCTGTGCTAATTTCAATCTCTGGTTTTATGCAGCACCCCAACTCACCTTTCCCCATAAGCAAGCAGAAGTTGTTTTTCTAAATTTGAGACCCTGTTCTGTTTTGTAATTCAGTTCATGTGTAGCCAAGTTTACATTCCGTGTATTAGTGATATCTTATGATGTTTCTTTTTCTGTGTGACTTATTTCTCGTAGAATCATCGTACCTGAATCCACTCATTATGCCGCTACGGGCCTGATGACGTAGATTTCATTGCTGAGTGATATTCCATTGTACGTGCGTACCACAACTTCTTTATCCATTTTTTGCTTTCTCGGATATTTAACTAGTACTGTAGGTGAGGTTCTTGTAAACAGAGCCGTCCCAAACTTTGGGGTGGCTGTGTGTTTTTGATTTTAATTTCCCTAAGCTATAGGACCATAAGTGGAAGTGCCATAGGCTGTGTTGCTTTGTTTCCTTTGTGTTTCACGAAACACTATACACTTCTCCAGAGTGGCTGTTGGCAATTTTCATCCCGCCCATCAGCGTAACAAGGCTCCCTGTTCTCCATGACGTGTCCTGCCTTTCTGGATTTTACACTTTTTTCAGATGGCCCTTTTGACCGGGGGGCAGTGAGACTTCATTGTAGTGCAGATTTCTTTACACGCTTGCTTGGTTGGCTAAAAAGTGCGTATGCGTTTTTTCCTGAATATATTCAGGAAAAAACGCATACGCCCTTTTTGGCTAAGTGCATCATTGTCAATATTCTGCCTCTTTTCTTATGCTTTAAGTGCATTTCCAGTCTACCCCCTGAAATCGTTTTCCTGAAATTCTGCTCCGCTTTCCAGTCCTCTTCGAAGACTTACTTCAGTACATTTTTGGACGATAGCTGTCATTCATAACTCTGCAGGTTTGTGAATTACAGTGCCCCTAAGCTCCTTTCTTCAACTCGCTTTCTTGTGAGCTGGCCGCAAAACCGCAAGATTGCTTCAGGCCCTAATCTCTTTCCGGCAGGGCACGCTGAGCCTTTGGTTAATTCCTCTTCCTGGTGCGAAATGTGCGTTCCATTTGCCCGTGCAGACACCTACAGCTGGTCTCTCATTGGTTCTCCCTATTCCTGTTCATCTTGCGCAGAAATTGCAAACTGTGCCAAACAGGAGGTTAAAGGCACTGACTCTCCAAGTGGGGAGAGTGTTAGTAAAGCGTCTGGAATGGTGAACCCGAGTACCAGGGTTCGAAAATTGAGATGCATTTGAAAACGTTTCCCAATCACACAGTGGACCATACTCTGGGTTTCCCATGCATGTTTTAGCTGAAGGAAGAATCCCTTAAACCTGGAGAGTTGGGAACCATGGAATGGGTACCATGCAGTATGACTTCAAAGGGTCTGCGTTTGCTCACCGAACCTCACCAATGCTATCAGCCCGAAGTGTCCAGCCTTATGTCTCACCCAGCTCTGTGTGTAGATGTGGTAAATCCAGGTTGCATCACAAGCCCTGAATGAATGATTTAAGAATTGCTCTCTATTTCACTGTCATTGTGTTTTGTTTTTGAAATTTATTTTGATAATGGGATTTATCGGATTTTCACTGTTCCGTTTAGGCTGCTGTACTCACGCTTGTTTTACTTATGGAGACATATAAATCCATGGTTTTTAAGATTCTTACTTGTCAGGTATCTTCCCATGCGTTGAATATGGGGTGTTGAGTCCATTTCATTGAGCAAGGAGTAGGTCTTGCCTCTTATACATTTGGCTCATGGAACGGTATCTGTGCTAATTTCAATCTCTGGTTTTATTCAGCACCCCAACTCACCTTTCCCCATATGCAAGCATAAGTTGGTTTTCTAAATTTGAGACCCTGTTCTGTTTTGTAATTCAGTTCATGTGTAGCCAAGTTTATATTCCGTGTATTAGTGATATCTTATGATGTTTCTTTTTCTGTGTGACTTATTTCTCGTAGAATCATCTTACCTGAATCCACTCATTATGCCGTTACGGGCCTGATGACATAGATTTCATTGCTGAGTGATATTCCATTGTACGTGCGTACCACAACTTCTTTATCCATTTTTTGCTTTCTCGGATATTTAACTTGTACCGTAGACAAGGTTCTTGTAAACAGAGCCATCCCAAACTTTGGGGTGGCTGTGTGTTTTTGATTTTAATTTCCCTAAGCTATAGGACCATAAGTGGAAGTGACATAGGCTGTGTTGCTTTGTTTCCTACGTGTTTCAGGATACACTATACATTTCTCCAGAGTGGCTGTTGGCAATTTACATCCCGCCCATCAGCATAACAAGGCTCCCTGTTCTCCAAGACCTGTCCTGCCTTTCTGGATTTTACACATCTTTCAGATGGCCCTTTTCACCGGGGGGCAGTGAGACTTCATTGTAGTGCAGATTTCCTTTACATGCTTGCTTGGTTGTCCAAAAAGGGCGTATGCGTTTTTTCCTGAATATATTCAGGAAAAAACGCATACGCCCTTTTTGGCCAAGTGCATCATTGTCGACATTCTGCCTCTTTTCCTATGCTTTAAGTGCAATTCCAGTCTACCCCCTGAAATCGTTTTCCTGAAATTCTGCTCCGCTTTCAAGTCCTGTTCGAAGACTTACTTCAATACATTTTTGGACGATAGCTGTCATTCATAACTCTGCAGGTTTGTGAATTGCAGTGCCCCTGAGCTCCTTTCTTCAACACTATTTCTTGTGAGCTGGCCGCAAAACCGCAGGATTGCTTCAGGCCATAATCTCTTTCCGGGTTGGAACGCTGAGCCTTTGTTTAATTCCTCTTCCTGTTCGGAAATGAGCGTTCCATTTGCCCGTGCAGGCACCTACAGCTAGTCTCTCATTGGTTCTCCCTATTCCTGTACATCTTGCGCAGAAATTGCAAACTGTGCCCAACAGGAGGTTAATGGCACTGACTCTCCAAGTGGGCAGAGTGTTAGTAAAGCGTCTGGAATGATGAACCCGAGTACCAGGGGACGAAATCTGAGATGCATTTGAAAACGTTTCCCGGTCACACAGTGCACAGTACTGTGGGTTTCCCATGCATGTTTTAGCTGAAGGAAGAATCCCTTAAACCTGGAGAGTTGGGACCCATGGAATGGGTACCATGCAGTAAGACTTCAAAGGGTCTGCGTTTGCTCACCGAACCTTACCAATGCTATCAGCCCGAACTGTCCAGCCTTATGTCTCACCCAGCTCTGGATGTAGATGTGGTAAATCCAGGTTGCATCACATGCCCTGAATGAATTATTTAAGAATTGCTCTCTATTTCACTGTCATTGTGTTTTGTTTTTGTAATTCATTTTGATAATGGGATTTATTGGATTTTCTCTGCTGCGTTCATGCAGCTGTACACACGCTTGATTGTCTTAAGGAGACATATAAATGCATGGGTTTGAAGATTCTTACTAGTCAGGTGTATTCCTAGGCGTTGAATATGAGGTGTTTAGTCCATTTCGTTGAGCAAGGGGTAGGTCTTGACTATTACATATTTGGCTTATGGAAAGTTATCTGTGCTAATTTCTATCTCTGCTTTTATGCAGCACCCCAACTCACTTTTCCCCTTAAGCAGGCATAAGTTGGTGTTCTAAATTTGAGACCCTGTTCTGTTTTGTAATTCAGTTCATGTGTAGCCAACTTTACATTCCGTGTATTAGTGATAACTTATGATGTTACATTTTCTGTGTGACTTATTTCACTTAGAATCATCGTACCTGAATCCACTCATTATGCCGCGACGGGCCTGATGAAATAGATTTCATTGGTGAGTGATATTCATTTGTACGTACGTACCACACTTATTTATCCATTTTTCGCTTTCTGGGATATTTAACTTGTTCCGTAGACGAGGTTCTTGTAAACAGAGCCGTCCGACACTTTGGGGTGGCTGTCTGTTTTTGATTTTAATTTCCGTGATCTATAAGACCATAAGTGGAAGTGCCTTAGTCTCCGTTGCTTTGTTTCTTAGGTGTTTCAGGAAACACCATACACTTCTCCAGAGTGGCTGTTGGCATTTACATCCCGCCCATCAGCATAACAAGGCTCCCTGTTCTCCATGGCCTGTCCTGTGTTTCTGGTTTTTACACTTTTTTCAGATGGCCCTTTTGACGAATGGGAAATGAGACTTCATTGTAGTGCGGATTTCCATTTCTCGAGTGCTTGGTTGGCCAAAAAGGACATATGTGTTTTTTCCTGAATATATTCAGGAAAAAATGTTTACGCACTTTTGTCCAAGTGCATCACTGTCAAAGATCTGCCGCTTTTCACATGCTTTAAATGCAATTCCAATCTACCTCCTGAAATATGATTCCTGCAATTCTGCCTCGTTTTCAAGTCCTCTTTGCAGACTTACTTCAGTATATTTTTGCCAATAGCTGTCATTTATAACTCTGCAGGTTTGTGAATTACAGTGCCCGTGATTTCCTTTCTTAACTCGTTTCCTTGAAAACTGGCCACAGAACCGCAGGTTTGCTTCAGGCCATAATCAGGGTCCGGCACGGCACTCTGAGACTTTGGTTCATTCCACTTCCTGGTGGGAAATTAGAGTTAAATGTGCCCCTCCAGACACCTGCCTCACTCCTAGCCCCTTGGTGATGTGTGTCCTCTGGTTTGAGGCCACCTGTGCTGGGTTCCTCACCTTTGGCTGATGTGGCCCCACTGGTGTGAGGACACTCCTGCCTGGTTCCCATCGTCTTGGTGATGTGGGCCCTCCGGTGAGAGTCTGATCCTGGTTGGGTTCCTCACACTTCTGTGAGGTGGGCCCTCTTCTCTGAGGTCACTCCTGCCTGGCTGGCACACCCCGCCTTGGCGACGTCGGCCCTCTGGTGGGATTTGGTGCCTGCTGGGTGTCTCCTCCCCTCGGTAATGAGGGCCCTCTGGCGTCAGGCCCTAACTCCTGGGCTCCCAATATTTTCTGATATGCGCCCTGTGGTTCGAGTCCACTCCTGCCAGGTTCCCAACCCCACGGGAATGTGGGCCTTCTGCTCTGAGGTCCCAACCGTGGGTTGCTCAGTTTCATGATGAGGGCCCTCTGCTGTGAGTTCTCTCCGGCCTGGATCCCATAGCCTTGCTGCTCCTGGCCACCTGCTGGGAAGTTACAACTGCGGGATTCCTCACCTTTTTTCTTCTATGGGCCCTCTGTTTTGAGACTCCTCCTGCCTGCCTCACTCCCAGCCCCTTGGTGATGTGTGTCCTCTGGTTTGAGGCCACGTATGCTGGGTCCCTCGCCTTTCGATGATGTGGCCCCACTGGTGTGGGGACACTCCTGCCTGGTTCCTATCCCCTTGATGATGTGGGCCCTCTGGTGAGAGTCTGATCCTGGCTGGGTTCCTCACCCTTCTGTGAAGGGGGCCCTCTGCTGTGAGGTCACTCCTGCCTGGCTGGCACACCCCACCTGGGCAACATCGGCCCTCTTGTGGCAGTTGGAGCCTGCTGGAAACCTCCCCTCGGTGATGGGGGCCCTCTTGCCTCAGGCCCTAACTGCTGGGTACCCACATTTTCTGATACGTGCTAAGTGGTGCGAGGACACTCCTGCGAGGTTCCCATCCCCATGGGCATGTGGGCCTTCTACTCTAAGGTCCCAACACCTGTGTTGTTCACCGTTTCATGATGTTGGCTCTCTGGTGTTAGTTCACCCAGGCCTAGATCCCATAGACTCTGTGCTCTGAGCGGCCTGCTGGGAGGTTCCTACTGCTGGATTCCTTACCTTTTTTATTCTTTGGGTCCTGTGTTTTCATGCTCCTACTTCCTGACTCACTCCCAGCCCATTTGTGATGTAGGTCCTCTGGTTTAAACTACATGTACCGGTTTCCTCACCTTTATTGATGTGGCCCCACTGGTGTGAGGACACTCCTGCCTGGTTCCCATCCCCTTGGTGATGGGGGCCCTCTGGTGAGAGTCTGATCCTGTCTGGATTCCTCACACTTCTGGGAGGTGGGCTCTCTGCTGTGAGGTCACTCCTGCCTGGCTGGCACACGTCACCTTGGCGATGTGGGCCCTCAGTTGGGAGTTGGTGCCTGCTGGGAGTCTCCTCCCCTCGGTAATGAGGGCCCTCTGGCGTCAGGCCCTAACTCATGGGCTCCCAAAATTTTCTGATGTGCGCCCTGTCGTGCGAGTACACTCCAGCCAGGGTCCCATCCCCATGGGGATGTGGGCTTTCTGCCCTGAGGTCCCAACGGCTGGGTTGCTCACAGTGTCAGAATGTGGGCCCTCTGCTGTGAGTTCACTCCGGCATGGATCCCATAGCCTCGGTGCTCTGGGCCTCCTGCTTGGAGCTTCCAACTGCGGGGTTCCTCACCTTTTTTATTCTATGGGCGCTCTGTTGTGAGTCTCCTCCTGCATGCCTCACTCCCAGCCCTTTCGTGATGTGTGTCCCCTTGTTTGAGGCCACATGTGCTGTGTTCCTCACCTTTCGCTGATGTGGCCCCACTGGTGTGAGGACACTCCTGCCTGGTTTCCATCCCCTTGGTGATGTGGGCGCTCTGGTTAGAGTCTGATCCTGTTTGGGCTCCTCACACTTCTGTGAGGTGGGCCCTCTGCTGTGAGGTAACTCCTGCCTGGCTTGCTCCCATTGCCTTGGTGACGTCGGCCCTCTGGTGGCATTTGGAACCTGCTGGTAGCCTCCTCTCCTCCGTGATGAGGGCCCTCTGGCGTCAGGCCATAACTGCTGGGTTCCCACATTTTCTGATACGTGCTAAGTTGTGCGAGGACACTCCTGCGAGGTTCCCATCCCCATGGGGATGTGGGCCTTCTGCTCTGAGGTCCCACTGGCTGGGTTGCTCACAGTTTCATGATGTGGGCCCTCTGCTGTGAGTTCACTGTGGCCTGGATCCCATAGACTCCATACTCTGGGCCACCAGCTGGGAGGTTCAAACTGCTGGATTCCTCACATTTTTTATTCTGTGGGCCCTGTGTTGTTAGGCTACTCCTGCCTGCCTCACTCGGAGCACCTTGGAAATGTGGGTCCTCTGGTTTAGGCCACATGTGCTGGTTTCCTCACCTTTCTATAATGTGGCCACACTGGTGTTAGGACACTCCTGCCTTGTTCCGATCCCCTTGGTGATGTGGGCCCTCTGGTGAGAGTCTTATCCTGGCTGGGTTCCTCACCCTTCTGTGAGGTAGGCCCTCTGCTGTGAGGTCACTCCTGCCTGGCTGGCACACGTCAACTTGGCGACGTGGGCCCTCAGTTGGGAGTTGGTGCCTGCTGGGAGTCTCCTCCCCTCGGTAATGAGGGCCCTCTGGCGTCAGACCCTAACTCCTGGGCGCCCAAAATTTTCTGATGTGCGCCCTGTGGTGCTAGTACACTCCTGCCAGGATCCCAACCCCATGGGAATGTGGGCCTTCTGCTCTGAGGTCCCAACCGTGGGTTGCTCAGTTTCATGATGAGGGCCCTCTGGTGTGAGTTCACTCCAGCATGGATCCCATAGCCTCGCTGCTCCTGGCTACCTGCGGGGAAGTTCCAACTGCGGGATTCCTCACCTTTTTCCTTCTATGGGCCCTCTGTTTTGAGACTCCTCCTGCCTGCCTCACTCCCAGCCCCTTGGTGATGTGTGTCCTCTGGTTTGAGGCCACGTGTGCTGGGTCCCTCACCTTTCGATGATGTGGCCCCACTGGTGTGAGGACACTCCTGCCTGGTTCCTGTCCCCTTGGTGATGTGGGCCATCTGGTGAGAGTCTGATCCTGGCTGGGTTCCTCACACTTCTGTGTGGTGGGCCCTCTGCTGTGAGGTCACTCCTGCCTGGCTGGCACACCCCGCCTTGGCAATGTCGGCCCTCTTGTGGCAGTTGGAGCCTACTGGGAGCCTCCTCCCCTCGGTGATGAGGGCCCTCTGGCGTCAGGCCCTAACTGCTGGGTACCCACATTTTCTGATACGTGCTAAGTTGTGCGAGGAAACTCGTGCCATGTTCCCAACCCCATGGTGATGTGGGCCTTCTGCTCTGAGGTCCAAACGGCTGGGTTGCTCACAGTTTCATGATGTGGGCCCTCTGCTGTGAGTTCACTGTGGCCTGGATCGCATAGACTCGTTGCTCTGGGCCGCCTGCTGGGAGGTTCCCACTGCAGGATTCCTCAGCTTTTTTATTCTATTCGCCCTGTGTTGTGAGGCTACTCATGCCTGCCTCACTCCGAACCCCTTGGAGATCTGGGTCCTCTGGTTTAGGCCACATGTGCTGGGTTCCTCACCTTTCTATGATGTGGTCACCCTGGTGTGAAGACAGTCCTGCCTGGTTCTGATGCCCTTGGTGATGTGGGCCCTCTGGTGAGAGTCTTATCCTGGCTGGGTTCCTCACCATTCTGTGAGGTAGGCCCTCAGCTGTGAGGTCACTCCTGCCTGGCTGTTGCACGTCACCTTGGCGACATGGTCCCTCCGTAGGGAGTTGGTGCCTGCTTGGGGTCTCCTCCCCTTGGTAATGAGGGCCCTCTGGCATCAGGCCCTAATTTCTGGGTTCCCAAAATTCTCTGATGTGCGCCCTGTGGTGTGAGTACACTTCTGCCAAGTTCCCAACCACATGGGAATGTGGGCCTTCTGCTCTAAGGTCCCAACGGCTGGGTTGCTCACAGTTTCATGATGAGGGCCCTCTGTTTTGAGTTCAGTCAGGCCTGGATCCCATAGCCTCGCTGCTCCTGGCCGCCTGCTGGGAGGTTCCAACTGCGGGATTCCTCACCTTTTTTACGCAATGGGCCCTCTGTTTTGAGGCTCCTCCTGCCTGCCTCACTCCCAGCCCCTTGGTGATGTGTGTCCTGTAGTTTGAGGCCACGTGTGCTGGGTCCGTCACATTTCGGTGATGTGGCCCCACTGGTGTGAGGACACTCCTGCCTGGTTTCCATTCCCTTGGTGATGTGGGCCCTCTGGTGAGAGTCTGATCCTCTTTGGGTTCCTCACACTTTTGTGTGGTTGGCCCTCTGCTCTGAGGTCACTCCTGCCTGGCTGGCACACCCCGCATTGGCGAAGTCGGCCCTCTGGTAGCAGTTGGAGCTTGCTGGGAGCCTCCTCTCCTCAGTGCTGAGGGCCCTCTGGCGTCCGGCCCTAACTGCTGGGCTCCCCACATTTTCTGTTGTGTGCCCACTGGTGCGATGACACTCCTGCTTGGTTCCCTTCCCCATGGGGATGTGGGCCTTGTGCTCTGAGGTCACAACGGCTGGGTTGCTTACAGTATCACGATGAGGGCCCTCTGTTGTGAGTTCATCACTGCCTGGATCCCATAGCCTTGGTGCTCTGGGCCGCCTGCTGGGATGTTCCAACTGCTGGATTCCTCACCTTTTTATACAATGGGCCATGTGTTGTGAGGTTAATCCTGCCTGCCTCGCTCTGAGACCCATGGTGATGTGGGTCTTCTGGTTTGAGGCCACATGTGCTGGGTACCTCAACTTTCGATGATGTGGCCCCACGGGTGTGAGGACACTCGTGCCTGATTCCCAGCCCCTTGCTTATGTGGGCACTCTGGTGAGAGTCTGATCATGACTGGGTTCCTTACCCTTCTGTGAGGTGGGCGCTCTGATGTGAGGTCAGTCCTGCCTGGATGGCTCACGTCGCCTTGGTGATGTAGGCCCTCTGTTGGCCACTGAAGCATGCTGGGAGCCTCCTACCCTCTTTAATGAGGGCCCTGGAAGAAACGCATATGCCCTTTTTGACCAAGTGCATCATTGTCGAAGTTCTGCCTCTTCTCCTATACTTTCAGAGGACTTCCCGTCTATCTCCTGTAATCGTATTCCTGGAATTCTGCCCCGCGTTCAAGTCCTCTTTGCAGCCTTACTTCAATATATTTTTGGACGATAGCTGTCATTTATAACTCTGCAGGTTTGTGAATTACAGTGCCCCTGAACTCCATTCTTGAACTCGCTTTCTTGTGAGCTGGCCGCAAAACCGCAGGATTGCTTCAGGCCCTAATCTGGTTCCGGCACGGCATGTTGAGCCTTTGGCTAATTCCTCTTCCTGATGGGAAATGAGCATTAAATTTGCTCGTGCAGACACCTACAGCTAATCTCTCATTGGTTCTCCCTATTCCTGTTCATCTTTCGCAGAAATTCCAAACTGTGCCAAACAGGAGGTTAAAGGCACTGACTCTCCAAGTGGGGAAAGGGTTAGTAAAGCGTCTGGAATGGTAAAACCGAGTATGAGGGGACGAAAACTGAGATGCATTTAAAAAGGTTTCCCGGTCACACGGTGGACCATATTCTGGGTTGCCCATGCATGTTTTACCTGAAGGAAGAATCCCTTCAACCTGGAGAGGTGGGACCCATGGAATGGGTACCATGCAGTATGACTTCAAAGGGTTGCCTTTGCTCACCGAACGTCACCAATGCTATCAGCCCGAAGTGTCCAGCCTTATGTCTCACTCAGCTCGCGGTGTAGGTGTGGTAAATCCACGTTGCATCACAAGCCCTGAATGAATTATTTAAGAATAGCTCTCTATTTCACTGTCATTGTGTTTTGTTTTTGTAATTTATTTTGATAATGGGATTTATCGGATTTTCACTGCTGCGTTTATGCCGCTGTACACATGCTTGATTCTCTTATGGAGACATATAAATCCATGGGTTTTCAGATTCTTACTAGTCAGGTATATTCCTAGGCATTGAATATGGGGTGTTGAGTCCATTTCGTGGAGCAAGGAGTAGGTCCTGACTATTACATATTTGCTTATGGAAAGGTATCTGTGCTAATTTCAATCTCTGGTTTTATGCAGCACCACAACTCACCTTTCACCTTAAGCAAGCATAAGTTGGTTTTCTAAATTTGAGACCCTGTTCTGTTTTGTAATTGAGTTCATGTGCAGCCATGTTTGCATTCCGTGTATTTGAGATATCTTATGGTGTTTCTTTTTCTGTGTGACTTAGTTAACTTAGAATGATCGTACCTGAATCCACTCATTATGCCGCGACGGGCCTCATGACATAGATTTCATTGCTGAGTGATATTCCATTGTACGTACGTACAACAACATCTTTATCCATTTTTGCTTTCTGGGATATTTCACTTATACCGTAAACGAGGTTCTTGTAAGCAGAGCCGTCCAAAATTTATGGGTGGCTGTGTCTTTTTGATTTTAATTTCCCTAAGCTATAGAACCATAAGTTGAAGTGCCGTAGGCTCCGTTGCTTAGTTTTTTAGGTGTTTGAAGAAACACCATACACTTCTCCAGAGTGGCTGTTGGCAATTTACATCCCGCCCATCAGCATAACAAGGCTCCCTGTTCTCCATGGCCTGTCCTGCCTTTCTGGATTTTTCACTTTTTTCAGATGTCCCTTTTGACAGGGGGGCAGTGAGACTTCATTGTAATGCAGATTTCTTTACAGGCTTGCTTGTTTGGCCAAAAAGCGCGTATGTGTTTTTTCTTGAATATATTCAGGAAAAAACGCATACGCCCTTTTTGACCAAGTGCATCATTGTCCACTTTCTGTCTCTTTCCCTATGCTTTAAATGCAATTACAGTCTGCCCCTGAAAGCGTTTCCTGCAATTCTGCCCCGCTTTCCAGTCCTCTTCGCAGCCTTCCTTCAATATATTTTTGGACGATAGCTGTCATTTATAACTCTGCAGGTTTGTGAATTACAGTGCCCCTGAGCTCCATTGTTCAACTCGCTTTCTTGTGAGCTGGCCGCAAACCCGCAGGAATGCTTCAGGCCCTAATCTGGTTCCGGCACGGCATGCTGAGCCTTTGGTTAATTCCTCTTCCTGGTGGGAAATGAGCGTTAAATTTGCCCGTGCAGACACCTACAGGTAGTCTCTCATTGGTTCTGCCTATTCCTGTTCATCTTGCGCAGAAATTGCAAACTGTGCCAAACAGGAGGTTAAAGGTACTGACTCTCCAAGTGGGGAGAGTGTTAGTAAAGGGTCTGGAATGGTGAACCCGAGTAAAAGGGGAGGAAAACTGAGATGCATTTGAAAACGTTTCCCGGTCACACAGTGCACTCTACTGTGGGTTTCCCATGCCTGTTTTAGCTGAAGGAAGAATCCCTTAAACCTGGAGAGTTGGGAACCATGGAATGAGTACCATGCAGTATGACTTCAAAGGGTCTGCATTTGCTCATCGAACCTCACCAATGCTATCAGCCCGAAGTGTCCAGCCTTATGTCTCACTCAGCTCTGGGTGTAGATGTGGTAAATCCAGGTTGCATCACATGCCCTGAATGAATTATTTAAGAATTGCTCTCTATTTCACTGTCATTGTGTTTGTTTTTTTAATTCATTTTGATAATGGATTTTATCGGATTTTCTCTGCTGCATTCATGCCACTGTACACACCCTTGAGTCTCTTACGGAGACATATAAATCCCTAGGTTTGAAGATTCTTACTAGTCATGTGTAATCCTAGTCGTTGAATATGGGGTGTTTAGTCCATTTCATTGAGCAAGGGCTAGGTCTTGACTATTACATATTTGGCTTATGGAAAGGTATCTGTGCTAATTTCTATCTCTGGTTTTATGCAGCACCCCAACTCACCTTACCCCATAAGCAAGCATAAGTTGGTTTTCTAAATTTGAGACCCTGTTCTGTATTGTAATTCAGTTCATGTGTAGCCAAGTTTACATTCCGTGTATTAGTGATATCTTATGATGTTTCATTTTCTGTGTGACTTACTTCACTTAGAATCATCGTACCTGAATCCACTCATTATGCCGCGACGGGCCTGATGACATAGATTTCATTGCTGAGTGAGATTCCATTTTACGTACGTACCACAATTTCTTTATCCATTTTTCACATTCTGGGATATTTAACTTGTACCGTAGACAAGGTTCTTGTAAACAGACCCGTCCAAAACTTTGGGGTGGCTGTGTGTTTTTGATTTTAATTTCCCTAAGCTATAGGACCATAAGTGGAAGTGCTATAGGCTCCGTTTCTTTGTTTTTTAGGTGTTTCAGGAAACACAATACACTTCTCCAGAGTGGCTGTTGGCAAATAACATCTCACCCATCAGCATAACAAGGCTCCATGTTCTCCATGGCCTGTGCTGCCTTTCTGGATTTTACACTTTCTTCAGATTGCGCTTTTGACTGGGGGGCATTGAGACTTCATTGTATTGCAGATTTCTTTAACATGCTTGCTTGGTTGGCCAAAAAGATCGTATGCGTTTTTTCCTGAATATATTCAGGAAAAAACGCATACGCCCTTTTTGGCCAACTGAATCATTGTCAACGTTCTGCCTCTTTTCCTATGCTTTAAATGCAATTCCAGTCTACCCCCTGAAATCGTTTTCCTTCAATTCTGCCCCGCTTTCAAGTCCGCTTCACAGCCTTCCTTCAATATATTTTTGGACGATAGCTGTCATTTATAACTCTGCAGGTTTTTCAATTACAGTGACCCTGAGCTCCTTTCTTCAACTCGGTTTCTTGTGAGCTGGCCGCAAACCCGCAGGATTGCTTCAGGCCCTAATCAGGTTCCGGCATGGCATGCTGAGCCTCTGGTTAATTCTTCTTCCTGGTGGGAAATGAGCGTTAAATTTCCAGTGCAGACACCTACAGCTAGTCTCTCATTGGTTCTCCCTATTCCTGTATATCTTGCGCAGAAATTGCAAACTGTGCCAAACAGGAGGTTAAAGGCACTGACACTCCAAGTGGGGAGAGTGTTAGTAAAGGTCTGGAATGGTGAACCCGAGTAAAAGGGGACGAAAACTGAGATGCATTTGAAAACGTTTCCTGGTCACACGGTGCACCATACTGTGGGTTTCCCATGCACGTTTTAGCTGAAGGAAGAATCCCTTAAAACTGGAGAGTTGGGACCCATGGAATGGGTACCATGCAGTATGACTTCAAAGGGTCTGCATTTGCTCATCGAACCTCACCAATGCTATCAGCCCGAAGTGTCCAGCCTTATGTCTCACCCACCTCTGGGTGTAGATGTGGTAAATACAGGTTGCATCACAAGCCCTGAATGAATTATTTAAGAATTGCTCTCTATTTCACTGTCATTGTGTTTTGTTTTTGAAATTTATTTTGATAATGGGATTTATCGGATTTTCACTGCTGCGTTTAGGCCGCTGTACAGATGCTTGATTTCCTTATGGAGACATATAAATCCATGGGTTTTAAGATTCTTACTTGTCAGGTATCTTCCCAGGCGTTGAATATGGGGTGTTGCGTCCATTTCGTTGAGCAAGGAGTAGGTCTTGACTATTATATATTTGGCTTATGGAACGGTATCTGTGCTAATTTCAATCTCTGGTTTTATGCAGCACCCCAACTCACCTTTCCCCATAAGCAAGCATAAGTTAGTTTTCTAAATTTGAGACCCTGTTCTGTTTTGTAATTCAGTTCATGTGTAGCCAAGTTGACATTCGGTGTATTAGTGATATCTTATGATGTTTCTTTTTCTGTGTGACTTATTTCTCGTAGAATCATCATACCTGAATCCACTCATTATGCCGCTACGGGCCTGATGACGTAGATTTCATTGCTGAGTGATATTCCATTGTACGTGCGTACCACAACTTCTTTATCCGTTTTTTCCTTTCTCGGATATTTAATTTGTACCGTAGACGAGGTTCTTGTACACAGAGCCGTCCCGAACTTTGGGGTGGCTGTGTCTTTTTGATTTTAATTTCCCTAACCTATAGTACCATAAGTGGATGTGCCATAGGCTGTGTTGTTTTGTTTCCTACGTGTTTCAGGAAACACCATACACTTCTCCAGAGTGGCTGTTGGCAATTTATATGCCGCCCATCAGCGTAACAAGGCTCCCTGTTCTCCATGACCTGTCCTGCCTTTCTGGATTTTACACTTTTTTCAGATGGCACTTTTGACCGGGGGGCAGAGAGACTTCATTGTAGTGCAGATTCCCTTTACACGCTTGCTTGGTTGGCCAAAAAGGGCATATCCATTTTTTCCTGAATATATTCAGGAAAAAATGCATACGCCCTTTTTGGCCAAGTGCATCATTGTCGACATTCTGCCTCTTTTCCTATGCTTTAAGTGCAATTCCAGTCTACGCCCTGAAATCGTTTTCCTGAAATTCTGCCCCGCTTTCAAGTCCTCTTCGAAGACTTACTTCAATACATTTTTGGACGATAGCTGTCATTCATAACTCTGCAGGTTTGTGAATTACAGTGCCCCTGAGCTCCTTTCTTCAACTCGCTTTCTTGTGAGCTGGCTGCAAAACCGCAGGATTGGTTCAGGCCCTAATCTGTTTCCGGCAGTGCATGCTGAGCCTTTCGTGAATTCCTCTTCCTGGTGGGAAATCAGTGTTCCATTTGCCCATGCAGACACCTACAGCTAGTCTCTCATTGGTTATCCCTATTCCTGTACATCTTGCACAGAAATTGCAAACTGTGCCAAGCAGGAGTTTAAAGGTACTACCTCTCCAAGTGGGGAGAGTGTTAGTAAAGCGTCTGGAATGATGAACCCGAGTACCAGGGGACGAAAACTGAGTTGCATTTGAAAACGTTTCCCAATCACACAGTGCACCATACTCTGGGTTTCCCATGCATGTGTTAGCTGAAGGAAGTATCCCTTAAACCTGGAGAGTTGGGACCCATGGAATGGGTACAATGCAGTATGACTTCAAAGGGTCTGCGTTTGCTCACCGAACCTCACCAATGCTATCAGCCCGAAGTGTCCAGCCTCATGTCTCACCCAGCTCTGGGTGTAGATGTGGTAAATCCAGATTGCATCACAAGCCCTGAATGAATTATTTAAGAATTCCTCTCTATTTCACTGTCATTGTGTTTTGTTTTTGAAATTTATTTTGATAATGGGATTTATCGGATTTTCACTGCTGCGTTTAGGCCGCTGTACACACGCTTGATTTCCTTATGGAGACATATAAATCCATGGGTTTTAAGATTCTTACTTGTCAGGTATCTTCCCAGGCGTTGAATATGGGGTGTTGAGACCATTTCGTTGAGCAAGGAGTAGGTCTTGTCTATTATATATTTAGCTTATGGAAAGGTATCTGTGCTAATTTCAATCTCTTGTTTTATGCAGCACCCCAACTCACCTTTCCCCATAAGCAAGCATAAGTTGGTTTTCTAAATTTGAGACCCTGTTCTGTTTCGTAATTCAGTTCATGTGTAGTCAAGTTTACATTGCGTGTATTAGTGATATCTTATGATGTTTCTTTTTCTGTGTGACTTATTTCTCGTAGAATCATCGTACCTGAATCCACTCACTATGCCGCTACGGGCCTGATGACGTAGATTTCATTGCTGAGTGATATTCCATTTTACATGCGTACCACAACTTCTTTATCAATTTTTTGCTTTCTCGGATATTTAACTTGAACCGTAGACGAGGTTCTTGTAAACAGAGCCATCCCAAACATTGGCGGGGCTGTGTGTTTTTGATTTTAATTACCCTAAGCTATAGGACCATATGTGGAAGTGCCATAGGCTGTGTTGCTTTGTTCCCTATGTGTTTCAGGAAACACAATACACTTCTCCAGAGTGGCTGTTGGCAATTTATATCCCGCCAATCAGCATAACAAGGCTCCCTGTTCTCCATGACCTGTCCTGCCTTTCTAGATTTTACACTTTTGTCAGATGACCCTTTGGACCGGGGAGCAGTGAGACTTCATTGTAATGCAGATTTCTTTACACGCTTGCTTGGTTGGACAAAAAGGGCGTATGCGTTTTTTCCTGAATATATTCAGGAAAAAACGCATACGCCCTTTTTGGCCAAGTGCATCATTGTCGACATTCTGCCTCTTTTCCTATGTTTTAAGTGCAATTCCAGTCTACCCCCTGAAATCGTTTTCCTGAAATTCTGCCCCGCTTTCAAGTCCTCTTCTAAGATTTACTTCAGTACATTTTTGGACGATAGCTGTCATTCATAACTCTGCAGGTTTGTGAATTACAGTGCCCCTGAGCTCCTTTCTTCAACTCGCTTTCTTGTGAGCTGGCTGCAAAACCGCAGGATTGCTTCAGGCCCTAATCTGTTTCCGGCAGGGGATGCTGAGCCTTTGTTTAATTCCTCTTCCTGGTGGGAAATGAGTGTTACATTTGCCCATGCAGACACCTACAGCTAGTCTCTCATTGGTTATCCCTATTCCTGTTCATCTTGCACAGAAATTGCAAACTGTGCGAAACAGGAGTTTAAAGGTACTGACTCTCCAACTGGGGAGAGTGTTAGTAAAGCGTCTGGAATGATGAACCCGAGTATCAGGGGACGAAAACTGAGATGCATTTGAAAACGTTTCCCAATCACACAGTGCACCATACTCTGGGTTTCCCATGAATGTTTTAGCTGAAGGAAGTATCCCTTAAACCTGGAGAGTTGGGACCCATGGAATGGGTACAATACAGTATGACTTCAAAGGGTCTGCGTTTGCTCACCGAACCTCAACAATGCTATCAGCCCAAAGGGTCCAGCCTTAGGTCTCACCCAGCTCTCGGTGTAGATGTGGTAAATTCAGGTTGCATCACAAGCCCTGAATGAATTATTTAAGAATTCCTCTCTATTTCACTGTCATTGTGTTTTGTTTTTGAAGTTTATTTTGATAATGGGATTTATCGGATTTTCACTGCTGCGTTTAGGCCGCTGTACACATGTTTGATTTCCTTATGGAGACATATAAATCCATGGGTTTTAAGATTCTTTCTTGTCAGGTATCTTCCCAGGCGTTGAATATGGGGTGTTGAGTCGATTTCGTTGAGCAAGGAGTAGGTCTTGTCTCTTATATATTTGGCTTATGGAAAGGTATCTGTGCTAATTTCAATCTCTGGTTTTATGCAGCACCCCAACTCACCTTTCCCCATAAGCAAGCATAAGTTGGTTTTCTAAATTTGAGACCCTGTTCTGTTTCGTAATTCAGTTCCTGTGTAGTCAAATTTACATTCCGTGTATTAGTGATATCTTATGATGTTTCTTTTTCTGTGTGACTTATTTCTCGTAGAATCATCGTACCTGAATCCACTCATTATGCCACTACGGGCCTGATGACGTAGATTTCATTGCTGAGTGATATTCCATTGTACGTGCGTACCACAACTTCTTTATCCGTTTTTTGCTTTCTCGGATATTTAATTTGTACCGTAGATGAGGTTCTTGTACACAGAGCCGTCCCGAACTTTGGGGTGGCTGTGTCTTTTTGATTTTAATTTCCCTAACCTATAGTACCATAAGTGGAAGTGCCATAGGCTGTGTTGTTTTGTTTCCTACGTGTTTCAGGAAACACCATACACTTCTCCACAGTGGCTGTTGGCAATTTATATGCCGCCCATCAGCGTAACAAGGCTCCCTGTTCTCCATGACCTGTCCTGCCTTTCTGGATTTTACACTTTTTTCCGATGGCCCTTTTGACCGGGGGGCAGAGAGACTTCATTGTAGTGCAGATTTCCTTTACACGCTTGCTTGGTTGGACAAAAAGTTCGTATCCGTTTTTTCCTGAATATATTCTGGAAAAAATGCATCCGCCCTTTTTGGCCAAGTGCATCATTGTCTACATTCTGCCTCTTTTCCTATGCTTTAAGTGCAATTCCAGTCTACGCCCTGAAATCGTTTTTCTGAAATTCTGCCCCGCTTTCAAGTCCTCTTCGAAGACTTACTTCAATACATTTTTGGACGATAGCTGTCATTCATAACTCTGCAGATTTGTGAATTACAGTGCCCCTGAGCTCCTTTCTTCAACTCGCTTTCTTGTGAGCTGGCTGCAAAACCGCAGGATTGCTTCAGGCCCTAATCTGTTTCCGGCAGGGGATGCTGAGCCTTTGTTTAATTCCTCTTCCTGGTGGGAAATGAGTGTTACATTTGCCCATGCAGACACCTACAGCTAGTCTCTCATTGGTTATCCCTATTCCTGTTCATCTTGCACAGAAATTGCAAACTGTGCGAAACAGGAGTTTAAAGGTACTGACTCTCCAACTGGGGAGAGTGTTAGTAAAGCGTCTGGAATGATGAACCCGAGTATCAGGGGACGAAAACTGAGATGCATTTGAAAACGTTTCCCAATCACACAGTGCACCATACTCTGGGTTTCCCATGAATGTTTTAGCTGAAGGAAGTATCCCTTAAACCTGGAGAGTTGGGACCCATGGAATGGGTACAATACAGTATGACTTCAAAGGGTCTGCGTTTGCTCACCGAACCTCAACAATGCTATCAGCCCAAAGGGTCCAGCCTTAGGTCTCACCCAGCTCTCGGTGTAGATGTGGTAAATTCAGGTTGCATCACAAGCCCTGAATGAATTATTTAAGAATTCCTCTCTATTTCACTGTCATTGTGTTTTGTTTATGAAATTTATTTTGATAATGGGATTTATCGGATTTTCACTGCTGCGTTTAGGCCGCTGTACACACGTTTGATTTCCTTATGGAGACATATAAATCCATGGGTTTTAAGATTCTTACTTGTCAGGTATCTTCCCAGGCGTTGAATATGGGGTGTTGAGTCGATTTCGTTGAGCAAGGAGTAGGTCTTGTCTCTTATATATTTGGCTTATGGAAAGGTATCTGTGCTAATTTCAATCTCTGGTTTTATGCAGCACCCCAACTCACCTTTCCCCATAAGCAAGCATAAGTTGGTTTTCTAAATTTGAGACCCTGTTCTGTTTCGTAATTCAGTTCCTGTGTAGTCAAATTTACATTCCGTGTATTAGTGATATCTTATGATGTTTCTTTTTCTGTGTGACTTATTTCTCGTAGAATCATCGTACCTGAATCCACTCATTATGCTGCTACGGGCCTGATGACGGAGATTTCATTGCTGAGTGATATTCCATTGTACGTGCGTACCACGAATTCTTTATCCATTTTTTGCTTTCTCGCATATTTAACTTGAACCATAGACGAGGTTCTTGTAAACAGTGCCGTCCCAAACTTTCGGGTGGCTGTGTGTTTTTGATTTTATTTTCCCTAAACTATAGGACCATAAGTGGAAGTGCCATAGGCTGTGTTGCTTTGTTTCCTACGTGTTTCAGGATACACCATACACTTCTACAGTGTGGCTGTTGGCAATTTTCATCCCGCCCATCAGCATAACAAGGCTCCCTGTTCTCCATGACCTGTCCTGCCTTTCTGGATTTTACACTTTTTTCAGAAGGCCCTTTTGACCGGGGATCAGTGAGACTTCATTGTAGTGCAGATTTCTTTACACGCTTGCTTGGTTGGACAAAAAGGGCGTATGCGTTTTTTCCTGAATATATTCAGGAAAAAACGCATACGCCCTTTTTGGCCAAGTGCATCATTGTCGACATTCTGCCTCTTTTCCTATGCTTTAAGTGCAATTCCAGTCTACCCCCTGAAATCGTTTTCCTGAAATTCTGCCCCGCTTTCAAGTCCTCTTCGAATCCTTACTTCAGTAGATTTTTGGACGATAGCTGTCATTCATAACTCTGCAGGTTTGTGAATTACAGTGCCCTGAGCTCCTTTTTTCAACTCGCTTTCCTGTGAGCTGGCCGCAAAACCGCAGGATTGCTTCAGGCCCTAATCTGTTTCCGGCAGGGCATGCTGAGCCTTTGGTTAATTCCTCTTCCTGGTGGGAAATGAGCGTTCCATTTGCCCGTGCAGACACCTACAGCTAGTCTCTCATTGGTTCTCCCTATTCCTGTTCATCTTGCGCAGAAATTGCAAACTGTGCCAAACAGGAGGTTAATGGCACTGACTCTACAAGTGGGGAGAGTGTTAGTAAAGCGTTGAAATGGTGAACCCGAGTACCAGGGGACGAAAACTGAGATGCATTTGAAAACGTTTCCCAATCACACGGTGGACCATACTCTGGGTTTCCCATGCATGTTTTAGCTGAAGGAAGAATCCCTTCAACCTGGAGAGTTGGGCCCCATGGAATGGGTATCATGCAGTATGACTTCATAGGGTCTGCGTTTGCTCACCGAACCTCACCAAAGCTATCAGCCCGAAGTGTCCAGCCTTATGTCTCATCCAGCTCTGGGTGTAGATGTGGTAAATCCAGGTTGCATCACAAGCCGTGAATGAATGATTTAAGAATTGCTCTCTATTTCACTGTCATTGTGTTTTGTTTTTGAAATTCATTTTGATAATGGGATTTATCGGATTTTCACTGCTGCATTTAGGCCGCTGTACACACGCCTGATTTCCTTATGGAGACATATAAATCCATGGATTTTAAGATTCTTACTTGTCAGGTATCTTCCCAGGCAATGAATATAGGGTGTTGAGTCCATTTCGTTGAGCAAGGAGTAGGTCTTGTCTATTATATATTTGGCTTATGGAACGGTATCTGTGCTAATTTCAATCTCTGGTTTTATGCAGCATCCCAACTGACCTTTCCCCATAAGCAAGCATAAGTTGGTTTTCTAAATTTGAGACCCTGTTCTGTTTTGTAATTCAGTTCATGTGTAGCCAACTTTACATTCCGTGTATTACTGATATATTATGATGTTTCTTTTTCTGTGTGACTTATTTCTCGTAGAATCATCGTACCTGAATCCACTCATTATGCTGCTACGGGCTTTATGACGTAGATTTCATTGCTGAGTGATATTCCATTGTACGTGCGTACCACAACATCTTTATGCATTTTTTGCTTTCTGGGATATTTAACTTGTATCGTAGAGGAGGTTGTTGTAAACAGAGCCGTCCCAAACTTTGGGGTGGCTGTGTGTTTTTGATTTTAATTTCCCTAAGCTATAGGACCATAAGTGGAAGTGACATAGGCTGTGTTGCTTTCTTTCCTACGTGTTTCAGGATACACCATACACTTCTCCAGAGTGGTTGTTTGCAATTTACATCCCGCCCATCAGCATGACAAGGTTCCTGTTCTCCATGACCTGTCCTGCCCTTCTGGATTTTACACTTTTTTCAGATGGCCCTTTTGACCGGGGGGCAGTGAGACTTCATTGTAGTGCAGATTTCCTTTACATGCTTGCTTGGTTGGCCAAAAAGGGCGTATGCGTTTTTTCCTGAATATATTCAGGAAAAAACGCATACGCCCTTTTTGGGCAAGTGTATCATTGTCGACATTCTGCCTCTTTTCCTATGCTTTAAGTGCAATTCCAGTCTACCCCCTGAAATCGTTTTCCTGAAATTCTGCCCCGCTTTCAAGTCCTCTTCGAAGACTTACTTCAGTACATTTTTGGACGATAGCTGTCACTCATAACACTGCAGGTTTGTGAATTACAGTGCCCCTGAACTGCTTTCTTCAACTCGCTTTCTTGTGAGCTGGCCGCAAACCCGCAGGATTCCTTCAGGCCCTAATCTGTTTCTGGCAGGGCACGGTGAGCCTTTGGTTAATTCCTCTTCCTGGTGGGAAATGAGCGTTCCATTTGCCCGTGCAGACACCTACAGCTAGTCTCTCATTAGTTCTCCCTATTCCTGTTCATCTTGCGCAGAAATTGCAAACTGTGCCAAACAGGAGGTTAAAGGCACTGACTCTCCAAGTGGGGAGAGTGTTAGTAAAGCGTCTGGAATGGTGAACCCGCGTACCAGGGGACGAAAACTGAGATGCATTTGAAAACGTTTCCCGGTCACACAGTGAACTGTACTGTGGGTTTCCCATGCATGTTTTAGCTGAAGGAAGAATCCCTTAAACCTGGAGAGTTGGGACCCATGGAATGGGTACCATGCAGTATGTCTTCAAAGGGTCTGCGTCTGCTCACCGAACCTCACCAATGCTATCAGCCCGAAGTGTCCAGCCTTATGTCTCACCCAGCTCTGGGTGTAGTTGTGGTAAATCCAGGTTGCATCACAAGCCCTGAATGAATTATTTAAGAATTGCTCTCTATTTCACTGTCATTGTGTTTTGTTTTTGAAATTTATTTTGATAATGGGATTTATCGGATTTTCACTGCTGCGTTTAGGCCGCTGTACACATGCTTGATTTCCTTATGGAGACATATAAATCCATGGGTTTTAAGATTCTTACTTGTCAGGTATCTTCCCAGGCGTTGAATATGGGGTGTTGAGTCCATTTCGTTGAGCAAGTAATAGGTCTTGTGTATAATGTATTTGGCTTATGGAACGGTACCTGTGCTAATTTCAATCTCTGGTTTTTTGCAGCACCCCAACTCACCTTTCCCCATAAGCAAGCATAAGTTGGTTTTCTAAATTTGAGACCCTGTTCTGTTTTGTAATTCAGTTTATGTGTAGCCAAGTTTACATTCCGTGTATTACTGATATATTATGATGTTTCTTTTTCTCTGTGACTTATTTCTCGTAGAATCATCGTACCTGAATCCACTCATTATACCGCTACGGGGCTGAAGACGTAGATTTAATTGCTGAATGATATTGCATTGTACGTGCGTACCAGAATTTCTTTATCCATTTTTTCCTTTCTCGGATATTTAACTTGTATCGTAGACAAGGTTCTTGTAAACAGAGCCATCCCAAACTTTGGGGTGGCTGTGTGTTTTGATAATTTCCCTAAGCTATAGGACCATAAGTTGAAGTGACATAGGCTGTGTTGCTTTGTTTCCTACGTGTTTCAGGATACACCATACATTTCTCCAGAGTGGCTGTTGGCAATTTACATCCCGCCAATCAGCATAACAAGCTCCCTGTTCTCAAGACCTGTCCTGCTTGGATTACACATTCAGATGGCCCTTTTGACCGGGGGGCAGTGAGACTTCATTGTAGTGCAGATTTCCTTTACATGCTTGCTTGGTTGTCCAAAAAGGGCGTATGCGTTTTTTCCTGAATATATTCAGGTAAAAACGCATACGCCTGGCCAAGTGCATCATTGTCGACATTCTGCCTCTTTTCCTATGCTTTAAGTGCAATTCCAGTCTACCCCCTGAAATCGTTTTTCTGAAATTCTGCCCCGTTTTCAAGTCCTCTTCGAAGACTTACTTCAATACATTTTTGGACGATAGCTGTCATTCATAACTCTGCAGGTTTGTGAATTGCAGTGCCCCTGAGCTCCTTTCTTCAACTGGCTTTCTTGTGAGCTGGCCGCAAATCCGCAGGATTGCTTCAGGCCATAATCTCTTTCTGGGGCGGAACGCTGAGCCTTTGATTAATTCCTCTTCCTGTTCGGAAATGAGCGTTCCATTTGCCCGTGCAGGCACCTACAGCTAGTCTCTCATTGGTTCTCCCTATTCCTGTACATCTTGCGCAGAAATTGCAAACTGTGCCCAACAGGAGGTTAATGGCACTGACTCTCCAAGTGGGGAGAGTGTTAGTAAAGCGTCTGGAATGATGAACCCGAGTACCAGGGGACGAAAACTGAGATGCATTTGAAAACGTTTCCCGGTCACACAGTGCACAGTACTGTGGGTTTCCCATGAATGTTTTAGCTGAAGGAAGAATCCCTTAAACCTGGAGAGTTGGGACCCATGGAATGGGTACCATGAAGTATCTTCAAAGGGTCTGCGTTGCTCACCGCCTACCGTCCAGGGTAGGTCTTGACTATTACATATTTGGCTTATGGAAAGGTATCTGTGCTAATTTCTATCTCTGCTTTTATGCAGCACCCCAACTCACTTTTCCCCTTAAGCAAGCATAATTTGGTTTTCTAAATTTGAGACCCTGTTCTGTTTTGTAATTCAGTTCATGTGTAGCCAAGTTTACATTCCGTGTATTAGTGATAACTTACGATGTTTCATTTTCTGTGTGACTTATTTCACTTAGAATCATCGTACCTGAATCCACGCATTATGCCGCGACGGGCCTGATGAAATAGATTTCATTGGTGAGTGATATTCATTTGTACGTACGTACCACACTTATTTATCCATTTTTCGCTTTCTGGGATATTTAACTTGTTCCGTAGACGAGGTTCTTGTAAACAGAGCCGTCCGACACTTTGGGGTGGCTGTCTGTTTTTGATTTTAATTTCCGTGATCTATAAGACCATAAGTGGAAGTGCCGTAGTCTCCGTTGCTTTGTTTCTTAGGTGTTTCAGGAAACACCATACACTTCTCCAGAGTGGCTGTTGGCATTTCCATCCCGCCCATCAGCATAACAAGGCTCCCTGTTCTCCATGGCCTGTCCTGTGTTTCTGGTTTTTACACTTTTTTCAGATGGCCCTTTTGACGAATGGGAAATGAGACTTCATTGTAGTGCGGATTTCCATTTCTCGAGTGCTTGGTTGGCCAAAAAGGGCATATGTGTTTTTTCCTGAATATATTCAGGAAAAAATGTTTACGCACTTTGGTCCAAGTGCATCACTGTCAAAGATCTGCCGCTTTTCACATGCTTTAAATGCAATTCCAATATACCTCCTGAAATATGATTCCTGCAATTCTGCCTCGTTTTCAAGTCCTGTTTGCAGACTTACTTCCATATATTTTTGCCAATAGCTGTCATTTATAACTCTGCAGGTTTGTGAATTACAGTGCCCGTGATTTCCTTTCTTAACTCGTTTCCTTGAAAACTGGCCACAGAACCGCAGGTTTGCTTCAGGCCGTAATCAGGGTCTGGCACGGCACTCTGAGACTTTGGTTCATTCCACTTCCTGGTGGAAATTAGAGTTAAATGTGCCCCTCCAGACACCTGCCTCACTCCTAGCCCCTTGGTGATGTGGGCCCTCTGGTGAGAGTCTTATCCTGGCTGGGTTCCTCACCCTTCTGTGAGGTAGGCCCTCTGCTGTGAGGTCACTCCTGCCTGGCTGGCACACGTCAACTTGGCGACGTGGGCCCTCAGTTGGGAGTTGGTGCCTGCTGGGAGTCTCCTCCCCTCGGTAATGAGGGCCCTCTGGCGTCAGACCCTAACTCCTGGGCTCCCAAAATTTTCTGATGTGCGCCCTGTGGTGCAAGTACACTCCTGCCAGGTTCCCAACCCCATGGGAATGTGGGTCTTCTGCTCTGAGGTCCCAATGGTACGTTGTTCAGTTTCATGATGAGGGCCGTCTGGTGTGAGTTCACTCCGGCATGGACCCCATAGCCTCGCTGCTCCTGGCCACCTGCGGGGAGGTTCCAACTGCGGGATTCCTCACCTTTTTCCTTCTATGGGCCCTCTGTTTTGAGACTCCTCCTGCCTGCCTCACTCCCAGCCCCTTGGTGATGTGTGTCCTCTGGTTTGAGGCCACGTGTGCTGGGTCCCTCACCTTTCGATGATGTGGCCCCACTGGTGTGAGGACACTCCTGCCTGGTTCCTATCCCCTTGGTGATGTGGGCCCTCTGGTGAGAGTCTGATCCTGGCTGGGTTTCTCACACTTCTGTGAGGTGGGCCCTCTGCTGTGAGGTCACTCCTGCCTGGCTGGCACACCCCGCCTTGGCAATGTCGGCCCTCCTGTGGCAGTTGGAGTCTGCTCGGAGCCTCCTCCCCTCGGTGATGAGGGCCCTCTGGCGTCAGGCCCTAACTGCTGGGTACCCACATTTTCTGATACGTGCTAAGTGGTGCGAGGACACTCGTGCCATGTTCCCAACCCCATGGGGATGTGGGTCTTCTGCTCTGACGTCCCAACGGCTGGGTTGCTCACAGTTTCATGATGTGGGCCCTCTGCTCTGAGTTCACTGCGGCCTGAATCGCATAGACTCGGTGCTCTGGGCCGCCTGCTGGGAGGTTCCCACTGCAGGATTCCTCAGCTTTTTTATTCTATTGGCCCTGTGTTGTGAGGCTACTCCTGCCTGCCTCACTCCGAGCCCCTTGGAGATCTGGATCCTCTGGTTTAGGCCACATGTGCTGGGTTCCTCACCTTTCTATGATGTGGCCACCCTGGTGTGAAGACAGTCCTGCCTGGTTCTGATGCCCTTGGTGATGTGGGCCCTCTGGTGAGAGTCTTACCCTGGCTGGGTTCCTCACCATTCTGTGAGGTAGGCCCTCAGCTGTGAGGTCACTCCTGCCTGGCTGTTGCACGTCACCTTGGCGACATGGGCCCTCAGTTGGGAGTTGGTGCCTGCTTGGGGTCTCCTCCCCTTGGTAATGAGGGCCCTCTGGCGTCAGGCGCTAACTTCTGGGCTCCCAAAATTCTCTGATGTGCGCCTTGTGGTGCGAGTACACTTCTGCCAGGTTGCCAACCACATGGGAATGTGGGCCTTCTGCTCTAAAGTACCAACGGCTGGGTTGCTCACAGTTTCATGATGAGGGCCCTCTGTTTTGAGTTCAGTCAGGCCTGGATCCCATAGCCTCGCTGCTCCTGGCCACCTGCTGGGAGGTTCCAACTGCGGGATTCCTCACCTTTTTTACGCTATGGGCCCTCTGTTTGGAGGCTCCTCCTGCCTGCCTCACTCCCAGCCCCTTGGTGATGTGTGTCCTGTAGTTTGAGGCCACGTGTGCTGGGTCCGTCACATTTCGGTGATGTGGCCACACTGGTGTGAGAACACTCCTGCCTGGTTTCCATTCCCTTGGTGATGTGGGCCCTCCGGTGAGAGTCTGATCCTCTTTGGGTTCCTCAGACTTTTGTGTGGTTGGCCCTCTGCTCTGAGGTCACTCCTGCCTGGCTGGCACACCCCGCATTGGCGACGTTGGCCTTCTGGTAGCAGTTGGAGCTTGCTGGGAGCCTCCTCTCCTCAGTGATGAGGGCCCTCTGGAGTCCGGCCCTAACTGCTGGGCTCCCCACATTTTCTGTTGTGTGCCCACTGGTGCGATGACACTCCTGCTTGGTTCCCTTCCCCATGGGGATGTGGGCCTTGTGCTCTGAGGTTACAACGGCTGGGTTGCTTACAGTATCACGATGAGGGCCCTCTGTTGTGAGTTCATCACTGCCTGGATCCCATAGCCTTGGTGCTCTGGGCCGCCTGCTGGAATGTTCCAACTGCTGGATTCCTCACCTTTTTTATACAATGGGCCATGTGTTTTGAGGTTAATCCTGCCTGCCTCGCTCCGAGACCCATGGTGATGTGGGTCCTCTGGTTTGAGGCCACATGTGCTGGGTACCTCAACTTTCGATGATGTGGCCCCACGGGTGTGAGGACACTCCTGCCTGGTTCCCAGCCCCTTGCTTATGTGGGCACTCTGGTGAGAGTCTGATCCTGACTGGGTTCCTTACCCTTCTGTGAGGTGGGCCCTCTGATGTGAGGTCACTCCTTCCTGGATGGCTCATGTCGCCTTGGCGACGTAGGCCCTCTGTTGGCCACTGAAGCATGCTGGGAGCCTCCTACCCTCTTTAATAAGGGCCCTGGAAGAAACGCATATGCCCTTTTTGACCAAGTGCATCATTGTCGAGGTTCTGCCTCTTCTCCTATACTTTCAGAGGACTTCCCGTCTACCTCCTGAAATCGTATTCCTGGAATTCTGCCCCGCGTTCAAGTCCTCTTTGCAGCCTTACTTCAATATATTTTTGGACGATAGCTGTCATTTATAACTCTGCAGGTTTGTGAATTACAGTGCCCCTGAGCTCCTTTCTTCAACTCGCTTTCTTGTGAGCTGGCCGCAAAACCGCAGGATTGCTTCAGGCCCTAATCTGGTTCCGACACGGCATGCTGAGCCTTTGGCTAATTCCTCTTCCTGGTGGGAAATGAGCATTAAATTTGTTCGTGCAGACACATACAGCTTATCTCTCATTGGTTCTCCCTATTCCTGTTCATCTTGCGTAGAAATTCCAAACTGTGCCAAACAGGAGTTTAAAGGCACTGACTCTCCAAATGGGGAGAGTGTTAGAAAAGCGTCTGGAATGGTAAAACCGAGTAAGAGGGGACGAAAACTGAGATGCATTTAAAAAGGTTTCCCGGTCACACGGTGGACCATATTCTGGGTTGCCCATGCATGTTTTACCTGAAGGAAGAATCCCTTCAACCTGGAGAGGAGGTACCCATGGAATGGGTACCATGCAGTATGACTTCAAAGGGTTGCCTTTGCTCACCGAACGTCACCAGTGTTATCAGCCCGAAGTGTCCAGCCTTATGTCTCACTCAGCTCGGGGTGTAGATGTGGTAAATCCACGTTGCATCACAAGCCCTGAATGAATTATTTAAGAATTGCTCTCTATTTCACTGTCATTGTGTTTTGTTTTTGTAATTTATTTTGATAATGGGATTTATCGGATTTTCACTGCTGCGTTTATGCCGCTGTACACATTCTTGATTCTCTTATGGAGACATATAAATCCATGGGTTTTCAGATTCTTACTAGTCAGGTATATTCCTAGGCATTGAATATGGGGTGTTGAGTCCATTTCGTGGAGCAAGGAGTAGGTCCTGACTATTACATATTTGCTTATGGAAAGGTATCTGTGCTAATTTCAATCTCTGGTTTTATGCAGCACCACAACTCACCTTTCCCCTTAAGCAAGCATAAGTTGGTTTTCTAAATTTGAGACCCTTTTCTGTTTTGTAATTGAGTTCATGTGCAGCCATGTTTGCATTCCGTGTATTTGAGATATCTTATGGTGTTTCTTTTTCTGTGTGACTTAGTTAACTTAGAATGATCGTACCTGAATCCACTCATTATGCCGCGACGGGCCTCATGACATAGATTTCATTGCTGAGTGATATTCCATTGTACGTACGTACAACAACTTCTTTATCCATTTTTGCTTTCTGGGATATTTCACTTGTACCGTAAATGAGGTTCTTGTAAGCAGAGCCATCCAAAATTTATGGGTGGCTGTGTCTTTTTGATTTTAATTTCCCTAAGCTATAGAACCATAAGTTGAAGTGCCGTAGGCTCCGTTGCTTAGTTTTTTAGGTGTTTGAGGAAACACCATACACTTCTCCAGAGTGGCTGTTGGCAATTTACATCCCGCCCATCAGCATAACAAGGCTCCCTGTTCTCCATGGCCTGTCCTGCCTTTCTGGATTTTTCACTTTTTTCAGATGTCCCTTTTGACAGGGGGGCAGTGAGACTTCATTGTAATGCAGATTTCTTTACAGGCTTGCTTGTTTGGCCAAAAAGGGCATATGTGTTTTTTCTTGAATATATTCAGGAAAAAACGCATACGCCCTTTTAGACCAAGTGCATCATTGTCGACTTTCTGTCTCTTTCCCTATGCTTTAAATGCAATTCCAGTCTGCCCCTGAAATCGTTTTCCTGCAATTCTGCCCCGCTTTCCAGTCCTCTTCGCAGCCTTCCTTCAATATATTTTTGGACGATACCTGTCATTTATAACTCTGCAGGTTTGTGAATTACAGTGCCCCTGAGCTCCTTTCTTCAACTCGCTTTCTTGTGAGCTGGCCGCAAACCCGCAGGATTGCTTCAGGCCTTAATCAGGTTCCGGCATGGCATGCTGAGCCTTTGGTTAATTCTTCTTCCTGGTGGGAAATGAGCGTTAAATTTCCAGTGCAGACACCTACAACTAGTCTCTCATTGGTTGTCCCTATTCCTGTTCATCTTGCGCAGAAATTGCAAACTGTGCCAAACAGGAGGTTAAAGGCACTGACTCTCCAAGTGGGGCGAGTGTTAGTAAAGGTCTGGAATGGTGAACCCGAGTAAAAGGGGACGAAAACTGAGATGCATTTGAAAACGTTTCCTGGTCACACGGTGCACCATACTGTGGGTTTCCCATGCACGTTTTAGCTGAAGGAAGAATCCCTTAAACCTGGACAGTTGGGACCCATGGAATGGGTACCATGCAGTATGACTTCAAAGGGTCTGCATTTGCTCATCGAACCTCACCAATGCTATCAGCCCGAAGTGTCCAACCTTATGTCTCACTCAGCTCTGGGTGTAGATGTGGTAAATCCAGGTTGCATCACAAGCCCTGAATGAATTATTTAAGAATTGCTCTCTATTTCACTGTCATTGTGTTTTGTTTTTGTAATTCATTTTGATAATGGGATTTATTGGATTTTCTCTGCTGCGTTCATGCAGCTGTACACACGCTTGATTGTCTTACGGAGACATATAAATCCATGGGTTTGAAGATTCTTACTAGTCAGGTGTATTCCTAGGTGTTGAATATGAGGTGTTTAGTCCATTTCGTTGAGCAAGGGGTAGGTCTTGACTATTACATATTTGGCTTATGGAAAGGTATCTGTGCTAATTTCTATCTCTGCTTTTATGCAGCACCCCAACTCACTTTTCCCCTTAAGCAAGCATAAGTTGGTTTTCTAAATTTGAGACCCTGTTTTGTTTTGTAATTCAGTTCATGTGTGGCCAAGTTTACATTCCGTGTATTAGTGATAACTTATGATGTTTCATTTTCTGTGTGACTTATTTCACTCAGAATCATCGTACCTGAATCCACTCATTATGCCGCGACGGGCCTGATGAAATAGATTTCATTGGTGAGTGATATTCCTTTGTACGTACGTACCACACTTCTTTATCCATTTTTCGCTTTCTGGGATATTTAACTTGTACCGTAGACGAGGTTCTTGTAAACAGAGCCGTAAACAGAAACTTTGGGGTGGCTCTGTGTTTTTGATGTTAATTTCCCTAAGCTATAGGAAAATAAGTGGTAATGCCGTAGGCTCCGTTGCTTTGTTTTTTAGGTTTTTGAGGAAACACCATGCACAACTCCAGAGTGGCTGTTGGTAATTTACATCCCGCCCATCAGCATAACAAGGCTCCCTGTTCTAAATGGCCTGTGCTGCCTTTCTGGATTTTACACTTTTTTCAGATGGCCCTCTTGTACGGGGGGCAGTGAGACTTCATTGTAGTGCAGATTTCTTTAACATGCTTGCTTGGTTGGCCAAAAAGGGCGTATGCGTTTTTTCCGGAATATATTCAGGAAAAAACGCATACGCCCTTTTTGGCCAAGTGCATCATTGTCTACGTTCTGCCTCTTTTCCTATGCTTTAAATGCAATTCCAGTCTACCCCCTGAAATCGTTTTCCTTGAATTCTGCCCCGCTTTCAAGTCCTCTTCACAGCCTTCCTTCAATATATTTTTGGACGATAGCTGTCATTTATAACTCTGCAGGTTTTTGAATTACAGTGACCCTGAGCTCCTTTCTTCAACTCGCTTTCTTGTGAGCTGGCCGCAAACCCGCAGGATTGCTTCAGGCCCTAATCAGTTTCTGGCATGGCATGCTGAGCCTTTGGTTAATTCTTCTTCCTGGTGGGAAAGGAGCGTTAAATTTCCAGTGCAGACACCTACAGCTAGTCTCTCATTGGTTCTCCCTATTCCTGTTCATCTTGCGCAGAAATTGCAAACTGTGCCAAACAGGAGGTTAAAGGCACTGACTCTCCAAGTGGGGAGAGTGTTAGTAAAGGTCTGGAATGGTGAACCCGAGTAAAACGGGACGAAAACTGAGATGCATTTGAAAACGTTTCCTGGTCACACGGTGCACCATACTGTGGGTTTCCCATGCACGTTTTAGCTGAAGGAAGAATCCCTTAAAACTGGAGAGTTGGGACCCATGGAATGGGCACCGTGCAGTATGACTTCAAAGGGTCTGCATTTGCTCATCGAACCTCACCAATGCTATCAGCCCGAAGTATCCAACCTTATGTCTCACTCAGCTCTGGGTGTAGATGTGGTAAATCCAGGTTGCATCACATGCCCTGAATGAATTATTTAAGAATTGCTCTCTATTTCACTGTCATTGTGTTTTGTTTTTGTAATTCATTTTGATAATGGGATTTATTGGATTTTCTCTGCTGCATTCATGCAGCTGTACACACGCTTGATTGTCTTACGGAGACATATCAATCCATGGGTTTGAAGATTCTTACTAGTCAGGTGTATTCCTAGGCGTTGAATATGAGGTGTTTAGTCCATTTCGTTGAGCAAGGTGTAGGTCTTGAATTTACATATTTGGCTTATGGAAAGTTATCTGTGCTAATTTCTATCTCTGCTTTTATGCAGCACCCCAACTCACTTTTCCCCTTAAGCAAGCATAAGTTGGTTTTCTAAATTTGAGACCCTGTTCTGTTTTGTAATTCAGTTCATGTGTAGCCAAGTTTACATTCCGTGTATTAGTGATAACTTATGATGTTTCATTTTCTGTGTGACTTATTTCACTTAGAATCATCGTACCTGAATCCACTCATTATGCCGCGACGGGCCTGATGAAATAGATTTCATTGGTGAGTGATATTCATTTGTACGTACGTACCACACTTCTTTATCCATTTTTCGCTTTCTGGAATATTTAACTTGTTCCGTAGACAAGGTTCTTGTAAACAGAGCCGTCCGACACTTTGGGGTGGCTGTCTGTTTTTGATTTTAATTTCCGTGATCTATAAGACCATAAGTGGAAGTGCCGTAGTTTCCGTTGCTTTGTTTCTTAGGTGTTTCAGGAAACACCATACACTTCTCCAGAGTGGCTGTTGGCATTTCCATCCCGCCCATCAGCATAACAAGGCTCCCTGTTATCCATGGCCTGTCCTGTGTTTCTGGTTTTTACAGTTTTTTCAGATGGCCCTTTTGACGAATGGGAAATGAGACTTCATTGTAGTGCGGATTTCCATTTCTCGAGTGCTTGGTTGGCCAAAAAGGGCATATGTGTTTTTTCCTGAATATATTCAGGAAAAAATGTTTATGCACCTTTGTCCAAGTGCATCACTGTCAAAGATCTGCCGCTTTTCACATGCTTTAAATGCAATTCCAATCTACCTCCTGAAATATGATTCCTGCAATTCTGCCTCGTTTTCAAGTCCTCTTTGCAGACTTACTTCCATATATTTTTGCCAATAGCTGTCATTTATAACTCTGCAGGTTTGTGAATTACAGTGCCCGTGATTTCCTTTCTTAACTCGTTTCCTTGAAAACTGGCCACAGAACCGCAGGTTTGCTTCAGGCCGTAATCAGGGTCCCGCACGGCACTCTGAGACTTTGGTTCATTCCACTTCCTGGTGGGAAATTAGAGTTAGTGTGCCCCTCCAGACACCTGCCTCACTCCTAGCCCCTTGGTGATGTGTGTCCTCTGGTTTGAGGCCACATGTGCTGGGTTCCTCACCTTTGGCTGATGTGGCCCCACTGGTGTGAGGACACTCCTGCCTGGTTCCCATCCCCTTGGTGATGTGGGCCCTCCGGTGAGAGTCTGATCCTCGTTGGGTTCCTCACACTTCTGTGAGGTGGGCCCTCTTCTCTGAGGTCACTCCTGCCTGGCTGGCACACCCCGCCTTGGCGACGTCGGCCCTCTGGTGGGATTTGGTGCCTGCTGGGTGTCTCCTGCCCTCGGTAATGAGGGCCCTCTGGCGTCAGGCCCTAACTCCTGGGCTCCCAATATTTTCTGATATGCGCCCTGTGGATCGAGTACACTCCTGCCAGGTTCCCAACCCCATGGGAATGTGGGCCTTCTGCTCTGAGGTCCCAACCGTGGGTTGCTCAGTTTCATGATGAGGGCCCTCTGCTGTGAGTTCTCTCCGGCCTGGATCCCATAGCCTCGCTGCTCCTGGCCACCTGCTGGGAGGTTCCAACTGCGGGATTCCTCACCTTTTTTCTATGGGCCCTCTGTTTTGAGACTCCTCCTGCCTGCCTCACTCCCAGCCCCTTGGTGATGTGTGTCCTCTGGTTTGAGGCCACGTATGCTGGGTCCCTCGCCTTTTGATGATGTGGCCCCACTGGTGTGAGGACACTCCTGCCTGGTTCCTATCCCCTTGATGATGTGGGCCCTCTGGTGAGAGTCTAATCCTGGCTGGGTTCCTCACCCTTCTGTGAGGTGGGCCCTCTGCTGTGAGGTAACTCCTGCCTGGCTTGCTCCCATTGCCTTGGTGACGTCGGCCCTCTGGTGGCATTTGGAGCCTGCTGGTAGCCTCCTCTCCTCCGTGATGAGGGCCCTCTGGCGTCAGGCCATAACTGCTGGGTTCCCACATTTTCTGATACGTGCTAAGTTGTGCGAGGACACTCCTGCGAGGTTCCCATCCCCATGGGGATGTGGGCCTTCTGCTCTGAGGTCCCACTAGCTGGGTTGCTCACAGTTTCATGATGTGGGCCCTCTGCTGTGAGTTCACTGTGGCCTGGATCCCATAGACTCCATGCTCTGGGCCACCTGCTGGGAGGTTCAAACTGCTGGATTCCTCACATTTTTTATTCTGTGGGCCCTGTGTTGTTAGGCTATTCCTGCCTGCCTCACTCGGACCACCTTGGAAATGTGGGTCCTCTGGTTTAGGCCACATGTGCTGGGTTCCTCACCTTTCTATAATGTGGCCACACTGGTGTGAGGTCACTCCTGCCTTGTTCCAATCCCCTTGGTGATGTGGGCCCTCTGGTGAGAGTCTTATCCTGGCTGGGTTCCTCACCCTTCTGTGAGGTAGGTCCTCTGCTGTGAGGTCACTCCTGCCTGGCTGGCACACGTCAACTTGGCGACGTGGGCCCTCAGTTGGGAGTTGGTGCCTGCTGGGAGTCTCCTCCCCTCGGTAATGAGGGCCCTCTGGCGTCAGACCCTAACTCCTGGGCTCCCAAAATTTTCTGATGTGCGCCCTGTGGTGCGAGTACACTCCTGCCAGGATTCCAACCACATGGGAATGTGGGTCTTCTGCTCTGAGGTCCCAATGATACGTTGCTCAGTTTCATGATGAGGGCCCTCTGGTGTGAGTTCACTCCGGCATGGACACCATAGCCTCGCTGCTCCAGGCCACCTGTGGGGAGGTTCCCACTGCGGGATTCCTCACCTTTTTCCTTCTATGGGCCCTCTGTTTTAAGACTCCTCCTGCCTGCCTTACTCCCATCCCCTTGGTGATGTGTGTCCTCTGGTTTGAGGCCACGTGTGCTGGGTCCCTCACCTTTCGATGATGTGGCCCCACTGGTGTGAGGACACTCCTCCCTGGTTCCTATCCCCTTGGTGATGTGAGCCCTCTGGTGAGAGTCTGATCCTGGCTGGGTTCCTCCCACTTCTGTGAGGTGGGCCCTCTGCTGTGAGGTCACTCCTGCCTGGCTGGCACACCCCGCCTTGGCAATGTCGGCCCTCTTGTGGCAGTTGGAGCCTGCTCGGAGCCTCCTCCCCTCGGTGATGAGGGCCCTCTGGCGTCAGGCCCTAACTGCTGGGTACCCACATTTTCTGATACGTGCTAAGTGGTGCGAGGACACTCGTGCCATGTTCCCAACCCCATGGGGATGTGGGCCTTCTGCTCTGAGGTCCCAACGGCTGGGTTGCTCACAGTTTCATGATGTGGGCCCTCTGCTGTGAGTTCACTGCGGCCTGGATCGCATAGACTCGGTGTGCTGGGCCAACTGCTGGGAGGTTCCCACTGCACGATTCCTCAGCTTTTTTATTCTATTGGCCCTGTGTTGTGAGGCTACTCCTGCCTGCCTCACTCCGAGCCCCTTGGAGATCTGGATCCTCTGGTTTAGGCCACATGTGCTGGGTTCCTCACCTTTCTATGATGTGGTCACCCTGGTGTGAAGACAGTCCTGCCTGGTTCTGATGCCCTTGGTGATGTGGGCCCTCTGGTGAGAGTCTTACCCTGGCTGGGTTCCTCACCATTCTGTGAGGTAGGCCCTCAGCTGTGAGGTCACTCCTGCCTGGCTGTTGCACGTCACCTTGGCGACATGGGCCCTCAGTTGGGAGTTGGTGCCTGCTTGGGGTCTCCTCCCCTTGGTAATGAGGGCCCTCTGGCGTCAGGCCCTAACTCCTGGGCTCCCAAAATTTTCTGCTGTGCGCCCTGTGGTGTGAGTACACTCCTGCCAGGATCCCAACCACATGGGAATGTGGGCCTTCTGCTCTGAGGTCCCAACGGCTGGGTTGCTCACAGTTTCATAATGAGGGCCCTCTGTTTTGAGTTCAGTCAGGCCTGGATCCCATAGCCTCGCTGCTCCTGGCCACCTGCTTGGAGGTTCCAACTGCGGGATTCCTCACCTTTTTTATGCTATGGGCCCTCTGTTTGGAGGCTCCTCCTGCCTGCCTCACTCCCAGCCCCTTGGTGATGTGTGTCCTGTAGTTTGAGGCCACGTGTGCTGGGTCCGTCACATTTCGGTGATGTGACCACACTGGTGTGAGAACACTCCTGCCTGGTTTCCATTCCCTTGGTGATGTGGGCCCTCCGGTGAGAGTCTGATCCTCTTTGGGTTCCTCACACTTTTGTGTGGTTGGCCCTCTGCTCTGAGGTCACTCCTGCCTGGCTGGCACACCCTGCATTGGCGACGTCGGCCTTCTGGTAGCAGTTGGAGCTTGCTGGGAGCCTCCTCTCCTCAGTGATGAGGGTCCTCTGGCGTCCGGCCCTAACTGCTGGGCTCCCCACATTTTCTGATGTGTGCCCACTGGTGCGATGACACTCCTGCTTGGTTCCCTTCCCCATGGGGATGTGGGCCTTGTGCTCTGAGGTTACAACGGCTGGGTTGCTTACAGTATCACGATGAGGGCCCTCTGTTGTGAGTTCATCACTGCCTGGATCCCATAGCCTCGGTGCTCTGGGCCGCCTGCTGGGATGTTCCAACTGCTGGATTCCTCACCTTTTTTATACAATGGGCCATGTGTTTTGAAGTTAATCCTGCCTGCCTCGCTCCGAAACCCATGGTGATGTGGGTCCTCTGGTTTGAGGCCACATGTGCTGGGTACCTCAACTTTCGATGATGTGCCCCACGGGTGTGAGGACACTCCTGCCTGGTTCCCAGCCCCTTGCTTATGTGGGCACTCTGGTGAGAGTCTGATCTTGACTGGGTTCCTTACCCTTCTGTGAGGTGGGCCCTCTGATGTGAGGTCACTCCTGCCTGGATGGCTCATGTCACCTTGGCGACGTAGGCCCTCTGTTGGCCACTGAAGCCTGCTGGGAGCCTCCTACCCTCTTTAATAAGGGCCCTGGAAGAAACGCATATGCCCTTTTTGACCAAGTGCATCATTGTCGAGGTTCTGCCTCTTCTCCTATACTTTCAGAGGACTTCCCGTCTACCTCCTGAAATCGTATTCCTGGAATTCTGCCCCGCGTTCAAGTCCTCTTTGCAGCCTTACTTCAATATATTTTTGGACGATAGCTGTCATTTATAACTCTGCAGGTTTGTGAATTACAGTGCCCCTGAGCTCCATTCTTCAACTCGCTTTCTTGTGAGCTGGCCGCAAAACCGCAGGATTGCTTCAGGCCCTAATCTGGTTCCGGCACGGCATGCTGAGCCTTTGGCTAATTCCTCTTCCTGGTGGGAAATGAGCGTTAAATTTGATCGTGCAGACACCTACAGCTAATCTCTCATTGGTTCTCCCTATTCCTGTTCATCTTGCGCAGAAATTCCAAACTGTGCCAAACAGGAGGTTAAAGGCCCTGACTCTCCAAGTGGGGAGAGTGTTAGTAAAGCGTCTGGAATGGTAAAACCGAGTACGAGGCGACGAAAACTGAGACGCATTTAAAAAGTTTTCCCGGTCACACGGTGACCAATTTCTCGGTTTCCCATGCATGTTTTAGCTGAAGGAAGAATCCCTTAAGCCTGGAGAGTTGGGACCCATGGAATGGGTACCATGCAGTATGACTTCAAAGGGTCTGCGTTTGCTCACCGAACCTCACCAATGCTATCAGCGCGAAGTGTCCAGCCTTATGTCTCACCCAACTCTGGGTGTAGATGTGGTAAATCCAGCTTGCCACACAATCCCTGAATGAATTATTTAAGAATTGCTCTCTATTTCACTGTCATTGTGTTTTGTTTTTGAAATTTATTTTGGTAATGGGATTTATCAGATTTTCACTGCTGCGTTTAGGCCGCTGTACACACGATTGATTTCCTTATGGAGACATATAAATCCATGGGTTTTAAGATTCTTACTTGTCAGGTATATTCCCAGGCGTTGAATATGGGGTGTTGAGTCCATTTCGTTGAGCAAGGAGTAGGTCTTGTCTATTATATATTTGGCTTATGGAACGGTATCTGTGCTAATTTCAAAATCTGGTTTTATGCAGCACCCCAACTCACCTTTCCCCATAAGCAAGCATAAGTTGGTTTTCTAAATTTGAGACCCTGTTCTGTTTTGTAATTCAGTTCATGTGTAGCCAAGTTTACATTCCGTGTATTAGTGATATCTTATGATGTTTCTTTTTCTGTGTGACTTATTTCTCGTAGAATCATCGTACCTGAATCCACTCATTATGCCGCTACGGGCCTGATGACGTAGATTTCTTTGCTGAGTGATATTCCATTTTACGTGCGTACCACAATTTCTTTATCCATTTTTTACTTTCTCGGATATTTAACTTGTACCGTAGACGAAGTTCTTGTAAACAGAGCCATCCCAAAAATTGGGGTGGCTGTGTGTTTTTGATTTTAATTTCCCTAAGCTATAGGACCATAAGTGGAAGTGCCATAGGCTGTGTTGCTTTGTTTCCTACGTGTTTCAGGAAACACAATACACTTCTCCAGAGTGGCTGTTGGCAATTTACATCCCGCCCATCTGCATAAAAAGGCTCCCTGTTCTCCATGACCTGTCCTGCCTTTCTGGATTTTACACTTTTTCAGATGTTCCTTTGGACCGGGGGGCAGTGAGACTTCATTTTAGTGCAGATTTCTTTACACGCTTGCTTGGTTGGACAAAAAGGGCGTATGCGTTTTTTCCTGGATATATTCAGGAAAAAACGCATACGCCCTTTTTGGCCAAGTGCATCATTGTCGACATTCTGCCTCTTTTCCTATGCTTTAAGTGCAATTCCAGTCTACCCCCTGAAATCTTTTTCCTGAAATTCTGCCCCGCTTTCAAGTCCTCTTCGAAGATTTACTTCAGTAAATTTTTGGACGATAGCTGTCATTCATAACTCTGCAGGTTTGTGAATTACAGTGCCCCTTTGCTCCTTTCTTCAACTCGATTTCTTGTGAGCTGGCCGCAAAACCGCAGGATTGCTTCAGGCGGTAATCTGTTTCCGGCAGGGCACGCTGAGCTTTTGGTTAATTCCTCTTCCTGGTGGGAAATGAGCATTCCATTTGCCCGTGCAGACACCTACAGCTAGTCTCTCATTGGTTCTCCCTATCCCTGTTCATCTTGCGCAGAAATTGCAAACTGTGCCAATCAGGAGGTTAAAGGCACTGACTCTCCAAGTGGGGAGAGTGTTAGTAAAGCGTCTGGAATGGTGAACCCGAATACTAGGGTTTGAAAACTGAGATGCATTTGAAAACGTTTCCCAATCACACGGTGAACCATACTCTGGGTTTCCCATGCATGTTTTAGATGAAGAAGAATCCCTTAAACCTCGAGAGTTGGGACCCATGGAATGGGTACCATGCAGTATGACTTCAAAGGGTCTGCGTTTGCTCACCGAACCTCACCAATGCTATCAGCCCGAAGTGTCCAGCCTTATGTCTCACCCAGCTCTTTGTGTAGATGTGGAAAATCCAGGTTGCATCACAAGCCCTGAATGAATTATTTAAGAATTGCTCTCTATTTCACTGTCATTGTGTTTTGTTTTGAAATTTATTTTGATAATGGGATTTATCGGATTTTCACTGCTGCATTGAGGCCGCTGTACACACGCTTGATTTCCTTATGGAGACATATAAATCCATGGGTTTTAAGATTCTTACTTGTCAGGTATATTCCCAGGCGTTGAATATGGGGTGTTGAGTCCATTTCGTTGAGCAAGGAGTAGGTCTTGTCTATTATATATTTGGCTTATGGAATGGTATCTGTGCTAATTTCAATCTCTGGTTTTAAGTAGCACCCCAACTCACCTTTCCCCATAAGCAAGCATAAGTTGGTTTTCTCAATTTGAGACCCTGTTCTGTTTTGTAATTCAGTTCATGTGTAGCCAAGTTTACATTCCGTGTATTAGGGATATCTTATGATGTTTCTTTTTCTGTGTGACTTATTTCTCGTAGAATCATCGTACCTGAATCCACTCATTATGCTGCTACGGGCCTGATGACGTAGATTTCATTGCTGAGTGATATTCCACTGTACGTGCGTACCACAATTTCTTTATCCATTTTTTGGTTTCTCAGATATTTAACATGTACGGTAGATGAGGTTCTTGTAAAGAGAGCCGTCCCAAACTTTGGGGTGGCTGTGGGGTTTTGATTTTAATTTCCCTAAGCTATAGGACCATAAGTGGAAGGGCCATAGGCTGTGTTGCTTTCTTTCGTACGTCTTTCAGGAAACACCATACACTTCTCCAGAGTGGCTCCTGGCCATTTACATCCCGCCCATCAGCATAAGGTGGCTCCCTGTTCTCCATGACCTGTCCTGCCTTTCTGGATTTTACACTTTTTTCAGATGGCCCTTTTGACCGGGGGGCAGTGAGACTTCATTGTAGTGCAGATTTCCTTTACACGCTTGCTTGGTTGGCCAAAAAGGGCGGATGCGTTTTTTCCTGAATATATTCAGGAAAAAACGCATACGTCCTTTTTGGCCAAGTGCATCATTGTCGACATTCTGCCTCTTTTCCTATGTTTTAAGTGCAATTCCAGTCTACCCCCTGAAATCGTTTTCCTGAAATTCTGCCCCGCTTTCAAGTCCTCTTCGAAGTCTTACTTCAGTACATTTTTGGACGATAGCTGTCATTCATAACTCTGCAGGTTTGTGAATCACAGTGCCCCTGAGCTCCTTTCTTCAACTCGCTTTCTTGTGAGCTGGCCGCAAAACCGCAGGATTGCTTCAGGCCCTAATCTGTTTCCGGCAGGGCAGGCTGAGCCTTTGGGTAATTCGTCTTCCTGGTGGGAAATGAGCGTTCCATTTGCCCGTGCAGACACCTACAGCTAGTCTCTCTTTGGTTCTCCCTATTCCTGTTCATCTTGCGCAGAAATTGCAAACTCTGCCAAACAGGAGGTTAAAGGCACTGACTCTCCAAGTGGGGAGAATGTTAGTAAAGCGTCTGGAATGGTGAACCCGAGTACCAGCGTTCGAAAACTGAGATGCATTTGAAAACGTTTCCCAACCACACGGTGGACCATACTCTGGGTTTCCCATGCATCTTTTATCTGAAGGAAGAATCCCTTAAACCTGGAGAGTTGGAACCCATGGAATGGGTACCATGCAGTATGACTTCAAAGGGTCTGCGTTTGCTCACCGAACCTCACCAATGCTATCAGCCCGAAGTGTCCAGCCTTATGTCTCACGCTGCTCTGGCTGTAGATGGGGTATATCCAGGTTGCATCACAAGCCCTGAATGAATTATTTAAGAATTGTTCTCTATTTCACTGTCAGTTTGTTTTGTTTTTGAAATTTATTTTGATAACGGGATTTATCGGATTTTCACTGCTGGGTTTAGGCCGCTGTACACACGCTAGATTTCTTTGTGGAGACATATAAATCCATGGGTTTTAAGATTCTTACTTGTCAGGTATCTTCCCAGGCGTTGAATATGGGGTGTTGAGTCCATTTCGTTGAGCAAGGAGTAGGTCTTGTCTATTATATATTTGGCTTATGGAACGGTATCTGTGCTAATTTCAATCTCTGTTTTTATGCAGCACCCCAACTCACCTTTCCCCATAAGCAAGCATAAGTTTGTTTTCTAAATTTGAGACCCTGTTCTGTTTTGTAATTCAGTTCATGTGTAGCCAAGTTTACATTCCGTGTATTAGTGATATCTTATGATGTTTCTTTTTCTGTGTGACTTATTTCTCGTAGAATCATCATACCTGAATCCACTCATTATGCCGCTACGGGCCTGATGACGTAGATTTCATTGCTGAGTGATATTCCATTGTACGTGCATACCACAAATTCTTTATCCATTTTTTGCTTTCTCGGATATTTAACTTGTACCGTAGACAAGGTTCTTGTAAACAGAGCCGTTCCAAACTTTGGGGTGGCTGTCTGTTTTTGATTTTAATTTCCCTAAGCTATAGGACCATAAGTGGAAATGCCATAGGCTGTGTTGCTTTGTTTCCTACGTGATTCAGGAAACACCATACACATTTCCAGAGTGGCTATTGGCAATTCACATCCCGCCCGTCAGCATAACAAGGTTCCCTGTTCTCCATGACCTGTCCTGCCTTTCTGGATTTTACACTTTTTTCAGATGGCCCTTTTGACCGGGGGCCAGTGAGACTTCATTGTAGTGCCGATTTTTTTAAACGCTTGCTTGGTTCGCCAAAAAGGGCGTATGCGTTTTTTCCTTAATATATTCAGGAAAAAACGCATACGCCCTTTTTGGCCAAGTGCATCATTGTCGACATTCTGCCTCTTTTCCTATGCTTTAAGTGCAATTCCAGTCTACGCCCTGAAATCGTTTTTCTGAAATTCTGCCCCGCTTTCAAGTCCTCTTCGAAGACTTACTTCAATACATTTTTGGACGATAGCTGTCATTCATAACTCTGCAGGTTTGTGAATTACAGTTCCCCTGAGCTCCTTTCTTCAACTCGCTTTCTTGTGAGCTGGCCGCAAAACCGCAGGATTGCTTCAGGCCCTAATCTGTTTCCGGCACGGCATGCTGAGGCTTTGGTTAATTCCTCTTCTTGGAGGGAAATGAGCGTTGCATTTGCCCGTGCAGACACCTACAGCTAGTCTCTCATTGATTATCCCTATTCCTGTTCATCTTGCACAGAAATTGCAAACTGTGCCAAACAGGAGTTTAAAGGCACTGACTCTCCAAGTGGGGAGAGTGTTAGTAAAGCATCTCTAAAGGTGAACCCGAGTACCAGGGTTCGAAAACTGAGATGCATTTGAAAACGTTTCCCAATCACACGGTGGACCATACTCTGGGTTTCCCATGCATGTTTTAGCTGAAGGAAGAATCCCTTAAACCTGGAGATTTGCGAGCCTTGGAATGGGTACCATGCAGTATGACTTCAAAGGGTCTGCGTTTGCTCACCGTACCTCACCAATGCTATCAGCCCGAAGTGTCCAGCCTTATGTCTCACCCAGCTCTTGGTGTAGATGTGGTAAATCCAGGTTGCATCACAAGCCCTGAGTGAATTATTTAAGAATTGCTCTCTATTTCACTGTCATTGTGTTTTGTTTTTAAATTTATTTTGATAATGGGATTTATTGGATTTTCACTGCTGCGTTTAGGCCGATGTACAGACATTTGATTTCCTTATGGAGACATATATATCCATGGGTTTTAAGATTCTTACTTTTCAGGCATATTCCAAGGCGTTGAATATGGGGTGTTGAGTCTATTTCGTTGAGCAAGGAGTAGGTCTTGTCTATTATATATTTGGCTTATGGAACGGTATCAGTGCTAATTTCAATCTCTGTTTTTATGCAGCACCCCAACTCACCTTTCCCCATAAGCAAGCATAAGTTGGTTGTCTCAATTTGAGACCCTTTTCTGTTTTGTAATTCAGTTCATGTGTAGCCAAGTTTACATTCCGTGTATTAGTCATATCTTATGATGTTTCTTTTTCTGTGTGACTTATTTCTCGTAGAATCATCGTACCTGAATCCACTCATTATGGCGCTACGGGCCTCATGACGGAGATTTCATTGCTGTGTGATATTCCATTGTACGTACGTAGCACTACTTCTTTATCCATTTTTTGCTTTCTCGGATATTTAACTTGTACCGTAGACGAGGTTCCTGTAAACGGAGCCGTCCCAAACTTTGGGGTGGCTGTGTGTTTTTGATTTTAATTTCCCTAAGCTATAGATCCATAAGTGGAAGTGCCATAGGCTGTGTTGTTTTGTTTCCTACGTGTTGCAGGAAACACCATACACTTCTCCAGAGTGGCTGTTGGCAATTGACATCCTGCCCAGCAGCATAACAAGGCTTCCTGTTCTCCATGACCTGTCCTGCCTTTCTGGATTTTACACTTTTTTCAGATGGCCCTTTTGACCGGGGGGCAGTGAGACTTAATTGTAGTGCAGATTTCCTTTACACGCATGCTTGGTTGGGCAAAAAGGGCGTATGCGTTTTTTCCTGAATATATTCAGGAAAAAACGCATACGCCATTTTTGGCCAAGTGCATCATTGTCGACATTCTGCCTCTTTTCCTATGCTTTAAGTGCAATTCCAGTCTACACCCTGAAATCGTTTTCCTGAAATTCTGCCCCGCTTTCAAGTCCTCTTCGAAGACTTACTTCAATACATTTTTGGACGATAGCTGTCATTCATAACTCTGCAGGTTTGTGAATTTCAGTGGCCCTGAGCTCCTTTCTTCAACTCACTTTCTTGTGAGCTCGCTGCAAAACCGCAGGATTGCTTCAGGCCCTAATCTGTTTCTGGCAGGGCACACTGAGCCTTTGGTTAATTCGTCTTCCGGGTGGGACATGAGCGTTCCATTTGCCCGTGCAGACACCTACAGCTAGTCTCTCATTGGTTCTCCGTATTCCTGTTCATCTTGCGCAGAAATTGCAAAATGTGCCAAACAGGACTTTAAAGGCACTGACTCTCCAAGTGGGGAGAATGTTAGTAAAGCGTCTGGAATGGTGAACCCGAGTACCAGGGTTCGAAAACTGAGATGCATTTGAAAACGTTTCCCAATCACACGGTGGACCATACTCTGGGTTTCCCATGCATGATTTAGCTGAAGGAAGAATCCCTTAAACCTGGAAAGTTGGGACCCATGGAATGGGTACCAGGCAGTATGACTTCAAAGGGTCTGCGTTTGCTCACCGAACCTCACCAATGCTATCAGCCTGAAGTGTCCAGCCTTATGTCTCACACAGCTCTGCTTGTAGATGTGGTAAATCCAGGTTGCATCACAAGCCCTGAATGAATTATTTAAGAATTGCTCTCTATTTCACTGTCATTGTGTTTTGTTTTCGAAATTTATCTTGATAATTGGATTTATCTGATTTTCACTGCTGCGTTTAGGCCGCTGTACACATGCTTGATTTCCTTATGGAGACATATAAATCCATGGGTTTTAAGATTCTTACTTGTCAGGTATGTTCCCAGGCGTTGAATATGGGCTGTTGAGTCCATTTCGCTGAGCAAGGAGTAGGTCTTGTCTATTATATATTTGGCTTATGGAATGGTATCTGTGCTAATTTCAATCTCTGGTTTTATACAGCACCCAAATTCACCTTTCCCCATAAGCAAGCATAAGTTGGTTTTCCAAATTTGAGACCCTGTTCTGTTTTGTAATTCAGTTCATGTGTAGTCAAGTTTACATTCCGTGTATTAGTGATATCTTATGATGTTTCTTATTCTGTGTGACTTATTTCCCGTAGAATCATCGTACTTGGATCCACTCATTATGCCGCTACGGGCCTCATGACGGAGATTTCATTGCTGAGTGATATTCCATTGTACGTGCGTACCACAACTTCTTTATCCATTTTTTGCTTTCTCGGATATTTAACTTGTACCGTAGATGGTGTTCTTGTAAACAGAGCGGTCCCAAACTTTGGGGTGGCTGTGTGTTTTTGATTTTAATTTCCCTAAGCTATAGGACCATAAGTGGAAATGCAATAGGCTGTGTTGCTTTGTTTCCTACGTGTTTCAGGAAACACCATACACTTCTCCAGAGTGGCTGTTGGCAATTGACATCCTGCCCAGCAGCATAACAAGGCTCCCTGTTCTCCATGACCTGTCCTGCCTTTCTGGATTTTACACTTTTTTCAGATGGCCCTTTTGACTGGGGGGCAGTGAGACTCCATTTTAGTGCAGATTTCCTTTACACGCATGCTTGGTTGGCCAAAAAGTGCGTATGCGTTTTTTCCTGAATATATTCAGGAAAAAACGCATACGCCCTTTTTGGCCAAGTGCATCATTGTCGACATTCTGCCTCTTTTCCTATGCTTTAAGTGCAATTCCAGTCTACCCCCTGAAATCGTTTTCCTGAAATTCTGCCCCGCTTTCAAGTCCTCTTCGAAGACTTACTTCAATACATTTTTGGACGATAGCTGTCATTCATAACTCTGCAGGTTTGTGAATTACAGTGCCCCAGAACTCCTTTCCTCAACTCGCTTTCATGTGAAGTGGCCGCAAAACCGCAGGATTGTTTCAAGCCCTAATCTGTTTCCGGCATGGCACGCTGAGCCTTTGGTTAATTCCTCTTCCTGGTGGGAAATGAGCATTCCATTTGCCCGTGCAGACACCTACAGGTAGTCTCTCATTGGTTCTCCCGATTCCTGTTCATCTTGCGCAGAAATTGCAAACTGTGCCAAACAGGAGGTTAAAGGCACTGACTCTCCAAGTGGGGAGAGTTTTAGTAAAGCGTCTGGAATGGTGAACCCGAGTACCAGGGTTCGAAAACTGAGATGCATTTGGAAACGTTTCCCAATCACACGGTGGACCATACTCTGGGTTTCCCATGCATGTTTTAGCTGAAGGAAGAATCCCTTAAACCTGGAGAGTTGGGACCCATGGAATGAGTACCATGCAGTATGACTTCAAAGGGTCTGCGTTTGCTCACCGAAACTCACCAATGCTATCAGTCCGAAGTGCCCAGCCTTATGTCTCACCCAGCTCTGGGTGTAGATGTGGTAAATCCAGGTTGCATCACAAGCCCTGAATCAATTAAAGAATTGCTCTCTATTTCACTGTCATTGTGTTTTGTTTTTGAAATTTATTTTGATAATGGGATTTATCGGATTTTCACTGCTGCGTTTAGGCCGATGTACAGACGTTTGATTTCCTTATGGAGACATATAAATCCATGGGTTTTAAGATTCTTACTTGTCAGGTATATTCCCAGGCGTTGAATATGGGGTGTTGAGTCTATTTCGCTGAGAAAGGAGTAGGGCTTGTCTATTATATATTTGGCTTATGGAACGGTATCTGTGCTAATTTCAATCTCTGTTTTTATGCAGCACCCCAACTCACCTTTCCCCATAAGCAAGCATAAGTTGGTTGTCTCAATTTGAGACCCTTTTCTGTTTTGTAATTCAGTTCATGTGTAGCCAAGTTTACATTCCGTGTATTAGTCATATCTTATGATGTTTCTTTTTCTGTGTGACTTATTTCTCGTAGAATCATCGTACCTGAATACACTCATTATGGCGCTACGGGCCTGATGACATAGATTTCATTGCTGTGTGATATTCCATTGTACGTACGTAGCACTACTTCTTTATCCATTTTTTGTTTTCTCAGATATTTAACTTGTACCGTAGACGAGGTTCCTGTAAACGGAGCCGTCCCAAACTTTGGGGTGGCTGTGTGTTTTTGATTTTAATTTCCCTAAGCTATAGATCCATAAGTGGAAGTGCCATAGGCTGTGTTGTTTTGTTTCCTACGTGTTTCAGGAAACACCATACACTTCTCCAGAGTGGCTGTTGGCAATTTACATCCTGCCCATCAGCATAACAAGGCTCCCTGTTCTCCATGACCTCTCCTGCCTTTCTGGATTTTACAATATTTTCAGATGGCCCTTTTGACCGGGGGGCAGTGAGACTTCATTGTAGTGCAGATTTCCTTTACACCCTTCCTTGGTTGACCAAAAAGAGCGTATGCGTTTTTTCCTGAATATATTCAGGAAAAAACACATACGCCCTTTTTGGCCAAGTGCATCATTGTCGACATTCTGCCTCATTTCCTATGCTTTAAGTGCAATTCCAGTCAACCCCTGAAATAGTTTTCCAGAAATTCTGCCCCGCTTTCAAGTCCTCTTCGAAGACTTACTTCAATACATTTTTGGACGATAGCTGTCATTCATAACTCTGCAGGTTTGTGAATTTCAGTGGCCCTGATCTCCTTTCTTCAACTCACTTTCTTGTGAGCTGGCTGCAAAACCGCAGGATTGCTTCAGGCCCTAATCTGTTTCCGGCAGGGCACGCTGAGCCTTTGGTTAATTCCTCTTCCTGGTGGGACATGAGCGTTCCATTTGCCCGTGCAGACACGACAGCTAGTCTCTCATTGGTTCTCCCTATTCCTGTTCATCTTGCGCAGAAATTGCAAACTGTGCCAAACAGGAGTTTAAAGGCACTGACTCTCCAAGTGGGGAGAGTGTTAGTAAAGCGTCTGGAATTGTGAACCCGAGTACCAGCGTTCGAAAACTGAGATGCATTTGAAAACGTTTCCCAATCACACGGTGGACCATAATCTGGGTTTCCCATGCATGTTTTAGCTGAAGGAAGAATCCCTTAAACCTGGAGAGTTGGGACCCATGGAATGGGTACCATGCACTATGACTCCAAAGGGTCTGCGTTTGCTCACCGAACCTCACCAAAGCTATCAGCCCGAAGTGTCCAGCCTTATGTCTCACCCAGCTCTGGGTGTAGATGTGGTAAATCCAGGTTTCATCACAAGCCGTGAATGAATTATTTAAGAATTGCTCTCTATTTCACTGTCATTGTGTTTTGTTTTTGAAATTTATTTTGATAATTGGATTTATCGGATTTTCACTGCTGCGTTTATGCCGCTGTACACACGCTTGATTTCCTTGTGGAGACATATAAATCCATGGGTTTTAAGATTCTTACTTGTCAGGTATATTCCCAGGCGTTGAATATGGAGTGTTGAGTCCATTTCGTTGAGAAAGGAGTAGGTCTTGTCTATTATATATTTGGCTTATGGAAAGGTATCTGTGCTAATTTCAATCTCTGGTTTTATGCAGCACCCCAACTCACCTTTCCCCATAAGCAAACATAAGTTGGTTTTCTAAATTTGATACCATGTTCTGTTTTGTAGTTCAGTTCATGTGTAGTCAAATTTACATTCCGTGTATTAGTGATATCTTATGATGTTTCTTTTTCTGTGTGACTTATTTCCCGTAGAATCATCGTACTTGGATCCACTCATTATGCCGCTACGGGCCTCATGACGGAGATTTCATTGCTGAGTGATATTCCATTGTACGTGCGTACCACAACTTCTTATCCATTTTTTGCTTTCTCGGATATTTAACTTGTACCGTAGATGGTGTTCTTGTACACAGAGCGGTCCCAAACTTTGGGGTGGCTGTGTGTTTTTGATTGTAATTTCCCTAAGCTATAGGACCATAAGTGGAAGTGCCATAGGCTGTGTTGCTTTGTTTCCTACGTGTTTCAGGAAACACCATACACTTCTCCAGAGTGGCTGTTGGCAATTGACATCCTGCCCAGCAGCATAACAAGGCTCCCTGTTCTCCATGACCTGTCCTGCCTTTCTGGATTTTACACTTTTTTCAGATGGCCCTTTTGACCGGTGGGCAGTGAGACTTCATTGTAGTGCCGATTTCCTTTACACGCTTGCTTGGTTGGCCAAAAAGGGCGTATGCGTTTTTTCCTGAATATATTCAGGAAATATATTCAGGAAAAAACGCATACGCCCTTTTTGGCCAAGTGCTTCATTGTCGACATTCTGCCTCTTTTCCTATGCTTTAAGTGCAATTCCAGTCTACCCCCTGAAATCGTTTTCCTGAAATTCTGCCCCGCTTTCAAGTCCTCTTCGAAGACTTACTTCAAAACATTTTTGGACGATAGCTGTCATACATTACTCTGCAGGTTTGTGAATTACAGTGCCCCTGAACTCCTTTCTTCAACTCGCTTTCTTGTGAGCTGGCCGCAAACCCGCAGGATTGCTTCAGGCCCTAATCTGGTTCTGGCATGGCATGTTGAGCGTTTGGTTAATTCCTCTTCCTGGTGGGAAATGAGCGTTAAATTTGCACGTGCAGAACATTCACATGAGTCGTCATGGTGCCTCTTTGCCCCGGTTATCTCTATGGAGGTTGGAGTTGGAGGGCCTCCTCACTCAAGATCAGTGTGCCCAGGGAGCCAACCCTGCAACTTCAGGGCATGGTTGGGGGTTAGGATCACCACGAGGGTTCCTTTTCCCTTAGGAGGGAGGTGGCCTTTTGGGCTGCTGATTTCCAGGTTATCAGATACTGCCAGTATCTTGGGCAGATGTGGCGGTGGGCCAAGCCCCTTGGTGACCATAGTTTATCCTACCTGGATCGCATTCTTGCATTGTTCCATTTCAAGTGGTCCCAGGTTTTACACTAATACTCCAATGGCGATTCACCATTCACCAGGAATGTAAAGGTCAAAGGGTTTAGCTAAATTAGGGAGTTCCAGGGCAAGGGTCTGAATTGACTGCTCTTTCCATACTTGAAAGGCCACTTCTGCATTCTATTCAAAAGGATCATCACCTTTTCCTTTCAGTGTTTCATATAGAGGCCGAGCTAGTAGACTGTAGTTAGGGATCCAGAAGCAGCAAACCCTGGCCTCCCCAGGAACCCCTAAGCTGTCTTCTAGTTTTAGAAATGGGTAAGGCTGTAAATTGTTTCTTCCCTTTCCTGGGATGGGCTCCTCCGACCTTCTGTGAGAATGAAGCCCAGGCAGGTCACCGTAGTCTGTGATATTTGAGCTTTTTCTTGGACAATTTGTATCCTTTATTGGCTTCGTAGTTCAGAGGTCTCCTTAGTAGGGCTGGCGATCAGAATGTCGTCTGCATATTGAAGGAGTGTTTCCTTTTCCAGAGGTAGAACTTTTAGGTCTTTAGCTGAGCTTTCCCCAAAGATGGTGTGGGAATTTTTGAACCCTTGGGGCAACACGGCCCGGAAGTATTGTTTTAGTTGTATGTTGAGTCCTGCCACTCACAAGCCAAAATTTCTTGTGACTCTGGGACTAATAGAATACAAAAGAAGGCATCATTGAAGACTAATACAGAATACCATGTCCTGGTGGTTGGTAGAATGACCAGCAGGGTGTAGGGTTTAGGAACTACTGGAGGTATATCCTCGGTGGCTTCACTGACTGTCCTGACATCCTTTACCAGGACTCCAGCAGCCCATGGGGCTCTCGAGGTCAGGCCAATCCCAGGATATGGAGCTCACCTGGGCAGGTACCCCACCCCAGCCCACGGGGCTCTCGTGTTCAGGCCCCTCCCAGGATATGGGGTTCCCTGGGCAGGTCCCCCTGCAGCCCATGGGGCTCTCGTGGTCAGGCCCCTCCCAGGATACAGAGCTACCCTTGCAGGTACCATGGCAGGGCTGGGAACACAGTAACTGTGCATATCGCCCTCATTGCAGAGCACTCCCAGCTCACCTGTCACTCAGATCTGACACAGAGCACCTCAGAGCAGGACTTGAACTAACAAACAGCAGCTCCGACAGGTCTGTGACCCTGGGCATCACTCTGTGTGGCCTCCCTCCACCTGGTCTTCCAGAGACTTCCACTGCACCTGGGGCACCAGGCCTCTGTCTCCACCCACCACCCACCCCTTCTCTCCCTGACTCCTGGGTTCCTCTCATTAGGAGAGGGTTTTCTTGAAGTTGTCTCCCACTCATGGGCCAGATAATATAATTAGAAAACAAGCCAGAGCTGCAGCCCCTTGTCTATCCTGACTCTCAGGAGCCCACACCTGTTCCTTGGACCTGGCCGATTCAGCAAGTTCCAGTTTCTGCAACTGTGAGCCCCTGAGGGGTGATTATTGGCTGGCCTGGGAAGCCTGACCGTGCCGGCCAGCCCTCCCCAGGTGTGCCTGGGTTCAGATCAATATAAACACTGCTCCAGGCAGCAAGAGCCCCTGCAGCTGTGCCTGACGCCATTTTCTCTGCCCTGTGAGCAGTCTTGGGGCTGGACTGGTGGGAGGGAGTGAGAGGCCACGGCTTTGTGGGTGGCCCAGTGTGAGTGGGGCTCTGCTGGACTTTCTGCAGCAGTTGCCAAGATGCCACCTGCTAAAGAAGAGGATGTGTCACCCATACCTGCTGCTGGAATTTCTCCCTGGGCAGAGGTGAGTGTGGAAGAAAGCAGTGGGGGCCGGGACAGCAGGGGTATCTCAGGCAGGGAAATGGAAAGCTTCCAGAAGAGCACCCAGGGCCAGGACCATCCTGGCTGCCCTGCAGGCACCAAGTCGGCTGGCATGCTGTCACTCATGTGGCTCCATGGCCCTTCCTCTAGGCTTTCAAGTCCTTGGTCATATTCAGGTGTTTTACCTGGGAAGGGTGGGAACATTTCAGCAGCAGCTGGCCTGGGGCTCAGCCCACGTTTACTCACAGATGCCTCGGCACGGTCCCCCAGCTTTGCAATGAGGACGCTTGTTGCGTGGGGCCTGCTGGCTGAATGGGAGATGATTCCCCACCACTGACCAACTTCAGAATTGTTTACAACTGGAGCAAGTGCCCTGATACGGTTTTCCTCTGTGTAGCTGGTGGGTTCTGTTTTTTTTTCTTTTTTTCTTTTTTGGTTCAAGGTAGATTTTATTCCTCTTTTTTGTATTTACAGATATAAGTATGGAAATAATTTATTCATATAAATACATGTATGTGAAGGGAAGAATATATTTTCTGTTTTACTTTTTGTAATTTGAATTTTATTTTTTTTTTATACAGCAGGTTCTTTTTGGTTATCTATTTTATACATATAAATGTATACATGCCAATCCCAATCTCTCAACTCCTCCCACCACCACCCCCCAACAGCTTTCCCCCCTTGGTGTCCATACGTTTGTTGTCTACATCTGTTGCTCTATTTCTGCCTTGCAAAACGGTTCATCTGTACAATTTGTCTAGGTTCCACATATAAGCATTAATAGACAAGATTTCTTTTTCTCTTTCTGACTTACTTCACTCTGTATGACAGTCTCTAGATCCATCAACGTCTCTACAAATGACCCAATTTCATTCCTTTTTATGGCTTAGTAATATTCCATTTTATATATGTACCACTTCTTTATGCATTCGTCTGTCTGTGGGCATTTAGGTTGCTTCCATTACCTGGATATTGTAAATAGTGATGCAATGAACATTGCGGTGAATGTCTCTTTTTGATTTATGGTTTTGTCTGGGTATATGCCCAGTAGTGGGATTGCTGTATCATATGGTAATTCTATTCTTAGTTTTATAAGAAACTCCATAATGTTCTCCACAGTGACTGTATCAATTTACATTCCCAACAATAGTGGAAGAGGGTTCCTTATCTCCACACCCTTTCCAGCATTTGTTGTAGATTTTCTGATGATGCCCATTCTAACAGGTGTGAGGTGATACACCATGGATGAGTCTATTTCGTTGAGCAAAGAGTAGGTCTTGTCTATTACATATTTGGCTTATGGAACGGTATGTGTGCTAATTTCAATCTCTGGTTTTATACAGCACCCCAACTCAACTTTCCCCTTAAGCAAGCATAAGTTTTATCTAAATGTGAGACTCTGTTCGGTTTTGGAATTCAGTTTATGTGTAGCCAAGTTTACACTCTCTCTATTAGTGATATCTTATGATAATTATCTTTGTGTGACCTATTTCTCTTAGAATCATCATACTTAAATCCACTCAATTTGCTGCTACAGGCCTGATGACATTGATTTCATTGCTGAGTGATATTCCGTTGTACGTAAGTAGCACAACTCATTTATCCATTTTTTTCTTTCTGTGATATTTAATTTGTACCGGACTCAAGGTTCTTGTAAACACAGCAACCCTAAATTTTGTGTTGGCTGTGTCTTGTTGATTTTAATTTTCCTAAGCTATAGGGCCAAAAGTGGAAGTGCCCTAGGGTCTGTAGCTTTGTTTTTCAGATGTTTCAGGATACACCATAAACATCTCCAGAGTGTCTGTTGGCAATTTACATCCCGCCCATCAGCATAACAAGGCTCCCTGTTCTCCATGGCCTGTCCTGTGTTTCTGGTTTTTACACTTTTTTCAGATGGCCCTTTTGACGAATGGGAAATGAGACTTCATTGTAGTGCGGATTTCCATTGCTCGAGTGCTTGGTTGGTCAAAAAGGGCATATGTGTTTTTTCCTGAATATATTCAGGAAAAAATGTTTACGCACTTTTGTCCAAGTGCATCACTGTCAAAGATCTGCCGCTTTTCACATGCTTTAAATGCAATTCCAATCTACCTCCTGAAATATGATTCCTGCAATTCTGCCTCATTTTGAAGTCCTCTTTGCAGACTTACTTCAGTATATTTTTGCCAATAGCTGTCAGTTATAACTCTGCAGGTTTGTGAATTACAGTGCCCGTGATTTCCTTTCTTAACTCGTTTCCTTGAAAGCTGGCCACAGAACCGCAGGTTTGCTTTAGGCCATAATCAGGGTCTGGCACGGCACTCTGAGCCTTTGGTTAATTCCTCTTCCTGGTGGGAAATTAGAGTTAAATGTGCCCCTCCGGACACCTGCCTCACTCCCAGCCCCTTGGTGATGTGTGTCCTGTGGTTTGAGGCCACATGTGCTGGGTTCCTCACCTTTGGCTGATGTGGCCCCACTGGTGTGAGGACACTCCTGCCTGGTTCCCATCCCCTTGGTGATGTGGGCCATCCGGTGAGAGTCTGATCCTGGTTGGGTTCCTCACACTTCTGTGAGGTGGGCCCTCTTCTCTGACGTCACTCCTGCCTGGCTGGCACACCCCGCCTTGGCGAAGTCGGCCCTCTGGTGGGATTTGGTGCCTGCTGTGTGTCTCCTGCCCTCGGTAAGGAGGGCCCTCTGCCGTCAGGCCCTAATTCCTGGGCTCCCAATATTTTCTGATATGCGCCCTGTGGTTCGAGTACACTCCTGCCAGGTTCCCAACCCCATGGGAATGTGGGCCTTCTGCTCTAAGGTCCCAACGGCTGGGTTGCTCACAGTTTCATGATGAGGGCCCTCTGTTTTGAGTTCAGTCAGGCCTGGATCCCATAGCCTCGCTGCTCCTGGCTGCCTGCTGGGAGGTTCCAACTGCGCGATTCCTCACCTTTTTTACGCAATGGGCCCTCTGTTTTGAGGCTCCTCCTGCCTGCCTCACTCCCAGCCCCTTGGTGATGTGTGTTCTGTAGTTTGAGGCCACGTGTGCTGGGTCCGTCACATTTCGGTGATGTGGCCCCACTGCTGTGAGGACACTCCTGCCTGGTTTCCATTCCCTTGGTGATGTGGGCCCTCTGGTGAGAGTCTGATCCTCTTTGGGTTCCTCACACTTTTGTGTGGTTGGCCCTCTGCTCTGAGGTCACTCCTGCCTGGCTGGCACACCCCGCATTGGCGACGTCGGCCCTCTGGTAGCAGTTGGAGCTTGCTGGGAGCCTTCTCTCCTCAGTGATGAGGGCCCTCTGGCGTCCGGCCCTAACTGCTGGGCTCCCCACATTTTCTGTTGTGTGCCCACTGGTGCGATGACACTCCTGCTTGGTTCCCTTCCCCATGGGGATGTGGGCCTTGTGCTCTGAGGTCACAACGGCTGGGTTGCTTACAGTATCACGATTAGGGCCCTCTGTTGTGAGTTCATCACTGCCTGGATCCCATAGCCTCGGTGCTCTGGGCCGCCTGCTGGGATGTTCCAACTGCTGGATTCCTCAGCTTTTTATACAATGGGCCATGTGTTTTGAGGTTAAACCTGCCTGCCTCGCTCTGAGACCCATGGTGATGTGGGTCTTCTGGTTTGAGGCCACATGTGCTGGGTACCTCAACTTTCGATGATGTGGCCCCACGGGTGTGAGGATACTCGTGCCTGATTCCCAGCCCCTTGCTTATGTGGGCACTCTGATGAGAGTCTGATCATGACTGGGTTCCTTACCCTTCTGTGAGGTGGGCGCTCTGATGTGAGGTCACTCCTGCCTGGATGGCTCACGTCGCCTTGGAGACGTAGGCCCTCTGTTCGCCACTGAAGCATGCTGGGAGCCTCCTACCCTCTTTAATGAGGGCCCTGGAAGAAACGCATATGCCCTTTTTGACCAAGTGCATCATTGTCGAAGTTCTGCCTCTTCTCCTATACTTTCAGAGGACTTCCCGTCTACCTCCTGAAATCGTATTCCTGGAATTCTGCCCCGCGTTCAAGTCCTCTTTGCAGCCTTACTTCAATATATTTTTGGACGATAGCTGTCATTTATAACTCTGCAGGTTTGTGAATTACAGTGCCCCTGAGCTCCATTCTTCAACTCGCTTTCTTGTGAGCTGGCCGCAAAACCGCAGGATTGCTTCAGGCCCTAATCTGGTTCCGGCACGGCATGTTGAGCCTTTGGCTAATTCCTCTTCCTGATGGGAAATGAGCGTTAAATTTGCTCGTGCAGACACCTACAGCTAATCTCTCATTGGTTCTCCCTATTCCTGTTCATCTTGCGCAGAAATTCCTAACTGTGCGAAACAGGAGGTTAAAGGCACTGACTCTCCAAGTGGGGAAAGAGTTAGTAAAGCGTCTGGAATGGTAAAACCGAGTATGAGGGGACGAAAACTGAGATGCATTTAAAAAGGTTTCCCGGTCACACGGTGGACCATATTCTGGGTTGCCCATGCATGTTTTACCTGAAGGAAGAATCCCTTCAACCTGGAGAGGTGGGACCCATGGAATGGGTACCATGCAGTATGACTTCCAAGGGTTGCCTTTGCTCACCGAACGTCACCAGTGTTATCAGCCCGAAGTGTCCAGCCTTATGTCTCACTCAGCTCGGGGTGTAGTTGTGGTAAATCCACGTTGCGTCACAAGCCCTGAATGAATTATTTAAGAATTGCTCTCTATTTCACTGTCATTGTGTTTTGTTTTTGTAATTTATTTTGATAATGGGATTTATCGGATTTTCACTGCTGCGTTTATGCTGCTGTACACATTCTTGATTCTCTTATGGAGACATATAAATCCATGGGTTTTCAGATTCTTATTAGTCAGGTATATTCCTAGGCATTGAATATGGGGTGTTGAGTCCATTTCGTGGAGCAAGGAGTAGGTCCTGACTATTACATATTTGCTTATGGAAAGGTATCTGTGCTAATTTCAATCTCTGGTTTTATGCAGCACCACAACTCACCTTTCCCCTTAAGCAAGCATAAGTTGGTTTTCTAAATTTGAGACCCTTTTCTGTTTTGTAATTGAGTTCATGTGCAGCCATGTTTGCATTCCGTGTATTTGAGATATCTTATGGTGTTTCTTTTTCTGTGTGACTTAGTTAACTTAGAATGATCGTACCTGAATCCACTCATTATGCCGCGACGGGCCTCATGACATAGATTTCATTGCTGAGTGATATTCCATTGTACGTACGTACAACAACTTCTTTATCCATTTTTGCTTTCTGGGATATTTCACTTATACCCTAAACGAGGTTCTTGTAAGCAGAGCCGTCCAAAATTTATGGGTGGCTGTGTCTTTTTGATTTTAATTTCCCTAAGCTATAGAACCATAAGTTGAAGTGCCGTAGGCTCCGTTGCTTAGTTTTTTAGGTGTTTGAGGAAACACCATACACTTCTCCAGAGTGGCTGTTGGCAATTTACATCCCGCCCATCAGCATAACAAGGCTCCCTGTTCTCCATGGCCTGTCCTGCCTTTCTGGATTTTTCACTTTTTTCAGATGTCCCTTTTGACAGGGGGGCAGTGAGACTTCATTGTAATGCAGATTTCTTTACAGGCTTGCTTGTTTGGCCAAAACGGGTGTATGTGTTTTTTCTTGAATATATTCAGGAAAAAACGCATATGCCCTTTTTGACCAAGTGCATCATTGTCCACTTTCTGTCTCTTTCCCTATGCTTTAAATGCAATTCCAGTCTGCCCCTGAAATCGTTTTCCTGCAATTCTGCCCCGCTTTCCAGTCCTCTTCGCAGCCTTCCTTGAATATATTTTTGGACGATAGCTGTCATTTATAACTCTGCAGGTTTGTGAATTACAGTGCCCCTGAGCTCCTTTCTTCAACTCGCTTTCTTATGAGCTGGCCGTAAACCCGCAGGAATGCTTCAGGCCCTAATCTGGTTCCGGCACGGCATGCTGAGCCTTTGGTTAATTCCTCTTCCTGGTGGGAAATGAGCGTTAAATTTGCCCGTGCAGACACCTACAGGTAGTCTCTCATTGGTTCTCCCTATTCCTGTTCATCTTGCGCAGAAATTGCAAACTGTGCCAAACAGGAGGTTAAAGGCACTGACTCTCCAAGTGGGGAGAGTGTTAGTAAAGGGTCTGGAATGGTGAACCCGAGTAAAAGGGGACGAAAACTGAGATGCATTTGAAAACGTTTCCCGGTCACACAGTGCACTCTACTGTGGGTTTCCCATGCCTGTTTTAGCTGAAGGAAGAATCCCTTAAACCTGGAGAGTTGGGACCCATGGAATGAGTACCATGCACTATGACTTCAAAGGGTCTGCATTTGCTCATCGAAGCTCACCAATGCTATCAGCCCGAAGTGTCCAGCCTTATGTCTCATTCAGCTCTGGGTGTAGATGTGGTAAATCCAGGTTGCATCACATGCCCTGAATGAATTATTTAAGAATTGCTCTCTATTTCACTGTCATTGTGTTTGTTTTTGTAATTCATTTTGATAATGGATTTTATCGGATTTTCTCTGCTGCATTCATGCCACTGTACACACACTTGAGTCTCTTATGGAGACATATAAATCCATGGGTTTGAAGATTCTTACTAGTCATGTGTAATCCTAGGCGTTGAATATGGGGTGTTTCGTCCATTTCATTGAGCAAGGGCTAGGTCTTGACTATTACATATTTGGCTTATGGAAAGGTGTCTGTGCTAATTTCAATCTCTGGTTTTATGCAGCACCCCAACTCACCTTTCCCCATAAGCAAGCATAAGTTGGTTTTCTAAATTTGAGACCCTGTTCTGTTTTGTAATTCAGTTCATGTGTAGCCAAGTTGACATTCGGTGTATTAGTGATATCTTATGATGTTTCTTTTTCTGTGTGACTTATTTCTCGTAGAATCATCGTACCTGAATCCACTCATTATGCCGCTACGGGCCTGATGACGTAGATTTCATTGCTGAGTGATATTCCATTGTACGTGCGTACCACAACTTCTTTATCCGTTTTTTGCTGTCTCGGATATTTAACTTGTACCGTAGACGAGGTTCTTGTACACAGAGCCGTCCCGAACTTTGGGGTGGCTGTGTCTTTTTGATTTTAATTTCCCTAACCTATAGTACCATAAGTGGAAGTGCCATAGGCTGTGTTGTTTTGTTTCCTACGTGTTTCAGGAAACACCATACACTTCTCCAGAGTGGCTGTTGGCAATTTATATGCCACCCATCAGCGTAAAAAGGCTCCCTGTTCTCCATGACCTGTCTTGCCTTTCTGGATTTTACTCCTTTTTCAGATGACACATTTGACCGGGGGGCAGAGAGAATTCATTGTAGTGCAGATTTCCTTTACACGCTTGCTTGGTTGGCCAAAAAGGGCGTATCCGTTTTTTCTTGAATATATTCAGGAAAAAATGCATACGCCCTTTTTGGCCAAGTGCATCATTGTCTACATTCTGCCTCTTTTCCTATGCTTTAAGTGCAATTCCAGTCTACGCTCTGAAATCGTTTTTCTGAAATTCTGCCCCGCTTTCAAGTCCTCTTCGAAGACTTACTTCAATACATTTTTGGACGATAGCTGTCATTCATAACTCTGCAGGTTTGTGAATTTCAGTGGCCCTGAGCTCCTTTCTTCAACTCGCTTTCTTGTGAGCTGGCTGCAAAACCGCAGGATTGGTTCAGGCCCTAATCTGTTTCCGGCAGGGCATGATGGGCCGTTGGTTAATTCCTCTTCCTGGTGGGAAATGAGTGTTCCATTTGCCCATGCAGACACCTACAGCTAGTCTCTCATTGGTTCTCCCTATTCCTGTTCATCTTGCGCAGAAATTGCAAACTGTGCCAGCAGGAGTTTAAAGGAACTGACTCTCCAAGTGGGGAGAGTGTTAGTAAAGCGTCTGGAATGGTGAACCCAAGTACCAGGGGCGAAAACTGAGATGCATTTGAAAACGTTTCCCAATCACACGGCGGACGATAGTCTGGGTTTCCCATGCATGTTTTAGCTGAAGGAAGAATCCCTTAAACCTGGAGAGTTGGGACCCATGGAATGGGTACCATGCAGTATGACTTCAAAGGGTCTGCGTCTGGTCACCGAACCTCACCAATGCTATCAGCCCGAAGTGTCCAGCCTTATGTCTCACCCAGCTCTGGGTGTAGATGTGGTAAATCCAGGTTGCATCACAAGCCCTGAATGAATTATTTAAGAATTGCTCTCTATTTCACTGTCATTGTGTTTTGTTTTTGAAATTCATTTTGATAATGGGATTTATCGGATGTTCACTGCTGCGTTTACGCTGCTGTACACACGCTTGATTTCCTTATGGAGACATATAAATCCATGGGTTTTAAGATTCTTACTTGTCAGTTATCTTCCCTGGCGTTGAATATGGGGTGTTGAGTCCATTTCGTTGAGTAAGGAGTAGGTCTTGTCTATTATATATTTGGCTTATGGAACGGTATCTGTGCTAATTTCAATCTCTGGTTTTATGCAGCACCCCAACTCAAATTTCCCCATAAGCAAGCATAAGTTGGTTTTCTAAATTTGAGACCCTGTTTTGTTTTGTAATTCAGTTCATGTGTAGCCAAGGTTACATTCCGTGTATTAGTAATATCTTATGATGTTTCTTTTTCTGTGTGACTTATTTCTCGTAGAATTATCGTACCTGAATCCACTCATTATGCCGATAGGGACCTGATGATGTAGATTTCATTGCTGAGTGATATTCCATTGTACGTGCGTACCACAACTTCTTTATCCATTTTTTGCTTTCTCGGATATTTAACTTGTACAGTAGACGAGGTTCTTGTAAACAGAGCCATCCCAAATTTTGGGGTGGCTGTGTGTTTTTGATTTTAACTTCCCTAAGGTATAGGACCATAAGTGGAAGTGCCATAGGTTGTGTTGCTCTGTTTCCTACGTTTTTCTGGAAACACCATACACTTCTCCAGAGTGGTTGTTGGCAATTTACATCCCGCCCATCAGCATAACAAGGCTCCCTGTTCTCCATGACCTGTCCTGCCTTTTTGGATTTTACACTTTTTTCAGATGGCCCTTTTGACCGGGGGGCAGTGAGACTTCATTGTAGTGCAGATTTCCTTTACACGCTTGCTTGGTTGGCCAAAAAGGGCGTATGCGTTTTTTCCTGAATATATTCAGGAAAAAACGCATACGCCCTTTTTGGCCAAGTGCATCATTGTCGACATTCTGCCTCTTTTCCTATGCTTTAAGTGCAATTCCAGTCTACCCCCTGAAATCGTGTTCCTGAAATTCTGCCCCGCTTTCAAGTCCTCTTCGAAGACTTACTTCAATACATTTTTGGACGATAGGTGTCATTCATAACTCTGCAGGTTTCTGAATTACACTGCACCTGAGCTTCTTTCTTCAACTCGCTTACTTGTGAGCGGCCGCAGAACCGCAGGATTGCTTCACGCCATAATCTCTTTCTGGCAGGGCACGCTGAGCCTTTGGTTAATTCCTCTTCCTGGTGGGAAATGAGCGTTCCATTTGCCCGTGCAGACACCTACATGTAGTCTCTCATTGGTTCTCCCTATTCCTGTTCATCTTGCGCAGAAATTGCAAACTGTGCCAAACAGGAGGTTAAAGGCACTGACTCTCCAAGTGGGGAGAGTGTTAGTAAAGCCTCTGGAATGGTGAACCCAAGTACCAGGGGCGAAAACTGAGATGCATTTGAAAACGTTTCCCAATCACACGGTGGACCATACTCTGGGTTTCCCATGCATGTTTTAGCTGAAGGAAGAATCCCTTAAACCTGGAGAGTTGGGACCCATGGAATGGGTACCATGCAGGATGACTTCAAATGCTCTGCGTTTGCTCACCGAACCTCACCAATGCTATCAGCCCGAAGTGTCCAGCCTTATGTCTCACCCAGCTCTGGGTGTAGATGTGGTAAATCCAGGTTGCATCACAAGCCCTGAATGAATTATTTAAGAATTGCACTCTATTTCACTATCATTGTGTTTTGTTTTTAAAATTCATTTTGATAATGGGATTTATCGGATGTTCACTGCTGCGTTTAGGCCTCTGTACACAAGCTTGGTTTCCTTATGGAGACATATAAATCCATGGGTTTTAAGATTCTTACTTGTCAGGTATCTTCCCATGCGTTGAATATGTTGTGTTGAATCCATTTCGTTGAGCAAGGAGTAGGTCTTGTCTATTATATATTTGGCTTTTGGAACGGTATCTGTGCTAATTTCAATCTCTGGTTTTATGCAGCACCCCAACTCACCTTTCCCCATAAGCAAGCATAAGTTGGTTTTCTCAATTTGAGACCCTGTTCTGTTTTGTAATTCAGTTCATGTGTAGCCAAGTTTACATTCCGTGTATTAGTGATATCTTATGATGTTTCTTTTTCTGTGTGACTTATTTCTCGTAGAATCATGGTACCTGAATCCACTCATTATGCCGATAGGGACCTAATGACGTAGAATTCATTGCTGAGTGATATTCCATTGTACGTGCGTACCAAAACTTCTTTATCCGTTTTTTGCTTTCTGGGATATTTAACTTGTACCGTAGACGAGGTTCTTGTACACAGAGCCGTCCCGAACTTTGGGGTGGCTGTGTCTTTGTGATTTTAATTTCCCTAACATATAGTACCATAAGTGGAAGTGCCATAGGCTGTGTTACTTTGTTTCCTACGTGTTTCAGGAAACACCATACACTTCTCCAGAGTGGCTGTTGGCAATTGACATCCTGCCCAGCAGCATAACAAGGCTCCCTGTTCTCCATGACCTGTCCTGCCTTTCTGGATTTTACACTTTTTTCAGATTGCCCTTTTGACTGGGGGGCAGTGAGACTCCATTTTAGTGCAGATTTCCTTTACACGCATGCTTGGTTGGCCAAAAAGTGCGTATGCGTTTTTTCCTGAATATATTCAGGAAAAAACGCATACGCCCTTTTTGGCCAAGTGCATCATTGTCGACATTCTGCCTCTTTTCCTATGCTTTAAGTGCAATTCCAGTCTACCCCCTGAAATCGTTTTCCTGAAATTCTGCCCCGCTTTCAAGTCCTCTTCGAAGACTTACTTCAATACATTTTTGGACGATAGCTGTCATTCATAACTCTGCAGGTTTGTGAATTACAGTGCCCCAGAACTCCTTTCCTCAACTCGCTTTCATGTGAAGTGGCCGCAAAACCGCAGGATTGTTTCAAGCCCTAATCTGTTTCCGGCATGGCACGCTGAGCCTTTGGTTAATTCCTCTTCCTGGTGGGAAATGAGCATTCCATTTGCCCGTGCAGACACCTACAGGTAGTCTCTCATTGGTTCTCCCGATTCCTGTTCATCTTGCGCAGAAATTGCAAACTGTGCCAAACAGGAGGTTAAAGGCACTGACTCTCCAAGTGGGGAGAGTTTTAGTAAAGCGTCTGGAATGGTGAACCCGAGTACCAGGGTTCGAAAACTGAGATGCATTTGGAAACGTTTCCCAATCACACGGTGGACCATACTCTGGGTTTCCCATGCATGTTTTAGCTGAAGGAAGAATCCCTTAAACCTGGAGAGTTGGGACCCATGGAATGAGTACCATGCAGTATGACTTCAAAGGGTCTGCGTTTGCTCACCGAAACTCACCAATGCTATCAGTCCGAAGTGCCCAGCCTTATGTCTCACCCAGCTCTGGGTGTAGATGTGGTAAATCCAGGTTGCATCACAAGCCCTGAATCAATTAAAGAATTGCTCTCTATTTCACTGTCATTGTGTTTTGTTTTTGAAATTTATTTTGATAATGGGATTTATCGGATTTTCACTGCTGCGTTTAGGCCGATGTACAGACGTTTGATTTCCTTATGGAGACATATAAATCCATGGGTTTTAAGATTCTTACTTGTCAGGTATATTCCCAGGCGTTGAATATGGGGTGTTGAGTCTATTTCGCTGAGAAAGGAGTAGGGCTTGTCTATTATATATTTGGCTTATGGAACGGTATCTGTGCTAATTTCAATCTCTGTTTTTATGCAGCACCCCAACTCACCTTTCCCCATAAGCAAGCATAAGTTGGTTGTCTCAATTTGAGACCCTTTTCTGTTTTGTAATTCAGTTCATGTGTAGCCAAGTTTACATTCCGTGTATTAGTCATATCTTATGATGTTTCTTTTTCTGTGTGACTTATTTCTCGTAGAATCATCGTACCTGAATACACTCATTATGGCGCTACGGGCCTGATGACATAGATTTCATTGCTGTGTGATATTCCATTGTACGTACGTAGCACTACTTCTTTATCCATTTTTTGCTTTCTCAGATATTTAACTTGTACCGTAGACGAGGTTCCTGTAAACGGAGCCGTCCCAAACTTTGGGGTGGCTGTGTGTTTTTGATTTTAATTTCCCTAAGCTATAGATCCATAAGTGGAAGTGCCATAGGCTGTGTTGTTTTGTTTCCTACGTGTTTCAGGAAACACCATACACTTCTCCAGAGTGGCTGTTGGCAATTTACATCCTGCCCATCAGCATAACAAGGCTCCCTGTTCTCCATGACCTCTCCTGCCTTTCTGGATTTTACAATATTTTCAGATGGCCCTTTTGACTGGGGGGCAGTGAGACTTCATTGTAGTGCAGATTTCCTTTACACCCTTCCTTGGTTGACCAAAAAGAGCGTATGCGTTTTTTCCTGAATATATTCAGGAAAAAACACATACGCCCTTTTTGGCCAAGTGCATCATTGTCGACATTCTGCCTCATTTCCTATGCTTTAAGTGCAATTCCAGTCAACCCCTGAAATAGTTTTCCAGAAATTCTGCCCCGCTTTCAAGTCCTCTTCGAAGACTTACTTCAATACATTTTTGGACGATAGCTGTCATTCATAACTCTGCAGGTTTGTGAATTTCAGTGGCCCTGAGCTCCTTTCTTCAACTCACTTTCTTGTGAGCTGGCTGCAAAACCGCAGGATTGCTTCAGGCCCTAATCTGTTTCCGGCAGGGCACGCTGAGCCTTTGGTTAATTCCTCTTCCTGGTGGGACATGAGCGTTCCATTTGCCCGTGCAGACACGACAGCTAGTCTCTCATTGGTTCTCCCTATTCCTGTTCATCTTGCGCAGAAATTGCAAACTGTGCCAAACAGGAGTTTAAAGGCACTGACTCTCCAAGTGGGGAGAGTGTTAGTAAAGCGTCTGGAATTGTGAACCCGAGTACCAGCGTTCGAAAACTGAGATGCATTTGAAAACGTTTCCCAATCACACGGTGGACCATAATCTGGGTTTCCCATGCATGTTTTAGCTGAAGGAAGTATCCCTTAAACCTGGAGAGTTGGGACCCATGGAATGGGTACCATGCACTATGACTCCAAAGGGTCTGCGTTTGCTCACCGAACCTCACCAAAGCTATCAGCCCGAAGTGTCCAGCCTTATGTCTCACCCAGCTCTGGGTGTAGATGTGGTAAATCCAGGTTTCATCACAAGCCCTGAATGAATTATTTAAGAATTGCTCTCTATTTCACTGTCATTGTGTTTTGTTTTTGAAATTTATTTTGATAATTGGATTTATCGGATTTTCACTGCTGCGTTTATGCCGCTGTACACACGCTTGATTTCCTTGTGGAGACATATAAATCCATGGGTTTTAAGATTCTTACTTGTCAGGTATATTCCCAGGCGTTGAATATGGAGTGTTGAGTCCATTTCGTTGAGAAAGGAGTAGGTCTTGTCTATTATATATTTGGCTTATGGAAAGGTATCTGTGCTAATTTCAATCTCTGGTTTTATGCAGCACCCCAACTCACCTTTCCCCATAAGCAAACATAAGTTGGTTTTCTATATTTGATACCATGTTCTGTTTTGTAGTTCAGTTCATGTGTAGTCAAATTTACATTCCGTGTATTAGTGATATCTTATGATGTTTCTTTTTCTGTGTGACTTATTTCCCGTAGAATCATCGTACTTGGATCCACTCATTATGCCGCTACGGGCCTCATGACGGAGATTTCATTGCTGAGTGATATTCCATTGTACGTGCGTACCACAACTTCTTATCCATTTTTTGCTTTCTCGGATATTTAACTTGTACCGTAGATGGTGTTCTTGTACACAGAGCGGTCCCAAACTTTGGGGTGGCTGTGTGTTTTTGATTGTAATTTCCCTAAGCTATAGGACCATAAGTGGAAGTGCCATAGGCTGTGTTGCTTTGTTTCCTACGTGTTTCAGGAAACACCATACACTTCCCCAGAGTGGCTGTTGGCAATTGACATCCTGCCCAGCAGCATAACAAGGCTCCCTGTTCTCCATGACCTGTCCTGCCTTTCTGGATTTTACACTTTTTTCAGATGGCCCTTTTGACCGGTGGGCAGTGAGACTTCATTGTAGTGCCGATTTCCTTTACACGCTTGCTTGGTTGGCCAAAAAGGGCGTATGCGTTTTTTCCTGAATATATTCAGGAAATATATTCAGGAAAAAACGCATACGCCCTTTTTGGCCAAGTGCTTCATTGTCGACATTCTGCCTCTTTTCCTATGCTTTAAGTGCAATTCCAGTCTACCCCCTGAAATCGTTTTCCTGAAATTCTGCCCCGCTTTCAAGTCCTCTTCGAAGACTTACTTCAAAACATTTTTGGACGATAGCTGTCATACATTACTCTGCAGGTTTGTGAATTACAGTGCCCCTGAACTCCTTTCTTCAACTCGCTTTCTTGTGAGCTGGCCGCAAACCCGCAGGATTGCTTCAGGCCCTAATCTGGTTCTGGCATGGCATGTTGAGCGTTTGGTTAATTCCTCTTCCTGGTGGGAAATGAGCGTTAAATTTGCACGTGCAGAACATTCACATGAGTCGTCATGGTGCCTCTTTGCCCCGGTTATCTCTATGGAGGTTGGAGTTGGAGGGCCTCCTCACTCAAGATCAGTGTGCCCAGGGAGCCAACCCTGCAACTTCAGGGCATGGTTGGGGGTTAGGATCACCACGAGGGTTCCTTTTCCCTTAGGAGGGAGGTGGCCTTTTGGGCTGCTGATTTCCAGGTTATCAGATACTGCCAGTATCTTGGGCAGATGTGGCGGTGGGCCAAGCCCCTTGGTGACCGTAGTTTATCCTACCTGGATCGCATTCTTGCATTGTTCCATTTCAAGTGGTCCCAGGTTTTACACTAATACTCCAATGGCGATTCACCATTCACCAGGAATGTAAAGGTCAAAGGGTTTAGCTAAATTAGGGAGTTCCAGGGCAAGGGTCTGAATTGACTGCTCTTTCCATACTTGAAAGGCCACTTCTGCATTCTATTCAAAAGGATCATCACCTTTTCCTTTCAGTGTTTCATATAGAAGCCGAGCTAGTAGACTGTAGTTAGGGATCCAGAAGCAGCAAACCCTGGCCTCCCCAGGAACCCCTAAGCTGTCTTCTAGTTTTAGAAATGGGTAAGGCTGTAAATTGTTTCTTCCCTTTCCTGGGATGGGCTTCTCCGACCTTCTGTGAGAATGAAGCCCAGGCAGGTCACCGTAGTCTGTGATATTTGAGCTTTTTCTTGGACAATTTGTATCCTTTATTGGCTTCGTAGTTCAGAGGTCTCCTTAGTAGGGCTGGCGATCAGAATGTCGTCTGCATATTGAAGGAGTGTTTCCTTTTCCAGAGGTAGAACTTTTAGGTCTTTAGCTGAGCTTTCCCCAAAGATGGTGTGGGAATTTTTGAACCCTTGGGGCAACACGGCCCGGAAGTATTGTTTTAGTTGTATGTTGAGTCCTGCCACTCACAAGCCAAAATTTCTTGTGACTCTGGGACTAATAGAATACAAAAGAAGGCATCATTGAAGACTAATACAGAATACCATGTCCTGGTGGTTGGTAGAATGACCAGCAGGGTGTAGGGTTTAGGAACTACTGGAGGTATATCCTCGGTGGCTTCACTGACTGTCCTGACATCCTTTACCAGGACTCCAGCAGCCCATGGGGCTCTCGAGGTCAGGCCAATCCCAGGATATGGAGCTCACCTGGGCAGGTACCCCACCCCAGCCCACGGGGCTCTCGTGTTCAGGACCCTCCCAGGATATGGGGTTCCCTGGGCAGGTTCCCCTGCAGCCCATGGGGCTCTCGTGGTCAGGCCCCTCCCAGGATACAGAGCTACCCTTGCAGGTACCATGGCAGGGCTGGGAACACAGGAACCGTGCATATCGCCCTCATTGCAGAGCACTCCCAGCTCACCTGTCACTCAGATCTGACACAGAGCACCTCAGAGCAGGACTTGAACTAACAAACAGCAGCTCCGACAGGTCTGTGACCCTGGGCATCACTCTGTGTGGCCTCCCTCCACCTGGTCTTCCAGAGACTTCCACTGCACCCGGGGCACCAGGCCTCTGTCTCCACCCACCAGCCACCCCTCCTCTCCCTGACTCCTGGGTTCCTCTCATTAGGAGAGGGTTTTCTTGAAGTTGTCTCCCACTCATGGGCCAGATAATATAATTAGAAAACAAGCCAGAGCTGCAGCCCCTTGTCTATCCTGACTCTCAGGAGCCCACACCTGTTCCTTGGACCTGGCCGATTCAGCAAGTTCCAGTTTCTGCAACTGTGAGCCCCTGAGGGGTGATTATTGGCTGGCCTGGGAAGCCCGACCGTGCCGGCCAGCCCTCCCCAGGTGTGCCTGGGTTCAGATCAATATAAACACCGCTCCAGGCAGCAAGAGCCCCTGCAGCTGTGCCTGACGCCATTTTCTCTGCCCTGTCAGCAGTCTTGGGGCTGGACTGGTGGGAGGGAGTGAGAGGCCACGGCTTTGTGGGTGGCCCAGTGTGAGTGGGGCTCTGCTGGACTTTCTGCAGCAGTTGCCAAGATGCCACCTGCTAAAGAAGAGGATGTGTCACCCATACCTGCCGCTGGAATTTCTCCCTGGGCAGAGGTGAGTGAGGAAGAAAGCAGTGGGGGCCGGGACAGCAGGGGTATCTCAGGCAGGGAAATGGAAAACTTCCAGAAGAGCACCCAGGGCCAGGACCATCCTGGCTGGCCTGCAGGCACCAAGTCGGCTGGCATGCTGTCACTCATGTGGCTCCATGGCCCTTCCTCTAGGCTTTCAAGTCCTTGTACATATTCAGGTGTTTTACCTGGGAAGGGTGGGAACATTTCAGCAGCAGCTGGCCTGGGGCTCAGCCCACGTTTACTCACAGATGCCTCGGCACGGTCCCCCAGCTTTGCAATGAGGACGCTTGTTGCGTGGGGCCTGCTGGCTGAATGGGAGATGATTCCCCACCACTGACCAACTTCAGAATTGTTTACAACTGGAGAAAGTGCCCTGATACGGTTTTCCTCTGTGTAACTGGTGGGTTCTGTTTTTTTTTCTTTTTTTCGTTTTTGGTTCAAGGTAGATTTTATTCCTCTTTTTTGTATTTACAGATATAAGCATGGAAATAATTTATTCATGTAAATACATGTATGTGAAGGGAAGAATATTTTTTCTGTTTTACTTTTTGCAATTTGAATTTTATTTTATTTTTTTATACAGCAGGTTATTTTTGGTTATCTATTTTATACATATAAATGTATACATGCCAATCCCAATCTCTCAACTCCTCCCACCACCACCCCCCAACAGCTTTCCCCCCTTGGTGTCCATACGTTTGTTGTCTACATCTGTTGCTCTATTTCTGCCTTGCAAAACGGTTCATCTGTGCAATTTTTCTAGGTTCCACATATAGGCATTAATAGACAAGATTTGTTTTTCTCTTTCTGACTTACTTCACTCTGTATGACAGTCTCTAGATCCATCAACGTCTCTACAAATGACCCAATTTCATTCCTTTTTATGGCTTAGTAATATTCCATTTTATATATGTACCACTTCTTTATGCATTCGTCTGTCTGTGGGCATTTAGGTTGCTTCCATTACCTGGATATTGTAAATAGTGATGCAATGAACATTGCGGTGAATGTCTCTTTTTGATTTATGGTTTTGTCTGGGTATATGCCCAGTAGTGGGATTGCTGTATCATATGGTAATTCTATTCTTAGTTTTATAAGAAACTCCATAATGTTCTCCACAGTGACTGTATCAATTTACATTCCCAACAATAGTGGAAGAGGGTTCCTTATCTCCACACCCTTTCCAGCATTTGTTGTTTGTAGATTTTCTGATGATGCCCATTCTAACAGGTGTGAGGTGATACACCATGGATGAGTCTATTTCGTTGAGCAAAGAGTAGGTCTTGTCTATTACATATTTGGCTTATGGAACGGTATGTGTGCTAATTTCAATCTCTGGTTTTATACAGCACCCCAACTCAACTTTCCCCTTAAGCAAGCATAAGTTTTTATCTAAATGTGAGACTCTGTTCGGTTTTGGAATTCAGTTTATGTGTAGCCAAGTTTACACTCTCTCTCTTAGTGATATCTTATGATAATTATCTTTCTCTGTGTGACCTATTTCTCTTAGAATCATCATACTTAAATCCACTCAATTTGCTGCTACAGGCCTGATGACATTGATTTCATTGCTGAGTGATATTCTGTTGTACGTAAGTAGCACAACTCCTTTATCCATTTTTTTCTTTCTGGGATATTTAATTTGTACTGGACTCAAGGTTCTTGTAAACACAGCAGCCCTAAATTTTGTGTTGGCTGTGTCTTGTTGATTTTAATTTTCCTAAGCTATAGGGCCAAAAGTGGAAGTGCCCTAGGGTCTGTAGCTTTGTTTTTCAGATGTTTCAGGATACACCATACACATCTCCAGAGTGTCTGTTGGCAATTTACATCCCGCCCATCAGCATAACAAGGCTCCCTGTTCTCCATGGCCTGTCCTGTGTTTCTGGTTTTTACACTTTTTTCAGATGGCCCTTTTGACGAATGGGAAATGAGACTTCATTGTAGTGCGGATTTCCATTTCTCGAGTGCTTGGTTGGCCAAAAAGGGCATATGTGTTTTTTCCTGAATATATTCAGGAAAAAATGTTTACGCACTTTTGTCCAAGTGCATCACTGTCAAAGATCTGCCGCTTTTCACATGCTTTAAATGCAATTCCAATCTACCTCCTGAAATATGATTCCTGCAATTCTGCCTCGTTTTCAAGTCCTCTTTGCAGACTTATTTCCATATATTTTTGCCAATAGCTGTCATTTATAACTCTGCAGGTTTGTGAATTACAGTGCCCGTGATTTCCTTTCTTAACTCGTTTCCTTGAAAACTGGCCACAGAACCGCAGGTTTGCTTCAGGCCGTAATCAGGGTCCGGCACGGCACTCTGAGACTTTGGTTCATTCCACTTCCTGGTGGGAAATTAGAGTTAAATGTGCCCCTCCAGACACCTGCCTCACTCCTAGCCCCTTGGTGATGTGTGTCCTCTGGTTTGAGGCCACATGTGCTGGGTTCCTCACCTTTGGCTGATGTGGCCCCACTGGTGTGAGGACACTCCTGCCTGGTTCCCATCCCCTTGGTGATGTGGGCCCTCCGGTGAGATTCTGATCCTGGTTGGGTTCCTCACACTTCTGTGAGGGGGGCCCTCTGCTGTGAGGTCACTCCTGCCTGGCTGGCACACCCCACCTGGGCAACATCGGCCCTCTTGTGGCAGTTGGAGCCTGCTGGGAACCTCCCCTCGGTGATGGGGGCCCTCTTGCCTCAGGCCCTAACTGCTGGGTACCCACATTTTCTGATACGTGCTAAGTGGTGCGAGGACACTCCTGTGAGGTTCCCATCCCCATGGGCATGTGGGCCTTCTGCTCTAAGGTCCCAACACCTGTGTTGTTCACCGTTTCATGATGTTGGCTCTCTGGTGTTAGTTCACCCAGGCCTAGATCCCATAGACTCTGTGCTCTGAGCGGCCTGCTGGGAGGTTCCTACTGCTGGATTCCTTACCTCTTTTATTCTTTGGGTCCTGTGTTTTCATGCTCCTACTTCCTGACTCACTTCCAGCCCATTTGTGATGTAGGTCCTCTGGTTTAAAGCCACATGTACCGGTTTCCTCACCTTTATTGATGTGGCCCCACTGGTGTGAGGACACTCCTGCCTGGTTCCCATCCCCTTGGTGATGGGGGCCCTCTGGTGAGTCTGATCCTGTCTGGATTCCTCACACTTCTGGGAGGTGGGCCCTCTGTTGTGAGGTCACTCCTGCCTGGCTGGCACACGTCACCTTGGCGATGTGGGCCCTCAGTTGGGAGTTGGTGCCTGCTGGGAGTCTCCTCCCCTCGGTAATGAGGGCCCTCTGGCGTCAGGCCCTAACTCATGGGCTCCCAAAATTTTCTGATGTGCGCCCTGTCGTGCGAGTACACTCCAGCCAGGGTCCCATCCCCATGGGGATGTGGGCTTTCTGCTCTGAGGTCCCAACGCCTGGGTTGCTCACAGTGTCAGAATGTGGGCCCTCTGCTGTGAGTTCACTCCGGCATGGATCCCATAGCCTCGGTGCTCTGGGCCACCTGCTTGGAGCTTCCAACTGCGGGGTTCCTCACCTTTTTTATTCTATGGGCGCTCTGTTGTGAGTCTCCTCCTGCATGCCTCACTCCCAGCCCTTTCGTGATGTGTGTCCCCTTGTTTGAGGCCACATGTGCTGTGTTCCTCACCTTTCGCTGATGTGGCCCCACAGGTGTGAGGACACTCCTGCCTGGTTTCCATCCCCTTGGTGATGTGGGCGCTCTGGTTAGAGTCTGATCCTGTTTGGGCTCCTCACACTTCTGTGAGGTGGGCCCTCTGCTGTGAGGTAACTCCTGCCTGGCTTGCTCCCATTGCCTTGGTGACGTCGGCCCTCTTGTGGCATTTGGAGCCTGCTGGTAGCCTCCTCTCCTCAGTGATGAGGGCCCTCTGGCGTCAGGCCATAACTGCTGGGTTCCCACATTTTCTGATACGTGCTAAGTTGTGCGAGGACACTCCTGCGAGGTTCCCATCCCCATGGGGATGTGGGCCTTCTGCTCTGAGGTCCAACTGGATGGGTTGCTCACAGTTTCATGATGTGGGCCCTCTGCTGTGAGTTCACTGTGGCCTGGATCCCATAGACTCCATGCTCTGGGCCACCTGCTGGGAGGTTCAACCTGCTGGATTCCTCACTTTTTTATTCTGTGGGCCCTGTGTTGTTTGGCTACTCCTGCCTGCCTCACTCGGAGCACCTTGGAAATGTGGGTCCTCTGGTTAAGCCACATGTGCTGGGTTCCTCACCTTTCTATAATGTGGCCGCACTGGTGTGAGGACACTCCTGCCTTGTTCCGATCCCCTTGGTGATGTGGGCCCTCTGGTGAGAGTCTTATCCTGGCTGGGTTCCTCACCCTTCTGTGAGGTAGGCCCTCTGCTGTGAGGTCCCTCCTGCCTGGCTGGCACACGTCAACTTGGCGACGTGGGCCCTCAGTTGGGAGTTGGTGCCTGCTGGGAGTCTCCTACCCTCGGTAATGAGGGCCCTCTGGCTTCAGACCCTAACTCCTGGGCTCCCAAAATTTTCTGATGTGCGCCCTGTGGTGCGAGTACACTCCTGCCAGGATCCCAACCCCATGGGAATGTGGGTCTTCTGCTCTGAGGTCCCAATGGTACGTTGTTCAGTTTCATGATGAGGGCCCTCTGGTGTGAGTTCACTCCGGCATGGACCCAATAGCCTCGCTGCTCCTGGCCTCCTGCGGGGAGGTTCCCACTGCGGGATTCCTCACCTTTTTCCTTCTATGGGCCCTCTGTTTTGAGACTTCTCTTGCCTGCCTCACTCCCAGCCCCTTGGTGATGTGTGTCCTGTAGTTTGAGTCCACGTGTGCTGGGTCCGTCACATTTCGGTGATGTGGCCCCACTGGTGTGAGGACACTCCTGCCTGGTTTCCATTCCCTTGGTGATGTGGGCCCTCCGGTGAGAGTCTGATCCTCTTTGGGTCCCTCACACTTTTGTGTGGTTGGCCCTCTGCTCTGAGGTCACTCCTGCCTGGCTGGCACACCCCGCATTGGTGACGTCGGCCTTCTGGTAGCAGTTGGAGCTTGCTGGGAGCCTCCTCTCCTCAGTGATGAGGGCCCTCTGGCGTCCGGCCCTAACTGCTGGGCTCCCCACCTTTTCTGATGTGTGCCCACTGGTGCGATGACACTCCTGCTTGGTTCCCTTCCCCATGGGGATGTGGGCATTGTGCTCTGAGGTTACAACGGCTGGGTTGCTTACAGTATCACGATGAGGGCCCTCTGTTGTGAGTTCATCACTGCCTGGATCCCATAGCCTCGGTGCTCTGGGCCGCCTGCTGGGATGTTCCAACTGCTAGATTCCTCACCTTTTTTATACAATGGGCCATGTGTTTTGAGGTTAATCCTGCCTGCCTCGCTCTGAGACCCATGGTGATGTGGGTCCTCTGGTTTGAGGCCACATGTGCTGGGTACCTCAACTTTCGATGATGTGGCCCCACGGGTGTGAGGACACTCCTGCCTGGTTCCCAGCCCCTTGCTTATGTGGGCACTCTGGTGAGAGTCTGATCCTGACTGGGTTCCTTACCCTTCTGTGAGGTGGGCCCTCTGATGTGAGGTCACTCCTGCCTGGATGTCTCATGTCGCCTTGGCGACGTAGGCCCTCTGTTGGCCACTGAAGCATGCTGGGAGCCTCCTACCCTCTTTAATAAGGGCCCTGGAAGAAACGCATATGCCCTTTTTGACCAAGTGCATCATTGTCGAGGTTCTGCCTCTTCTCCTATACTTTCAGAGGACTTCCCGTCTACCTCCTGAAATCGTATTCCTGGAATTCTGCCCCGCGTTCAAGTCCTCTTTGCAGCCTTACTTCAATATATTTTTGGACGATAGCTGTCATTTATAACTCTGCAGGTTTGTGAATTACAGTGCCCCTGAGCTCCTTTCTTCAACTCGCTTTCTTGTGAGCTGGCCGCAAAACCGCAGGATTGCTTCAGGCCCTAATCTGGTTCCGGCACGGCATGCTGAGCCTTTGGCTAATTCCTCTTCCTGGTGGGAAATGAGCATTAAATTTGTTCGTGCAGACACCTACAGCTAATCTCTCATTGGTTCTCCCTATTCCTGTTCATCTTGCGCAGAAATTCCAAACTGTGCCAAACAGGAGGTTAAAGGCACTGACTCTCCAAGTGGGGAGAGTGTTAGTAAAGCGTCTGGAATGGTAAAACTGAGTAAGAGGGGACGAAAACTGAGATGCATTTAAAAAGGTTTCCCGGTCACACGGTGGACCATATTCTGGGTTGCCCATGCATGTTTTACCTGAAGGAAGAATCCCTTCAACCTGGAGAGTTGGGACCCATGGAATGGGTACCATGCAGTATGACTTCAAAGGGTTGCCTTTGCTCACCGAACGTCACCAATGCTATCAGCCCGAAGTGTCCAGCCTTATGTCTCACTCAGCTCGGGGTGTAGATGTGGTAAATCCACGTTGCATCACAAGCCCTGAATGAATTATTTAAGAATTGCTCTCTATTTCACTGTCATTGTGTTTTGTTTTTGTAATTTATTTTGATAATGGGATTTATCGGATTTTCACTGCCGCGTTTATGCCGCTGTACACATGCTTGATTCTCTTATGGAGACATATAAATCCATGGGTTTTCAGATTCTTACTAGTCAGGTATATTCCTAGGCATTGAATATGGGGTGTTGAGTCCATTTCGTGGAGCAAGGAGTAGGTCCTGACTATTACATATTTGCTTATGGAAAGGTATCTGTGCTAATTTCAATCTCTGGTTTTATGCAGCACCACAACTCACCTTTCCCCTTAAGCAAGCATAAGTTGGTTTTCTAAATTTGAGACCCTTTTCTGTTTTGTAATTGAGTTCATGTGCAGCCATGTTTGCAATCCGTGTATTTGAGATATCTTATGGTGTATCTTTTTCTGTGTGGCTTAGTTAACTTAGAATGATCGTACCTGAATCCACTCATTATGCCGCGACGGGCCTCATGACATAGATTTCATTGCTGAGTGATATTCCATTGTACGTACGTACAACAACTTCTTTATCCATTTTTGCGTTCTGGGATATTTCACTTGTACCGTAAATGAGGTTCTTGTAAGCAGAGCCGTCCAAAATTTATGGGTGGCTGTGTCTTTTTGATTTTAATTTCCCTAAGCTATAGAACCATAAGTTGAAGTGCCGTAGGCTCCGTTGCTTAGTTTTTTAGGTGTTTGAGGAAACACCATACACTTCTCCAGAGTGGCTGTTGGCAATTTACATCCCGCCCATCAGCATAACAAGGCTCCCTGTTCTCCATGGCCTGTCCTGCCTTTCTGGATTTTTCACTTTTTTCAGATGTCCCTTTTGACAGGGGGGCAGTGAGACTTCATTGTAATGCAGATTTCTTTACAGGCTTGCTTGTTTGGCCAAAAAGGGCATATGTGTTTTTTCTTGAATATATGCAGGAAAAAACGCATACGCCCTTTTAGACCAAGTGCATCATTGTCGACTTTCTGTCTCTTTCCCTATGCTTTAAATGCAATTCCAGTCTGCCCCTGAAATCGTTTTCCTGCAATTCTGCCCCGCTTTCCAGTCCTCTTCGCAGCCTTCCTTCAATATATTTTTGGACGATAGCTGTCATTTATAACTCTGCAGGTTTGTGAATTACAGTGCCCCTGAGCTCCTTTCTTCAACTCGCTTTCTTGTGAGCTGGCCGCAAACCCGCAGGATTGCTTCAGGCCTTAATCAGGTTCTGGCATGGCATGCTGAGCCTTTGGTTAATTCTTCTTCCTGGTGGGAAATGAGCGTTAAATTTCCAGTGCAGACACCTACAGCTAGTCTCTCATTGGTTCTCCCTATTCCTGTTCATCTTGCGCAGAAATTGCAAACTGTGCCAAACAGGAGGTTAAAGGCACTGACTCTCCAAGTGGGGAGAGTGTTAGTAAAGGTCTGGAATGGTGAACCCGAGTAAAAGGGGACGAAAACTGAGATGCATTTGAAAACGTTTCCTGGTCACACGGTGCACCATACTGTGGGTTTCCCATGCACGTTTTAGCTGAAGGAAGAATCCCTTAAAACTGGACAGTTGGGACCCATGGAATGGGTACCATGCAGTATGACTTCAAAGGGTCTGCATTTGCTCATCGAACCTCACCAATGCTATCAGCCGGAAGTGTCCAACCTTATGTCTCACTCAGCTCTGGGTGTAGATGTGGTAAATCCAGGTTGCATCACATGCCCTGAATGAATTATTTAAGAATTGCTCTCTATTTCACTGTCATTGTGTTTTGTTTTTGTAATTCATTTTGATAATGGGATTTATTGGATTTTCTCTGCTGCGTTCATGCAGCTGTACACACGCTTGATTGTCTTACGGAGACATATAAATCCATGGGTTTGAAGATTCTTACTAGTCAGGTGTATTCCTAGGTGTTGAATATGAGGTGTTTAGTCCATTTCGTTGAGCAAGGGGTAGGTCTTGACTATTACATATTTGGCTTATGGAAAGGTATCTGTGCTAATTTCTATCTCTGCTTTTATGCAGTACCCCAACTCACTTTTCCCCTTAAGCAAACATAAGGTGGTTTTCTAAATTTGAGACCCTGTTCTGTTTTGTAATTCAGTTCATGTGTAGCCAAGTTTACATTCCGTGTATTAGTGATAACTTATGATGTTTCATTTTCTGTGTGACTTATTTCACTTAGAATCATCGTACCTGAATCCACTCATTATGCCGCGACGGGCCTGATGAAATAGATTTCATTGGTGAGTGATATTCCTTTGTACGTACGTACCACACTTCTTTATCCATTTTTCGCTTTCTGGGATATTTAACTTGTACCGTAGACGAGGTTCTTGTAAACAGAGCCGTAAACAGAAACTTTGGGGTGGCTGTGTGTTTTTGATTTTAATTTCCCTAAGCTATAGGAAAATAAGTGGTAATGCCGTAGGCTCCGTTGCTTTGTTTTTTAGGTTTTTGAGGAAACACCATACACATCTCCAGAGTGGCTGTTGGCAATTTACATCCCGCCCATCAGCATAACAAGGCTCCCTGTTCTCCATGGCCTGTCCTGTGTTTCTGGTTTTTACACTTTTTTCAGATGGCCCTTTTGAACGGGGGGCAGTGAGACTTCATTGTAGTGCAGATTTCTTTAACATGCTTGCTTGGTTGGCCAAAAAGGGCGTATGCGTTTTTTCCTGAATATATTCAGGAAAAAACGCATACGCACTTTTTGGCCAAGTGCATCATTGTCGACGTTCTGCCTCTTTTCCTATGCTTTAAATGCAATTCCAGTCTATCCCCTGAAATCGTTTCTCTGAAATTCTGCCCCACTTTCAAGTCCTCTTGGAAGACTTACTTCTGTACATTTTTGGACGATAGCTGTCATTCATAACTCTGCAGGTTTGTGAATTACAGTGCCCCTGAGCTCCTTTCTTCAACTCGCTTTCTTGTGAGCTGGCCGCAAAACCGCAGGATTGCTTCAGGCCCTAATCTGTTTCTGGCAGGGCACGGTGAGCCTTTGGTTAATTCCTCTTCCTGGTGGGAAATGAGCGTTCCATTTGCCCGTGCAGACACCTACAGCGAGTCTCTCTTTGGTTCTCCCTATGCCTGTTCATCTTGCGCAGAAATTGCAAACTGTGCTAAACAGGAGGTTAAAGGCACTGACTCTCCAAGTGGGGAGAGTGTCAGTAAAGCGTCTGGAATGGTGAACCCGAGTACCAGGGAACGAAAACTGAGATGCATTTGAAAACGTTTCCCAATCACACGGTGGACCATACTCTGGGTTTCCCATGCATGTTTTAACTGAAGGAAGAATCCCTTAAACCTGGAGAGTTGGGACCCATGGAATGAGTACCATGCAGTATGACTTCAAAGGGTCTGACTTTGCTCACCGAACCTCACCAATGCTATCAGCGCGAAGAGTTCAGCCTTATGTCTCACCCAGCTCTGGGTGTAGATGTGGTAAATCCAGGTGGCATCACAAGCCCTGAATGAATTATTTAAGAATTGCTCTCTATTTCACTGTCATTGTGTTTTGTTTTTGAAATTTATTTTGATAATGGGATTTATCGGATGTTCACTGTTTCATTTAGGCCGCTGTACACACGCTTGATTTCCTTATGGAGACATATAAATCCATGGGTTTTAAGATTCTTACTTGTCACGTATCTTCCCAGGCGTTGAATATGGGGTGTTGAGTCCATTTCGTTGAGCAAGGAGTAGGTCTTTTCTATTATATATTTGGCTTATGGAAAGGTATCTGTGCTAATTTCAATCTCTGGTTTTATGCAGCACCCCAACTCACCTTTCCCCATAAGCAAGCATAAGTTGGTTTTCTAAACTTGAGACCCTGTTTTGTTTTGTAGTTCAGTACATGTGTAGCCAAGTTTACATTCTGTGTATTAGGGATATCTTATGATGCTTCTTTTTCTGTGTGACTTATTTCTCGTAGAATCATCATACCTGAATCCACTCATTATGCCGCTACGGGCCTGATGACGTAGATTTCATTGCTGAGTGATATTCCACTGTACGTGCGTAACACAACTTCTTTATGCATTTTCTGCTTTCTTGGATATTTAACTTGTACCGTAGACGAGGTTCTTGTAAACAGAGCCGTCCCAAACTTTGGGGTGGCTGTGTCATTTTGATTTTAATTTCCCTAAACTATATGACCATAAGTGGAAGTGCCATAGGCTGTGATGCTTTGTTTCCTTCGTGTTTCACGAAAAACCATACACTTCTCCAGATTGGCTGTTGGCAATTTTCATCCCGCCCATCAGCGTAACAAGGCTCCCTGTTCTCCATGACCTGTCCTGCCTTTGTGGATTTTACACATTTTTCAGATGGCCTTTTGACCGGGGGGCAGTGAGACTTCATTCTAGTGCCGATTTCATTTACACGCTTGCTTGGTTGGCCAAAAAGTGCGTTTGCGTTTTTTCTCGAATATATTCAGGAAAAAACGCATATGCCCTTTTTAGCCAAGTGCATCATTGTGGACATTCTGCCTCTGTTCCTATGCTTTAAGCGCAATTCCAGTCAACCCCCTGAAATCGTTTTCCTGAAATTCTGCCCCGCTTTCAAGTCCTCTTCGAAGACTTACATCAGTACATTTTGGACGATAGCTGTCATTCATAACTCTGCAGGTTTGTGAATTACAGTCTCCCTGAGCTCCTTTCTTCAACTCGCTTCCTTGTGAGCTGGCCGCCAAACCGCAGGATTGCTTCAGGCCCTAATCTGTTTCTGGCAGGGCATGCTGAGCCTTTGGTTAATTCCTCTTCCTGGTGGGAAATGAGCGTTCCATTTGCCCGTGCAGACACCTACAGCTAGTCTCTCATTGGTTCTCCCTATTCCTGTTCATCTTGCGCAGAAATTGCAAACTGTGCCAAACAGGAGGTGAAAGGCACTGACTCTCCAAGTGAGGAGAGTGTTAGTAAAGCGTCTGGAATGGTGAACCCGAGTACCAGGGGACGAAAACTGAGATGCATTTGAAAACTTTTCCCAATCACACGGTGGACCATACTCTGGGTTTCCCATGCATGTTTTAGCTGAAGGAAGAATCCCTTAAACCTAGAGTTTTGGAACCCATGGAATGGGTACCATGCAGTATGACTTCAAAGGGTCTGCGTTTGCTCACTGAACCTCACCAATGCTATCAGCCCGAAGTGTCCAGCCTTATGTCTCACCCAGCTCTGGGTGTAGATGTGGGAAATCCAGGTTGCCTCACAAGCCCTGAATGAAGGATTTAAGAATTGCTCTCTATTTCACTGTCATTGTGTTTTGTTTTTGAAATTTATTTTGATAATGGGATTTATCGGATTTTCACTGCTGCGTTTAAGCCGCTGTACACATGCTTGATTTCCTTATGGAGACATATAAATCCATGGGTTTAAAGATTCTTACTTGTCAGGTATATTCCCAGGCGTTGAATATGGGGTGTTGAGTCCATTTCGTTGAGCAAGGAGTAGGTCTTGTCTATTATATATTTGGCTTATGGAACGGTATCTGTGCTAATTTCAATCTCTGGTTTTATACAGCACCCCAACTCACCTTTCCCCATAAGCAAGCATAAGTTGGTTTTCTAAATTTGAGACCCTGTTCTGTTTTGTAATTCAGTTCATGTGTAGCCAAGTTTACATTCCGTGTATTAGTGATATCTTATGATATTTCTTTTTCTGTGTGACTTATTTCTCGTAGAATCATCGTACCTGAATCCACTCATTATGCCGATAGGGGCCTGATGACGTAGATTTCATTGCTGAGTGATATTCCATTGTACGTGCGTACCACAACATCTTTATCCATTTTTTGCTTTCTCGGATATTTAACTTGTACCGTAGATGAGGTTCTTGTAAACAGAGCCGTCCCAAACTTTGGGGTGGCTGTGTCTTTTGATTTTAATTTCCCTAAGCTCTATGACCATAACTGGAAGTGACATAGGCTGTGTTGCTTTGTTTCCTACCTGTTTCAGGAAACACCATAAACTTCTCCAGAGTGGCTGTTGGCAATTTATATCCCGCCCATCAGCATAACAAGTCTCCCTGTTCTCCATGACCTGTCCTGCCTTTCTGGATTTTACACTTTCTTCAGATGGCCCTTTTGACCGTGGGGCAGTGAGACTTCATTTTGTGCAGATTTCCTCTACACGCTTGCTTGGTTGGCCAAAACGGGCGTATGCGTTTTTTCCTGAATATATTCAGGTAAAAACGCATACGCCCTTTTTGGCCAACTGCATCATTGTCGACATTCTGCCTCTTTTCCTATGCTTTAAGTGCAATTCCAGTTTACCCCCTGAAATCGTTTTCCTGAAATTCTTCCCCGCTTTCAAGTCCTCTTCGAAGACTTACTTCAGTACATTTTTGGACGATAGCTGTCATTCATAACTCTGCAGGTTTGTGAATTACAGTGCCCCTGAGCTCCTTTTTTCAACTCGCTTTCTTGTGCGTTGGCCGCAAAACCGCAGGATTGCTTCAGGCCCTAATCCGTTTCCGGCCGGGCACGATGAGCCTTTGGTTCATTCCTCTTCCTGGTGGGAAATGAGCGTTCCATTTGCCCGTGCAGACACCTACAGCTAGTCTCTCATTGGTTCTCCCTATTCCTGTTCATCTGGCGCAGAAATTGCAAACTGTGCCAAACAGGAGTTTAAAGGAACTGACTCTCCATGTGGGGAGAGTTTTAGTAAAGCGTCTGGAAAGGTGAACCCGAGTACCAGGGGACGAAAACTTAGATGCATTTGAAAACGTTTCCCAATCACACGGTGGACCATTCTCTGGGTTTCCCATGCATATTTTAGCTGAAGGAAGAATACCTTAAGCCTGGAGAGTTGGGACCCATGGAATGGGTACCATGCAGTATGACTTCAAAGGGTCTGCGTTTGCTCACCGAACCTCACCAATGCTATCAGCCCGAAGTGTCCAGCCTTATGTCTCACCCAGCTCTGGGTGTAGATGTGGTAAATGCAGGTTGCCTCACAAGCCCTGAATGAAGGATTTAAGAATTGCTCTCTATTTCACTGTCATTGTGTTTTGTTTTTGAAATTTATTTTGGTAATGGGATTTATCGGATGTTCACTGCTGCGTTTAGGCCGCTGTACACACGCTTGATTTCCTTATGGAGCCATATAAATCCATGGGTTTTAAGATTCTTACTTCTCAGGTATCTTCCCTGGCGTTGAATATGTGGTGTTGAGTCCATTTTGTTGAGCAAGGAGTAGGTCTTGTTTATTATATATTTGGCTTATGGAATGGTATCTCTGCTAATTTCAATCTCTGGTTTTATGCAGCACCCCAACTCACCTTTCCCCATAGGCAAGCATAAGTTGGTTTTCTAAATTTGAGACCCTGTTCTGTTTTGTAATTCAGTTCATGTGTAGCCAAGTTTACATTCCGTGTATTAGGGATATCTAATGATGTTTCTTTTTCTGTGTGACTTATTTCTCGTAGAATCATCGTAACTGAATCCACTCATTATGCCGCTAGGGACCTGATGACGTAGATTTCATTGCTGAGTGATATTCCATTGTACGTGCATACCACAACTTCTTTATCCATTTTTTGCTTTCTTGGATATTTAACTTGTACCGTAGACGAGGTTCTTGTAAACAGAGCCGTCCCAAACTTTGGGGTGGCTGTGTCTTTTTGATTTTACTTTCCCTAAGCTATAGGACCATAAGTGGAAGTGCCATAGGCTGTGATGCTTTGTTTCCTACCTGTTTCAGGAAACACAATACACTTCTCCAGAGTGGCTGTTGGCAATTTACATCCGCCCATCAGCATAACAAGGCTCCTTGTTCTCCATGGCCTGTCCTGCCTTTCTGGATTTTACACTTTTTGCAGATGGCCCTTTTGACCGGGGGGCAGTGAGACTTCATTGTAGTGCAGATTTCCTTTACACGCTTGCTTGGTTGGCCAAAAAGTGTGCATGCGTATCTTCCTGAATATATTCAGGAGAAAACGCATACGCCCTTTTTGGCCAAGTGCATCATTGTCGACATTCTGCCTCTTCTCCTATGCTTTAAGTTCAATTCCAGTCTACCCGCTGAAATCGTTTTCCTGAAATTCTGCCCCGCTTTCAAGTCCTCTCCGAAGACTTACTTCAATACATTTTTGGACGATAGCTGTCATTCATAACTCTGCAAGTTTATGAATTACAGTGCCCCTGAGCTCCTTTCTTCAACACGCTTTCTTGTGAGCTGGCCGCAAACCGCAGGATTGCTTCAGGCCCTAATCTGTTTCCGGCAGGGCACGCTGAGCTTTGGTTAATTCCTCTTCCTGGTGGGAAATGCGTGTTCCATTTTCCCGTGCTGAAACCTACAGCTAGTCTCTCATTGGTTCTCCCTATTCCTGTTCATCTTGCACAGAAATTGCAAACTGTGCCAAACAGGAGTTTAAAGGAACTGACTCTCCAAGTGGGGAGAGTGTTAGTAAAGCGTCTGGAAAGCTGAACCCGAGTACCAGGGGATGAAAACTGAGATGCATTTGAAAACGATTCCCAGTCACACGGTGGACCATACTCTGGGTTTCCCTTGCATGTTTTAGCTGAAGGAAGAATACCTTAAGTATGGAGAGTTGGGACCCATGGAATGGGTATCATGCAGTATGACTTCAAAGGGTCTGACTTTGCTCACCGAACCTCACCAATGCTTTCAGCACGAAGAGTCCAGCCTTATGTCTCACCCAGCTCTGGGTGTAGATGTGGTAAATCCAGGTGGCATCACAAGCCCTGAATGAATTATTTAAGAATTGCTCTCTATTTCACTGTCATTGTGTTTTGTTTTCGAAATTTATTTTGATAATGGGATTTATCGGATGTCCACTGTTGCGTTTAGGCCGCTGTACACACGCTTGATTTCCTTATGGAGACATATAAAACCATGGGTTTTAAGATTCTTACTTGGCAGGTATCTTCCCAGGCGTTGAATATGGGGTGTTGAGTCCATTTCGTTGAGCAAGGAGTAGGTCTTGTCTATTATATATTTGGCTTATGGAAAGGTATCTGTGCTAATTTCAATCTCTGGTTTTATGCAGCACCCCATCTCACCTTTCCCCATAAGCAAGCATAAGTTGTTTTTCTAAACTTGAGACCCTGTTCTGTTTGGTAATTCAGTACATGTTTAGCCAAGTTTACATTCCGTGTATTAGGGATATCTTATGATGTTTCTTTTTCTGTGTGACTTACTTCTCGTAGAATCTTCATACCTGAATCCACTCATTATGCCGCTACGGGCCTGATGATGTAGATTTCATTGCTGAGTGATATTCCACTGTACGTGCGTACCACAACTTCTTTATCCATTTTTTGCTTTCTTGCATATTTAACTTGAACCATAGACGAGGTTCTTGTAAACATAGCCATCCCAAACTTTCGGCTGGCTGTGTGTTTCTGATTTTAATTTCCCTAAGATATAGGACCATAAGTGGAAGTGCCATAGGCTGTGTTGCTTTGTTTCCTACGTGTTTCAGGATACACCATACCCTTCTCCAGAGTGGCTGTTGGCAATTTACATCCCGCCCATCAGCATAACAAGGCTCCCTGTTCTCCATGACCTGTCCTGCCTTTCTGGATTTTACACTTTTTTCAGATGGCCCGTTTGACCGGGGAGCAGTGAGACTTCATTGTAGTGCAGATTTCTTTACACGCTTGCTTCGCTGGCCAAAAAGTGCGTATGCGTTTTATCCTGAATATATTCAAGAAAAAACGCATATGCCCTATATGGCCAAGTGCATCATTGTCGACATTCTGCCTCTTTTCCTATGCTTTAAGTGCAATTCCAGTCTACTCCCTGAAATCTTTTTCCTGAAATTTTGCCCCGCTTTCAAGTCCTCTTCGACGACTTACTTCAATACATTTTTGGACGACAGTCTGTCATTCATAACTCTGCATGTTTGTGAATTACAGTGCCCCTGAGCTCCTTTCTTCAACTCGCTTTCTTGTGAGCTGGCCGCAAAACCGCAGGATTGCTTCAGGCCCTAATATGTTTCCGGCAGGGCATGCTGAGCCTTTGGTTAATTCCTCTTCCTGGTGGGAAATGAGTGTTCCATTTGCCCTTGCAGACACCTACAGCTAGTCTCTCATTGGTTCTCCCAATTCCTGTTCATCTTGCGCAGAAATTGCAAACTGTGCCAAACAGGAGGTTAAAGGCACTGACTCTCCAAGTGGGGAGAGTGTTAGTAAAGCTTCTGGAATGGTGTACCCGAGTACCAGGGTTCGAAAACTGAGATGCATTTGAAAACGTTTCCCAATCACACGGCGGACGATAGTCTGGGTTTCCCATGCATGTTTTAGCTGAAGGAAGAATCCCTTAAACCTGGAGAGTTGGGACCCATGGAATGGGTACCATGCATTATGACTTCCAAGGGTCTGCGTTTGCTCACCGAACCTCACCAATGCTATCAGCCCGAAGTGTCCAGCCTTATGTCTCACCCAGCTCTGGGTGTAGATGTGGTAAATCCAGGTTGCATCACAAGCCCTGAATGAATTATTTAAGAATTGCTATCTATTTCACTGTCATTGTGTTTTCTTTTTGAAATTTATTTTGATAATGGGATTTATCGGATGTTCACTGCTGCGTTTAGGCCGCTGTACACACGCTTGAGTTCCTTATGGAGACATATAAATCCATGGGTTTAAAGATTCTAACTTGTCAGGTATATTCCCAGGCGTTGAATATGGGGTGTTGAGTCCATTTCGTTGAGCAAGGAGTAGGTCTTGTCTATTATATATTTGGCTTATGGAACGGTATCTCTGCTAATTTCAATCTCTGGTTTTATACAGCACCCCAACTCACCTTTCCCCATAAGCAAGCATAAGTTGGTTTTCTAAATTTGAGACCCTGTTCTGTTTTGTAATTCAGTTCATGTGTAGCCAAGTTTACATTCCGTGTATTAGTGATATCTTATGATATTTCTTTTTCTGTGTGACTTATTTCTCGTAGAATCATCGTACCTGAATCCACTCATTATGCCGATAGGGGCCTGATGACGTAGATTTCATTGCTGAGTGATATTCCATTGCACGTGCGTACCACAACATCTTTATCCATTTTTTGCTTTCTCGGATATTTAACTTGTACCGTAGATGAGGTTCTTGTAAACAGAGCCGTCCCAAACTTTGGGGTGGCTGTGTCTTTTGATTTTAATTTCCCTAAGCTCTATGACCATAACTGGAAGTGACATAGGCTGTGTTGCTTTGTTTCCTACCTGTTTCAGGAAACACCATAAACTTCTCCAGAGTGGCTGTTGGCAATTTATATCCCGCCCATCAGCATAACAAGTCTCCCTGTTCTCCATGACCTGTCCTGCCTTTCTGGATTTTACACTTTTTTCAGATGGCCCTTTTGACCGTGGGGCAGTGAGACTTCATTTTGTGCAGATTTCCTCTACACGCTTGCTTGGTTGGCCAAAAAGGGCGTATGCGTTTTTTCCTGAATATATTCAGGTAAAAACGCATACGCCCTTTTTGGCCAACTGCATCATTGTCGACATTCTGCCTCTTTTCCTATGCTTTAAGTGCAATTCCAGTTTACCCCCTGAAATCGTTTTCCTGAAATTCTTCCCCGCTTTCAAGTCCTCTTCGAAGACTTACTTCAGTACATTTTTGGACGATAGCTGTCATTCATAACTCTGCAGGTTTGTGAATTACAGTGCCCCTGAGCTCCTTTCCTCAACTCGCTTTCTCGTGAGCTGGCTGCAAAACCGCAGGATTGCTTCAGGCCCTAATCCGTTTCCGGCCGGGCACGATGAGCCTTTGGTTCATTCCTCTTCCTGGTGGGAAATGAGCGTTCCATTTGCCCGTGCAGACACCTACAGCTAGTCTCTCATTGGTTCTCCCTATTCCTGTTCATCTGGCGCAGAAATTGCAAACTGTGCCAAACAGGAGTTTAAAGGAACTGACTCTCCATGTGGGGAGAGTTTTAGTAAAGCGTCTGGAAAGGTGAACCCGAGTACCAGGGGACGAAAACTTAGATGCATTTGAAAACGTTTCCCAATCACACGGTGGACCATTCTCTGGGTTTCCCATGCATATTTTAGCTGAAGGAAGAATACCTTAAGCCTGGAGAGTTGGGACCCATGGAATGGGTACCATGCAGTATGACTTCAAAGGGTCTGCGTTTGCTCACCGAACCTCACCAATGCTATCAGCCCGAAGTGTCCAGCCTTATGTCTCACCCAGCTCTGGGTGTAGATGTGGTAAATGCAGGTTGCCTCACAAGCCCTGAATGAAGGATTTAAGAATTGCTCTCTATTTCACTGTCATTGTGTTTTGTTTTTGAAATTTATTTTGGTAATGGGATTTATCGGATGTTCACTGCTGCGTTTAGGCCGCTGTACACACGCTTGATTTCCTTATGGAGCCATATAAATCCATGGGTTTTAAGATTCTTACTTCTCAGGTATCTTCCCTGGCGTTGAATATGTGGTGTTGAGTCCATTTTGTTGAGCAAGGAGTAGGTCTTGTTTATTATATATTTGGCTTATGGAATGGTATCTCTGCTAATTTCAATCTCTGGTTTTATGCAGCACCCCAACTCACCTTTCCCCATAGGCAAGCATAAGTTGGTTTTCTAAATTTGAGACCCTGTTCTGTTTTGTAATTCAGTTCATGTGTAGCCAAGTTTACATTCCGTGAATTAGGGATATCTAATGATGTTTCTTTTTCTGTGTGACTTATTTCTCGTAGAATCATCGTAACTGAATCCACTCATTATGCCGCTAGGGACCTGATGACGTAGATTTCATTGCTGAGTGATATTCCATTGTACGTGCATACCACAACTTCTTTATCCATTTTTTGCTTTCTTGGATATTTAACTTGTACCGTAGACGAGGTTCTTGTAAACAGAGCCGTCCCAAACTTTGGGGTGGCTGTGTCTTTTTGATTTTACTTTCCCTAAGCTATAGGACCATAAGTGGAAGTGCCATAGGCTGTGATGCTTTGTTTCCTACCTGTTTCAGGAAACACAATACACTTCTCCAGAGTGGCTGTTGGCAATTTACATCCGCCCATCAGCATAACAAGGCTCCTTGTTCTCCATGGCCTGTCCTGCCTTTCTGGATTTTACACTTTTTGCAGATGGCCCTTTTGACCGGGGGGCAGTGAGACTTCATTGTAGTGCAGATTTCCTTTACACGCTTGCTTGGTTGGCCAAAAAGTGTGCATGCGTATCTTCCTGAATATATTCAGGAGAAAACGCATACGCCCTTTTTGGCCAAGTGCATCATTGTCGACATTCTGCCTCTTCTCCTATGCTTTAAGTTCAATTCCAGTCTACCCGCTGAAATCGTTTTCCTGAAATTCTGCCCCGCTTTCAAGTCCTCTCCGAAGACTTACTTCAGTACATTTTTGGACGATAGCTGTCATTCATAACTCTGCAAGTTTGTGAATTACAGTGCCCCTGAGCTCCTTTCTTCAACTCGCTTTCTTGTGAGCTGGCCGCAAAACCGCAGGATTGCTTCAGGCCCTAATCTGTGTCTGGCAGGGCAGGCTGAGCCATTGGTTAATTCCTCTTCCTGGTGGGAAATGAGCGTTACATTTGCCCGTGCAGACACCTACAGCTAGTCTCTCATTGGTTCTCCCTATTCCTGTTCATCTTGCGCAGAAATTGCAAACTGTGCCAAACAGGAGGTTAAAGGCACTGACTCTCCAAGTGGGGAGAGTGTTAGTAAAGCGTCTGGAATGGTGAACCCGAGTACCAGGGGACGAAAACTGTGATGCATTTGAAAACGTTTCCCAATCACATGGCGGTCGATACTCTGCGTTTCCCATGCATGTTTTAGCTGAAGGAAGAATCCCTTAAACCTGGAGAGTTGGGACCCATGGAATGGGTACCATGCAGGATGACTTCAAAGGGTCTGCGTTTGCTCACCGAACCTCACCAATGCTATCAGCCTGAAGTGTCCAGCCTTATGTCTCACCCAGCTCTGGGTGTAGATGTGGTAAATCCAGGTTGCATCACAAGCCCTGAATGAATGATTTAAGAATTGCTCTCTATTTCACTGTCATTGTGTTTTGTTTTTGAAATTTATTTTGATAATTGGATTTATCGGATTTTCACTGCTCCGTTTAGGCTGCTGTACACACGCTTGTTTTCCTTAAGGAGACATATAAATCCATGCTTTTTAAGACTCTTATTTGTCAGGTATCTTCCCAGGCGTTGAATATGGGGTGTTGAGTCCATTTCGTTGAGCAAGGAGTAGGTCTTGTCTATTATATATTTGGCTTATGGAACGGTATCTGTGCTAATTTCAATCTCTGGTTTTATGCAGCACCCCAACTCACCTTTCCCCATAAGCAAGCGTAAGTTGGTTTTCTAAATTTGAGACCCTGTTCTGTTTTGTAATTCAGTTCATGTGTAGCCAAGTTTACATTCCGTGTATTAGTCATAACTTATGATGTTTCTTTTTCTGTGTGACTTATTTCTCGTAGACTCATCGTACCTGAATCCACTCATTATGCCGCTACGGGCCTGATGACGTAGATTTCATTGCTGAGTGATATTCCATTGTACGTGCGTACCACAACTTCTTTATCCATTTTTTGCTTTCTGGGATATTTTACTTGTACCGTAGACGAGGTTCTTGTAAACAGAGCCGTCCCAAACTCTGGGGTGGCTGTGTGTTTTTGATTTTAATTTCCCTAAGCTATAGGACCATAAGTGGAAGTGCCATAGGCTGTGTTGCTTTGTTTCCTACGTGTTTCTGGAAACACCATACACTTCTCCAGAGTGGTTGCTGGCAATTTACATCCCGCCCATCAGCATGACAAGGCTCCCTGTTCTCCATGACCTGTCCTGACTTTCTGGATTTTACATTTTTTTCAGATGGCCCTTTTGACAGGGGGGCAGTGAATCTTCATTGTAGTGCAGATTTCCATTACACGCTTGCTTGGTTGGCCTAAAAGTGCGTATGCGTTTTTTCCTGAATATATTCAGGAAAAAACTCATACGCCCTTTTTGGCCAAGTGCATCATTGTCGACATTCTGCCTCTTTTCCTATGCTTTTAGTACAAATCCAGTCTACCCCCTGAAATCGTTTTCCTGAAATTCTGCCCCGCTTTCAAGTCCTCTTCGAAGACTTACTTCAATACATTTTTGGACGATAGCTGTCATTCATAACTCTGCAGGTTTGTGAATTACAGTGCCCCTGAGCTCCTTTCTTCAACTCGCTTTCTTGTGAGCTGGCCGCAAAACCGCAGGATTGCTTCAGGCCCTAATCTGTTTCCGGCAGGGCACGCTGAGCCTTTGGTTAATTCCTCTTCCTGGTGGGAAATGAGCGTTCCATTTGCCCGTGCAGACACCTACATCTAGTCTCTCATTGCTTCTCCCTATTCCTGTTCATCTTGCGCAGAAATTGCAAACTGTGCCAAAGAGGATGTTAATGGCACTGATTCTGCAAGTGGGGAGAGTGTTAGTAAAGCGTTCAAATGTTGAACCCGAGTACCAGGGGACGAAAACTGAGATGCATTTGAAAACGTTTCCCAATCACACGGTGGACCATACTCTGGGTTTCCCATGCATGTTTTAGCTGAAGGAAGAATCCCTTAAACCTGGAGAGTTGGGACCCATGGAATGGGTACCATGCAGTATGACTTCAAAGGGTCTGCGTTTGCTCACCGAACCTCACCAATGCTATCAGCCCGAAGTGTCCAGCCTTATATCTCATCCAGCTCTGGGTGTAGATGTGGTAAATCCAGGTTGCATCACAAGCCCTGAATGAATTATTTAAGCATTGCTCTCTATTTTACTCTCATTGTGTTTTGTTTTTGAAATTCATTTTGATAATGGGATTTATCGGATTTTCACTGCTGCATTTAGGCCACTGTACACACGCTTGATTTCCTTATGGAGACATATAAATCCATGGGTTTTAAGATTCTTACTTGTCAGGTATCTTCCCAGGCGTTGAATATAGGGTGTTGAGTCCATTTCGTTGAGCAAGGAGTAGGTTTTTTCTATTATATATTTGGCTTATGGAACGGTATCTGTGCTAATTTCAATCTCTGGTTTTATGCAGCATCCCAACTGACCTTTCCCCATAAGCAAGCATAAGTTGGTTTGCTAAATTTGAGACCCTTTTCTGTTTTGTAATTCAGTTCATGGGTAGCCAAGTTTACATTCTGTGTATTAGTAATAACTTATGATGTTTCTTTTTCTGTCTGACTTATTTCTCATAGAATCATCGTACCTGAATCCACACATTATGCCGCTACGTTCCTGATGACGTAGATTTCATTGCTGAGTGATATTCCATTGTACGTGCGTACCACAACTTCTTTATCCATTTTATGCTTTCTCGGATATTTAACTTCTACCGTAGATGAGGTTCTTGTAAACAGAGCCATCCCAAACTTTGCGGTGGCTGTGTGTTTTTCATTTTAATTTCCCTAAGCTATAGGACCATAAGTGGAAGTGCCATAGGCTGTGTTGCTTTGTTTCCTACGTGTTTCAGGAAACACCATACACTTTTCCAGAGTGGCTGTTGGCAATTTAAATCCGCCCATCAGCATAACAAGTCTCCCTGTTCTCCATGACCTGTCCTGTCTTTCTGGATTTTACACTTTTTTCAGATGGCCCTTTTGACCGGGGGGCAGTGAGACTACTTTGTAGTGCAGATTTCCTTTACAGGCTTGCTTGGTTGGCCAAAAAGTGCGTATGCGTTTTATCCTGAATATATTCAAGAAAAAACGCATATGCCCTATTTGGCCAAGTGCATCATTGTCGACATTCTGTCTCTTTTCCTATGCTTTAAGTGCAATTCCAGTCTACCCCCTGAAATCTTTTTCCTGAAATTTTGCTCCGCTTTCAAGTCCTCTTCGACGACTTACTTCAATACATTTTTGGACGACAGTCTGTCATTCATAACTCTGCATGTTTGTGAATTACAGTGCCCCTGAGCTCCTTTCTTCAACTCGCTTTCTTGTGAGCTGGCCGCAAAACCGCAGGATTGCTTCAGGCCCTAATATGTTTCCGGCAGGGCATGCTGAGCATTTGGTTAATTCCTCTTCCTGGTGGGAAATGAGCGTTCCATTTGCCCTTGCAGACACCTACAGCTAGTCTCTCATTGGTTCTCCCAATTCCTGTTCATCTTGCGCAGAAATTGCAAACTGTGCCAAACAGGAGGTTAAAGGCACTGACTCTCCAAGTGGGGAGAGTGTTAGTAAAGCTTCTGGAATGGTGAACCCGAGTACCAGGGTTCCAAAACTGAGATGCATTTGAAAACGTTTCCCAATCACACGGCGGACGATAGTCTGGGTTTCCCATGCATGTTTTAGCTGAAGGAAGAATCCCTTAAACCTGGAGAGTTGGGACCCATGGAATGGGTACCATGCATTATGACTTCCAAGGGTCTGCGTTTGCTCACCGAACCTCACCAATGCTATCAGCCCGAAGTGTCGAGCCTTATGTCTCACCCAGCTCTGGGTGTAGATGTGGTAAAGCCAGGTTGCATCACAAGCCCTGAATGAATTATTTAAGAATTGCTATCTATTTCTCTGTCATTGTGTTTTCTTTTTGAAATTTATTTTGATAATGGGATTTATCGGATGTTCACTGCTGCGTTTAGGCCGCTGTACACATGCTTGATTTCCTTATGGAGACATATAAATCCATGGGTTTAAAGATTCTTACTTGTCAGGTATATTCCCAGGCGTTGAATATGGGGTGTTGAGTCCATTTCGTTGAGCAAGGAGTAGGTCTTGTCTATTATATATTTGGCTTATGGAACGGTATCTGTGCTAATTTCAATCTCTGGTTTTATACAGCACCCCAACTCACGTTTCCCCATAAGCAAGCATAAGTTGGTTTTCTAAATTTGAGACCCTGTTCTGTTTTGTAATTCAGTTCATGTGTAGCCAAGTTTACATTCCGTGTATTAGTGATATCTTATGATGTTTCTTTTTCTGTGTGACTTATTTCTCGTAGAATCATCATACCTGAATCCACTCATTATGCCGCTATGGGCCTGATGACGTAGATTTCATTGCTGAGTGATATTCCATTGTACGTGCGTACCACTACATCTTTATGCATTTTTTGCATTCTGGGATATTTAACTTGTACCGTAGACGAGGTTGTTGTAAACAGAGCCATCCCAAACTTTGGGGTGGCTGTGTGTTTTTGATTTTAATTTCCCTAAGCTATAGGACCATAAGTGGAAGTGCCATAGGCTGTGTTGCTTTGTTTCCTGTGTGTTTCAGGAAACACCATACACTTCTCCAGAGTGGTTGTTGGCAATTTACATCCCGCCCATCAGCAAAAGAAGGCTCCCTGTTCTCCATGACCTGTCCTGCCTTTCTGGATTTTACACTTTTTTCAGATGGCCCTTTTGACCGGGGGGCAGTGAGACTTCATTGTAGTGAAGATTTCCTTTACACGCTTGCTTGGTTGGCGAAAAAGTGCGTATGCGTTTTTTCCTGAATGTATTCAGGAAAAAACGCATACGCCCTTTTTGGCCAAGTGCATCATTGTCGACATTCTGCCTCTTTTCCTATGCTTTAAGTGCAATTCCAGTCTACCCCGTGAAATCGTTTTCCTGAAATTTTGCTCCGCTTTCCAGTCCTCTTCGAAGACTTACTTCAGTACATTTTTGGACGATAGCTGTCATTCATAACTCTGCAAGTTTGTGAATTACAGTGCCCCTGAGCTCCTTTCTTCAACTCGCTTTCTTGTGAGCTGGCCGCAAAACCGCAGGATTGCTTCAGGCCCTAATCTGTGTCCGGCAGGGCAGGCTGAGCCATTGGTTAATTCCTCTTCCTGGTGCGAAATGAGCGTTCCATTTGCCCGTGCAGACACCTACAGCTAGTCTCTCATTGGTTCTCCCTATTCCTGTTCATCTTGCGCAGAAATTGCAAACTGTGCCAAACAGGAGGTTAAAGGCACTGACTCTCCAAGTGGGGAGAGTGTTAGTAAAGCGTCTGGAATGGTGAACCCGAGTACCAGGGGACGAAAACTGTGATGCATTTGAAAACGTTTCCCAATCACATGGCGGTCGATACTCTGCGTTTCCCATGCATGTTTTAGCTGAAGGAAGAATCCCTTAAACCTGGAGAGTTGGGACCCATGGAATGGGTACCATGCAGGATGACTTCAAAGGGTCTGCGTTTGCTCACCGAACCTCACCAATGCTATCAGCCTGAAGTGTCGAGCCTTATGTCTCACCCAGCTCTGGGTGTAGATGTGGTAAATCCAGGTTGCATCACAAGCCCTGAATGAATGATTTAAGAATTGCTCTCTATTTCACTGTCATTGTGTTTTGTTTTTGAAATTTATTTTGATAATTGGATTTATCGGATTTTCACTGCTCCGTTTAGGCTGCTGTACACACGCTTGTTTTCCTTATGGAGACATATAAATCCATGCTTTTTAAGATTCTTATTTGTCAGGTATCTTCCCAGGCGTTGAATATGGGGTGTTGAGTCCATTTCGTTGAGCAAGGAGTAGGTCTTGTCTATTATATATTTGGCTTATGGAACGGTATCTGTGCTAATTTCAATCTCTGGTTTTATGCAGCACCCCAACTCACCTTTCCCCATAAGCAAGCGTAAGTTGGTTTTCTAAATTTGAGACCCTGTTCTGTTTTGTAATTCAGTTCATGTGTAGCCAAGTTTACATTCCGTGTATTAGTGATATCTTATAATGTTTCTTTTTCTGTGTGACTTATTTCTCGTAGACTCATCGTACCTGAATCCACTCATTATGCCGCTACGGGCCTGATGACGTAGATTTCATTGCTGAGTGATATTCCATTGTACGTGCGTACCACAACTTCTTTATCCATTTTTTGCTTTCTTGCATATTTAACTTGAACCATAGACGAGGTTCTTGTAAACAGAGCCGTCCCAAACTTTGGGGTTGCTGTGTGTTTTTGATTTTAATTTCCCTAAGCTATAGGACCATAAGTGGAAGTGCCATAGGCTGTGTTGCTTTGTTTCCTACGTGTTTCAGGAAACACCATACACTTCTCCAGAGTGGCTGTTGGCAATTTACATCCCGCCCATCAGCATAACAAGGCTCCCTGTTCTCCATGACCTGTCCTGCCTTTCTGGATTTTACACTTTTTTCAGATGGCCCGTTTGACCGGGGAGCAGTGAGACTTCATTATAGTGCAGATTTCTTTACACGCTTGCTTCGTTGGCCAAAAAGTGCGTATGCGTTTTATCCTGAATATATTCAAGAAAAAACGCATATGCCCTATTTGGCCAAGTGCATCATTGTCGACATTCTGCCTCTTTTCCTATGCTTTAAGTGCAATTCCAGTCTACCCCCTGAAATCTTTTTCCTGAAATTTTGCCCCGCTTTCAAGTCCTCTTCGACGACTTACTTCAATACATTTTGAACGATAGCTGTCATTCATAACTCTGCAGGTTTGTGAATTACAGTGCCCCTGAGCTCATGTCTTCAACTCGCTTTCTTGTGAGCTGGCCGCAAAACCGCAGGATTACTTCAGGCCATAATCTCTTTTCTGCAGGGCATGCTGAGCCTTTGTTTAATTCCTCTTCCTGGTCGGAAATGAGCGTTCCTTTTGCCCGTGCAGGGACCTACAGCTAGTCTCTCATTGGTTCTCCCTATTCCTGTACATCTTGCGCAGAAATTGCAAACTGTGCCAAACAGGAGGTTAATGGCACTGACTCTCCAAGTGGGGAGAGTGTTAGTAAAGCGTCTGGAATGGTGAACCCGAGTACCAGGGGACGAAAACTGAGATGCATTTGAAAAGGTTTCCCGGTCACACAGTGCACTGTACTGTGGGTTTCCCATGCATGTTTTAGCTGAAGGAAGAATCCCTTAAACCTGGAGAGTTGGGACCCATGGAATGGGTACCAGGCAGTATGACTTCAAAGGGTCTGCGTTTGCTCACCGAACCTCACCAATGCTATCAGCCCGAAGTGTCCAGCCTTATATCTCATCCAGCTCTGGGTGTAGATGTGGTAAATCCAGGTTGCATCACAAGCCCTGAATGAATTATTTAAGCATTGCTCTCTATTTCACTCTCATTGTGTTTTGTTTTTGAAATTCATTTTGATAATGGGATTTATCGGATTTTCACTGCTGCTTTTAGGCCACTGTACACACGCTTGATTTCCTTATGGAGACATATAAATCCATGGGTTTTAAGATTCTTACTTGTCAGGTATCTTCCCAGGCGTTGAATATAGGGTGTTGAGTCCATTTCGTTGAGCAAGGAGTAGGTTTGTCTATTATATATTTGGCTTATGGAATGGTATCTGTGCTAATTTCAATCTCTGGTTTTATGCAGCATCCCAACTGACCTTTCCCCATAAGCAAGCATAAGTTGGTTTGCTAAATTTGAGACCCTTTTCTGTTTTGTAATTCAGTTCATGGGTAGCCAAGTTTACATTCCGTGTATTAGTGATAACTTATGATGTTTCTTTTTCTGTCTGACTTATTTCTCGTAGAATCATCATACCTGAATGCACACATTATGCCGCTACGTTCCTGATGACGTAGATTTCATTGCTGATTGATATTCCATTGTACGTGCGTACCACAACTTCTTTATCCATTTTATGCTTTCTCGGATATTTAACTTCTACCGTAGTTGAGGTTCTTGTAAACAGAGCCATCCCAAACTTTGGGGTGGCTGTGTGTTTTTGATTTTAATTTCCCTAAGCTATAGGACCATAAGTGGAAGTGCCATAGGCTGTGTTGCTTTGTTTCCTACGTGTTTCAGGAAACACCATACACTTTTCCAGAGTGGCTGTTGGCAATTTAAATCCGCCCATCAGCATAACAAGGCTCGCTGTTCTCCATGACCTGTCCTGCCTTTCTGGATTTTACACTTTTTTCCGATGGCCCTTTTGACCGGCGGGCAGTGAGACTACTTTGTAGTGCAGATTTCCTTTACAGGCTTGCTTGGTTGGCCAAAAAGTGCGTATGCGTTTTATCCTGAATATATTCAAGAAAAAACGCATATGCCCTATTTGGCCAAGTGCATCATTGTCGACATTCTGTCTCTTTTCCTATGCTTTAAGTGCAATTCCAGTCTACCCCCTGAAATCTTTTTCCTGAAATTTTGCTCCGCTTTCAAGTCCTCTTCGACGACTTACTTCAATACATTTTTGGACGACAGTCTGTCATTCATAACTCTGCATGTTTGTGAATTACAGTGCCCCTGAGCTCCTTTCTTCAACTCGCTTTCTTGTGAGCTGGCCGCAAAACCGCAGGATTGCTTCAGGCCCTAATATGTTTCCGGCAGGGCATGCTGAGCATTTGGTTAATTCCTCTTCCTGGTGGGAAATGAGCGTTCCATTTGCCCTTGCAGACACCTACAGCTAGTCTCTCATTGGTTCTCCCAATTCCTGTTCATCTTGCGCAGAAATTGCAAACTGTGCCAAACAGGAGGTTAAAGGCACTGACTCTCCAAGTGGGGAGAGTGTTAGTAAAGCTTCTGGAATGGTGAACCCGAGTACCAGGGTTCCAAAACTGAGATGCATTTGAAAACGTTTCCCAATCACACGGCGGACGATAGTCTGGGTTTCCCATGCATGTTTTAGCTGAAGGAAGAATCCCTTAAACCTGGAGAGTTGGGACCCATGGAATGGGTACCATGCATTATGACTTCCAAGGGTCTGCGTTTGCTCACCGAACCTCACCAATGCTATCAGCCCGAAGTGTCGAGCCTTATGTCTCACCCAGCTCTGGGTGTAGATGTGGTAAAGCCAGGTTGCATCACAAGCCCTGAATGAATTATTTAAGAATTGCTATCTATTTCTCTGTCATTGTGTTTTCTTTTTGAAATTTATTTTGATAATGGGATTTATCGGATGTTCACTGCTGCGTTTAGGCCGCTGTACACATGCTTGATTTCCTTATGGAGACATATAAATCCATGGGTTTAAAGATTCTTACTTGTCAGGTATATTCCCAGGCGTTGAATATGGGGTGTTGAGTCCATTTCGTTGAGCAAGGAGTAGGTCTTGTCTATTATATATTTGGCTTATGGAACGGTATCTGTGCTAATTTCAATCTCTGGTTTTATACAGCACCCCAACTCACGTTTCCCCATAAGCAAACATAAGTTGGTTTTCTAAATTTGAGACCCTGTTCTGTTTTGTAATTCAGTTCATGTGTAGCCAAGTTTACATTCCGTGTATTAGTGATATCTTATGATGTTTCTTTTTCTGTGTGACTTATTTCTCGTAGAATCATCATACCTGAATCCACTCATTATGCCGCTATGGGCCTGATGACGTAGATTTCATTGCTGAGTGATATTCCATTGTACGTGCGTACCACTACATCTTTATGCATTTTTTGCATTCTGGGATATTTAACTTGTACCGTAGACGAGGTTGTTGTAAACAGAGCCATCCCAAACTTTGGGGTGGCTGTGTGTTTTTGATTTTAATTTCCCTAAGCTATAGGACCATAAGTGGAAGTGCCATAGGCTGTGTTGCTTTGTTTCCTGTGTGTTTCAGGAAACACCATACACTTCTCCAGAGTGGTTGTTGGCAATTTACATCCCGCCCATCAGCAAAAGAAGGCTCCCTGTTCTCCATGACCTGTCCTGCCTTTCTGGATTTTACACTTTTTTCAGATGGCCCTTTTGACCGGGGGGCAGTGAGACTTCATTGTAGTGAAGATTTCCTTTACACGCTTGTTTGGTTGGCGAAAAAGTGCGTATGCGTTTTTTCCTGAATGTATTCAGGAAAAAACGCATACGCCCTTTTTGGCCAAGTGCATCATTGTCGACATTCTGCCTCTTTTCCTATGCTTTAAGTGCAATTCCAGTCTACCCCGTGAAATCGTTTTCCTGAAATTTTGCCCCGCTTTCCAGTCCTCTTCGAAGACTTACTTCAGTACATTTTTGGACGATAGCTGTCATTCATAACTCTGCAAGTTTGTGAATTACAGTGCCCCTGAGCTCCTTTCTTCAACTCGCTTTCTTGTGAGCTGGCCGCAAAACCGCAGGATTGCTTCAGGCCCTAATCTGTGTCCGGCAGGGCAGGCTGAGCCATTGGTTAATTCCTCTTCCTGGTGCGAAATGAGCGTTCCATTTGCCCGTGCAGACACCTACAGCTAGTCTCTCATTGGTTCTCCCTATTCCTGTTCATCTTGCGCAGAAATTGCAAACTGTGCCAAACAGGAGGTTAAAGGCACTGACTCTCCAAGTGGGGAGAGTGTTAGTAAAGCGTCTGGAATGGTGAACCCGAGTACCAGGGGACGAAAACTGTGATGCATTTGAAAACGTTTCCCAATCACATGGCGGTCGATACTCTGCGTTTCCCATGCATGTTTTAGCTGAAGGAAGAATCCCTTAAACCTGGAGAGTTGGGACCCATGGAATGGGTACCATGCAGGATGACTTCAAAGGGTCTGCGTTTGCTCACCGAACCTCACCAATGCTATCAGCCTGAAGTGTCGAGCCTTATGTCTCACCCAGCTCTGGGTGTAGATGTGGTAAATCCAGGTTGCATCACAAGCCCTGAATGAATGATTTAAGAATTGCTCTCTATTTCACTGTCATTGTGTTTTGTATTTGAAATTTATTTTGATAATTGGATTTATCGGATTTTCACTGCTCCGTTTAGGCTGCTGTACACACGCTTGTTTTCCTTATGGAGACATATAAATCCATGGGTTTTAAGATTCTTACTTGTCAGGTATCTTCCCAGGCGTTGAATATGGGGTGTTGAGTCCATTTCGTTGAGCAAGGAGTAGGTCTTGTCTATTATATATTTGGCTTATGGAACGGTATCTGTGCTAATTTCAATCTCTGGTTTTATGCAGCACCCCAACTCACCTTTCCCCATAAGCAAGCGTAAGTTGGTTTTCTAAATTTGAGACCCTGTTCTGTTTTGTAATTCAGTTCATGTGTAGCCAAGTTTACATTCCGTGTATTAGTGATATCTTATAATGTTTCTTTTTCTGTGTGACTTATTTCTCGTAGACTCATCGTACCTGAATCCACTCATTATGCCGCTACGGGCCTGATGACGTAGATTTCATTGCTGAGTGATATTCCATTGTACGTGCGTACCACAACTTCTTTATCCATTTTTTGCTTTCTTGCATATTTAACTTGAACCATAGACGAGGTTCTTGTAAACAGAGCCGTCCCAAACTTTGGGGTTGCTGTGTGTTTTTGATTTTAATTTCCCTAAGCTATAGGACCATAAGTGGAAGTGCCATAGGCTGTGTTGCTTTGTTTCCTACGTGTTTCAGGAAACACCATACACTTCTCCAGAGTGGCTGTTGGCAATTTACATCCCGCCCATCAGCATAACAAGGCTCCCTGTTCTCCATGACCTGTCCTGCCTTTCTGGATTTTACACTTTTTTCAGATGGCCCGTTTGACCGGGGAGCAGTGAGACTTCATTATAGTGCAGATTTCTTTACACGCTTGCTTCGTTGGCCAAAAAGTGCGTATGCGTTTTATCCTGAATATATTCAAGAAAAAACGCATATGCCCTATTTGGCCAAGTGCATCATTGTCGACATTCTGCCTCTTTTCCTATGCTTTAAGTGCAATTCCAGTCTACCCCCTGAAATCTTTTTCCTGAAATTTTGCCCCGCTTTCAAGTCCTCTTCGACGACTTACTTCAATACATTTTGAACGATAGCTGTCATTCATAACTCTGCAGGTTTGTGAATTACAGTGCCCCTGAGCTCATGTCTTCAACTCGCTTTCTTGTGAGCTGGCCGCAAAACCGCAGGATTACTTCAGGCCATAATCTCTTTTCTGCAGGGCATGCTGAGCCTTTGTTTAATTCCTCTTCCTGGTCGGAAATGAGCGTTCCTTTTGCCCGTGCAGGGACCTACAGCTAGTCTCTCATTGGTTCTCCCTATTCCTGTACATCTTGCGCAGAAATTGCAAACTGTGCCAAACAGGAGGTTAATGGCACTGACTCTCCAAGTGGGGAGAGTGTTAGTAAAGCGTCTGGAATGGTGAACCCGAGTACCAGGGGACGAAAACTGAGATGCATTTGAAAACGTTTCCCAATCACACGGCGGACGATAGTCTGGGTTTCCCATGCATGTTTTAGCTGAAGGAAGAATCCCTTAAACCTGGAGAGTTGGGACCCATGGAATGGGTACCATGCAGTATGACTTCAAAGGGTCTGCGTTTGCTCACCGAACCTCACCAATGCTATCAGCACGAAGTGTCCAGCCTTATGTCTCACACAGCTCTGGGTGTAGATGTGGTAAATCCAGGTTGCATCACAAGCCCTGAATGAATTATTTAAAATTGCTCTCTATTTCACTGTCATTGTGTTTTGTTTTTGAAATTTATTTTTATAATGGGATTTATCGGATTTTCACTGCTGCGTTTAGGCCGCTGTACACACGCTTGATTTCCTTATGGAGACATATAAATCCATGGGTTTTAAGATTCTTACTTGTGAGGTATCTTGCCAGGCGTTGAATATGGGGTGTTGAGTCCATTTCGTTGAGCAAGGAGTAGGTCTTGTCTATTATATATTTGGCTTATGGAACGGTATCTGTGCTAATTTCAATCTCTGGTTTTATGCAGCACCCCAACTCACCTTTCCCCATAAGCAAGCATAAGTTGGTTTTCTCAATTTGAGACCCTGTTCTGTTGTGTAATTCAGTTCATGTGTAGTCAAATTTACATTCCGTGTATTAGTGATAGCTTATGATGTTTCTCTTTCTGTGTGACTTATTTCTCGTAGAATCATCGTACCTGAACCCACTCATTATGCCTATACGGGCCTGATGACGTAGATTTCATTGCTGAGTGATATTCCATTGTACGTGCATACCACAACTTCTTTATCCATTTTTTGCTTTCTCGGATATTTAACTTGTACCGTAGACGAGGTTCTTGTAAACAGAGACGTCCCAAACTTTGGGGTGGCTGTGTGTTTTTGATTTTAATTTCCATAAGCTATAGGACCATAAGTGGAAGTGCCTTGGCTGTGTTGCTTTGTTTCCTATGTGTTTCAGGAAACACTATACACTTCTCCAGAGTGGCTGTTGGCAATTGACATCCTGCCCAGCAGCATAACATGGCTCCCTGTTCTCCATGACCTGTCCTGCCTTTCTGGATTTTACACTTTTTTCAGATGGCCCTTTTGACCGGGGGGCAGTGAGACTCCATTGTAGTGCAGATTTCCTTTACACGCATGCTTGGTTGGCCAAAAAGGGCGTATGCGTTTTTTCCTGAATATATTCAGGAAAAAACGCATACGCCCTTTTTGGCCAAGTGCATCATGGTCGACATTCTGCCTCTTTTCCTATGCTTTAAGTGCAATTCCAGTCTACCCCCTGAAATCGTTTTCCTGAAATTCTTCCCCGCTTTCAAGTCCTCTTCGAAGAATTACTTCAATACATTTTTGGACGATAGCTGTCATTCACAACTCTGCAGGTTTGTGAATTACAGTGCCCCAGAACTCCTTTCCTCAACTCGCTTTCATGTGAACTGGCCGCAAAACCGGAGGATTGTTTCAGGCCCTAATCTGTTTCCGGCATGGCACGCTGAGCCTTTGGTTAATTCCTCTTCCTGGTGGGAAATGAGCATTCCATTTGCCCGTGCAGACACCTACAGCTAGTCTCTCATTGGTTCTCCCTATTCCTGTTCATCTTGCGCAGAAATTGCAAACTGTGCCAAACAGGAGGTTAAAGGCACTGACTCTCCAAGTGGGGAGAGTTTTAGTAAAGCGTCTGGAATGGTGAATCCGAGTACCAGGGTTCGAAAACTGAGATGCATTTGGAAACGTTTCCCAATCACATGGTGGACCATACTCTGGGTTTCCCATGCATGTTTTAGCTGAAGGAAGAATCCCTTAAACCTGGAGAGTTGGGACCCATGGAATGAGTACCATGCAGTATGACTTCAAAGGGTCTGCGTTTGCTCACCAAACCTCACCAATGCTATCAGCCCGAAGTGCCCAGCCTTATGTCTCACCCAGTTCTGGGTGTAGATGTGGTAAATCCAGGTTGCATCACAAGCCCTGAATGAATTATTTAAGAATTGCTCTCTATTTCACTGTCATTGTGTTTTGTTTTTGAAATTTATTTTGATAATGGGACTTATCGGATTTTCACTGCTGCGTTTAGGCCGATGTACAGACATTTTATTTCCTTATGGAGACATATAAATCCATGGGTTTTAAGATTCTTACTTGTCAGGTATATTCCCAGGCGTTGAATATGGGGTGTTGAGTCTATTTCGCTGAGCAAGGAGTAGGTCTTCTCTATTATATATTTGGCTTATGGAATGGTATCTGTGCTAATTTCAAACTCTGTTTTTATGCAGCACCCCAACTCACCTTTCCCCATAAGCAAGCATAAGTTGGTTGTCTCAATTTGAGACCCTTTTCTGTTTTGTAATTCAGTTCATGTGTAGCCAAGTTTACATTCCGTGTATTAGTCATATCTTATGATGTTTCTTTTTCTGTGTGACTTATTTCTCGTAGAATCATCGTACCTGAATCCACTCATTATGGCGCTACGGGCCTGATGATGTAGATTTCATTGCTGTGTGATATTCCATTGTACGTACGTAGCACTACTTCTTTATCCATTTTTTGCTTTCTCGGATATTTAACTTGTACCGTAGACGAGGTTCCTGTAAACGGAGCCGTCCCAAACTTTGGGGTGGCTGTGTGTTTTTGATTTTAATTTCCCTAAGCTACAGATCCATAAGTGGAAGTGCCATAGGCTGTGTTGTTTTGTCTCCTACGTGTTTCAGGAAACACCATACACTTCTCCAGAGTGGCTGTTGGCAATTTACATCCTGCCCAGCAGCATAACAAGGCTCCCTGTTCTCCATGACCTGTCCTGTCTTTCTGGATTTTACACTTTTTTCAGATGGCCCTTTTGACCGGGGGGCAGTGAGACTTCATTGTAGTGCAGATTTCCTTTACACGCATGCTTGGTTGGCCAAAAAGTGCGTATGCGTTTTTTCCTGAATATATTCAGGAAAAAACGCATATACCCTTTTTGGCCAAGTGCATCATTGTCGACGTTCTGCCTCTTTTCCTATGCTTTAAGTGCAATTCCAGTCTACCCCCTGAAATCGTTTTCCAGAAATTCTGCCCCACTTTCAAGTCCTCTTCGAAGACTTACTTCAATACAATTTTGTACGATAGCTGTCATTGAGAACTCTGCAGGTTTGTGAATTTCAGTGACCCTGAGCTCCTTTCTTCAACTCACTTTCTTGTGAGCTGGCTGCAAAACCGCAGGATTGCTTCAGGCCCTAATCTGTTTCCGGCAGGGCACGCTGAGCCTTTGCTTAATTCGTCTTCCTGGTGGGAAATGAGCGTTCCATTTGCCCGTGCAGACACCTACAGCTAGTCTCTCATTGGTTCTCCCTATTCCTGTTCATCTTGCGCAGAAATTGCAAACTGTGCCAAACAGGAGTTTAAAGGCACTGACTCTCCAAGTGGGGAGAGTGTTAGTAAAGCGTCTGGAATGGTGAACCCGAGTACCAGCGTCCGAAAACTGAGATGCATTCGAAAACATTTCCCAATCACACGGTGGACCATACTCTGGGTTTCCCATGCATGTTTTAGCTGAAGGAAGATTCCCTTAAACCTGGAGAGTTGGGACCCATGGAATGGGTACCATGCAGTATGACTTCAAAGGGTCTGCGTTTGCTCACCGAACCTCACCAAAGCTATCAGCCCGAAGTGTCCAGCCTTATGTCTCACCCAGCTCTGGGTGTAGATGTGGTAAATCCAGGTTTCATCACAAGCCCTGAATGAATTATTTAAGAATTGCTCTCTATTTCACTGTCATTGTGTTTTGTTTTTGAAATTTATTTTGATAATGGGATTTATCGGATATTCACTGCTGCGTTTATGCTGCTGTACACATGCTTGATTTCCTTGTGGATACATATAAATCCATGGGTTTTAAGATTCTTACTTGTCAGGTATATTCCCAGGCGTTGAATATGGAGTGTTGAGTCCATTTCATTGAGCAAGGAGTAGGTCTTGTCTATTATATATTTGGCTTATGGAAAGGTATCTGTGCTAATTTCAATCTCTGGTTTTATGCAGCACCCCAACTCACCTTTCCCCATAAGCAAACATAAGTTGGTTTTCTAAATTAGATACCATGTTCTGTTTTGTAATTCAGTTCATGCGTAGTCAAATTTACATTCCGTGTATTAGTGATATCTTATGATGTTTCTCTTTCTGTGTGACTTATTTCTCGTAGAATCATCGTACCTGAACCCACTCATTTTGCCGATACGGGCCTGATGACGTAGATTTCATTGCTGAGTGATATTCCATTGTACGTGCATACCACAACTTCTTTATCAATTTTTTGCTTTCTCGGATATTTAAATTGTACCGTAGACGAGGTTCTTGTAAACAGAGACGTCCCAAACATTGGGGTGGCTGTGTGTTTTTGATTTTAATTTCCCTAAGCTATAGGACCATAAGTGGAAGTGCCATAGGCTGTGTTGCTTTGTTTCCTATGTGTTTCAGGAAACACCATACACTTCTCCAGAGTGGCTGTTGGCAATTTACATCCCGCCCATCAGCATAACAAGGCTTCCTGTTCTCCATGACATGTCCTGCCTTTCTGGATTTTACACTTTTTTCAGATGGCCCTTTTGACCGGGGGGCAGTGAGACTTCATTGTAGTGCAGATTTCTTTAAACGCCTGCTTGGTTGGCCAAAAAGGGCGTATGCGTTTTTTCCTGAATATATTCAGGAAAAAACGCATACGCCCTTTTTGGCCAAGTGCATCATTGTCGACATTCTGCCTCTTTTCCTATGCTTTAAGTGCAATTCCAGTCTACCCCCTGAAATCGTTTTCCTGAAATTCTGCCCCACTTTCAAGTCCTCTTCGAAGACTTACTTCAGTACATTTTTGGACGATAGCTGTCATTCATAACTCTGCAGGTTTGTGAATTACAGTGCCCCTGAGCTCCTTTCCTCAACTCGCTTTCTCGTGAGCTGGCTGCAAAACCGCAGGTTTGCTTCAGGCCCTAATCTGTTTCCGGCAGGGCACGCTGAGCCTTTGGTTACTTCGTCTTCCTGGTGGGAAATGAGCGTTCCATTTGCCCGTGCAGACACCTACAGCTAGTCTCTCATTGGTTCTCCCTATTCCTGTTCATCTTGCGCAGAAATTGCAAACTGTGCCAAACAGGAGGTTAAAGGCACTGACTCTCCAAGTGGGGAGAGTTTTAGTAAAGCGTCTGGAATGGTGAACCCGAGTACCAGGGTTCGAAAACTGAGATGCATTTGAAAACGTTTCCCAATCACACGGTGGACCATACTCTGGGTTTCCCATGCGTGATTTAGCTGAAGGAAGAATCCCTTAATCCTGGAAAGTTGGGACCCATGGAATGGGTACCAGGCAGTATGACTTCAAAGGGTCTGCGTTTGCTCACCGAACCTCACCAATGCTATCAGCCTGAAGTGTCCAGCCTTATGTCTCACACAGCTCTGGGTGTAGATGTGGTAAATCCAGGTTGCATCACAAGCCCTGAATGAATTATTTAAGAATTGCTCTCTATTTCACTCTCATTGTGTTTTGTTTTCGAAATTTATCTTGATAATGGGATTTATCTGATTCTCACTGCTGCGTTTAGGCCGCTGTACACATGCTTGATTTCCTTATGGAGACATATAAATCCATGGGTTTTAAGATTCTTACTTGTCAGGTATGTTCCCAGGCGTTGAATATGGGCTGTTGAGTCCATTTCGCTGAGCAAGGAGTAGGTCTTCTCTATTATATATTTGGCTTATGGAATGGTATCTGTGCTAATTTCAATGTCTGGTTTTAAACAGCACCCAAATTCACCTTTCCCCATAAGCAAGCATAAGTTGGTTTTCTAAATTTGAGACCCTGTTCTGTTTTGTAATTCAGTTCATGTGTAGTCAGTTTACATTCCGTGTATTAGTGATATCTTATGATGTTTCTTATTCTGTGTGACTTATTTCCCATAGAATCATCGTACTTGGATCCACTCATTATGCCGTTACGGGCCTGATGACGGAGATTTCATTGCTGAGTGATATTCCATTGTACGTGCGTACCACAACTTCTTTATCCATTTTTTGCTTTCTTGGATATTTAACTTGTACCGTAGATGAGGCTCTTGTAAACAGAGCCGTCCCAAACATTGGGGTGGCTGTGTGTTTTTGATTTTAATTTCCCTAAGCTATAGGACCATAAGTGGAAGTGCAATAGGCTGTGTTGCTTTGTTTCCTACGTGTTTCAGGAAACACCATACACTTCTCCAGAGTGGCTGTTGGCAATTTACATCCTGCCCAGCAGCATAACAAGGCTCCCTGTTCTCCATGACCTGTCCTGCCTTTCTGGATTTTACACTTTTTTCAGATGGCCCTTTTGACCGGGGGGCAGTGAAACTTCATTGTTGTGCAGATTTCCTTTACACACTTGCTTGGTTGACCAAAAAGTGCGTATGCGTTTTTTCCTGACTATATTCAGGAAAAAACACATACGGCCTTTTTGGCCAAGTGCATCATTGTCGACATTCTGCCTCATTTCCTATGCTTTAAGTGCAATTCCAGTCTACCCCCTGAAATCGTTTTCCTGAAATTCTGCCCCGCTTTCAAGTCCTCTTCGAAGACTTACTTCAATACATTTTTGGACGATAGCTGTCATTCATAACTCTGCAAGTTTGTGAATTTCAGTGACCCTGGGCTCCTTTCTTTAACTCACTTTCTTGTGAGCTGGCTGCAATACCGCAGGATTGCTTCAGGCCCTAATCTGTTTCCGGCAGGGCACGCTGAGCCTTTGCTTAATTCGTCTTCCTGGTGGGAAATGAGCGTTCCATTTGCCCGTGCAGACACCTACAGCTAGTCTCTCATTTGTTCTCCCTATTCCTGTTCATCTTGCGCAGAAATTGCAAACTGTGCCAAACAGGAGTTTAAAGGCACAGACTCTCCAAGTGGGGAGAGTGTTAGTAAAGCGTCTGGAATGGTGAACCCGAGTACCAGCGTTCGAAAACTGAGATGCATTTGAAAACGTTTCCCAATCACACGGTGGACCATACTCTGGGTTTCCCATGCATGTTTTAGCTGAAGGAAGATTCCCTTAAACCTGGAGAGTTGGGACCCATGGAATGGGTACCATGCATTATGACTTCAAAGGGTCTGCGTTTGCTCACCGAACCTCACCAAAGCTATCAGCCCGAAGTGTCCAGCCTTATGTCTCACCCAGCTCTGGGTGTAGATGTGGAAAATCCAGGTTTCATCACAAGCCCTGAATGAATTATTTAAGAATTGCTCTCTATTTCACTGTCATTGTGTTTTGTTTTTGACATTTATTTTGATCATGGGATTTATCGGATTTTCACTGCTGCGTTTATGCCGCTGTACACACGCTTGATTTCCTTATGGAGACATATAAATCCATGGGTTTTAAGATTCTTACTTGTCAGGTATATTCCCAGGCGTTGAATATGGAGTGTTGAGTCCATTTCGTTGAGCAAGGAGTAGGTCTTGTCTATTATATATTTGGCTTATGGAAAGGTATCTGTGCTAATTTCAATCTCTGGTTTTATGCAGCAACCCAACTCACCTTTCCCCATAAGCAAACATAAGTTGGTTTTCTAAATTTGATACCATGTTCTGTTTTGTAATTCAGTTCATGTGTAGTCAAATTTATATTCCGTGTATTAGTGATAGCTTATGATGTTTCTCTTTCTGTGTGACTCATTTCTCGTAGAATCATCGTACCTGAACCCACTCATTATGCCTATACGGGCCTGATGACGTAGATTTCATTGCTGAGTGATATTCCATTGTACGTGCATACCACAACTTCTTTATCCATTTTTTGCTTTCTCGGATATTTAACTTGTACCGTAGACGAGGTTCTTGTAAACAGAGACGTCCCAAACATTGGGGTGGCTGTGTGTTTTTTATTTTAATTTCCATAAACTATAGGACCATAAGTGGAAGTGCCATAGGCTGTGTTGCTTTGTTTCCTATGTGTTTCAGGAAACACTATACACTTCTCCAGAGTGGCTGTTGGCAATTTACATCCCGCCCATCAGCATAACAAGGCTCCCTGTTCTCCATGACTTGTCCTGCCTTTCTGGATTTTACACTTTTTCCAGATGGCCCTTTTGACCGGGGGGCAGTGAGACTACATTGTAGTGCAGATTTCCTTTACACGCATGCTTGGTTGGCCAAAAAGGGCGTATGCGTTTTTTCCTGAATATATTCAGGAAAAAACGCATACGCCCTTTTTGGCCAAGTGCATCATTGTCGACATTCTGCCTCTTTTCCTATGCTTTAAGTGCAATTCCAGTCTACCCCCTGAAATCGTTTTCCTGAAATTCTGCCCCACTTTCAAGTCCTCTTCGAAGACTTACTTCAGTACATTTTTGGACGATAGCTGTCATTCATAACTCTGCAGGTTTGTGAATTACAGTGCTCCTGAGTTCCTTTCCTCAACTCGCTTTCTCGTGAGCTGGCTGAAAATCCGCAGGATTTCTTCAGGCCCTAATCTGTTTCCGGCAGGTCATGCTGAGCCTTTGGTTAATTCCTCTTCCTGGTGGGAAATGAGCTTTCCATTTGCCCGTGCAGACACCTACAGCTAGTCTCTCACTGTTATCCCTATTCCTGTTCATCTTGCGCAGAAATTGCAAACTGTGCCAAACAGGAGGTTAAAGGCACTGACTCTCCAAGTGGGGAGAATGTTAGTAAAGCGTCTGGAATGGTGACCCGAGTACCAGGGTTCGAAAACTGAGATGCATTTGAAAACGTTTCCCAATCACACGGAGGACCATACTCTGGGTTTCCCATGCATGATTTAGCTGAAGGAATAATCCCTTAAACCTGGAAAGTTGGGACCCATGGAATGTGTACCAGGCAGTATGAGTTCAAATGGTCTGCGTTTGCTCACCGAACCTCACCAATGCTATCAGCCTGAAGTGTCCAGCCTTATGTCTCACACAGCTCTGCGTGTAGATGTGGTATATCCAGGTTGCATCACAAGCCCTGAATGAATTATTTAAGAATTGCTCTCTATTTCACTCTCATTGTGTTTTGTTTTCGAAATTTATCTTGAAAATGGGATTTATCTGATTTTCACTGCTGCGTTTAGGCCGCTGTACACATGCTTGATTTCCTTATGGAGACATATAAATCCATGGGTTTCAAGATTCTTACTTGTCAGGTATGTTCCCAGGTGTTGAATATGTGCTGTTGAGTCCATTTCGCTGAGCAAGGAGTAGGTCTTGTCTATTATATATTTGGCTTATGGAATGGTATCTGTGCTAATTTCAATCTCTGGTTTTATACAGCACCCAAATTCACCTTTCCCCATAAGCAAGCATAAGTTGGTTTTCTAAATTTGAGACCCTGTCCTGTTTTGTAATTCAGTTCATGTGTAGTCAAGTTTACATTCCGTGTATTAGTGATAGCTTATGATGTTTCTCTTTCTGTGTGACTTATTTCTCGTAGAATCATCGTACCTGAACCCACTCATTATGCCTATACGGGCCTGATGACGTAGATTTCATTGCTGAGTGATATTCCTTTGTACGTGCATACCACAACTTCTTTATCCATTTTTTGCTTTCTCGGATATTTAACTTGTACCGTAGACGAGGTTCTTGTAAACAGAGACGTCCCAAACTTTGGGGTGGCTGTGTGTTTTTGATTTTAATTTCCATAAGCTATAGGACCATAAGTGGAAGTGCCTTGGCTGTGTTGCTTTGTTTCCTATGTGTTTCAGGAAACACTATACACTTCTCCAGAGTGGCTGTTGGCAATTGACATCCTGCACAGCAGCATAACATGGCTCCCTGTTCTCCATGACCTGTCCTGCCTTTCTGGATTTTACACTTTTTTCAGATGGCCCTTTTGACCGGGGGGCAGTGAGACTCCATTGTAGTGCAGATTTCCTTTACACGCTTGCTTGGTTGGCCAAAAAGGGCGTATGCGTTTTTTCCTGAATATATTCAGGAAAAAACGCATACGCCCTTTTTGGCCAAGTGCATCATGGTCGACATTCTGCCTCTTTTCCTATGCTTTAAGTGCAATTCCAGTCTACCCCCTGAATACGTTTTCCTGAAATTCTTCCCCGCTTTCAAGTCCTCTTCGAAGAATTACTTCAATACATTTTTGGACGATAGCTGTCATTCATAACTCTGCAGGTTTGTGAATTACAGTGCCCCAGAACTCCTTTCCTCAACTCGCTTTCATGTGAACTGGCCGCAAAACCGGAGGATTGTTTCAGGCCCTAATCTGTTTCCGGCATGGCACGCTGAGCCTTTGGTTAATTCCTCTTCCTGGTGGGAAATGAGCATTCCATTTGCCCGTGCAGACACCTACAGCTAGTCTCTCATTGGTTCTCCCTATTCCTGTTCATCTTGCGCAGAAATTGCAAACTGTGCCAAACAGGAGGTTAAAGGCACTGACTCTCCAAGTGGGGAGAGTTTTAGTAAAGCGTCTGGAATGGTGAACCCGAGTACCAGGGTTCGAAAACTGAGATGCATTTGGAAACGTTTCCCAATCACACGGTGGACCATACTCTGGGTTTCCCATGCATGTTTTAGCTGAAGGAAGAATCCCTTAAACCTGGAGAGTTGGGACCCATGGAATGAGTACCATGCAGTATGACTTCAAAGGGTCTGCGTTTGCTCACCGAACCTCACCAATGCTATCAGCTTGAAGTGCCCAGCCTTATGTCTCACCCAGCTCTGGGTGTAGATGTGGTAAATCCAGGTTGCATCACAAGCCCTGAATGAATTATTTAAGAATTGCTCTCTATTTCACTGTCATTGTGTTTTGTTTTTGAAATTTATTTTGATAATGGGACTTATCGGATTTTCACTGCTGCGTTTAGGCCGATGTACAGACATTTTATTTCCTTATGGAGACATATAAATCCATGGGTTTTAAGATTCTTACTTGTCAGGTATATTCCCAGGCGTTGAATATGGGGTGTTGAGTCTATTTCGCTGAGCAAGGAGTAGGTTTTCTCTATTATATATTTGGCTTATGGAATGGTATCTGTGCTAATTTCAATCTCTGTTTTTATGCAGCACCCCAACTCACCTTTCCCCATAAGCAAGCATAAGTTGGTTGTCTCAATTTGAGACCCTTTTCTGTTTTGTAATTCAGTTCATGTGTAGCCAAGTTTACATTCCGTGTATTAGTCATATCTTATGATGTTTCTCTTTCTGTGTGACTTATTTCTCGTAGAATCATCGTACCTGAACCCACTCATTATGCCGATACGGGCCTGATGACGTAGATTTCATTGCTGAGTGATATTCCATTGTACGTGCATACCACAACTTCTTTATCCATGTTTTGCTTTCTCGGATATTTAACTTGTACCGTAGATGAGGTTCTTGTAAACAGAGACGTCCCAAACATTGGGGTGGCTGTGTGTTTTTGATTTTAATTTCCCTAAGCTATAGGACCATAAGTGGAAGTGCCATAGGCTGTGTTGCTTTGTTTCCTATGTGTTTCAGGAAACACCATACACTTCTCCAGAGTGGCTGTTGGCAATTTACATCCCGCCCATCAGCATAACAAGGCTTCCTGTTCTCCATGACCTGTCCTGTCTTTCTGGATTTTACACTTTTTTCAGATGGCCCTTTTGACCGGGGGGCAGTGAGACTTCATTGTAGTGCAGATTTCCTTTACATGCCTGCTTGGTTGGCCAAAAAGGGCGTATGCGTTTTTTCCTGAATATATTCAGGAAAAAACGCATACGCCCTTTTTGGCCAAGTGCATCATTGTCGACATTCTGCCTCTTTTCCTATGCTTTAAGTGCAATTCCAGTCTACCCCCTGAAATCGTTTTCCTGAAATTCTGCCCCGCTTTCAAGTCCTCTTCGAAGACTTACTTCAATACATTTTTGGACGATAGCTGTCATTCATAACTCTGCAGGTTTGTGAATTACAGTGCCCCTGAGCTCCTTTCCTCAACTCGCTTTCTCGTGAGCTGGCAGCAAAACCGCAGGATTGCTTCAGGCCCTAATCTGTTTCCGGCAGGGCACGCTGAGCCTTTGGTTAATTCGTCTTCCTGGTGGGAAATGAGCGTTCCATTTGCCCGTGCAGAAACTTACAGCTAGTCTCTCATTGGTTCTCCCTATTCCTGTTCATCTTGCGCAGAAATTGCAAACTGTGCCAAACAGGAGGTTAAAGGCACTGACTCTCCAAGTGGGGAGAATGTTAGTAAAGCGTCTGGAATGGTGAACCCGAGTACCAGGGTTCGAAAACTGAGATGCATTTGAAAACGTTTCCCAATCACACGGTGGACCATACTCTGGGTTTCCCATGCATGATTTAGCTGAAGGACGAATCCTTTAAACCTGGAAAGTTGGGACCCATGGAATGGGTACCAGGCAGTATGACTTTAAAGGGTCTGCGTTTGCTCACCGAACCTCACCAATGCTATCAGCCTGAAGTGTCCAGCCTTATGTCTCACACAGCTCTGGGTGTAGATGTGGTAAATCCAGGTTGCATCACAAGCCCTGAATGAATTATTTAAGAATTGCTCTCTATTTCACTCTCATTGTGTTTTGTTTTCGAAATTTATCTTGATAATGGGATTTATCTGATTTTCACTGCTGCGTTTAGGCCGCTGTACACATGCTTGATTTCCTTATGGAGACATATAAATCCATGGGTTTTAAGATTCTTACTTGTCAGGCATGTTCCCAGGCGTTGAATATGGGCTGTTGAGTCCATTTCGCTGAGCAAGGAGTAGGTCTTGTCTATTATATATTTGGCTTATGGAATGGTATCTGTGCTAATTTCAATCTCTGGTTTTATACAGCACCCAAATTCACCTTTCCCCATAAGCAAGCATAAGTTGGTTTTCTAAATTTGAGACCCTGTTCTGTTTTGTAATTCAGTTCATGTGTAGTCAGTTTACATTCCGTGTATTAGTGATATCTTATGATGTTTCTTATTCTGTGTGACTTATTTCCCGTAGAATCATCGTACTTGGATCCACTCATTATGCCGCTACGGGCCTGATGACGGAGATTTCATTGCTGAGTGATATTCCATTGTACGTGCGTACCACAACTTCTTTATCCATTTTTTGCTTTCTTGGATATTTAACTTGTACCGTAGATGAGGTTCTTGTAAACAGAGCCGTCCCAAACTTTGGGGTGGCTGTGTGTTTTTGATTTTAATTTCCCTAAGCTATAGGACCATAAGTGGAAGTGCAATAGGCTGTGTTGCTTTGTTTCCTACGTGTTTCAGGAAACACCATACACTTCTCCAGAGTGGCTGTTGGCAATTGACATCCTGCCCAGCAGCATAACAAGGCTCCCTGTTCTCCATGACCTGTCCTGCCTTTCTGGATTTTACACTTTTTTCAGATGGCCCTTTTGACCGGGGGCAGTGAGACTCCATTGTAGTGCAGATTTTCTTTACACGCATGCTTGGTTGGCCAATAAGTGCGTATGCGTTTTTTCCTGAATATATTCAGGAAAAAACGCATATACCCTTTTTGGCCAAGTGCCTCATTGTCGACATTCTGCCTCTTTTCCTATGCTTTAAGTGCAATTCCAGTCTACCCCCTGAAATCGTTTTCCTGAAATTCTGCCCCGATTTCAAGTCCTCTTCGAAGACTTACTTCAATACATTTTTGGACGATAGCTGTCATTCATAACTCTGCAGGTTTGTGAATTACAGTGCCCCAGAACTCCTTTCCTCAACTCGCTTTCATGTGAACTGGCCGCAAAACCGCAGGATTGTTTCAGGCCCTAATCTGTTTCCGGCATGGCACGCTGAGCCTTTGGTTAATTCCTCTTCCTGGTGGGAAATGTGCATTCCATTTTCCCGTGCAGACACCTACAGGTAGTCTCTCATTGGTTCTCCCTATTCCTGTTCATCTTGCGCAGAAATTGCAAACTGTGCCAAACAGGAGGTTAAAAGCACTGACTCTCCAAGTGGGGAGAATTTTAGTAAAGCGTCTGGAATGGTGAACCCGAGTACCAGGGTTCGAAAACTGAGATGCATTTGGAAACGTTTCCCAATCACACGGTGGACCATACTCTGGGTTTCCCATGCATGTTTTAGCTGAAGGAAGAATCCCTTAAACCTGGAGAGTTGGGACCCATGGAATGAGTACCATGCAGTATGACTTCAAAGGGTCTGCGTTTGCTCACCGAACCTCACCAATGCTATCAGCCCGAAGTGCCCAGCCTTATGTCTCACCCAGCTCTGGGTGTAGATGTGGTAAATCCAGGTTTCATCACAAGCCCTGAATGAATTATTTAAGAATTGCTCTCTATTTCACTGTCATTGTGTTTTGTTTTTGAAATTTATTTTGATAATGGGATTTATCGGATTTTCACTGCTGCGTTTAGGCCGATGTACAGACATTTTATTTCCTTATGGAGACATATAAATCCATGGGTTTTAAGATTCTTATTGTCAGGTATATTCCCAGGCGTTGAATATGGGGTGTTGAGTCTATTTTGCTGAGCAAGGAGTAGGTCTTGTCTATTATATATTTGGCTTATGGAACAGTATCTGTGCTAATTTCAATCTCTGTTTTTATGCAGCACCCCAACTCACCTTTCCCCATAAGCAAGCATAAGTTGGTTGTCTCAATTTGAGACACTTTTCTGTTTTGTAATTCAGTTCAGGTGTAGCCAAGTTTACATTCCGTGTATTAGTCATATCTTATGATGTTTCTTTTTCTGTGTGACTTATTTCTCGTAGAATCATCGTACCTGAATCCACTCATTATGGCGCTACGGGCCTGATGACGTAGATTTCATTGCTGTGTGATATTCCATTGTACGTACGTAGCACTACTTCTTTATCCATTTTTTGCTTTCTCGGATATTTAACTTGTACCGTAGACGAGGTTCTTGTAAACAGAGACGTCCCAAAGATTGGGGTGGCTGTGTGTTTTTGATTTTAATTTCCATAAGCTATAAAACCATAAGTGGAAGTGCCGTAGGCTCCGTTGCTTTGTTTTTTAGGTGTTCCAGGAAACACCATACACTTCTCCAGAGTGGCTGTTGGCAATTTACATCCCGCCCATCAGCATAACAAGGCTCCCTGTTCTCCATGGCCTGTCCTGTGTTTCTGGTTTTTACACTTTTTTCAGATGGCCCTTTTGACGAATGGGAAATGAGACTTCATTGTAGTGCGGATTTCCATTGCTGGAGTGCTTGGTTGGCCAAATAGGGCATATGCGTTTTTTCCTGAATATATTCAGGAAAAAATGTTTACGCACTTTTGTCCAAGTGCATCAGTGTCAAAGATCTGCTGCTTTTCACATGCTTTAAATGCAATTCCAATCTACCTCCTGAAATATGATTCCTGCAATTCTGCCTCGTTTTCAAGTCCTCTTTGCAGACTTACTTCAATATATTTTTGCCAATAGCTGTCATTTATATCTCTGCAGGTTTGTGAATTACAGTGCCCGTGATTTCCTTTCTTAACTCTTTTCCTTGAATGCTGGCCACAGAACCGCAGGTTTGCTTTAGGCCATAATCAGGGTCCGACACGGCACTCTGAGCCTTTGGTTAATTCCTCTTCCTGGTGGGAAATTAGAGTTAAATGTGCCCCTCCGGACACCTGCCTCACTCCCAGCCCCTTGGTTATGTGTGTCCTGTAGTTTGAGGCCACATGTGCTGGGTTCCTCACCTTTGGTTGATGTGGCCTCACTGGTGTGAGGACACTCCTGCCTGGTTCCCATCCCCTTGGTGATGTGGACGCTCCGGTGAGAGTCTGATCCTGGCTGGGTTCCTCACACTTCTGAGAGGTGGGCCCTCTTCTCTGAGGTCACTCCTGCCTGGCTGGCCCACCCCGCCTTGACGACGTCGGCTCTCTCGTGGGAGTTGGTGCCTGCTGCGAGTCTCCTCCCCTTGGTAATGAGGGCCCTCTGGCGTCAGGCCCTAACTCCTGGCCTCCCAAAATTTTCTGATGTACGCCCTGTGGTGCGAGTACACTCCTGCCAGGTTCCCAACACCATGGGAATGTGGGCCTTCTGCTCTGAGGTCCCAACGGTGGGATGCTCAGTTTCATGATGAGGGCCCTCTGGTGTGAGTTCACTCCGGCCTGGATCCCATAGCCTCGCTGCTCCTGGCCACCTGTGGGGTGGTTACAACTGCGGGATTCCTCACCTTTTTTCTTCTATGGGCCCTCTGTTTTGAGACTCCTTCTGCCTGCCTCACTCCCAGCCCCTTGGTGATGTGTGTCCTCTGGTTTGAGGCCACGTGTGCTGGGTCCCTCACCTTTCGATGATGTGGCCCCACTGGTGTGAGGACACTCTTGCCTGGTTCCTATCCCCTTGAAGATGTGGGCTCTCTGGTGAGAGTCTGATCCTGGCTGGTTTCCTCACCGTTCTGTGAGGTGGGCCCTCTGCTGTGAGGTCACTCCTGCCTGGCTGGCACACCCTGCCTGGGCAACATCGGCCCTCTTGTGGCAGTTGGAGCATGCTGGGAGCCTCCTCCCCTCGGTGATGAGGGCCCTCTTGCGTCAGGCCCTAACTGCTGGGTACCCACATTTTCTGATACGTGCTAAGTGGTGCGAGGACACTCCTGCGAGGTTCCCATCCCCATGGGGATGTGGGCCTTCTGCTCTGAGGTCCCAATGGCTGGGTTGCTCACAGTTTCATGATATGGGCCCTCTGCTGTGAGTTCACTGCAGCCAGGATCACATAGACTCGGTGCACTGGGCCGCCTGCTGGGAGGTTCCCACTGCAGGATTCCTCACCTTTTTTATTCTATTGGCCCTGTGTTGTGAGGCTACTCATGCCTGCCTCAATCCGAGCCCCTTGGAGATGTGGGTCCTCTGGTTTAGGCCTCATGTGCTGGTTTCCTCATCTTTCTATGATGTGGTCACCCTGGTGTGAAGACAGTCCTGCCTGGTTCTGATCCCCTTGGTGATGTGTGCCCTCTGGTGAGAGTCTTATCCTGGCTGGGTTCCTCACCCTTCTGTGAGGTAGGCCCTCTGCTGTGAGGTCACTCCTGCCTGGCTGTCACACGTCACCTTGTCGACATGGGCCCTCAGTTGGGAGTTGGTGCCTGCTTGGGGTCTCCTCCCCTTGGTAATGAGGGCCCTCTGGCGTCAGACCCTAACTTCTGGGCTCCCAAAATTCTCTGATGTGTGCCCTGAGGTGCGAGTACACTTATGCCATGTTCCCAACCACATAGGAATGTGGGCCTTCTGCTCTGAGGTCCCAAAGCCTGGGTTGCTCACAGTTTCATGATGAGGGCCCTCTGTTTTGAGTTCAGTCAGGTCTGGATCCCATAGCCTCGCTGCTCCTGGCCGCCTGCTGGGAGGTTCCAACTGCGGGATTCCTCACCTTTTTTCTTCTATGGGCCCTCTGTTTTGAGACTCCTCCTGCCTGCCTCACTCCCAGCCCCTTGGTGATGTGTGTCCTCTGGTTTGAGGCCACGTGTGCTGGGTCACTCACATTTCGTTGATGAGGTCCCACTGGTGTGAGGACACTCCAGCCTGGTTCCCATTCTCTTGGTGATGTGGGCCCTCTGGTGAGAGTCTGATCCTCCTTGGGTTCCTCACACTTTTGTGAGGTGGGCCCTCTGCTCTGAGGTCACTCTTGCCTGGCTGGCACACCCCGCATTGGTGACGGCGGTCCACTGGTAGCAGTTGGAGCCTGCTGGGAGCCTCCTCTCCTCGGTGATGAGAGCCCTCTGGTGTCAGGCCCTAACTGCTGGGCTCCCCACATTTTCTGATGTGTGCCCACTGGTGCGATGACACTCCTACTTGGTTCCCTTCCCCATGGGGATGTGGGCCTTGTGCTCTGAGGTCACAACGGCTGGTTTGCTCACAGTTTCATGATGAGGGCCCTCTGTTGTGAGTTCATCACTGCCTGGATCCCATAGCCTCGGTGCTCTGGGCCGCCTGCTGGGATGTTCCAACTGCTGGATTCCTCACCTTTTTTATACAATGGGCCATGTGTTGTGAGGTTAATCCTGCCTGCCTCGCTCCAAGACCCATGGTGATGTGGGTCCTCTGGTTTGAGGCCACATTTTCTTGTTACCTCAACTTTTGATGATATGGCCCCACGGGTGTGATGACACTCCTGCCTGGTTCACAGCCCCTTGCTGATGTGGGCACTCTGGTGAGAGTCTGATCCTGGCTGGGTTCCTTACCCTTCTGTGAGGTGGGCCCTCTGATGTGAGGTCACTCCTGCCTGGCTGGCTCACGTCGCCTTGATGATGTGGGCCCTCTGTTGGCCACTAAAGCATTCTGGGAGCCTCCTACCCTCTTTAATGAGGGCCCTGGAAAAAACACATATGCACATTTTGACCAAGTGCATCATTGTCCAGGATCTGCCTCTTCTCCTATGCTTTCAGAGCACTTCCCGTCTACGTCCTGAAATCATATTCCAGGAATACTGCCCCGCTTTCAAGTCCTCCTCGCAGCCTTACTTCAATATATTTTTGTATGATACCTGTCATTAATAACTCTGCAGGTTTGTTAAATACAGTGTCCCTGAGCTCCTTTCTTCAACATGCTTTCTTGTGAGCTGGCCGCAAAACCGCAGGATTGCTTCAGGCCGTAATCTGGTTTCGGCACGGCACGCTGAGCCTTTGGTAAATTCCTCTTTCTGGTGAGAAATGAGCATTCAATTTGCCCGTGGAGACACCTACAGCTAGTCTCTCATTGGTTCTCCCTATTCCTGTTCATCTTGTGCAGAAATTGCAAACTGTGCCAAACAGGAGGTTAAAGGCACTGACTCTCCAAGTGGGTAGAGGGTTAGTAAAGCATCTGGAATGGTGAACCCGAGTACCAGGGAACGAAACCTGAGAGCCATTTAAAATGGTTTCCCAGCCTCACAGTGGACAATACTCTGGGTTTCCCATGCATGTTTTAGCTGAAGGAAGAATTCCTTAAACCTGGAGATTATTGACCCATGGAATGGGTACCATGCAGTATGACTAAAAAGGGTCTGAATTTGCTCACCGAACCTCACCAATGCTATCAGTTCGAAGTGTCCAGCCTTATGCCTCACCCAGCTCTGGGTGTAGATGTGGTAAATCCAGGTTTCATCACAAGCCCTGAATCAATTATTTAAGAATTGCTGTCTCTTTCACTGTCATTGTGTTTTGTTTTTGTAATTTAGTTTGATAATGGGATTTATCGGATTTTCACTGCTGCGTTCATGCCGCTGTACAAACGCTTGATTCTCCTACAGAGAAATATAAATCCACGGGTTTTAAGATTCTTACTAGTCAGGTATATTCCTAGGCGTTGAATATGTGGTGTTGAGTCCATGTCGTTGAACAAGGAGTAGGTCTTGACTATTACATATTTGGCTTATGGAACGGTATCTGTGCTATTTTCAATCTCTGGTTTTATGCAGCACCCCAACTCACCTTTGCCCTTAAGCAAGCATAAGTTGGTTTTCTAAATTTGAGTCCCTGTTCTGTTTCGTAATTCAGTTCATGTGTAGCCAAGTTTACATTCCGTGTATTAGTGATATCTTATGATGTTTCATTTTCTGTGTGACTTATTTCACTTAGAATCACTGTAGCTGAATCCACTCATTATGCCGTGATGGGCCTGATGACATAGATTTCATTGCTGAGTGATATTCCATTGTACGTACGAACCACAACTTCTTTATCCATTTTTCACATTCTGGGATATTTAACTTGTACCGTAGATGAGGTTCTTGTAAACAGAGCCGTCCGAAAATTTGGGGTGGCTGTGTGTTTTTGATTTTAATTTCCCTAAGCTATAGGACCATAACTGGAAGTGCCGTAGGCTCCGTTGCTTTGTTTTTTAGGTGTTTCAGGAAAGACCATACACTTCTCCAGGGTGGCTGTTGGCAATTTACATCCCGCCCATCAGCATAACAAGGCTCCCTGTTCTCCATGGCCTGTGCTGTCTTTCTGGATTTTACACTTTATTTAGATGGCCCTTTTGACCAGGGGGCTGTGAGACTTCATTGTAGTGCATAATTCTTTAACATGCTTGCATGGTTGGCCTAAAAGGGCGTATGCGTTTTTTCCTGAATATATTCAGGAAAAAACGCATACGCCCTTTTTGGCCAAGTGCATCATTGTCGACGTTCTGCCTCTTTTCCTATGCTTTAAATGCAATTCCTGTCTACCCCCTGAAATCGTTTTCTTGCAATTCTGCCCACTTACAAGTCCTCTTCGCAGCCTTCCTTCAATATATTTTTGGACGATAGCTGTCATTTATAACTCTGCAGGTTTGTGAATTACAGTACCCCTGAGCTCTTTTCTTCAACTCGCTTTCTTGTGAGCTGGCCGCAAACACACATGATTGCTTCAGGCCCTAATCTGGTTCCGGCACGGCATGCTGAGCCTTTGGTGAATTCCTCTTCCTGGTGGGAAATGAGCGTTAAATTTGCCTGTGCAGACACCTCCAGCTAGTCTCTCATTGATTCCCCCTATTCCTGTTCATCTTGCGCAGATATTGCAAACTGTGCCAAACAGGAGGTTAAAGGCACTGAGTCTCCAAGTGGGGAGAGTGTTAGTAAAGGGTCTGGAATGGTGAACCCGAGTAAAAGGGGACGAAAACTGAGATGCATTTGAAAACGTTTCCCGGTCACATGGTACACCATACTTGGGTTTTCCATGCATGTTTTAGCTGAAGGAAGAATCCCTCAAACCTGGAGAGTTGGGACCCATGGAATGGGTACCATGCAGTATGACTTCAAAGGGTCTGCACTTGCTCATCGAACCTCACCAATGCTATCAGCCCGAAGTGTCCAACCTTATGTCTCACTCAGCTCTGGGTGTAGATGTGGTAAATCCAGGTTGCATCACAAGCCCTGAATTAATTATTTAAAAATTGCTCTCTATTTCACTGTCATTGTGTTTTGTTTCTGTAATTCATTTTGATAATGGGATTTATCGGATTTTCTCTGCTGCATTCTTGCAGCTGTACACACGCTTGATTCTCTTATGGAGACATATAAATCCATGGGTTTGAAAATTCTGATCAGTCAGGTGTATTCCTAGGCTTTGAATATGGGGTGTTTAGTCCATTTCGTTGAGCAAGGGGTAGGTCTTGAGTATTATATATTTGGCTTATGGAAAGGTATCTGTGCTAATTTCTATCTCTGGTTTTATGCAGCACCCCAACTCACATTTCCCCTTAAGCAAGCATAAGTTGGTTTTCTAAATTTGAGACCCTGTTGTGTTTTGTAATTCAGTTCATGTGTAGCCAAGTTTACATTCCTTGTATTAGTGATATCTTATGATGTTTCATTTTCTGTGTGACTTATTTCACTTAGAATCATCGTACCTGAATCCACTCATTATGCCACGATGGGCCTGATGACATAGATTTCATTGGTGAGTGATATTCCATTGTACGTACGTACCACAATTTCTTTATCCATTTTTTGCTTTCTTGGATATTTAACTTGTACCGTAGACGAGGTTCTTGTAAACAGAGCCGTCCGAAACTTTGGGGTGGCTGTGTGTTTTTGATTTTAATTTCACTAAGCTATAGGACCATAAGTGGAAGTGCTGTAGGCTCCGTTGCTTGGTTTTTTAGCTATTTGAGGAAACACCATACACTTCTCCAGAGTGGCTGTTGGCAAATTACATCCCGCCCATCAGCATAACAAGGCTCCCTCTTCTCCATGGTCTGTGCTGCCTTTCTGGATTTTACACTTTTTTCAGATGGCCCTTTTGACCGGGGGGCAGTGAGACTTCATTGTAGTGCAGATTTCCTTTACACGCTTGCTTGGTTGTACAAAAAGGGCGTATGCGTTTTTTCCTGAATATATTCAGGAAAAAACGCATACGCCCTTTTTGGCCAAGTGTATCATTGTCGACGTTCTGCCTCTTTTCCTATGCTTTAAATGCAATTCCAGTCTACCCCCTGAAATCGTTTTCCTGAAATTCTGCCCCACTTTCAAGTCCTCTTCGCAGCCTTCCTTCAATATATTTTTAGACCATAGCTGTCATTTATAACTCTGCAGGTTTGTGAATTACAGTGCCCCTGAGCTCCTTTCTTCAACTCGCTTTCTTGTGAGCTGGCCGCAAACCCACAGGAATGCTTCAGGCCCTAATCTGGTTCCAGCACGGCATGCTGAGCCTTTGGTTAATTCCTCTTCCTGGTGGGAAATGAGCGTTAAATTTGCCCGTGCAGACACATTCACACGAGTCGTCATGGTGCCCCTTTGCCCCGGTTATCTCTATGGAGGTTGGAGTTGGAGGGCCTCCTCACTCAAGGTCAGTGTGCCCACGGAGCCAACCCTGCAACTTCAGAGCATGTTTGGTGGTTAGGATCACCACGTGGGGTCCTTTTACCTTAGGAGGGAGGTGGCCTTTTGGGCTGCTGATTTCCAGGTTTTCGGATACTGCCAGTATCTTGGCCAGATGTGGCGGTGGGCCAAGCCCCTTGGTGACCGTAGTTTATCCTACCTGGATCGCATTCTTGCATTGTTCCATTTCAAGTGGTCCCAGGTTTTGCACTAATACTCCAATGGCGATTCACCGTTCACCAGGAATGTAAAGGTCAAAGGGTTTAGCTAAATTAGGGAGTTCCTGTGCAAGGGTCTGAATTGACTGCTCTTTCCATTCTTGAAAGGCCACTTCTGCATTCTATTCAAAAGGATCATCACCTTTTCCTTTCAGTGTTTCATATAGAGGCCGAGCTAGTAGACTGTAGTTAGGGATCCAGAAGCAGCAAACCCTGGCCTCCCCAGGAACCCCTAAGCTGTCTTCTAGTTTTAGAAATGGGTAAGGCTGTAAATTGTTTCTTCCCTTTCCTGGGATGGGCTTCTCCGACCTTCTGTGAGAATGAAGCCCAGGCAGGTCACCGTAGTCTGTGATATTTGAGCTTTTTCTTGGACAACTTGTATCCTTTATTGGCTTGGTAGTTCAGAGGTCTCCTTAGTAGGGCTGGCGATCAGAATGTCGTCTGCATATTGAAGGAGTGTTTCCTTTTCCAGAGGTAGAACTTTTAGGTCTTTAGCTGAGCTTTCCCCAAAGATGGTGTGGGAATTTTTGAACCCTTGGGACAACACGGCCCGGAAGTATTGTTTTAGTTGTATGTTGAGTCCTGCCACTCACAAGCCAAAATTTCCTGTGACTCTGGGACTAATAGAATACAAAAGAAGGCATCATTGAAGACTAATACAGAATACCATGTCCTGGTGGTTGGTAGAATGACCAGCAGGGTGTAGGGTTTAGGAACTACTGGAGGTATATCCTCAGTGGCTTAACTGACTGTCCTGACATCCTTTACCAGGACTCCAGCAGCCCATGGGGCTCTCGAGGTCAGGCCAATCCCAGGATATGGAGCTCACCTGGGCAGGTACCCCAACCCAGCCCACGGGGCTCTCATGTTCAGGACCCTCCCAGGATATGGTGTTCCCTGGGCAGGTCCCCCTGCAGCCCATGGGGCTCTCGTGGTCAGGCCCCTCCCAGGATACAGAGCTACCCTTGCAGGTACCATGGCAGGGCTGGGAACACAGGAACCGTGCATATCGCCCTCATTGCAGAGCACTCCCAGCTCACCTGTCACTCAGATCTGACACAGAGCACCTCAGAGCAGGACTTGAACTAACAAACAGCAGCTCCGAAAGGTCTGTGACCCTGGGCATCACTCTGTGTGGCCTCCCTCCACCTGGTCTTCCAGAGACTTCCACTGCACCCGGGGCACCAGGCCTCTGTCTCCACCCACCAGCCACCCCTCCTCTCCCTGACTCCTGGGTTCCTCTCATTAGGAGAGGGTTTTCTTGAAGTTGTCTCCCACTCATGGGCCAGATAATATAATTAGAAAACAAGCCAGAGCTGCAGCCCCTTGTCTATCCTGACTCTCAGGAGCCCACACCTGTTCCTTGGACCTGGCCGATTCAGCAAGTTCCAGTTTCTGCAACTGTGAGCCCCTGAGGGGTGATTATTGGCAGGCCTGGGAAGCCTGACCGTGCTGGCCAGCCCTCCCCAGGTGTGCCTGGGTTCAGATCAATATAAACACCGCTCCAGGCAGCAAGAGCCCCTGCAGCTGTGCCTGACGCCATTTTCTCTGCCCTGTCAGCAGTCTTGGGGCTGGACTGGTGGGAGGGAGTGAGAGGCCACGGCTTTGTGGGTGGCCCAGTGTGAGTGGGGCTCTGCTGGACTTTCTGCAGCAGTTGCCAAGATGCCACCTGCTAAAGAAGAGGATGTGTCACCCATACGTGCCACTGGAATTTCTCCCTGGGCAGAGGTGAGTGAGGAAGAAAGCAGTGGGGGCCGGGACAGCAGGGGTATCTCAGGCAGGGAAATGGAAAGCTTCCAGAAGAGCACCCAGGGCCAGGACCACCCTGGCTGGCCTGCAGGCACCAAGTCGGCTGGCATGCTGTCGCTCATGTGGCTCCATGGCCCTTCCTCTAGGCTTTCAAGTCCTTGTACATATTCAGGTGTTTTACCTGGGAAGGGTGGGAACATTTCAGCAGCAGCTGGCCTGGGGCTCAGCCCACATTTACTCACAGATGCCTCGGCACGGTCCCCCAGCTTTGCAATGAGGACGCTTTTTGCGTGGGGCCTGCTGGCTGAATGGGAGATGATTCCCCACCACTGACCAACTTCAGAATTGCTTACAACTGGAGCAAGTGCCCTGATACGGTTTTCCTCTGTGTAACTGGTGGGTTCTGTTTTTTTTTCTTTTTTTCGTTTTTGGTTCAAGGTAGATTTTATTCCTCTTTTTTGTATTTACAGATATAAGCATGGAAATAATTTATTCATATAAATACATGTATGTGAAGGGAAGAATATTTTCTCTGTTTTACTTTTTGTAATTTGAATTTTATTTTATTTTTTTATACAGCAGGTTCTTTTTGGTTATCTCTTTTATACATATAAATGTATATATGCCAATCCCAATCTCTCAACTCCTCCCACCACCACCCCCCAACAGCTTTCCCCCCTTGGTGTCCATACGTTTGTTGTCTACATCTCTTGCTCTATTTCTGCCTTGCAAAACGGTTCATCTGTAAAATTTGTCTAGGTTCCACATATAGGCATTAATATACAAGATTTGTTTTTCTATTTCTGACTTACTTCACTCTGTATGACAGTGTCTAGATCCATCAACGTCTCTACAAATGACCCAATTTCAGTCCTTTTTATGGCTTAGTAATATTCCATTTTATATATGTACCACTTCTTTATGCATTCGTCTGTCTGTGGGCATTTAGGTTGCTTCCATTACCTGGATATTGTAAATAGTGATGCAATGAACATTGCGGTGAATGTCTCTTTTTGATTTATGGTTTTGTCTGGGTATATGCCCAGTAGTGGGATTGCTGTATCATATGGTAATTCTATTCTTAGTTTTATAAGAAACTCCATAATGTTCTCCACAGTGACTGTATCAATTTACATTCCCAACAATAGTGGAAGAGGGTTCCTTATCTCCACACCCTTTCCAGCATTTCTTGTTTGTAGATTTTCTGATGATGCCCATTCTAACATGTGTGAGGTGATACACCATGGATGAGTCTATTTCGTTGAGCAAAGAGTAGGTCTTGTCTAGTACATTTTTGGCTTATGGAACGGTATGTGTGCTAATTTCAATCTCTGGTTTTATACAGCACCCCAACTCAACATTCCCCTTAAGCAAGCATAAGATTTTATCTAAATGTGAGACTCTGTTCGGTTTTGTATTTTAGTTTATGTGTAGCCAAGTTTACACTCCCTCTATTAGTGATATCTTATGATACTTATCTTTCTCTGTGTGACGTATTTCTCTTAGAATCATCATATTTAAATCCACTCAATTTGCTGCTACAGGCCTGATGACATTGATTTCATTGCTGAGTGATATTCCGTTGTATGTAAGTAGCACAACTCCTTTATCCATTTTTTTCTTTCTGGGATATTTAATTTGTACTGGACTCGAGTTTCTTGTAAACACAGCAGCCCTAAATTTTGTGCTGGCTGTGTCTTGTTGATTTTCATTTTCCTAAGCTATAGGGCTAAAAGTGGAAGTACCCTAGGCTCTGTAGCTTTGTTTTTCAGATGTTTCAGGATACACCATAAACATCTCCAGAGTGTCTGTTGGCAATTTACATCCCGCCCATCAGCATAACAAGGCTCCCTGTTCTCCATGGCCTGTCCTGTGTTTCTGGTTTTTACCCTTTTTTCAGATGGCCCTTTTGACGAATGGGAAATGGGACTTCATTGTAGTGCGGATTTCCATTGCTGGAGTGCTTGGTTGGCCAAAAAGGGCATATGCGTTTTTTCCTGAATATATTCAGGAAAAAATGTTTACGCACTTTTGTCCAAGTGCATCAGTGTCAAAGATCTGCCGCTTTTCACATGCTTTAAATGCAATTCCAATCTACCTCCTGAAATATGATTCCTGCAATTCTGCCTCGTTTTCAAGTCCTCTTTGCAGACTTACTTCAATATATTTTTGCCAATAGCTGTCATTTATATCTCTGCAGGTTTGTGAATTACAGTGCCCGTGATTTCCTTTCTTAACTCGTTTCCTTGAAAGCTGGCCACAGAACCGCAGGTTTGCTTTAGGCCATAATCAGGGTCCGACACGGCACTCTGAGCCTTTGGTTAATTCCTCTTCCTGGTGGGAAATTAGAGTTAAATGTGCCCCTCCGGACACCTGCCTCACTCCCAGCCCCTTGGTTATGTGTGTCCTGTAGTTTGAGGCCACATGTGCTGGGTTCCTCACCTTTGGCTGATGTGGCCCCACTGGTGTGAGGACACTCCTGCCTGGTTCCCATCCCCTTGGTGATGTGGACCCTCCGGTGAGAGTCTGATCCTGGCTGGGTTCCTCACACTTCTGTGAGGTGGGCCCTCTGCTGTGAGGTCACTCCTGCCTGGCTGGCACACCCCGCCTGGGCAACATCGGCCCTCTTGTGGCAGTTGGAGCATGCTGGGAGCCTCCTCCCCTCGGTGATGAGGGCCCTCTTGCGTCAGGCCCTAACTGCTGGGTACCCACATTTTCTGATACGTGCTAAGTGGTGCGAGGACACTCCTGCGAGGTTCCCATCCCCATGGGGATGTGGGCCTTCTGCTCTGAGGTCCCAATGGCTGGGTTGCTCACAGTTTCATGATGTGGGCCCTCTGCTGTGAGTTCACTGCAGCCTGGATCACATAGACTCTGTGCTCTGGGTCGCCTGCTGGGAGGTTCCCACTGCAGGATTCCTCACCTTTTTTATTCTATTGGCCCTGTGTTGTGAGGCTACTCATGCCTGCCTCAATCCGAGCCCCTTGGAGATGTGGGTCCTCTGGTTTAGGCCTCATGTGCTGGTTTCCTCACCTTTCTATGATGTGGTCACCCTGGTGTGAAGACAGTCCTGCCTGGTTCTGATCCCCTTGGTGATGTGGGCCCTCTGTTGAGAGTCTTATCCTGGCTGGGTTCCTCACCCTTCTGTGAGGTAGGCCCTCTGTTGTGAGGTCACTCCTGCCTGGCTGTCACACGTCACCTTGTCGACATGGGCCCTCAGTTGGGAGTTGGTGCCTGCTTGGGGTCTCCTCCCCTTGGTAATGAGGGCCCTCTGGCGTCAGACCCTAACTTCTGGGCTCCCAAAATTCTCTGATGTGTGCCCTGAGGTGCGAGTACACTTATGCCATGTTCCCAACCACATAGGAATGTGGGCCTTCTGCTCTGAGGTCCCAAAGCCTGGGTTGCTCACAGTTTCATGATGAGGGCCCTCTGTTTTGAGTTCAGTCAGGTCTGGATCCCATAGCCTCGCTGCTCCTGGCCGCCTGCTGGGAGGTTCCAACTGCGGGATTCCTCACCTTTTTTCTTCTATGGGCCCTCTGTTTTGAGACTCCTCCTGCCTGCCTCACTCCCAGCCCCTTGGTGATGTGTGTCCTCTGGTTTGAGGCCACGTGTGCTGGGCCACTCACATTTCGTTGATGAGGTCCCACTGGTGTGAGGACACTCCAGCCTGGTTCCCATTCTCTTGGTGATGTGGGCCCTCTGGTGAGAGTCTGATCCTCCTTGGGTTCCTCACACTTTTGTGAGGTGGGCCCTCTGCTCTGAGGTCACTCTTGCCTGGCTGGCACACCCCGCATTGGCGACGGCGGCCCACTGGTAGCAGTTGGAGCCTGCTGGGAGCCTCCTCTCCTCGGTGATGAGAGCCCTCTGGTGTCAGGCCCTAACTGCTGGGCTCCCCACATTTTCTGATGTGTGCCCACTGGTGCGATGACACTCCTACTTGGTTCCCTTCCCCATGGGGATGTGGGCCTTGTGCTCTGAGGTCACAACGGCTGGTTTGCTCACAGTTTCATGATGAGGGCCCTCTGTTGTGAGTTCATCACTGCCTGGATCCCATAGCCTCGGTGCTCTGGGCCGCCTGCTGGGATGTTCCAACTGCTGGATTCCTCACCTTTTTTATACAATGGGCCATGTGTTGTGAGGTTAATCCTGCCTGCCTCGCTCCAAGACCCATGGTGATGTGGGTCCTCTGGTTTGAGGCCACATTTTCTTGTTACCTCAACTTTTGATGATATGGCCCCACGGGTGTGATGACACTCCTGCCTGGTTCACAGCCCCTTGCTGATGTGGGCACTCTGGTGAGAGTCTGATCCTGGCTGGGTTCCTTACCCTTCTGTGAGGTGGGCCCTCTGATGTGAGGTCACTCCTGCCTGGCTGGCTCACGTCGCCTTGTGATGTGGGCCCTCTGTTGGCCACTAAAGCATTCTGGGAGCCTCCTACCCTCTTTAATGAGGGCCCTGGAAAAAACGCATATGCACATTTTGACCAAGTGCATCATTGTCCAGGATCTGCCTCTTCTCCTATGCTTTCAGAGCACTTCCCGTCTACGTCCTGAAATCATATTCCAGGAATACTGCCCCGCTTTCAAGTCCTCCTCGCAGCCTTACTTCAATATATTTTTGTATGATACCTGTCATTAATAACTCTGCAGGTTTGTTAAATACAGTGTCCCTGAGCTCCTTTCTTCAACATGCTTTCTTGTGAGCTGGCCGCAAAACCGCAGGATTGCTTCAGGCCGTAATCTGGTTTCGGCACGGCACGCTGAGCCTTTGGTAAATTCCTCTTTCTGGTGAGAAATGAGCATTCAATTTGCCCGTGGAGACACCTACAGCTAGTCTCTCATTGGTTCTCCCTATTCCTGTTCATCTTGTGCAGAAATTGCAAACTGTGCCAAACAGGAGGTTAAAGGCACTGACTCTCCAAGTGGGTAGAGGGTTAGTAAAGCATCTGGAATGGTGAACCCGAGTACCAGGGAACGAAACCTGAGAGCCATTTAAAATGGTTTCCCAGTCTCACAGTGGACAATACTCTGGGTTTCCCATGCATGTTTTAGCTGAAGGAAGAATTCCTTAAACCTGGAGATTATTGACCCATGGAATGGGTACCATGCAGTATGACTAAAAAGGGTCTGAATTTGCTCACCGAACCTCACCAATGCTATCAGTTCGAAGTGTCCAGCCTTATGCCTCACCCAGCTCTGGGTGTAGATGTGGTAAATCCAGGTTTCATCACAAGCCCTGAATCAATTATTTAAGAATTGCTGTCTCTTTCACTGTCATTGTGTTTTGTTTCCGAAACTTTGGGGTGGCTGTGTGTTTTTGATTTTAATTTCACTAAGCTATAGGACTATAAGTGGAAGTGCTGTAGGCTCCGTTGCTTGGTTTTTTAGGTGTTTGAGGAAACACCATACACTTCTCCAGAGTGGCTGTTGGCAAATTACATCCCGCCGATCAGCATAACAAGGCTCCTTCTTCTCCATGGTCTGTGCTGCCTTTCTGGATTTTACACTTTTTTCAGGTGGCCCTTTTGACCGGGGGGCAGTGAGACTTCATTGTAGTGCAGATTTCCTTTACACGCTTGCTTGGTTGGCCAAAAAGGGCGTATGCCCTTTTTCCTGAATATATTCAGGAAAAAACGCATACGCCCTTTTTGGCCAAGTGCATCATTGTTGACATTCTGCCTCTTTTCCTATGCTTTAAATGCAATTCCAGTCTACCCCCTGAAATCGTTTTCCTGAAATTCTGCCCCACTTTCAAGTCCTCTTCGCAGCCTTCCTTCAATATATTTTTAGACCATAGCTGTCATTTATAACTCTGCAGGTTTGTGAATTACAGTGCCCGTGATTTTCTTTCTTAACTCGTTTCCTTGAAAACTGGTCACAGAACCGCAGGGTTGCTTCAGGCCATAATCAGTGTCCGGCACGGAACTCTGAGACTTTGGTTCATTCCACTTCCTGGTGGGAAATTAGAGTTAAGTGTGCCCCTCCAGACACCTGCCTCATTCCTAGCCCCTTGGTGATGTGTGTCCTCTGGTTTGAGGCCACATGTGCTGGGTTCCTCACCTTAGGCTGATGTGGCCCCACTGGTGTGAGGACACGCCTGCCTGCTTCCCATCCCCTTGGTGATGTGGGCCCTCCGGTGAGAGTCTGATCCTGGTTGGGTTCCTCACACTTCTGTGAGGTGGGCCCTCTTCTCTGAGGTCAATCCTGCCTGGCTGGCACACCCCGCCTTGGCGACGTGGGCCCTCATTTGGGAGTTGGTGCCTGCTGGGAGTCTCCTCCCCTCGGTAATGAGGGCCCTCTGACGTCAGGACCTAACACCTGGGCTCCCATACTTTTCTGATGTGTGCCCTCTGGTGGGAGTACACTCCTGCCAGGTTCCCAACCCCATGGGAATGTGGGCCTTCTTCTCTGTGGTCCCAACCGCTGGGTTGTTCACAGTTTCGTGATGAGGGCCTTCTGTTGTGAGTTCACACCGGCCGGGATCCCATAGCCTCGCTGCTCCTTGCCGCCTGCTGGGAGGTTCCAACTGCGGGTTACCTCACCTTTTTTATTTTATGGCCCTCTGTTTGAGACACCTCCTGCCTGCCTCACTCTGAGCCCCTTGTTGATGTGGGTCCTCTGGTTTAGGCCATATGTTCTGGGTTCCTCACTTTTCTACGATTTGGCCACACTGGTGTGAGGCCACTCCTGCCTGGTTCTGATCCCCTTGGTGATGTGGGCCCTCTGGTGAGAGTCTTATCCTGGCTGGGTTCCTCCCCCTTCTGTGACATAGGCCCTCTGCTGTGAGGTCACTCCTGCCTGGCTAACGCACATCACCTTGGAGACGTGGGCCCTCAGGTGGGAGTTGGTGCCTTCTAGGAGTCTGCTCCCCTCGGTAATTAGGGCCGTCTGGCGTCAGGCCCTAACTCCTGGGCTCCCAAAATTTTCTGATGTGTGCCCTGTGGTGCGAGTACACTCCTGCCAGGTTCCCAACCCCATGGGAATGTGGGCCTTCTGTTCTGTGGTCCCAACAGCTGTGTTGTTCACAGTTTCATGATGAGGGTCCTCTGTTGTGAGTTCACAACGGCCGGGACCCCATAGCCTCGCTGCTCCTTGCTGCATGCTAGGAGGTTCCAACTGCGGGATTCCTCACCTTTTTTATTCTATGGGTCCTCTGTTTTGAGGCTCCTCCTGCCTGCCTCACTCCGAGCCCCTTGGAGATGTGGGTCCTCTTGTTTAGGCCACATGTTCTGGGTTCCTCACCTTTCTATGATTTGGCCACACTGGTGTGAGGCCACTCCTGCCTGGATCAGATCCCCTTGGTGATGTGGGCCCTCTGGTGAGAGTCTGATCCTGGCTGGGTTCCTCACTCTTCTGTGAGGTGGGCCCTCTGCTGTGAGGTAACTCCTGCCTGGCTTGCTCCCGTTGCCCTGGTGACGTCGGACTTCTGGTGGCAGTTGGAGCCTTCTTGTACCCTCCTCTCCAAGGTGATGAGGGCCCTCTTGCGTCAGGCTCTAACTGCTGGGCTCCCCACGATTTCTGATGTGAGCCCAGTGATGCCAGGACACTCCTGTAAGGTTCCAATACTCATGGGGATGTGTGCCTTCTGCTCTGTGGTCGCAACGCCTGGGTTGCTCACAGTTTCGTTATGTTGGCACTCCGGTGTTAGTTCACTCAGGCCTAGATCCCATAGCCTCTGTGCTCTGGGCCGCCTGCTGGGAGGTTCCAACTGCTGGATTCCTCACCTTTCTTATACTTTGGGCCCTGTGTGGTGAAGCTCCTCCTGCCTGCCTCACACCGAGCCCCTTGGTGATGTAGGTCTTCTGGTTTGAGACCACGTGTGCCGTTTGTCTCACCTTTTAGGGATGTGGCCCTACTGGTGTGAGGACACTCCTGACTGGTTCCCATCCCCTTGTTGATGTGGGCCCTCTGGTGAGAGTCTGATCCTGGCTTGATTCCTCACACTTCTGTGAGGCGGGCCCTCTGCTGTGAGGTCACACCTGCCTGGCTGGCACACGACGCCTTGGCCACATGGGCCCTCTGGTTGCAGTTGGAGCGTGCTGGGAACCTCCTCCCATCGGTGATGAGGGCCCTCTGGCGTCCGGCCCTAACTGCTGGGCTCACCACATTTTCTGATGTGCGCCCACTTGTGCGATGACACTCCTGCCAGGTTCCCATCCCCATGCAGATTTGGGCCTTCTGTTCTGAGGTGCCAACGGCTGGCTTGCTCACAGTGTCAGGATGTGGGCCCTCTGCTGTGAGTTCACTCCGGCATGCATCCCATAGCCTCGGTGCTCTGGGCCACCTGCTTGGAGCTTCCAACTGCAGGATTCCTTACCTTTTTTCTTCTATGGGCCGTGTGTTGTGAGACACTTCCTGCCTGCCTCACTCTGAGCCCCTTGTTGATGTGGGTCTTCTGGTTTGAGGCCACATGTGGTGGGTTCCTTGCCTTTCAATGATGTGGCCCCACTGGTGTGAGCACACTCCTGCCTGGTTCGCATCCCCTTGGTGATGTGGGCCCTCTGGTGAGAATCTGATCCGGGTTGGGTTCCTCACACTTCCGTGAGCTTGGCCCTCAGCTCTGAGGTCACTCCTGCCTGGCTGGCACACCCCGCCTTGGCGACGTCGGCCCTCTGGTGGCAGTTGGAGCCTGCTGGGAGCCTCCTCCCCTCAGTGATGAGAGCCCTTTGGCGTCAGGCCCTAACTGCTGGGTACCCACATTTTCTAATACGTACTAAGTGGTGCGAGGATACGCCTGCCACGTTCCCATCCCCATGGGGATGTGGGCGTTCTGCTCTGAGGTCCCAACGGCTGGGTTGCTCACAGTTTCATGATGTGGGCCCTCTGCTGTGAGTTCACTTTGGCCTGGATCCCATAGACTCGGTGCTCTGGGCCTCCTGCTGCGAGGTTCCAACTGCTGGATTCCTCACATTTTTTAATCTATGGGCCCTGTGTTGTTAGGCTAGTCCTGCCTGCCTCACTCCGAGCCCCTTGGAGATGTGGTTCCTCTGGTTTAGGCCACATGTTCTGGGTCCCTCACCTTTCCATTATTTGGCCACACTGGTGTGAGTATACTTCTGCCTGGTTCCGATCCCCTTGGTGATGCGGGCCCTCTGGTGAGAGTCTTATCCTGGCTGGGTTCCTCACCCTTCTGTGACGTATGCCCTCTGCTGTGATGTCACTCCTGCCTGGCTGGCGCACGTCACCTTGGCGACGTGGGCCCTCAGTTGGGATTTGGTGTCTGCTGGGAGTTTCCTCCCTTCGGTAATGAGGGCCCTCTGGCGTCAGGCCTTAAATCCTGGGCTCCCAAACTTTTCTGATGTGTGCCCTGTGGTGCGAGTACACTCCTGCCAGGTTCCCAACCCCATGGCAATGTGGGCCTTCTGCTCTGTGGACCCAATGGCTGGGCTATTCACAGTTTCATGATGAGGGCCCTCTTTTGTGAGTTCACACCGGCCGGGATCCCATAGCCTCGTTGTTCCTTGCCGCCTGCTGGGATGTTCCAACTGCGGGATTCCTCACCTTTTTTATTCTATGGGCCCTCTGTTTTGAGACTACTCCTGCCTGCCTCCCTCCCAGCCCCTTGGTGATGTGTGTCCTCTGGTTCGAGGCCACATGTGGTGGTTTCCTCGCCTTTCAATGATGTGGCCCCACTGGACTGAGAACACTCCTGCCTGGTTCCCATCCTCTTGGTGATGTGGGCCCTCTGGTGAGAGTCTGATCCTGGTTGGGTTCCTCACACTTCCGTGAACTTGGCCCTCTGCTCTGAGGTCACTCCTGCCTGGCTGGCACACCGCGCCTTGGTGACGTCGGCCCTCTGGTGGCAGTTGGAGCGTGCTGGGAGCCTCCTTCCCTCAGTAATGAGGGCCCTTTGGCGTCAGGCCCTAACTGCTGTGTACCCACATTTTCTAATATGTACTAAGTGGTGCGAGGACACTCCTGCCAGGTTCCCATCCCTGTGGGGATGTGGGACTTCTGCTCTGATGTCCAAACGGCTGGGTTGCTCAAAGTTTCATGATGCGGGCCCTCTGCTGTGAGTGCACTGCGGCCTGGATCCCATAGACTGGGTGCTCTGGGCCACCTGCTGGGAGGTTCGAACTGTTGGATTCCTCACATTTTTTATTCTATGGGCCCTGCGTTGTGAGGCTAGTCCTGCCTGCCTCACTCTGAACCCCTTGGAGATGTGGATCCTCTGGTTTAGGCCACGTGTTCTGGGTTCCTCACCTTTCTATGATTTGGCCACAGTGGTGTGAGGCCACTCTTGCCTGGATCCGATCCCCTTGGTGATGCGGGCCCTCTGGTGAGACTCTTATCCTGGCTGGGTGCCTCACCCTTCTGGGACGTATGCCCTCTGCTGTGAGGTCACTCCTGCCTGGCTGGCGCACGTCACCTTGGCGACGTGGGCCCTCAGTTGGGAGTTGGTGCCTGCTGGGAGTCTCCTCCCCTCGGTAATGAGGGCCCTCTGACGTCAGGCCCTAACTCCTGGGCTCCCATACTTTTCTGATGTGTGCCCTCTGGTGGGAGTACACTCCTGCCAGGTTCCCAACCCCATGGGAATGTGGGCCTTCTTCTCTGTGGTCCCAACCGCTGGGTTGTTCACAGTTTCGTGATGAGGGCCTTCTGTTGTGAGTTCACACCGGCCGGGATCCCATAGCCTCGCTGCTCCTTGCCGCCTGCTGGGAGGTTCCAACTGCGGGTTACCTCACCTTTTTTATTTTATGGCCCTCTGTTTGAGACACCTCCTGCCTGCCTCACTCTGAGCCCCTTGTTGATGTGGGTCCTCTGGTTTAGGCCATATGTTCTGGGTTCCTCACTTTTCTACGATTTGGCCACACTGGTGTGAGGCCACTCCTGCCTGGTTCTGATCCCCTTGGTGATGTGGGCCCTCTGGTGAGAGTCTTATCCTGGCTGGGTTCCTCCCCCTTCTGTGACATAGGCACTCTGCTGTGAGGTCACTCCTGCCTGGCTAACGCACATCACCTTGGAGACGTGGGCCCTCAGGTGGGAGTTGGTGCCTTCTAGGAGTCTGCTCCCCTCGGTAATTAGGGCCGTCTGGCGTCAGGCCCTAACTCCTGGGCTCCCAAAATTTTCTGATATGTGCCCAGTGGTGCGAGTACACTCCTGCCAGGTTCCCAACCCCATGGGAATGTGGGCCTTCTGTTCTGTGGTCCCAACAGCTGTGTTGTTCACAGTTTCATGATGAGGGTCCTCTGTTGTGAGTTCACAACGGCCGGGACCCCATAGCCTCGCTGCTCCTTGCTGCATGCTAGGAGGTTCCAACTGCGGGATTCCTCACCTTTTTTATTCTATGGGTCCTCTGTTTTGAGGCTCCTCCTGCCTGCCTCACTCCGAGCCCCTTGGAGATGTGGGTCCTCTTGTTTAGGCCACATGTTCTGGGTTCCTCACCTTTCTATGATTTGGCCACACTGGTGTGAGGCCACTCCTGCCTGGATCAGATCCCCTTGGTGATGTGGGCCCTCTGGTGAGAGTCTGATCCTGGCTGGGTTCCTCACTCTTCTGTGAGGTGGGCCCTCTGCTGTGAGGTAACTCCTGCCTGGCTTGCTCCCGTTGCCCTGGTGACGTCGGACTTCTGGTGGCAGTTGGAGCCTTCTTGTACCCTCCTCTCCAAGGTGATGAGGGCCCTCTTGCGTCAGGCTCTAACTGCTGGGCTCCCCACGATTTCTGATGTGAGCCCAGTGATGCCAGGACACTCCTGTAAGGTTCCAATACTCATGGGGATGTGTGCCTTCTGCTCTGTGGTCGCAACGCCTGGGTTGCTCACAGTTTCGTTATGTTGGCACTCCGGTGTTAGTTCACTCAGGCCTAGATCCCATAGCCTCTGTGCTCTGGGCCGCCTGCTGGGAGGTTCCAACTGCTGGATTCCTCACCTTTCTTATACTTTGGGCCCTGTGTGGTGAAGCTCCTCCTGCCTGCCTCACACCGAGCCCCTTGGTGATGTAGGTCTTCTGGTTTGAGACCACGTGTGCCGTTTGTCTCACCTTTTAGGGATGTGGCCCTACTGGTGTGAGGACACTCCTGACTGGTTCCCATCCCCTTGTTGATGTGGGCCCTCTGGTGAGAGTCTGATCCTGGCTTGATTCCTCACACTTCTGTGAGGCGGGCCCTCTGCTGTGAGGTCACACCTGCCTGGCTGGCACACGACGCCTTGGCCACATGGGCCCTCTGGTTGCAGTTGGAGCGTGCTGGGAACCTCCTCCCATCGGTGATGAGGGCCCTCTGGCGTCCGGCCCTAACTGCTGGGCTCACCACATTTTCTGATGTGCGCCCACTTGTGCGATGACACTCCTGCCAGGTTCCCATCCCCATGCAGATTTGGGCCTTCTGTTCTGAGGTGCCAACGGCTGGCTTGCTCACAGTGTCAGGATGTGGGCCCTCTGCTGTGAGTTCACTCCGGCATGCATCCCATAGCCTCGGTGCTCTGGGCCACCTGCTTGGAGCTTCCAACTGCAGGATTCCTTACCTTTTTTCTTCTATGGGCCGTGTGTTGTGAGACACTTCCTGCCTGCCTCACTCTGAGCCCCTTGTTGATGTGGGTCTTCTGGTTTGAGGCCACATGTGGTGGGTTCCTTGCCTTTCAATGATGTGGCCCCACTGGTGTGAGCACACTCCTGCCTGGTTCGCATCCCCTTGGTGATGTGGGCCCTCTGGTGAGAATCTGATCCGGGTTGGGTTCCTCACACTTCCGTGAGCTTGGCCCTCAGCTCTGAGGTCACTCCTGCCTGGCTGGCACACCCCGCCTTGGCGACGTCGGCCCTCTGGTGGCAGTTGGAGCCTGCTGGGAGCCTCCTCCCCTCAGTGATGAGAGCCCTTTGGCGTCAGGCCCTAACTGCTGGGTACCCACATTTTCTAATACGTACTAAGTGGTGCGAGGATACGCCTGCCACGTTCCCATCCCCATGGGGATGTGGGCGTTCTGCTCTGAGGTCCCAACGGCTGGGTTGCTCACAGTTTCATGATGTGGGCCCTCTGCTGTGAGTGCACTGCGGCCTGGATCCCATAGACTGGGTGCTCTGGGCCACCTACTGGGAGGTTCGAACTGTTGGATTCCTCACATTTTTTATTCTATGGGCCCTGCGTTGTGAGGCTAGTCCTGCCTGCCTCACTCTGAACCCCTTGGAGATGTGGATCCTCTGGTTTAGGCCACGTGTTCTGGGTTCCTCACCTTTCTATGATTTGGCCACACTGGTGTGAGGCCACTTTTGCCTGGATCCGATCCCCTTGGTGATGCGGGCCCTCTGGTGAGACTCTTATCCTGGCTGGGTGCCTCACCCTTCTGGGACGTATGCCCTCTGCTGTGAGGTCACTCCTGCCTGGCTGGCGCACGTCACCTTGGCGACGTGGGCCCTCAGTTGGGAGTTGGTGCCTGCTGGGAGTCTCCTCCCCTCGGTAATGAGGGCCCTCTGACGTCAGGCCCTAACTCCTGGGCTCCCATACTTTTCTGATGTGTGCCCTCTGGTGGGAGTACACTCCTGCCAGGTTCCCAACCCCATGGGAATGTGGGCCTTCTTCTCTGTGGTCCCAACCGCTGGGTTGTTCACAGTTTCGTGATGAGGGCCTTCTGTTGTGAGTTCACACCGGCCGGGATCCCATAGCCTCGCTGCTCCTTGCCGCCTGCTGGGAGGTTCCAACTGCGGGTTACCTCACCTTTTTTATTTTATGGCCCTCTGTTTGAGACACCTCCTGCCTGCCTCACTCTGAGCCCCTTGTTGATGTGGGTCCTCTGGTTTAGGCCATATGTTCTGGGTTCCTCACTTTTCTACGATTTGGCCACACTGGTGTGAGGCCACTCCTGCCTGGTTCTGATCCCCTTGGTGATGTGGGCCCTCTGGTGAGAGTCTTATCCTGGCTGGGTTCCTCCCCCTTCTGTGACATAGGCCCTCTGCTGTGAGGTCACTCCTGCCTGGCTAACGCACATCACCTTGGAGACGTGGGCCCTCAGGTGGGAGTTGGTGCCTTCTAGGAGTCTGCTCCCCTCGGTAATTAGGGCCGTCTGGCGTCAGGCCCTAACTCCTGGGCTCCCAAAATTTTCTGATGTGTGCCCTGTGGTGCGAGTACACTCCTGCCAGGTTCCCAACCCCATGGGAATGTGGGCCTTCTGTTCTGTGGTCCCAACAGCTGTGTTGTTCACAGTTTCATGATGAGGGTCCTCTGTTGTGAGTTCACAACGGCCGGGACCCCATAGCCTCGCTGCTCCTTGCTGCATGCTAGGAGGTTCCAACTGCGGGATTCCTCACCTTTTTTATTCTATGGGTCCTCTGTTTTGAGGCTCCTCCTGCCTGCCTCACTCCGAGCCCCTTGGAGATGTGGGTCCTCTTGTTTAGGCCACATGTTCTGGGTTCCTCACCTTTCTATGATTTGGCCACACTGGTGTGAGGCCACTCCTGCCTGGATCAGATCCCCTTGGTGATGTGGGCCCTCTGGTGAGAGTCTGATCCTGGCTGGGTTCCTCACTCTTCTGTGAGGTGGGCCCTCTGCTGTGAGGTAACTCCTGCCTGGCTTGCTCCCGTTGCCCTGGTGACGTCGGACTTCTGGTGGCAGTTGGAGCCTTCTTGTACCCTCCTCTCCAAGGTGATGAGGGTCCTCTTGCGTCAGGCTCTAACTGCTGGGCTCCCCACGATTTCTGATGTGAGCCCAGTGATGCCAGGACACTCCTGTAAGGTTCCAATACTCATGGGGATGTGTGCCTTCTGCTCTGTGGTCGCAACGCCTGGGTTGCTCACAGTTTCGTTATGTTGGCACTCCGGTGTTAGTTCACTCAGGCCTAGATCCCATAGCCTCTGTGCTCTGGGCCGCCTGCTGGGAGGTTCCAACTGCTGGATTCCTCACCTTTCTTATACTTTGGGCCCTGTGTGGTGAAGCTCCTCCTGCCTGCCTCACACCGAGCCCCTTGGTGATGTAGGTCTTCTGGTTTGAGACCACGTGTGCCGTTTGTCTCACCTTTTAGGGATGTGGCCCTACTGGTGTGAGGACACTCCTGACTGGTTCCCATCCCCTTGTTGATGTGGGCCCTCTGGTGAGAGTCTGATCCTGGCTTGATTCCTCACACTTCTGTGAGGCGGGCCCTCTGCTGTGAGGTCACACCTGCCTGGCTGGCACACGACGCCTTGGCCACATGGGCCCTCTGGTTGCAGTTGGAGCGTGCTGGGAACCTCCTCCCATCGGTGATGAGGGCCCTCTGGCGTCCGGCCCTAACTGCTGGGCTCACCACATTTTCTGATGTGCGCCCACTTGTGCGATGACACTCCTGCCAGGTTCCCATCCCCATGCAGATTTGGGCCTTCTGTTCTGAGGTGCCAACGGCTGGCTTGCTCACAGTGTCAGGATGTGGGCCCTCTGCTGTGAGTTCACTCCGGCATGCATCCCATAGCCTCGGTGCTCTGGGCCACCTGCTTGGAGCTTCCAACTGCAGGATTCCTTACCTTTTTTCTTCTATGGGCCGTGTGTTGTGAGACACTTCCTGCCTGCCTCACTCTGAGCCCCTTGTTGATGTGGGTCTTCTGGTTTGAGGCCACATGTGGTGGGTTCCTTGCCTTTCAATGATGTGGCCCCACTGGTGTGAGCACACTCCTGCCTGGTTCGCATCCCCTTGGTGATGTGGGCCCTCTGGTGAGAATCTGATCCGGGTTGGGTTCCTCACACTTCCGTGAGCTTGGCCCTCAGCTCTGAGGTCACTCCTGCCTGGCTGGCACACCCCGCCTTGGCGACGTCGGCCCTCTGGTGGCAGTTGGAGCCTGCTGGGAGCCTCCTCCCCTCAGTGATGAGAGCCCTTTGGCGTCAGGCCCTAACTGCTGGGTACCCACATTTTCTAATACGTACTAAGTGGTGCGAGGATACGCCTGCCACGTTCCCATCCCCATGGGGATGTGGGCGTTCTGCTCTGAGGTCCCAACGGCTGGGTTGCTCACAGTTTCATGATGTGGGCCCTCTGCTGTGAGTTCACTTTGGCCTGGACCCCATAGACTCGGTGCTCTGGGCCTCCTGCTGCGAGGTTCCAACTGCTGGATTCCTCACATTTTTTAATCTATGGGCCCTGTGTTTTTAGGCTAGTCCTGCCTGCCTCACTCCGAGCCCCTTGGAGATGTGGTTCCTCTGGTTTAGGCCACATGTTCTGGGTCCCTCACCTTTCCATTATTTGGCCACACTGGTGTGAGTATACTTCTGCCTGGTTCCGATCCCCTTGGTGATGCGGGCCCTCTGGTGAGAGTCTTATCCTGGCTGGGTTCCTCACCCTTCTGTGACGTATGCCCTCTGCTGTGATGTCACTCCTGCCTGGCTGGCGCACGTCACCTTGGTGACGTGGGCCCTCAGTTGGGATTTGGTGTCTGCTGGGAGTTTCCTGCATTCGGTAATGAGGGCCCTCTGGCGTCAGGCCTTAAATCCTGGGCTCCCAAACTTTTCTGATGTGTGCCCTGTGGTGCGAGTACACTCCTGCCAGGTTCCCACCCCATGGCAATGTGGGCCTTCTGCTCTGTGGACCCAATGGCTGCGCTATTCACAGTTTCATGATGAGGGCCCTCTTTTGTGAGTTCACACCGGCCGGGATCCCATAGCCTCGTTGTTCCTTGCCGCCTGCTGGGATGTTCCAACTGCGGGATTCCTCACCTTTTTTATTCTATGGGCCCTCTGTTTTGAGACTACTCCTGCCTGCCTCCCTCCCAGCCCCTTGGTGATGTGTGTCCTCTGGTTTGAGGCCACATGTGGTGGTTTCCTCGCCTTTCAATGATGTGGCCCCACTGGACTGAGAACACTCCTGCCTGGTTCCCATCCTCTTGGTGATGTGGGCCCTCTGGTGAGAGTCTGATCCTGGTTGGGTTCCTCACACTTCCGTGAACTTGGCCCTCTGCTCTGAGGTCACTCCTGCCTGGCTGGCACACCCCGCCTTGGTGACGTCGGCCCTCTGGTGGCAGTTGGAGCGTGCTGGGAGCCTCCTTCCCTCAGTAATGAGGGCCCTTTGGCGTCAGGCCCTAACTGCTGTGTACCCACATTTTCTAATACGTACTAAGTGGTGCAAGGACACTCCTGCCAGGTTCCCATCCCCGTGGGGATGTGGGACTTCTGCTCTGATGTCCAAACGGCTGGGTTGCTCAAAGTTTCATGATGTGGGCCCTCTGCTGTGAGTGCACTGCGGCCTGGATCCCATAGACTGGGTGCTCTGGGCCACCTGCTGGGAGGTTCGAACTGTTGGATTCCTCACATTTTTTATTCTATGGGCCCTGCGTTGTGAGGCTAGTCCTGCCTGCCTCACTCTGAACCCCTTGGAGATGTGGATCCTCTGGTTTAGGCCACGTGTTCTGGGTTCCTCACCTTTCTATGATTTGGCCACACTGGTGTGAGGCCACTCTTGCCTGGATCCGATCCCCTTGGTGATGCGGGCCCTCTGGTGAGACTCTTATCCTGGCTGGGTGCCTCACCCTTCTGGGACGTATGCCCTCTGCTGTGAGGTCACTCCTGCCTGGCTGGCGCACGTCACCTTGGCGACGTGGGCCCTCAGTTGGGAGTTGGTGCCTGCTGGGAGTCTCCTCCCATCGGTAATGAGGGCCATCTGACGTCAGGCCCTAACTCCTGGGCTCCCATACTTTTCTGATGTGTGCCCTCTGGTGGGAGTACACTCCTGCCAGGTTCCCAACCCCATGGGAATGTGGGCCTTCTTCTCTGTGGTCCCAAACGCTGGGTTGTTCACAGTTTCGTGATGAGGGCCTTCTGTTGTGAGTTCACACCGGCCGGGATCCCATAGCCTCGCTGCTCCTTGCCGCCTGCTGGGAGGTTCCAACTGCGGGTTACCTCACCTTTTTTATTTTATGGCCCTCTGTTTGAGACACCTCCTGCCTGCCTCACTCTGAGCCCCTTGTTGATGTGGGTCCTCTGGTTTAGGCCATATGTTCTGGGTTCCTCACTTTTCTACGATTTGGCCACACTGGTGTGAGGCCACTCCTGCCTGGTTCTGATCCCCTTGGTGATGTGGGCCCTCTGGTGAGAGTCTTATCCTGGCTGGGTTCCTCCCCCTTCTGTGACATAGGCCCTCTGCTGTGAGGTCACTCCTGCCTGGCTAACGCACATCACCTTGGAGACGTGGGCCCTCAGGTGGGAGTTGGTGCCTTCTAGGAGTCTGCTCCCCTCGGTAATTAGGGCCGTCTGGCGTCAGGCCCTAACTCCTGGGCTCCCAAAATTTTCTGATGTGTGCCCAGTGGTGCGAGTACACTCCTGCCAGGTTCCCAACCCCATGGGAATGTGGGCCTTCTGTTCTGTGGTCCCAACAGCTGTGTTGTTCACAGTTTCATGATGAGGGTCCTCTGTTGTGAGTTCACAACGGCCGGGACCCCATAGCCTCGCTGCTCCTTGCTGCATGCTAGGAGGTTCCAACTGCGGGATTCCTCACCTTTTTTATTCTATGGGTCCTCTGTTTTGAGGCTCCTCCTGCCTGCCTCACTCCGAGCCCCTTGGAGATGTGGGTCCTCTTGTTTAGGCCACATGTTCTGGGTTCCTCACCTTTCTATGATTTGGCCACACTGGTGTGAGGCCACTCCTGCCTGGATCAGATCCCCTTGGTGATGTGGGCCCTCTGGTGAGAGTCTGATCCTGGCTGGGTTCCTCACTCTTCTGTGAGGTGGGCCCTCTGCTGTGAGGTAACTCCTGCCTGGCTTGCTCCCGTTGCCCTGGTGACGTCGGACTTCTGGTGGCAGTTGGAGCCTTCTTGTACCCTCCTCTCCAAGGTGATGAGGGCCCTCTTGCGTCAGGCTCTAACTGCTGGGCTCCCCACGATTTCTGATGTGAGCCCAGTGATGCCAGGACACTCCTGTAAGGTTCCAATACTCATGGGGATGTGTGCCTTCTGCTCTGTGGTCGCAACGCCTGGGTTGCTCACAGTTTCGTTATGTTGGCACTCCGGTGTTAGTTCACTCAGGCCTAGATCCCATAGCCTCTGTGCTCTGGGCCGCCTGCTGGGAGGTTCCAACTGCTGGATTCCTCACCTTTCTTATACTTTGGGCCCTGTGTGGTGAAGCTCCTCCTGCCTGCCTCACACCGAGCCCCTTGGTGATGTAGGTCTTCTGGTTTGAGACCACGTGTGCCGTTTGTCTCACCTTTTAGGGATGTGGCCCTACTGGTGTGAGGACACTCCTGACTGGTTCCCATCCCCTTGTTGATGTGGGCCCTCTGGTGAGAGTCTGATCCTGGCTTGATTCCTCACACTTCTGTGAGGCGGGCCCTCTGCTGTGAGGTCACACCTGCCTGGCTGGCACACGACGCCTTGGCCACATGGGCCCTCTGGTTGCAGTTGGAGCGTGCTGGGAACCTCCTCCCATCGGTGATGAGGGCCCTCTGGCGTCCGGCCCTAACTGCTGGGCTCACCACATTTTCTGATGTGCGCCCACTTGTGCGATGACACTCCTGCCAGGTTCCCATCCCCATGCAGATTTGGGCCTTCTGTTCTGAGGTGCCAACGGCTGGCTTGCTCACAGTGTCAGGATGTGGGCCCTCTGCTGTGAGTTCACTCCGGCATGCATCCCATAGCCTCGGTGCTCTGGGCCACCTGCTTGGAGCTTCCAACTGCAGGATTCCTTACCTTTTTTCTTCTATGGGCCGTGTGTTGTGAGACACTTCCTGCCTGCCTCACTCTGAGCCCCTTGTTGATGTGGGTCTTCTGGTTTGAGGTCACATGTGGTGGGTTCCTTGCCTTTCAATGATGTGGCCCCACTGGTGTGAGCACACTCCTGCCTGGTTCGCATCCCCTTGGTGATGTGGGCCCTCTGGTGAGAATCTGATCCGGGTTGGGTTCCTCACACTTCCGTGAGCTTGGCCCTCAGCTCTGAGGTCACTCCTGCCTGGCTGGCACACCCCGCCTTGGCGACGTCGGCCCTCTGGTGGCAGTTGGAGCCTGCTGGGAGCCTCCTCCCCTCAGTGATGAGAGCCCTTTGGCGTCAGGCCCTAACTGCTGGGTACCCACATTTTCTAATACGTACTAAGTGGTGCGAGGATACGCCTGCCACGTTCCCATCCCCATGGGGATGTGGGCGTTCTGCTCTGAGGTCCCAACGGCTGGGTTGCTCACAGTTTCATGATGTGGGCCCTCTGCTGTGAGTTCACTTTGGCCTGGATCCCATAGACTCGGTGCTCTGGGCCTCCTGCTGCGAGGTTCCAACTGCTGGATTCCTCACATTTTTTAATCTATGGGCCCTGTGTTGTTAGGCTAGTCCTGCCTGCCTCACTCCGAGCCCCTTGGAGATGTGGTTCCTCTGGTTTAGGCCACATGTTCTGGGTCCCTCACCTTTCCATTATTTGGCCACACTGGTGTGAGTATACTTCTGCCTGGTTCCGATCCCCTTGGTGATGCGGGCCCTCTGGTGAGAGTCTTATCCTGGCTGGGTTCCTCACCCTTCTGTGACGTATGCCCTCTGCTGTGATGTCACTCCTGCCTGGCTGGCGCACGTCACCTTGGCGACGTGGGCCCTCAGTTGGGATTTGGTGTCTGCTGGGAGTTTCCTCCCTTCGGTAATGAGGGCCCTCTGGCGTCAGGCCTTAAATCCTGGGCTCCCAAACTTTTCTGATGTGTGCCCTGTGGTGCGAGTACACTCCTGCCAGGTTCCCAACCCCATGGCAATGTGGGCCTTCTGCTCTGTGGACCCAATGGCTGGGCTATTCACAGTTTCATGATGAGGGCCCTCTTTTGTGAGTTCACAGCGGCCGGGATCCCATAGCCTCGTTGTTCCTTGCCGCCTGCTGGGATGTTCCAACTGCGGGATTCCTCACCTTTTTTATTCTATGGGCCCTCTGTTTTGAGACTACTCCTGCCTGCCTCCCTCCCAGCCCCTTGGTGATGTGTGTCCTCTGGTTTGAGGCCACATGTGGTGGTTTCCTCGCCTTTCAATGATGTGGCCCCACTGGACTGAGAACACTCCTGCCTGGTTCCCATCCTCTTGGTGATGTGGGCCCTCTGGTGAGAGTCTGATCCTGGTTGGGTTCCTCACACTTCCGTGAACTTGGCCCTCTGCTCTGAGGTCACTCCTGCTTGGCTGGCACACCCCGCCTTGGTGACGTCGGCCCTCTGGTGGCAGTTGGAGCGTGCTGGGAGCCTCCTTCCCTCAGTAATGAGGGCCCTTTGGCGTCAGGCCCTAACTGCTGTGTACCCACATTTTCTAATACGTACTAAGTGGTGCGAGGACACTCCTGCCAGGTTCCCATCCCCGTGGGGATGTGGGACTTCTGCTCTGATGTCCAAACGGCTGGGTTGCTCAAAGTTTCATGATGTGGGCCCTCTGCTGTGAGTGCACTGCGGCCTGGATCCCATAGACTGGGTGCTCTGGGCCACCTGCTGGGAGGTTCGAACTGTTGGATTCCTCACATTTTTTATTCTATGGGCCCTGCGTTGTGAGGCTAGTCCTGCCTGCCTCACTCTGAACCCCTTGGAGATGTGGATCCTCTGGTTTAGGCCACGTGTTCTGGGTTCCTCACCTTTCTATGATTTGGCCACACTGGTGTGAGGCCACTCTTGCCTGGATCCGATCCCCTTGGTGATGCGGGCCCTCTGGTGAGACTCTTATCCTGGCTGGGTGCCTCACCCTTCTGGGACGTATGCCCTCTGCTGTGAGGTCACTCCTGCCTGGCTGGCGCACGTCACCTTGGCGACGTGGGCCCTCAGTTGGGAGTTGGTGCCTGCTGGGAGTCTCCTCCCCTCGGTAATGAGGGCCCTCTGACGTCAGGCCCTAACTCCTGGGCTCCCATACTTTTCTGATGTGTGCCCTCTGGTGGGAGTACACTCCTGCCAGGTTCCCAACCCCATGGGAATGTGGGCCTTCTTCTCTGTGGTCCCAACCGCTGGGTTGTTCACAGTTTCGTGATGAGGGCCTTCTGTTGTGAGTTCACACCGGCCGGGATCCCATAGCCTCGCTGCTCCTTGCCGCCTGCTGGGAGGTTCCAACTGCGGGTTACCTCACCTTTTTTATTTTATGGCCCTCTGTTTGAGACACCTCCTGCCTGCCTCACTCTGAGCCCCTTGTTGATGTGGGTCCTCTGGTTTAGGCCATATGTTCTGGGTTCCTCACTTTTCTACGATTTGGCCACACTGGTGTGAGGCCACTCCTGCCTGGTTCTGATCCCCTTGGTGATGTGGGCCCTCTGGTGAGAGTCTTATCCTGGCTGGGTTCCTCCCCCTTCTGTGACATAGGCCCTCTGCTGTGAGGTCACTCCTGCCTGGCTAACGCACATCACCTTGGAGACGTGGGCCCTCAGGTGGGAGTTGGTGCCTTCTAGGAGTCTGCTCCCCTCGGTAATTAGGGCCGTCTGGCGTCAGGCCCTAACTCCTGGGCTCCCAAAATTTTCTGATGTGTGCCCTGTGGTGCGAGTACACTCCTGCCAGGTTCCCAACCCCATGGGAATGTGGGCCTTCTGTTCTGTGGTCCCAACAGCTGTGTTGTTCACAGTTTCATGATGAGGGTCCTCTGTTGTGAGTTCACAACGGCCGGGACCCCATAGCCTCGCTGCTCCTTGCTGCATGCTAGGAGGTTCCAACTGCGGGATTCCTCACCTTTTTTATTCTATGGGTCCTCTGTTTTGAGGCTCCTCCTGCCTGCCTCACTCCGAGCCCCTTGGAGATGTGGGTCCTCTTGTTTAGGCCACATGTTCTGGGTTCCTCACCTTTCTATGATTTGGCCACACTGGTGTGAGGCCACTCCTGCCTGGATCAGATCCCCTTGGTGATGTGGGCCCTCTGGTGAGAGTCTGATCCTGGCTGGGTTCCTCACTCTTCTGTGAGGTGGGCCCTCTGCTGTGAGGTAACTCCTGCCTGGCTTGCTCCCGTTGCCCTGGTGACGTCGGACTTCTGGTGGCAGTTGGAGCCTTCTTGTACCCTCCTCTCCAAGGTGATGAGGGCCCTCTTGCGTCAGGCTCTAACTGCTGGGCTCCCCACGATTTCTGATGTGAGCCCAGTGATGCCAGGACACTCCTGTAAGGTTCCAATACTCATGGGGATGTGTGCCTTCTGCTCTGTGGTCGCAACGCCTGGGTTGCTCACAGTTTCGTTATGTTGGCACTCCGGTGTTAGTTCACTCAGGCCTAGATCCCATAGCCTCTGTGCTCTGGGCCGCCTGCTGGGAGGTTCCAACTGCTGGATTCCTCACCTTTCTTATACTTTGGGCCCTGTGTGGTGAAGCTCCTCCTGCCTGCCTCACACCGAGCCCCTTGGTGATGTAGGTCTTCTGGTTTGAGACCACGTGTGCCGTTTGTCTCACCTTTTAGGGATGTGGCCCTACTGGTGTGAGGACACTCCTGACTGGTTCCCATCCCCTTGTTGATGTGGGCCCTCTGGTGAGAGTCTGATCCTGGCTTGATTCCTCACACTTCTGTGAGGCGGGCCCTCTGCTGTGAGGTCACACCTGCCTGGCTGGCACACGACGCCTTGGCCACATGGGCCCTCTGGTTGCAGTTGGAGCGTGCTGGGAACCTCCTCCCATCGGTGATGAGGGCCCTCTGGCGTCCGGCCCTAACTGCTGGGCTCACCACATTTTCTGATGTGCGCCCACTTGTGCGATGACACTCCTGCCAGGTTCCCATCCCCATGCAGATTTGGGCCTTCTGTTCTGAGGTGCCAACGGCTGGCTTGCTCACAGTGTCAGGATGTGGGCCCTCTGCTGTGAGTTCACTCCGGCATGCATCCCATAGCCTCGGTGCTCTGGGCCACCTGCTTGGAGCTTCCAACTGCAGGATTCCTTACCTTTTTTCTTCTATGGGCCGTGTGTTGTGAGACACTTCCTGCCTGCCTCACTCTGAGCCCCTTGTTGATGTGGGTCTTCTGGTTTGAGGCCACATGTGGTGGGTTCCTTGCCTTTCAATGATGTGGCCCCACTGGTGTGAGCACACTACTGCCTGGTTCGCATCCCCTTGGTGATGTGGGCCCTCTGGTGAGAATCTGATCCGGGTTGGGTTCCTCACACTTCCGTGAGCTTGGCCCTCAGCTCTGAGGTCACTCCTGCCTGGCTGGCACACCCCGCCTTGGCGACGTCGGCCCTCTGGTGGCAGTTGGAGCCTGCTGGGAGCCTCCTCCCCTCAGTGATGAGAGCCCTTTGGCGTCAGGCCCTAACTGCTGGGTACCCACATTTTCTAATACGTACTAAGTGGTGCGAGGATACGCCTGCCACGTTCCCATCCCCATGGGGATGTGGGCGTTCTGCTCTGAGGTCCCAACGGCTGGGTTGCTCACAGTTTCATGATGTGGGCCCTATGCTGTGAGTTCACTTTGGCCTGGATCCCATAGACTCGGTGCTCTGGGCCTCCTGCTGCGAGGTTCCAACTGCTGGATTCCTCACATTTTTTAATCTATGGGCCCTGTGTTGTTAGGCTAGTCCTGCCTGCCTCACTCCAAGCCCCTTGGAGATGTGGTTCCTCTGGTTTAGGCCACGTGTTCTGGGTTCCTCACCTTTCTATGATTTGGCCACACTGGTGTGAGGCCACTCTTGCCTGGATCCGATCCACTTGGTGATGCGGGCCCTCTGGTGAGACTCTTATCCTGGCTGGGTGCCTCACCCTTCTGGGACGTATGCCCTCTGCTGTGAGGTCACTCCTGCCTGGCTGGCGCACGTCACCTTGGCGACGTGGGCCCTCAGTTGGGAGTTGGTGCCTGCTGGGAGTCTCCTCCCCTCGGTAATGAGGGCCCTCTGACGTCAGGCCCTAACTCCTGGGCTCCCATACTTTTCTGATGTGTGCCCTCTGGTGGGAGTACACTCCTGCCAGGTTCCCAACCCCATGGGAATGTGGGCCTTCTTCTCTGTGGTCCCAACCGCTGGGTTGTTCACAGTTTCGTGATGAGGGCCTTCTGTTGTGAGTTCACACCGGCCGGGATCCCATAGCCTCGCTGCTCCTTGCCGCCTGCTGGGAGGTTCCAACTGCGGGTTACCTCACCTTTTTTATTTTATGGCCCTCTGTTTGAGACACCTCCTGCCTACCTCACTCTGAGCCCCTTGTTGATGTGGGTCCTCTGGTTTAGGCCATATGTTCTGGGTTCCTCACTTTTCTACGATTTGGCCACACTGGTGTGAGGCCACTCCTGCCTGGTTCTGATCCCCTTGGTGATGTGGGCCCTCTGGTGAGAGTCTTATCCTGGCTGGGTTCCTCCCCCTTCTGTGACATAGGCCCTCTGCTGTGAGGTCACTCCTGCCTGGCTAACGCACATCACCTTGGAGACGTGGGCCCTCAGGTGGGAGTTGGTGCCTTCTAGGAGTCTGCTCCCCTCGGTAATTAGGGCCGTCTGGCGTCAGGCCCTAACCCCTGGGCTCCCAAAATTTTCTGATGTGTGCCCTGTGGTGCGAGTACACTCCTGCCAGGTTCCCAACCCCATGGGAATGTGGGCCTTCTGTTCTGTGGTCCCAACAGCTGTGTTTTTCACAGTTTCATGATGAGGGTCCTCTGTTGTGAGTTCACAACGGCCGGGACCCCATAGCCTCGCTGCTCCTTGCTGCATGCTAGGAGGTTCCAACTGCGGGATTCCTCACCTTTTTTATTCTATGGGTCCTCTGTTTTGAGGCTCCTCCTGCCTGCCTCACTCCGAGCCCCTTGGAGATGTGGGTCCTCTTGTTTAGGCCACATGTTCTGGGTTCCTCACCTTTCTATGATTTGGCCACACTGGTGTGAGGCCACTCCTGCCTGGATCAGATCCCCTTGGTGATGTGGGCCCTCTGGTGAGAGTCTGATCCTGGCTGGGTTCCTCACTCTTCTGTGAGGTGGGCCCTCTGCTGTGAGGTAACTCCTGCCTGGCTTGCTCCCGTTGCCCTGGTGACGTCGGACTTCTGGTGGCAGTTGGAGCCTTCTTGTACCCTCCTCTCCAAGGTGATGAGGGCCCTCTTGCGTCAGGCTCTAACTGCTGGGCTCCCCACGATTTCTGATGTGAGCCCAGTGATGCCAGGACACTCCTGTAAGGTTCCAATACTCATGGGGATGTGTGCCTTCTGCTCTGTGGTCGCAACGCCTGGGTTGCTCACAGTTTCGTTATGTTGGCACTCCGGTGTTAGTTCACTCAGGCCTAGATCCCATAGCCTCTGTGCTCTGGGCCGCCTGCTGGGAGGTTCCAACTGCTGGATTCCTCACCTTTCTTATACTTTGGGCCCTGTGTGGTGAAGCTCCTCCTGCCTGCCTCACACCGAGCCCCTTGGTGATGTAGGTCTTCTGGTTTGAGACCACGTGTGCCGTTTGTCTCACCTTTTAGGGATGTGGCCCTACTGGTGTGAGGACACTCCTGACTGGTTCCCATCCCCTTGTTGATGTGGGCCCTCTGGTGAGAGTCTGATCCTGGCTTGATTCCTCACACTTCTGTGAGGCGGGCCCTCTGCTGTGAGGTCACACCTGCCTGGCTGGCACACGACGCCTTGGCCACATGGGCCCTCTGGTTGCAGTTGGAGCGTGCTGGGAACCTCCTCCCATCGGTGATGAGGGCCCTCTGGCGTCCGGCCCTAACTGCTGGGCTCACCACATTTTCTGATGTGCGCCCACTTGTGCGATGACACTCCTGCCAGGTTCCCATCCCCATGCAGATTTGGGCCTTCTGTTCTGAGGTGCCAACGGCTGGCTTGCTCACAGTGTCAGGATGTGGGCCCTCTGCTGTGAGTTCACTCCGGCATGCATCCCATAGCCTCGGTGCTCTGGGCCACCTGCTTGGAGCTTCCAACTGCAGGATTCCTTACCTTTTTTCTTCTATGGGCCGTGTGTTGTGAGACACTTCCTGCCTGCCTCACTCTGAGCCCCTTGTTGATGTGGGTCTTCTGGTTTGAGGCCACATGTGGTGGGTTCCTTGCCTTTCAATGATGTGGCCCCACTGGTGTGAGCACACTCCTGCCTGGTTCGCATCCCCTTGGTGATGTGGGCCCTCTGGTGAGAATCTGATCCGGGTTGGGTTCCTCACACTTCCGTGAGCTTGGCCCTCAGCTCTGAGGTCACTCCTGCCTGGCTGGCACACCCCGCCTTGGCGACGTCGGCCCTCTGGTGGCAGTTGGAGCCTGCTGGGAGCCTCCTCCCCTCAGTGATGAGAGCCCTTTGGCGTCAGGCCCTAACTGCTGGGTACCCACATTTTCTAATACGTACTAAGTGGTGCGAGGATACGCCTGCCACGTTCCCATCCCCATGGGGATGTGGGCGTTCTGCTCTGAGGTCCCAACGGCTGGGTTGCTCACAGTTTCATGATGTGGGCCCTCTGCTGTGAGTTCACTTTGGCCTGGATCCCATAGACTCGGTGCTCTGGGCCTCCTGCTGCGAGGTTCCAACTGCTGGATTCCTCACATTTTTTAATCTATGGGCCCTGTGTTGTTAGGCTAGTCCTGCCTGCCTCACTCCGAGCCCCTTGGAGATGTGGTTCCTCTGGTTTAGGCCACATGTTCTGGGTCCCTCACCTTTCCATTATTTGGCCACACTGGTGTGAGTATACTTCTGCCTGGTTCCGATCCCCTTGGTGATGCGGGCCCTCTGGTGAGAGTCTTATCCTGGCTGGGTTCCTCACCCTTCTGTGACGTATGCCCTCTGCTGTGATGTCACTCCTGCCTGGCTGGCGCACGTCACCTTGGCGACGTGGGCCCTCAGTTGGGATTTGGTGTCTGCTGGGAGTTTCCTCCCTTCGGTAATGAGGGCCCTCTGGCGTCAGGCCTTAAATCCTGGGCTCCCAAACTTTTCTGATGTGTGCCCTGTGGTGCGAGTACACTCCTGCCAGGTTCCCAACCCCATGGCAATGTGGGCCTTCTGCTCTGTGGACCCAATGGCTGGGCTATTCACAGTTTCATGATGAGGGCCCTCTTTTGTGAGTTCACAGCGGCCGGGATCCCATAGCCTCGTTGTTCCTTGCCGCCTGCTGGGATGTTCCAACTGCGGGATTCCTCACCTTTTTTATTCTATGGGCCCTCTGTTTTGAGACTACTCCTGCCTGCCTCCCTCCCAGCCCCTTGGTGATGTGTGTCCTCTGGTTTGAGGCCACATGTGGTGTTTCCTCGCCTTTCAATGATGTGGCCCCACTGGACTGAGAACACTCCTGCCTGGTTCCCATCCTCTTGGTGATGTGGGCCCTCTGGTGAGAGTCTGATCCTGGTTGGTTTCCTCACACTTCCGTGAACTTGGCCCTCTGCTCTGAGGTCACTCCTGCCTGGCTGGCACACCCCGCCTTGGTGACGTCGGCCCTCTGGTGGCAGTTGGAGCGTGCTGGGAGCCTCCTTCCCTCAGTAATGAGGGCCCTTTGGCGTCAGGCCCTAACTGCTGTGTACCCACATTTTCTAATACGTACTAAGTGGTGCGAGGACACTCCTGCCAGGTTCCCATCCCCGTGGGGATGTGGGACTTCTGCTCTGATGTCCAAACGGCTGGGTTGCTCAAAGTTTCATGATGTGGGCCCTCTGCTGTGAGTGCACTGCGGCCTGGATCCCATAGACTGGGTGCTCTGGGCCACCTGCTGGGAGGTTCGAACTGTTGGATTCCTCACATTTTTTATTCTATGGGCCCTGCGTTGTGAGGCTAGTCCTGCCTGCCTCACTCTGAACCCCTTGGAGATGTGGATCCTCTGGTTTAGGCCACGTGTTCTGGGTTCCTCACCTTTCTATGATTTGGCCACACTGGTGTGAGGCCACTCTTGCCTGGATCCGATCCCCTTGGTGATGCGGGCCCTCTGGTGAGACTCTTATCCTGGCTGGGTGCCTCACCCTTCTGGGACGTATGCCCTCTGCTGTGAGGTCACTCCTGCCTGGCTGGCGCACGTCACCTTGGCGACGTGGGCCCTCAGTTGGGAGTTGGTGCCTGCTGGGAGTCTCCTCCCCTCGGTAATGAGGGCCCTCTGACGTCAGGCCCTAACTCCTGGGCTCCCATACTTTTCTGATGTGTGCCCTCTGGTGGGAGTACACTCCTGCCAGGTTCCCAACCCCATGGGAATGTGGGCCTTCTTCTCTGTGGTCCCAACCGCTGGGTTGTTCACAGTTTCGTGATGAGGGCCTTCTGTTGTGAGTTCACACCGGCCGGGATCCCATAGCCTCGCTGCTCCTTGCCGCCTGCTGGGAGGTTCCAACTGCGGGTTACCTCACCTTTTTTATTTTATGGCCCTCTGTTTGAGACACCTCCTGCCTGCCTCACTCTGAGCCCCTTGTTGATGTGGGTCCTCTGGTTTAGGCCATATGTTCTGGGTTCCTCACTTTTCTACGATTTGGCCACACTGGTGTGAGGCCACTCCTGCCTGGTTCTGATCCCCTTGGTGATGTGGGCCCTCTGGTGAGAGTCTTATCCTGGCTGGGTTCCTCCCCCTTCTGTGACATAGGCCCTCTGCTGTGAGGTCACTCCTGCCTGGCTAACGCACATCACCTTGGAGACGTGGGCCCTCAGGTGGGAGTTGGTGCCTTCTAGGAGTCTGCTCCCCTCGGTAATTAGGGCCGTCTGGCGTCAGGCCCTAACTCCTGGGCTCCCAAAATTTTCTGATGTGTGCCCTGTGGTGCGAGTACACTCCTGCCAGGTTCCCAACCCCATGGGAATGTGGGCCTTCTGTTCTGTGGTCCCAACAGCTGTGTTGTTCACAGTTTCATGATGAGGGTCCTCTGTTGTGAGTTCACAACGGCCGGGACCCCATAGCCTCGCTGCTCCTTGCTGCATGCTAGGAGGTTCCAACTGCGGGATTCCTCACCTTTTTTATTCTATGGGTCCTCTGTTTTGAGGCTCCTCCTGCCTGCCTCACTCCGAGCCCCTTGGAGATGTGGGTCCTCTTGTTTAGGCCACATGTTCTGGGTTCCTCACCTTTCTATGATTTGGCCACACTGGTGTGAGGCCACTCCTGCCTGGATCAGATCCCCTTGGTGATGTGGGCCCTCTGGTGAGAGTCTGATCCTGGCTGGGTTCCTCACTCTTCTGTGAGGTGGGCCCTCTGCTGTGAGGTAACTCCTGCCTGGCTTGCTCCCGTTGCCCTGGTGACGTCGGACTTCTGGTGGCAGTTGGAGCCTTCTTGTACCCTCCTCTCCAAGGTGATGAGGGCCCTCTTGCGTCAGGCTCTAACTGCTGGGCTCCCCACGATTTCTGATGTGAGCCCAGTGATGCCAGGACACTCCTGTAAGGTTCCAATACTCATGGGGATGTGTGCCTTCTGCTCTGTGGTCGCAACGCCTGGGTTGCTCACAGTTTCGTTATGTTGGCACTCCGGTGTTAGTTCATTCAGGCCTAGATCCCATAGCCTCTGTGCTCTGGGCCGCCTGCTGGGAGGTTCCAACTGCTGGATTCCTCACCTTTCTTATACTTTGGGCCCTGTGTGGTGAAGCTCCTCCTGCCTGCCTCACACCGAGCCCCTTGGTGATGTAGGTCTTCTGGTTTGAGACCACGTGTGCCGTTTGTCTCACCTTTTAGGGATGTGGCCCTACTGGTGTGAGGACACTCCTGACTGGTTCCCATCCCCTTGTTGATGTGGGCCCTCTGGTGAGAGTCTGATCCTGGCTTGATTCCTCACACTTCTGTGAGGCGGGCCCTCTGCTGTGAGGTCACACCTGCCTGGCTGGCACACGACGCCTTGGCCACATGGGCCCTCTGGTTGCAGTTGGAGCGTGCTGGGAACCTCCTCCCATCGGTGATGAGGGCCCTCTGGCGTCCGGCCCTAACTGCTGGGCTCACCACATTTTCTGATGTGCGCCCACTTGTGCGATGACACTCCTGCCAGGTTCCCATCCCCATGCAGATTTGGGCCTTCTGTTCTGAGGTGCCAACGGCTGGCTTGCTCACAGTGTCAGGATGTGGGCCCTCTGCTGTGAGTTCACTCCGGCATGCATCCCATAGCCTCGGTGCTCTGGGCCACCTGCTTGGAGCTTCCAACTGCAGGATTCCTTACCTTTTTTCTTCTATGGGCCGTGTGTTGTGAGACACTTCCTGCCTGCCTCACTCTGAGCCCCTTGTTGATGTGGGTCTTCTGGTTTGAGGCCACATGTGGTGGGTTCCTTGCCTTTCAATGATGTGGCCCCACTGGTGTGAGCACACTCCTGCCTGGTTCGCATCCCCTTGGTGATGTGGGCCCTCTGGTGAGAATCTGATCCGGGTTGGGTTCCTCACACTTCCGTGAGCTTGGCCCTCAGCTCTGAGGTCACTCCTGCCTGGCTGGCACACCCCGCCTTGGTGACGTCGGCCCTCTGGTGGCAGTTGGAGCCTGCTGGGAGCCTCCTCCCCTCAGTGATGAGAGCCCTTTGGCGTCAGGCCCTAACTGCTGGGTACCCACATTTTCTAATACGTACTAAGTGGTGCGAGGATACGCCTGCCACGTTCCCATCCCCATGGGGATGTGGGCGTTCTGCTCTGAGGTCCCAACGGCTGGGTTGCTCACAGTTTCATGATGTGGGCCCTCTGCTGTGAGTTCACTTTGGCCTGGATCCCATAGACTCGGTGCTCTGGGCCTCCTGCTGCGAGGTTCCAACTGCTGGATTCCTCACATTTTTTAATCTATGGGCCCTGTGTTGTTAGGCTAGTCCTGCCTGCCTCACTCCGAGCCCCTTGGAGATGTGGTTCCTCTGGTTTAGGCCACATGTTCTGGGTCCCTCACCTTTCCATTATTTGGCCACACTGGTGTGAGTATACTTCTGCCTGGTTCCGATCCCCTTGGTGATGCGGACCCTCTGGTGAGAGTCTTATCCTGGCTGGGTTCCTCACCCTTCTGTGACGTATGCCCTCTGCTGTGATGTCACTCCTGCCTGGCTGGCGCACGTCACCTTGGTGACGTGGGCCCTCAGTTGGGATTTGGTGTCTGCTGGGAGTTTCCTCCCTTCGGTAATGAGGGCCCTCTGGCGTCAGGCCTTAAATCCTGGGCTCCCAAACTTTTCTGATGTGTGCCCTGTGGTGCGAGTACACTCCTGCCAGGTTCCCAACCCCATGGCAATGTGGGCCTTCTGCTCTGTGGACCCAATGGCTGGGCTATTCACAGTTTCATGATGAGGGCCCTCTTTTGTGAGTTCACAGCCGCCGGGATCCCATAGCCTCGTTGTTCCTTGCCGCCTGCTGGGATGTTCCAACTGCGGGATTCCTCACCTTTTTTATTCTATGGGCCCTCTGTTTTGAGACTACTCCTGCCTGCCTCCCTCCCAGCCCCTTGGTGATGTGTGTCCTCTGGTTTGAGGCCACATGTGGTGGTTTCCTCGCCTTTCAATGATGTGGCCCCACTGGACTGAGAACACTCCTGCCTGGTTCCCATCCTCTTGGTGATGTGGGCCCTCTGGTGAGAGTCTGATCCTGGTTGGGTTCCTCACACTTCCGTGAACTTGGCCCTCTGCTCTGAGGTCACTCCTGCCTGGCTGGCGCACCCCGCCTTGGTGACGTCAGCCCTCTGGTGGCAGTTGGAGCGTGCTGGGAGCCTCCTTCCCTCAGTAATGAGGGCCCTTTGGCGTCAGGCCCTAACTGCTGTGTACCCACATTTTCTAATACGTACTAAGTGGTGCGAGGACACTCCTGCCAGGTTCCCATCCCCGTGGGGATGTGGGACTTCTGCTCTGATGTCCAAACGGCTGGGTTGCTCAAAGTTTCATGATGTGGGCCCTCTGCTGTGAGTGCACTGCGGCCTGGATCCCATAGACTGGGTGCTCTGGGCCACCTGCTGGGAGGTTCGAACTGTTGGATTCCTCACATTTTTTATTCTATGGGCCCTGCGTTGTGAGGCTAGTCCTGCCTGCCTCACTCTGAACCCCTTGGAGATGTGGATCCTCTGGTTTAGGCCACGTGTTCTGGGTTCCTCACCTTTCTATGATTTGGCCACACTGGTGTGAGGCCACTCTTGCCTGGATCCGATCCCCTTGGTGATGCGGGCCCTCTGGTGAGACTCTTATCCTGGCTGGGTGCCTCACCCTTCTGGGACGTATGCCCTCTGCTGTGAGGTCACTCCTGCCTGGCTGGCGCACGTCACCTTGGCGACGTGGGCCCTCAGTTGGGAGTTGGTGCCTGCTGGGAGTCTCCTCTCCTCGGTAATGAGGGCCCTCTGACGTCAGGCCCTAACTCCTGGGCTCCCATACTTTTCTGATGTGTGCCCTCTGGTGGGAGTACACTCCTGCCAGGTTCCCAATCCCATGGGAATGTGGGCCTTCTTCTCTGTGGTCCCAACCGCTGGGTTGTTCACAGTTTCGTGATGAGGGCCTTCTGTTGTGAGTTCACACCGGCCGGGATCCCATAGCCTCGCTGCTCCTTGCCGCCTGCTGGGAGGTTCCAACTGCGGGTTACCTCACCTTTTTTATTTTATGGCCCTCTGTTTGAGACACCTCCTGCCTACCTCACTCTGAGCCCCTTGTTGATGTGGGTCCTCTGGTTTAGGCCATATGTTCTGGGTTCCTCACTTTTCTACGATTTGGCCACACTGGTGTGAGGCCACTCCTGCCTGGTTCTGATCCCCTTGGTGATGTGGGCCCTCTGGTGAGAGTCTTATCCTGGCTGGGTTCCTCCCCCTTCTGTGACATAGGCCCTCTGCTGTGAGGTCACTCCTGCCTGGCTAACGCACATCACCTTGGAGACGTGGGCCCTCAGGTGGGAGTTGGTGCCTTCTAGGAGTCTGCTCCCCTCGGTAATTAGGGCCGTCTGGCGTCAGGCCCTAACCCCTGGGCTCCCAAAATTTTCTGATGTGTGCCCTGTGGTGCGAGTACACTCCTGCCAGGTTCCCAACCCCATGGGAATGTGGGCCTTCTGTTCTGTGGTCCCAACAGCTGTGTTGTTCACAGTTTCATGATGAGGGTCCTCTGTTGTGAGTTCACAACGGCCGGGACCCCATAGCCTCGCTGCTCCTTGCTGCATGCTAGGAGGTTCCAACTGCGGGATTCCTCACCTTTTTTATTCTATGGGTCCTCTGTTTTGAGGCTCCTCCTGCCTGCCTCACTCCGAGCCCCTTGGAGATGTGGGTCCTCTTGTTTAGGCCACATGTTCTGGGTTCCTCACCTTTCTATGATTTGGCCACACTGGTGTGAGGCCACTCCTGCCTGGATCAGATCCCCTTGGTGATGTGGGCCCTCTGGTGAGAGTCTGATCCTGGCTGGGTTCCTCACTCTTCTGTGAGGTGGGCCCTCTGCTGTGAGGTAACTCCTGCCTGGCTTGCTCCCGTTGCCCTGGTGACGTCGGACTTCTGGTGGCAGTTGGAGCCTTCTTGTACCCTCCTCTCCAAGGTGATGAGGGCCCTCTTGCGTCAGGCTCTAACTGCTGGGCTCCCCACGATTTCTGATGTGAGCCCAGTGATGCCAGGACACTCCTGTAAGGTTCCAATACTCATGGGGATGTGTGCCTTCTGCTCTGTGGTCGCAACGCCTGGGTTGCTCACAGTTTCGTTATGTTGGCACTCCGGTGTTAGTTCACTCAGGCCTAGATCCCATAGCCTCTGTGCTCTGGGCCGCCTGCTGGGAGGTTCCAACTGCTGGATTCCTCACCTTTCTTATACTTTGGGCCCTGTGTGGTGAAGCTCCTCCTGCCTGCCTCACACCGAGCCCCTTGGTGATGTAGGTCTTCTGGTTTGAGACCACGTGTGCCGTTTGTCTCACCTTTTAGGGATGTGGCCCTACTGGTGTGAGGACACTCCTGACTGGTTCCCATCCCCTTGTTGATGTGGGCCCTCTGGTGAGAGTCTGATCCTGGCTTGATTCCTCACACTTCTGTGAGGCGGGCCCTCTGCTGTGAGGTCACACCTGCCTGGCTGGCACACGACGCCTTGGCCACATGGGCCCTCTGGTTGCAGTTGGAGCGTGCTGGGAACCTCCTCCCATCGGTGATGAGGGCCCTCTGGCGTCCGGCCCTAACTGCTGGGCTCACCACATTTTCTGATGTGCGCCCACTTGTGCGATGACACTCCTGCCAGGTTCCCATCCCCATGCAGATTTGGGCCTTCTGTTCTGAGGTGCCAACGGCTGGCTTGCTCACAGTGTCAGGATGTGGGCCCTCTGCTGTGAGTTCACTCCGGCATGCATCCCATAGCCTCGGTGCTCTGGGCCACCTGCTTGGAGCTTCCAACTGCAGGATTCCTTACCTTTTTTCTTCTATGGGCCGTGTGTTGTGAGACACTTCCTGCCTGCCTCACTCTGAGCCCCTTGTTGATGTGGGTCTTCTGGTTTGAGGCCACATGTGGTGGGTTCCTTGCCTTTCAATGATGTGGCCCCACTGGTGTGAGCACACTCCTGCCTGGTTCGCATCCCCTTGGTGATGTGGGCCCTCTGGTGAGAATCTGATCCGGGTTGGGTTCCTCACACTTCCGTGAGCTTGGCCCTCAGCTCTGAGGTCACTCCTGCCTGGCTGGCACACCCCGCCTTGGCGACGTCGGCCCTCTGGTGGCAGTTGGAGCCTGCTGGGAGCCTCCTCCCCTCAGTGATGAGAGCCCTTTGGCGTCAGGCCCTAACTGCTGGGTACCCACATTTTCTAATACGTACTAAGTGGTGCGAGGATACGCCTGCCACGTTCCCATCCCCATGGGGATGTGGGCGTTCTGCTCTGAGGTCCCAACGGCTGGGTTGCTCACAGTTTCATGATGTGGGCCCTCTGCTGTGAGTTCACTTTGGCCTGGATCCCATAGACTCGGTGCTCTGGGCCTCCTGCTGCGAGGTTCCAACTGCTGGATTCCTCACATTTTTTAATCTATGGGCCCTGTGTTGTTAGGCTAGTCCTGCCTGCCTCACTCCGAGCCCCTTGGAGATGTGGTTCCTCTGGTTTAGGCCACATGTTCTGGGTCCCTCACCTTTCCATTATTTGGCCACACTGGTGTGAGTATACTTCTGCCTGGTTCCGATCCCCTTGGTGATGCGGGCCCTCTGGTGAGAGTCTTATCCTGGCTGGGTTCCTCACCCTTCTGTGACGTATGCCCTCTGCTGTGATGTCACTCCTGCCTGGCTGGCGCACGTCACCTTGGCGACGTGGGCCCTCAGTTGGGATTTGGTGTCTGCTGGGAGTTTCCTCCCTTCGGTAATGAGGGCCCTCTGGCGTCAGGCCTTAAATCCTGGGCTCCCAAACTTTTCTGATGTGTGCCCTGTGGTGCGAGTACACTCCTGCCAGGTTCCCAACCCCATGGCAATGTGGGCCTTCTGCTCTGTGGACCCAATGGCTGGGCTATTCACAGTTTCATGATGAGGGCCCTCTTTTGTGAGTTCACAGCGGCCGGGATCCCATAGCCTCGTTGTTCCTTGCCGCCTGCTGGGATGTTCCAACTGCGGGATTCCTCACCTTTTTTATTCTATGGGCCCTCTGTTTTGAGACTACTCCTGCCTGCCTCCCTCCCAGCCCCTTGGTGATGTGTGTCCTCTGGTTTGAGGCCACATGTGGTGGTTTCCTCGCCTTTCAATGATGTGGCCCCACTGGACTGAGAACACTCCTGCCTGGTTCCCATCCTCTTGGTGATGTGGGCCCTCTGGTGAGAGTCTGATCCTGGTTGGGTTCCTCACACTTCCGTGAACTTGGCCCTCTGCTCTGAGGTCACTCCTGCCTGGCTGGCACACCGCGCCTTGGTGACGTCGGCCCTCTGGTGGCAGTTGGAGCGTGCTGGGAGCCTCCTTCCCTCAGTAATGAGGGCCCTTTGGCGTCAGGCCCTAACTGCTGTGTACCCACATTTTCTAATACGTACTAAGTGGTGCGAGGACACTCCTGCCAGGTTCCCATCCCCGTGGGGATGTGGGACTTCTGCTCTGATGTCCAAACGGCTGGGTTGCTCAAAGTTTCATGATGTGGGCCCTCTGCTGTGAGTGCACTGCGGCCTGGATCCCATAGACTGGGTGCTCTGGGCCACCTGCTGGGAGGTTCGAACTGTTGGATTCCTCACATTTTTTATTCTATGGGCCCTGCGTTGTGAGGCTAGTCCTGCCTGCCTCACTCTGAACCCCTTGGAGATGTGGATCCTCTGGTTTAGGCCACGTGTTCTGGGTTCCTCACCTTTCTATGATTTGGCCACACTGGTGTGAGGCCACTCTTGCCTGGATCCGATCCCCTTGGTGATGCGGGCCCTCTGGTGAGACTCTTATCCTGGCTGGGTGCCTCACCCTTCTGGGACGTATGCCCTCTGCTGTGAGGTCACTCCTGCCTGGCTGGCGCACGTCACCTTGGCGACGTGGGCCCTCAGTTGGGAGTTGGTGCCTGCTGGGAGTCTCCTCCCCTCGGTAATGAGGGCCCTCTGACGTCAGGCCCTAACTCCTGGGCTCCCATACTTTTCTGATGTGTGCCCTCTGGTGGGAGTACACTCCTGCCAGGTTCCCAACCCCATGGGAATGTGGGCCTTCTTCTCTGTGGTCCCAACCGCTGGGTTGTTCACAGTTTCGTGATGAGGGCCTTCTGTTGTGAGTTCACACCGGCCGGGATCCCATAGCCTCGCTGCTCCTTGCCGCCTGCTGGGAGGTTCCAACTGCGGGTTACCTCACCTTTTTTATTTTATGGCCCTCTGTTTGAGACACCTCCTGCCTGCCTCACTCTGAGCCCCTTGTTGATGTGGGTCCTCTGGTTTAGGCCATATGTTCTGGGTTCCTCACTTTTCTACGATTTGGCCACACTGGTGTGAGGCCACTCCTGCCTGGTTCTGATCCCCTTGGTGATGTGGGCCCTCTGGTGAGAGTCTTATCCTGGCTGGGTTCCTCCCCCTTCTGTGACATAGGCCCTCTGCTGTGAGGTCACTCCTGCCTGGCTAACGCACATCACCTTGGAGACGTGGGCCCTCAGGTGGGAGTTGGTGCCTTCTAGGAGTCTGCTCCCCTCGGTAATTAGGGCCGTCTGGCGTCAGGCCCTAACTCCTGGGCTCCCAAAATTTTCTGATGTGTGCCCTGTGGTGCGAGTACACTCCTGCCAGGTTCCCAACCCCATGGGAATGTGGGCCTTCTGTTCTGTGGTCCCAACAGCTGTGTTGTTCACAGTTTCATGATGAGGGTCCTCTGTTGTGAGTTCACAACGGCCGGGACCCCATAGCCTCGCTGCTCCTTGCTGCATGCTAGGAGGTTCCAACTGCGGGATTCCTCACCTTTTTTATTCTATGGGTCCTCTGTTTTGAGGCTCCTCCTGCCTGCCTCACTCCGAGCCCCTTGGAGATGTGGGTCCTCTTGTTTAGGCCACATGTTCTGGGTTCCTCACCTTTCTATGATTTGGCCACACTGGTGTGAGGCCACTCCTGCCTGGATCAGATCCCCTTGGTGATGTGGGCCCTCTGGTGAGAGTCTGATCCTGGCTGGGTTCCTCACTCTTCTGTGAGGTGGGCCCTCTGCTGTGAGGTAACTCCTGCCTGGCTTGCTCCCGTTGCCCTGGTGACGTCGGACTTCTGGTGGCAGTTGGAGCCTTCTTGTACCCTCCTCTCCAAGGTGATGAGGGCCCTCTTGCGTCAGGCTCTAACTGCTGGGCTCCCCACGATTTCTGATGTGAGCCCAGTGATGCCAGGACACTCCTGTAAGGTTCCAATACTCATGGGGATGTGTGCCTTCTGCTCTGTGGTCGCAACGCCTGGGTTGCTCACAGTTTCGTTATGTTGGCACTCCGGTGTTAGTTCACTCAGGCCTAGATCCCATAGCCTCTGTGCTCTGGGCCGCCTGCTGGGAGGTTCCAACTGCTGGATTCCTCACCTTTCTTATACTTTGGGCCCTGTGTGGTGAAGCTCCTCCTGCCTGCCTCACACCGAGCCCCTTGGTGATGTAGGTCTTCTGGTTTGAGACCACGTGTGCCGTTTGTCTCACCTTTTAGGGATGTGGCCCTACTGGTGTGAGGACACTCCTGACTGGTTCCCATCCCCTTGTTGATGTGGGCCCTCTGGTGAGAGTCTGATCCTGGCTTGATTCCTCACACTTCTGTGAGGCGGGCCCTCTGCTGTGAGGTCACACCTGCCTGGCTGGCACACGACGCCTTGGCCACATGGGCCCTCTGGTTGCAGTTGGAGCGTGCTGGGAACCTCCTCCCATCGGTGATGAGGGCCCTCTGGCGTCCGGCCCTAACTGCTGGGCTCACCACATTTTCTGATGTGCGCCCACTTGTGCGATGACACTCCTGCCAGGTTCCCATCCCCATGCAGATTTGGGCCTTCTGTTCTGAGGTGCCAACGGCTGGCTTGCTCACAGTGTCAGGATGTGGGCCCTCTGCTGTGAGTTCACTCCGGCATGCATCCCATAGCCTCGGTGCTCTGGGCCACCTGCTTGGAGCTTCCAACTGCAGGATTCCTTACCTTTTTTCTTCTATGGGCCGTGTGTTGTGAGACACTTCCTGCCTGCCTCACTCTGAGCCCCTTGTTGATGTGGGTCTTCTGGTTTGAGGCCACATGTGGTGGGTTCCTTGCCTTTCAATGATGTGGCCCCACTGGTGTGAGCACACTCCTGCCTGGTTCGCATCCCCTTGGTGATGTGGGCCCTCTGGTGAGAATCTGATCCGGGTTGGGTTCCTCACACTTCCGTGAGCTTGGCCCTCAGCTCTGAGGTCACTCCTGCCTGGCTGGCACACCCCGCCTTGGCGACGTTGGCCCTCTGGTGGCAGTTGGAGCCTGCTGGGAGCCTCCTCCCCTCAGTGATGAGAGCCCTTTGGCGTCAGGCCCTAACTGCTGGGTACCCACATTTTCTAATACGTACTAAGTGGTGCGAGGATACGCCTGCCACGTTCCCATCCCCATGGGGATGTGGGCGTTCTGCTCTGAGGTCCCAACGGCTGGGTTGCTCACAGTTTCATGATGTGGGCCCTCTGCTGTGAGTTCACTTTGGCCTGGATCCCATAGACTCGGTGCTCTGGGCCTCCTGCTGCGAGGTTCCAACTGCTGGATTCCTCACATTTTTTAATCTATGGGCCCTGTGTTGTTAGGCTAGTCCTGCCTGCCTCACTCCAAGCCCCTTGGAGATGTGGTTCCTCTGGTTTAGGCCACGTGTTCTGGGTTCCTCACCTTTCTATGATTTGGCCACACTGGTGTGAGGCCACTCTTGCCTGGATCCGATCCACTTGGTGATGCGGGCCCTCTGGTGAGACTCTTATCCTGGCTGGGTGCCTCACCCTTCTGGGACGTATGCCCTCTGCTGTGAGGTCACTCCTGCCTGGCTGGCGCACGTCACCTTGGCGACGTGGGCCCTCAGTTGGGAGTTGGTGCCTGCTGGGAGTCTCCTCCCCTCGGTAATGAGGGCCCTCTGACGTCAGGCCCTAACTCCTGGGCTCCCATACTTTTCTGATGTGTGCCCTCTGGTGGGAGTACACTCCTGCCAGGTTCCCAACCCCATGGGAATGTGGGCCTTCTTCTCTGTGGTCCCAACCGCTGGGTTGTTCACAGTTTCGTGATGAGGGCCTTCTGTTGTGAGTTCACACCGGCCGGGATCCCATAGCCTCGCTGCTCCTTGCCGCCTGCTGGGAGGTTCCAACTGCGGGTTACCTCACCTTTTTTATTTTATGGCCCTCTGTTTGAGACACCTCCTGCCTACCTCACTCTGAGCCCCTTGTTGATGTGGGTCCTCTGGTTTAGGCCATATGTTCTGGGTTCCTCACTTTTCTACGATTTGGCCACACTGGTGTGAGGCCACTCCTGCCTGGTTCTGATCCCCTTGGTGATGTGGGCCCTCTGGTGAGAGTCTTATCCTGGCTGGGTTCCTCCCCCTTCTGTGACATAGGCCCTCTGCTGTGAGGTCACTCCTGCCTGGCTAACGCACATCACCTTGGAGACGTGGGCCCTCAGGTGGGAGTTGGTGCCTTCTAGGAGTCTGCTCCCCTCGGTAATTAGGGCCGTCTGGCGTCAGGCCCTAACCCCTGGGCTCCCAAAATTTTCTGATGTGTGCCCTGTGGTGCGAGTACACTCCTGCCAGGTTCCCAACCACATGGGAATGTGGGCCTTCTGTTCTGTGGTCCCAACAGCTGTGTTTTTCACAGTTTCATGATGAGGGTCCTCTGTTGTGAGTTCACAACGGCCGGGACCCCATAGCCTCGCTGCTCCTTGCTGCATGCTAGGAGGTTCCAACTGCGGGATTCCTCACCTTTTTTATTCTATGGGTCCTCTGTTTTGAGGCTCCTCCTGCCTGCCTCACTCCGAGCCCCTTGGAGATGTGGGTCCTCTTGTTTAGGCCACATGTTCTGGGTTCCTCACCTTTCTATGATTTGGCCACACTGGTGTGAGGCCACTCCTGCCTGGATCAGATCCCCTTGGTGATGTGGGCCCTCTGGTGAGAGTCTGATCCTGGCTGGGTTCCTCACTCTTCTGTGAGGTGGGCCCTCTGCTGTGAGGTAACTCCTGCCTGGCTTGCTCCCGTTGCCCTGGTGACGTCGGACTTCTGGTGGCAGTTGGAGCCTTCTTGTACCCTCCTCTCCAAGGTGATGAGGGCCCTCTTGCGTCAGGCTCTAACTGCTGGGCTCCCCACGATTTCTGATGTGAGCCCAGTGATGCCAGGACACTCCTGTAAGGTTCCAATACTCATGGGGATGTGTGCCTTCTGCTCTGTGGTCGCAACGCCTGGGTTGCTCACAGTTTCGTTATGTTGGCACTCCGGTGTTAGTTCACTCAGGCCTAGATCCCATAGCCTCTGTGCTCTGGGCCGCCTGCTGGGAGGTTCCAACTGCTGGATTCCTCACCTTTCTTATACTTTGGGCCCTGTGTGGTGAAGCTCCTCCTGCCTGCCTCACACCGAGCCCCTTGGTGATGTAGGTCTTCTGGTTTGAGACCACGTGTGCCGTTTGTCTCACCTTTTAGGGATGTGGCCCTACTGGTGTGAGGACACTCCTGACTGGTTCCCATCCCCTTGTTGATGTGGGCCCTCTGGTGAGAGTCTGATCCTGGCTTGATTCCTCACACTTCTGTGAGGCGGGCCCTCTGCTGTGAGGTCACACCTGCCTGGCTGGCACACGACGCCTTGGCCACATGGGCCCTCTGGTTGCAGTTGGAGCGTGCTGGGAACCTCCTCCCATCAGTGATGAGGGCCCTCTGGCGTCCGGCCCTAACTGCTGGGCTCACCACATTTTCTGATGTGCGCCCACTTGTGCGATGACACTCCTGCCAGGTTCCCATCCCCATGCAGATTTGGGCCTTCTGTTCTGAGGTGCCAACGGCTGGCTTGCTCACAGTGTCAGGATGTGGGCCCTCTGCTGTGAGTTCACTCCGGCATGCATCCCATAGCCTCGGTGCTCTGGGCCACCTGCTTGGAGCTTCCAACTGCAGGATTCCTTACCTTTTTTCTTCTATGGGCCGTGTGTTGTGAGACACTTCCTGCCTGCCTCACTCTGAGCCCCTTGTTGATGTGGGTCTTCTGGTTTGAGGCCACATGTGGTGGGTTCCTTGCCTTTCAATGATGTGGCCCCACTGGTGTGAGCACACTCCTGCCTGGTTCGCATCCCCTTGGTGATGTGGGCCCTCTGGTGAGAATCTGATCCGGGTTGGGTTCCTCACACTTCCGTGAGCTTGGCCCTCAGCTCTGAGGTCACTCCTGCCTGGCTGGCACACCCCGCCTTGGCGACGTCGGCCCTCTGGTGGCAGTTGGAGCCTGCTGGGAGCCTCCTCCCCTCAGTGATGAGAGCCCTTTGGCGTCAGGCCCTAACTGCTGGGTACCCACATTTTCTAATACGTACTAAGTGGTGCGAGGATACGCCTGCCACGTTCCCATCCCCATGGGGATGTGGGCGTTCTGCTCTGAGGTCCCAACGGCTGGGTTGCTCACAGTTTCATGATGTGGGCCCTCTGCTGTGAGTTCACTTTGGCCTGGATCCCATAGACTCGGTGCTCTGGGCCTCCTGCTGCGAGGTTCCAACTGCTGGATTCCTCACATTTTTTAATCTATGGGCCCTGTGTTGTTAGGCTAGTCCTGCCTGCCTCACTCCGAGCCCCTTGGAGATGTGGTTCCTCTGGTTTAGGCCACATGTTCTGGGTCCCTCACCTTTCCATTATTTGGCCACACTGGTGTGAGTATACTTCTGCCTGGTTCCGATCCCCTTGGTGATGCGGGCCCTCTGGTGAGAGTCTTATCCTGGCTGGGTTCCTCACCCTTCTGTGACGTATGCCCTCTGCTGTGATGTCACTCCTGCCTGGCTGGCGCACGTCACCTTGGCGACGTGGGCCCTCAGTTGGGATTTGGTGTCTGCTGGGAGTTTCCTCCCTTCGGTAATGAGGGCCCTCTGGCGTCAGGCCTTAAATCCTGGGCTCCCAAACTTTTCTGATGTGTGCCCTGTGGTGCGAGTACACTCCTGCCAGGTTCCCAACCCCATGGCAATGTGGGCCTTCTGCTCTGTGGACCCAATGGCTGGGCTATTCACAGTTTCATGATGAGGGCCCTCTTTTGTGAGTTCACAGCGGCCGGGATCCCATAGCCTCGTTGTTCCTTGCCGCCTGCTGGGATGTTCCAACTGCGGGATTCCTCACCTTTTTTATTCTATGGGCCCTCTGTTTTGAGACTACTCCTGCCTGCCTCCCTCCCAGCCCCTTGGTGATGTGTGTCCTCTGGTTTGAGGCCACATGTGGTGGTTTCCTCGCCTTTCAATGATGTGGCCCCACTGGACTGAGAACACTCCTGCCTGGTTCCCATCCTCTTGGTGATGTGGGCCCTCTGGTGAGAGTCTGATCCTGGTTGGGTTCCTCACACTTCCGTGAACTTGGCCCTCTGCTCTGAGGTCACTCCTGCCTGGCTGGCACACCCCGCCTTGGTGACGTCGGCCCTCTGGTGGCAGTTGGAGCGTGCTGGGAGCCTCCTTCCCTCAGTAATGAGGGCCCTTTGGCGTCAGGCCCTAACTGCTGTGTACCCACATTTTCTAATACGTACTAAGTGGTGCGAGGACACTCCTGCCAGGTTCCCATCCCCGTGGGGATGTGGGACTTCTGCTCTGATGTCCAAACGGCTGGGTTGCTCAAAGTTTCATGATGTGGGCCCTCTGCTGTGAGTGCACTGCGGCCTGGATCCCATAGACTGGGTGCTCTGGGCCACCTGCTGGGAGGTTCGAACTGTTGGATTCCTCACATTTTTTATTCTATGGGCCCTGCGTTGTGAGGCTAGTCCTGCCTGCCTCACTCTGAACCCCTTGGAGATGTGGATCCTCTGGTTTAGGCCACGTGTTCTGGGTTCCTCACCTTTCTATGATTTGGCCACACTGGTGTGAGGCCACTCTTGCCTGGATCCGATCCCCTTGGTGATGCGGGCCCTCTGGTGAGACTCTTATCCTGGCTGGGTGCCTCACCCTTCTGGGACGTATGCCCTCTGCTGTGAGGTCACTCCTGCCTGGCTGGCGCACGTCACCTTGGCGACGTGGGCCCTCAGTTGGGAGTTGGTGCCTGCTGGGAGTCTCCTCCCCTCGGTAATGAGGGCCCTCTGACGTCAGGCCCTAACTCCTGGGCTCCCATACTTTTCTGATGTGTGCCCTCTGGTGGGAGTACACTCCTGCCAGGTTCCCAACCCCATGGGAATGTGGGCCTTCTTCTCTGTGGTCCCAACCGCTGGGTTGTTCACAGTTTCGTGATGAGGGCCTTCTGTTGTGAGTTCACACCGGCCGGGATCCCATAGCCTCGCTGCTCCTTGCCGCCTGCTGGGAGGTTCCAACTGCGGGTTACCTCACCTTTTTTATTTTATGGCCCTCTGTTTGAGACACCTCCTGCCTGCCTCACTCTGAGCCCCTTGTTGATGTGGGTCCTCTGGTTTAGGCCATATGTTCTGGGTTCCTCACTTTTCTACGATTTGGCCACACTGGTGTGAGGCCACTCCTGCCTGGTTCTGATCCCCTTGGTGATGTGGGCCCTCTGGTGAGAGTCTTATCCTGGCTGGGTTCCTCCCCCTTCTGTGACATAGGCCCTCTGCTGTGAGGTCACTCCTGCCTGGCTAACGCACATCACCTTGGAGACGTGGGCCCTCAGGTGGGAGTTGGTGCCTTCTAGGAGTCTGCTCCCCTCGGTAATTAGGGCCGTCTGGCGTCAGGCCCTAACTCCTGGGCTCCCAAAATTTTCTGATGTGTGCCCTGTGGTGCGAGTACACTCCTGCCAGGTTCCCAACCCCATGGGAATGTGGGCCTTCTGTTCTGTGGTCCCAACAGCTGTGTTGTTCACAGTTTCATGATGAGGGTCCTCTGTTGTGAGTTCACAACGGCCGGGACCCCATAGCCTCGCTGCTCCTTGCTGCATGCTAGGAGGTTCCAACTGCGGGATTCCTCACCTTTTTTATTCTATGGGTCCTCTGTTTTGAGGCTCCTCCTGCCTGCCTCACTCCGAGCCCCTTGGAGATGTGGGTCCTCTTGTTTAGGCCACATGTTCTGGGTTCCTCACCTTTCTATGATTTGGCCACACTGGTGTGAGGCCACTCCTGCCTGGATCAGATCCCCTTGGTGATGTGGGCCCTCTGGTGAGAGTCTGATCCTGGCTGGGTTCCTCACTCTTCTGTGAGGTGGGCCCTCTGCTGTGAGGTAACTCCTGCCTGGCTTGCTCCCGTTGCCCTGGTGACGTCGGACTTCTGGTGGCAGTTGGAGCCTTCTTGTACCCTCCTCTCCAAGGTGATGAGGGCCCTCTTGCGTCAGGCTCTAACTGCTGGGCTCCCCACGATTTCTGATGTGAGCCCAGTGATGCCAGGACACTCCTGTAAGGTTCCAATACTCATGGGGATGTGTGCCTTCTGCTCTGTGGTCGCAACGCCTGGGTTGCTCACAGTTTCGTTATGTTGGCACTCCGGTGTTAGTTCATTCAGGCCTAGATCCCATAGCCTCTGTGCTCTGGGCCGCCTGCTGGGAGGTTCCAACTGCTGGATTCCTCACCTTTCTTATACTTTGGGCCCTGTGTGGTGAAGCTCCTCCTGCCTGCCTCACACCGAGCCCCTTGGTGATGTAGGTCTTCTGGTTTGAGACCACGTGTGCCGTTTGTCTCACCTTTTAGGGATGTGGCCCTACTGGTGTGAGGACACTCCTGACTGGTTCCCATCCCCTTGTTGATGTGGGCCCTCTGGTGAGAGTCTGATCCTGGCTTGATTCCTCACACTTCTGTGAGGCGGGCCCTCTGCTGTGAGGTCACACCTGCCTGGCTGGCACACGACGCCTTGGCCACGTGGGCCCTCTGGTTGCAGTTGGAGCGTGCTGGGAACCTCCTCCCATCGGTGATGAGGGCCCTCTGGCGTCCGGCCCTAACTGCTGGGCTCACCACATTTTCTGATGTGCGCCCACTTGTGCGATGACACTCCTGCCAGGTTCCCATCCCCATGCAGATTTGGGCCTTCTGTTCTGAGGTGCCAACGGCTGGCTTGCTCACAGTGTCAGGATGTGGGCCCTCTGCTGTGAGTTCACTCCGGCATGCATCCCATAGCCTCGGTGCTCTGGGCCACCTGCTTGGAGCTTCCAACTGCAGGATTCCTTACCTTTTTTCTTCTATGGGCCGTGTGTTGTGAGACACTTCCTGCCTGCCTCACTCTGAGCCCCTTGTTGATGTGGGTCTTCTGGTTTGAGGCCACATGTGGTGGGTTCCTTGCCTTTCAATGATGTGGCCCCACTGGTGTGAGCACACTCCTGCCTGGTTCGCATCCCCTTGGTGATGTGGGCCCTCTGGTGAGAATCTGATCCGGGTTGGGTTCCTCACACTTCCGTGAGCTTGGCCCTCAGCTCTGAGGTCACTCCTGCCTGGCTGGCACACCCCGCCTTGGCGACGTCGGCCCTCTGGTGGCAGTTGGAGCCTGCTGGGAGCCTCCTCCCCTCAGTGATGAGAGCCCTTTGGCGTCAGGCCCTAACTGCTGGGTACCCACATTTTCTAATACGTACTAAGTGGTGCGAGGATACGCCTGCCACGTTCCCATCCCCATGGGGATGTGGGCGTTCTGCTCTGAGGTCCCAACGGCTGGGTTGCTCACAGTTTCATGATGTGGGCCCTCTGCTGTGAGTTCACTTTGGCCTGGATCCCATAGACTCGGTGCTCTGGGCCTCCTGCTGCGAGGTTCCAACTGCTGGATTCCTCACATTTTTTAATCTATGGGCCCTGTGTTGTTAGGCTAGTCCTGCCTGCCTCACTCCGAGCCCCTTGGAGATGTGGTTCCTCTGGTTTAGGCCACATGTTCTGGGTCCCTCACCTTTCCATTATTTGGCCACACTGGTGTGAGTATACTTCTGCCTGGTTCCGATCCCCTTGGTGATGCGGGCCCTCTGGTGAGAGTCTTATCCTGGCTGGGTTCCTCACTCTTCTGTGACGTATGCCCTCTGCTGTGATGTCACTCCTGCCTGGCTGGCGCACGTCACCTTGGTGACGTGGGCCCTCAGTTGGGATTTGGTGTCTGCTGGGAGTTTCCTCCCTTCGGTAATGAGGGCCCTCTGGCGTCAGGCCTTAAATCCTGGGCTCCCAAACTTTTCTGATGTGTGCCCTGTGGTGCGAGTACACTCCTGCCAGGTTCCCAACCCCATGGCAATGTGGGCCTTCTGCTCTGTGGACCCAATGGCTGGGCTATTCACAGTTTCATGATGAGGGCCCTCTTTTGTGAGTTCACACCGGCCGGGATCCCATAGCCTCGTTGTTCCTTGCCGCCTGCTGGGATGTTCCAACTGCGGGATTCCTCACCTTTTTTATTCTAAGGGCCCTCTGTTTTGAGACTACTCCTGCCTGCCTCCCTCCCAGCCCCTTGGTGATGTGTGTCCTCTGGTTTGAGGCCACATGTGGTGGTTTCCTCGCCTTTCAATGATGTGGCCCCACTGGACTGAGAACACTCCTGCCTGGTTCCCATCCTCTTGGTGATGTGGGCCCTCTGGTGAGAGTCTGATCCTGGTTGGGTTCCTCACACTTCCGTGAACTTGGCCCTCTGCTCTGAGGTCACTCCTGCCTGGCTGGCGCACCCCGCCTTGGTGACGTCAGCCCTCTGGTGGCAGTTGGAGCGTGCTGGGAGCCTCCTTCCCTCAGTAATGAGGGCCCTTTGGCGTCAGGCCCTAACTGCTGTGTACCCACATTTTCTAATACGTACTAAGTGGTGCGAGGACCCTCCTGCCAGGTTCCCATCCCCGTGGGGATGTGGGACTTCTGCTCTGATGTCCAAACGGCTGGGTTGCTCAAAGTTTCATGATGTGGGTCCTCTGCTGTGAGTGCACTGCGGCCTGGATCCCATAGACTGAGTGCTCTGGGCCACCTGCTGCGAGGTTCCAACTGCTGGATTCCTCACATTTTTTATTCTATGGGCCATGTGTTGTTAGGCTAGTCCTGCCTGCCTCACTCTGAACCCCTTGGAGATGTGGTTCCTCTGGTTTAGGCCACGTGTTCTGGGTTCCTCACCTTTCTATGATTTGGCCACACTGGTGTGAGGCCACTCTTGCCTGGATCCGATCCCCTTGGTGATGCGGGCCCTCTGGTGAGACTCTTATCCTGGCTGGGTGCCTCACCCTTCTGGGACGTATGCCCTCTGCTGTGAGGTCACTCCTGCCTGGCTGGCGCACGTCACCTTGGCGACGTGGGCCCTCAGTTGGGAGTTGGTGCCTGCTGGGAGTCTCCTCTCCTCGGTAATGAGGGCCCTCTGACGTCAGGCCCTAACTCCTGGGCTCCCAAACTTTTCTGATGTGTGCCCTGTGGTGCGAGTACACTCCTGCCAGGTTCCCAACCCCATGGGAATGTGGGCCTTCTGCTCTGTGGACCCAATGGCTGTGTTGTTCACAGTTTCATGATGAGGGTCCTCTGTTGTGAGTTCACAACGGCCGGGACCCCATAGCCTCGCTGCTCCTTGCTGCATGCTAGGAGGTTCCAACTGCGGGATTCCTCACCTTTTTTATTCTTTGGTTCCTCTGTTTTGAGGCTCCTCCTGCCTGCCTCACTCCGAGCCCCTTGGAGATGTGGGTCCTCTTGTTTAGGCCACATGTTCTGGGTTCCTCACCTTTCTATGATTTGGCCACACTGGTGTGAGGCCACTCCTGCCTGGATCAGATCCCCTTGGTGATGTGGGCCCTCTGGTGAGAGTCTGATCCTGGCTGGGTTCCTCACTCTTCTGTGAGGTGGGCCCTCTGCTGTGAGGTAACTCCTGCCTGGCTTGCTCCCGTTGCCCTGGTGACGTCGGACTTCTGGTGGCAGTTGGAGCCTTCTTGTACCCTCCTCTCCAAGGTGATGAGGGTCCTCTTGCGTCAGGCTCTAACTGCTGGGCTCCCCACGATTTCTGATGTGAGCCCAGTGATGCCAGGACACTCCTGTAAGGTTCCAATACTCATGGGGATGTGTGCCTTCTGCTCTGTGGTCGCAACGCCTGGGTTGCTCACAGTTTCGTTATGTTGGCACTCCGGTGTTAGTTCACTCAGGCCTAGATCCCATAGCCTCTGTGCTCTGGGCCGCCTGCTGGGAGGTTCCAACTGCTGGATTCCTCACCTTTCTTATACTTTGGGCCCTGTGTGGTGAAGCTCCTCCTGCCTGCCTCACACCGAGCCCCTTGGTGATGTAGGTCTTCTGGTTTGAGACCACGTGTGCCGTTTGTCTCACCTTTTAGGGATGTGGCCCTACTGGTGTGAGGACACTCCTGACTGGTTCCCATCCCCTTGTTGATGTGGGCCCTCTGGTGAGAGTCTGATCCTGGCTTGATTCCTCACACTTCTGTGAGGCGGGCCCTCTGCTGTGAGGTCACACCTGCCTGGCTGGCACACGACGCCTTGGCCACATGGGCCCTCTGGTTGCAGTTGGAGCGTGCTGGGAACCTCCTCCCATCGGTGATGAGGGCCCTCTGGCGTCCGGCCCTAACTGCTGGGCTCACCACATTTTCTGATGTGCGCCCACTTGTGCGATGACACTCCTGCCAGGTTCCCATCCCCATGCAGATTTGGGCCTTCTGTTCTGAGGTGCCAACGGCTGGCTTGCTCACAGTGTCAGGATGTGGGCCCTCTGCTGTGAGTTCACTCCGGCATGCATCCCATAGCCTCGGTGCTCTGGGCCACCTGCTTGGAGCTTCCAACTGCAGGATTCCTTACCTTTTTTCTTCTATGGGCCGTGTGTTGTGAGACACTTCCTGCCTGCCTCACTCTGAGCCCCTTGTTGATGTGGGTCTTCTGGTTTGAGGCCACATGTGGTGGGTTCCTTGCCTTTCAATGATGTGGCCCCACTGGTGTGAGCACACTCCTGCCTGGTTCGCATCCCCTTGGTGATGTGGGCCCTCTGGTGAGAATCTGATCCGGGTTGGGTTCCTCACACTTCCGTGAGCTTGGCCCTCAGCTCTGAGGTCACTCCTGCCTGGCTGGCACACCCCGCCTTGGCGACGTCGGCCCTCTGGTGGCAGTTGGAGCCTGCTGGGAGCCTCCTCCCCTCAGTGATGAGAGCCCTTTGGCGTCAGGCCCTAACTGCTGGGTACCCACATTTTCTAATACGTACTAAGTGGTGCGAGGATACGCCTGCCACGTTCCCATCCCCATGGGGATGTGGGCGTTCTGCTCTGAGGTCCCAACGGCTGGGTTGCTCACAGTTTCATGATGTGGGCCCTCTGCTGTGAGTTCACTTTGGCCTGGATCCCATAGACTCGGTGCTCTGGGCCTCCTGCTGCGAGGTTCCAACTGCTGGATTCCTCACATTTTTTAATCTATGGGCCCTGTGTTGTTAGGCTAGTCCTGCCTGCCTCACTCCGAGCCCCTTGGAGATGTGGTTCCTCTGGTTTAGGCCACATGTTCTGGGTCCCTCACCTTTCCATTATTTGGCCACACTGGTGTGAGTATACTTCTGCCTGGTTCCGATCCCCTTGGTGATGCGGGCCCTCTGGTGAGAGTCTTATCCTGGCTGGGTTCCTCACCCTTCTGTGACGTATGCCCTCTGCTGTGATGTCACTCCTGCCTGGCTGGCGCACGTCACCTTGGCGACGTGGGCCCTCAGTTGGGATTTGGTGTCTGCTGGGAGTTTCCTCCCTTCGGTAATGAGGGCCCTCTGGCGTCAGGCCTTAAATCCTGGGCTCCCAAACTTTTCTGATGTGTGCCCTGTGGTGCGAGTACACTCCTGCCAGGTTCCCAACCCCATGGCAATGTGGGCCTTCTGCTCTGTGGACCCAATGGCTGGGCTATTCACAGTTTCATGATGAGGGCCCTCTTTTGTGAGTTCACAGCGGCCGGGATCCCATAGCCTCGTTGTTCCTTGCCGCCTGCTGGGATGTTCCAACTGCGGGATTCCTCACCTTTTTTATTCTATGGGCCCTCTGTTTTGAGACTACTCCTGCCTGCCTCCCTCCCAGCCCCTTGGTGATGTGTGTCCTCTGGTTTGAGGCCACATGTGGTGGTTTCCTCGCCTTTCAATGATGTGGCCCCACTGGACTGAGAACACTCCTGCCTGGTTCCCATCCTCTTGGTGATGTGGGCCCTCTGGTGAGAGTCTGATCCTGGTTGGGTTCCTCACACTTCCGTGAACTTGGCCCTCTGCTCTGAGGTCACTCCTGCCTGGCTGGCACACCGCGCCTTGGTGACGTCGGCCCTCTGGTGGCAGTTGGAGCGTGCTGGGAGCCTCCTTCCCTCAGTAATGAGGGCCCTTTGGCGTCAGGCCCTAACTGCTGTGTACCCACATTTTCTAATACGTACTAAGTGGTGCGAGGACACTCCTGCCAGGTTCCCATCCCCGTGGGGATGTGGGACTTCTGCTCTGATGTCCAAACGGCTGGGTTGCTCAAAGTTTCATGATGTGGGCCCTCTGCTGTGAGTGCACTGCGGCCTGGATCCCATAGACTGGGTGCTCTGGGCCACCTGCTGGGAGGTTCGAACTGTTGGATTCCTCACATTTTTTATTCTATGGGCCCTGCGTTGTGAGGCTAGTCCTGCCTGCCTCACTCTGAACCCCTTGGAGATGTGGATCCTCTGGTTTAGGCCACGTGTTCTGGGTTCCTCACCTTTCTATGATTTGGCCACACTGGTGTGAGGCCACTCTTGCCTGGATCCGATCCCCTTGGTGATGCGGGCCCTCTGGTGAGACTCTTATCCTGGCTGGGTGCCTCACCCTTCTGGGACGTATGCCCTCTGCTGTGAGGTCACTCCTGCCTGGCTGGCGCACGTCACCTTGGCGACGTGGGCCCTCAGTTGGGAGTTGGTGCCTGCTGGGAGTCTCCTCCCCTCGGTAATGAGGGCCCTCTGACGTCAGGCCCTAACTCCTGGGCTCCCATACTTTTCTGATGTGTGCCCTCTGGTGGGAGTACACTCCTGCCAGGTTCCCAACCCCATGGGAATGTGGGCCTTCTTCTCTGTGGTCCCAACCGCTGGGTTGTTCACAGTTTCGTGATGAGGGCCTTCTGTTGTGAGTTCACACCGGCCGGGATCCCATAGCCTCGCTGCTCCTTGCCGCCTGCTGGGAGGTTCCAACTGCGGGTTACCTCACCTTTTTTATTTTATGGCCCTCTGTTTGAGACACCTCCTGCCTGCCTCACTCTGAGCCCCTTGTTGATGTGGGTCCTCTGGTTTAGGCCATATGTTCTGGGTTCCTCACTTTTCTACGATTTGGCCACACTGGTGTGAGGCCACTCCTGCCTGGTTCTGATCCCCTTGGTGATGTGGGCCCTCTGGTGAGAGTCTTATCCTGGCTGGGTTCCTCCCCCTTCTGTGACATAGGCCCTCTGCTGTGAGGTCACTCCTGCCTGGCTAACGCACATCACCTTGGAGACGTGGGCCCTCAGGTGGGAGTTGGTGCCTTCTAGGAGTCTGCTCCCCTCGGTAATTAGGGCCGTCTGGCGTCAGGCCCTAACTCCTGGGCTCCCAAAATTTTCTGATGTGTGCCCTGTGGTGCGAGTACACTCCTGCCAGGTTCCCAACCCCATGGGAATGTGGGCCTTCTGTTCTGTGGTCCCAACAGCTGTGTTGTTCACAGTTTCATGATGAGGGTCCTCTGTTGTGAGTTCACAACGGCCGGGACCCCATAGCCTCGCTGCTCCTTGCTGCATGCTAGGAGGTTCCAACTGCGGGATTCCTCACCTTTTTTATTCTATGGGTCCTCTGTTTTGAGGCTCCTCCTGCCTGCCTCACTCCGAGCCCCTTGGAGATGTGGGTCCTCTTGTTTAGGCCACATGTTCTGGGTTCCTCACCTTTCTATGATTTGGCCACACTGGTGTGAGGCCACTCCTGCCTGGATCAGATCCCCTTGGTGATGTGGGCCCTCTGGTGAGAGTCTGATCCTGGCTGGGTTCCTCACTCTTCTGTGAGGTGGGCCCTCTGCTGTGAGGTAACTCCTGCCTGGCTTGCTCCCGTTGCCCTGGTGACGTCGGACTTCTGGTGGCAGTTGGAGCCTTCTTGTACCCTCCTCTCCAAGGTGATGAGGGCCCTCTTGCGTCAGGCTCTAACTGCTGGGCTCCCCACGATTTCTGATGTGAGCCCAGTGATGCCAGGACACTCCTGTAAGGTTCCAATACTCATGGGGATGTGTGCCTTCTGCTCTGTGGTCGCAACGCCTGGGTTGCTCACAGTTTCGTTATGTTGGCACTCCGGTGTTAGTTCATTCAGGCCTAGATCCCATAGCCTCTGTGCTCTGGGCCGCCTGCTGGGAGGTTCCAACTGCTGGATTCCTCACCTTTCTTATACTTTGGGCCCTGTGTGGTGAAGCTCCTCCTGCCTGCCTCACACCGAGCCCCTTGGTGATGTAGGTCTTCTGGTTTGAGACCACGTGTGCCGTTTGTCTCACCTTTTAGGGATGTGGCCCTACTGGTGTGAGGACACTCCTGACTGGTTCCCATCCCCTTGTTGATGTGGGCCCTCTGGTGAGAGTCTGATCCTGGCTTGATTCCTCACACTTCTGTGAGGCGGGCCCTCTGCTGTGAGGTCACACCTGCCTGGCTGGCACACGACGCCTTGGCCACATGGGCCCTCTGGTTGCAGTTGGAGCGTGCTGGGAACCTCCTCCCATCGGTGATGAGGGCCCTCTGGCGTCCGGCCCTAACTGCTGGGCTCACCACATTTTCTGATGTGCGCCCACTTGTGCGATGACACTCCTGCCAGGTTCCCATCCCCATGCAGATTTGGGCCTTCTGTTCTGAGGTGCCAACGGCTGGCTTGCTCACAGTGTCAGGATGTGGGCCCTCTGCTGTGAGTTCACTCCGGCATGCATCCCATAGCCTCGGTGCTCTGGGCCACCTGCTTGGAGCTTCCGACTGCAGGATTCCTTACCTTTTTTCTTCTATGGGCCGTGTGTTGTGAGACACTTCCTGCCTGCCTCACTCTGAGCCCCTTGTTGATGTGGGTCTTCTGGTTTGAGGCCACATGTGGTGGGTTCCTTGCCTTTCAATGATGTGGCCCCACTGGTGTGAGCACACTCCTGCCTGGTTCGCATCCCCTTGGTGATGTGGGCCCTCTGGTGAGAATCTGATCCGGGTTGGGTTCCTCACACTTCCGTGAGCTTGGCCCTCAGCTCTGAGGTCACTCCTGCCTGGCTGGCACACCCCGCCTTGGCGACGTCGGCCCTCTGGTGGCAGTTGGAGCCTGCTGGGAGCCTCCTCCCCTCAGTGATGAGAGCCCTTTGGCGTCAGGCCCTAACTGCTGGGTACCCACATTTTCTAATACGTACTAAGTGGTGCGAGGATACGCCTGCCACGTTCCCATCCCCATGGGGATGTGGGCGTTCTGCTCTGAGGTCCCAACGGCTGGGTTGCTCACAGTTTCATGATGTGGGCCCTCTGCTGTGAGTTCACTTTGGCCTGGATCCCATAGACTCGGTGCTCTGGGCCTCCTGCTGCGAGGTTCCAACTGCTGGATTCCTCACATTTTTTAATCTATGGGCCCTGTGTTGTTAGGCTAGTCCTGCCTGCCTCACTCCGAGCCCCTTGGAGATGTGGTTCCTCTGGTTTAGGCCACATGTTCTGGGTCCCTCACCTTTCCATTATTTGGCCACACTGGTGTGAGTATACTTCTGCCTGGTTCCGATCCCCTTGGTGATGCGGGCCCTCTGGTGAGAGTCTTATCCTGGCTGGGTTCCTCACTCTTCTGTGACGTATGCCCTCTGCTGTGATGTCACTCCTGCCTGGCTGGCGCACGTCACCTTGGTGACGTGGGCCCTCAGTTGGGATTTGGTGTCTGCTGGGAGTTTCCTCCCTTCGGTAATGAGGGCCCTCTGGCGTCAGGCCTTAAATCCTGGGCTCCCAAACTTTTCTGATGTGTGCCCTGTGGTGCGAGTACACTCCTGCCAGGTTCCCAACCCCATGGCAATGTGGGCCTTCTGCTCTGTGGACCCAATGGCTGGGCTATTCACAGTTTCATGATGAGGGCCCTCTTTTGTGAGTTCACACCGGCCGGGATCCCATAGCCTCGTTGTTCCTTGCCGCCTGCTGGGATGTTCCAACTGCGGGATTCCTCACCTTTTTTATTCTAAGGGCCCTCTGTTTTGAGACTACTCCTGCCTGCCTCCCTCCCAGCCCCTTGGTGATGTGTGTCCTCTGGTTTGAGGCCACATGTGGTGGTTTCCTCGCCTTTCAATGATGTGGCCCCACTGGACTGAGAACACTCCTGCCTGGTTCCCATCCTCTTGGTGATGTGGGCCCTCTGGTGAGAGTCTGATCCTGGTTGGGTTCCTCACACTTCCGTGAACTTGGCCCTCTGCTCTGAGGTCACTCCTGCCTGGCTGGCGCACCCCGCCTTGGTGACGTCAGCCCTCTGGTGGCAGTTGGAGCGTGCTGGGAGCCTCCTTCCCTCAGTAATGAGGGCCCTTTGGCGTCAGGCCCTAACTGCTGTGTACCCACATTTTCTAATACGTACTAAGTGGTGCGAGGACCCTCCTGCCAGGTTCCCATCCCCGTGGGGATGTGGGACTTCTGCTCTGATGTCCAAACGGCTGGGTTGCTCAAAGTTTCATGATGTGGGTCCTCTGCTGTGAGTGCACTGCGGCCTGGATCCCATAGACTGAGTGCTCTGGGCCACCTGCTGCGAGGTTCCAACTGCTGGATTCCTCACATTTTTTATTCTATGGGCCCTGTGTTGTTAGGCTAGTCCTGCCTGCCTCACTCTGAACCCCTTGGAGATGTGGTTCCTCTGGTTTAGGCCACGTGTTCTGGGTTCCTCACCTTTCTATGATTTGGCCACACTGGTGTGAGGCCACTCTTGCCTGGATCCGATCCCCTTGGTGATGCGGGCCCTCTGGTGAGACTCTTATCCTGGCTGGGTGCCTCACCCTTCTGGGACGTATGCCCTCTGCTGTGAGGTCACTCCTGCCTGGCTGGCGCACGTCACCTTGGCGACGTGGGCCCTCAGTTGGGAGTTGGTGCCTGCTGGGAGTCTCCTCTCCTCGGTAATGAGGGCCCTCTGACGTCAGGCCCTAACTCCTGGGCTCCCAAACTTTTCTGATGTGTGCCCTGTGGTGCGAGTACACTCCTGCCAGGTTCCCAACCCCATGGGAATGTGGGCCTTCTGCTCTGTGGACCCAATGGCTGTGTTGTTCACAGTTTCATGATGAGGGTCCTCTGTTGTGAGTTCACAACGGCCGGGACCCCATAGCCTCGCTGCTCCTTGCTGCATGCTAGGAGGTTCCAACTGCGGGATTCCTCACCTTTTTTATTCTTTGGTTCCTCTGTTTTGAGGCTCCTCCTGCCTGCCTCACTCCGAGCCCCTTGGAGATGTGGGTCCTCTTGTTTAGGCCACATGTTCTGGGTTCCTCACCTTTCTATGATTTGGCCACACTGGTGTGAGGCCACTCCTGCCTGGATCAGATCCCCTTGGTGATGTGGGCCCTCTGGTGAGAGTCTGATCCTGGCTGGGTTCCTCACTCTTCTGTGAGGTGGGCCCTCTGCTGTGAGGTAACTCCTGCCTGGCTTGCTCCCGTTGCCCTGGTGACGTCGGACTTCTGGTGGCAGTTGGAGCCTTCTTGTACCCTCCTCTCCAAGGTGATGAGGGTCCTCTTGCGTCAGGCTCTAACTGCTGGGCTCCCCACGATTTCTGATGTGAGCCCAGTGATGCCAGGACACTCCTGTAAGGTTCCAATACTCATGGGGATGTGTGCCTTCTGCTCTGTGGTCGCAACGCCTGGGTTGCTCACAGTTTCGTTATGTTGGCACTCCGGTGTTAGTTCACTCAGGCCTAGATCCCATAGCCTCTGTGCTCTGGGCCGCCTGCTGGGAGGTTCCAACTGCTGGATTCCTCACCTTTCTTATACTTTGGGCCCTGTGTGGTGAAGCTCCTCCTGCCTGCCTCACACCGAGCCCCTTGGTGATGTAGGTCTTCTGGTTTGAGACCACGTGTGCCGTTTGTCTCACCTTTTAGGGATGTGGCCCTACTGGTGTGAGGACACTCCTGACTGGTTCCCATCCCCTTGTTGATGTGGGCCCTCTGGTGAGAGTCTGATCCTGGCTTGATTCCTCACACTTCTGTGAGGCGGGCCCTCTGCTGTGAGGTCACACCTGCCTGGCTGGCACACGACGCCTTGGCCACATGGGCCCTCTGGTTGCAGTTGGAGCGTGCTGGGAACCTCCTCCCATCGGTGATGAGGGCCCTCTGGCGTCCGGCCCTAACTGCTGGGCTCACCACATTTTCTGATGTGCGCCCACTTGTGCAATGACACTCCTGCCAGGTTCCCATCCCCATGCAGATTTGGGCCTTCTGTTCTGAGGTGCCAACGGCTGGCTTGCTCACAGTGTCAGGATGTGGGCCCTCTGCTGTGAGTTCACTCCGGCATGCATCCCATAGCCTCGGTGCTCTGGGCCACCTGCTTGGAGCTTCCAACTGCAGGATTCCTTACCTTTTTTCTTCTATGGGCCGTGTGTTGTGAGACACTTCCTGCCTGCCTCACTCTGAGCCCCTTGTTGATGTGGGTCTTCTGGTTTGAGGCCACATGTGGTGGGTTCCTTGCCTTTCAATGATGTGGCCCCACTGGTGTGAGCACACTCCTGCCTGGTTCGCATCCCCTTGGTGATGTGGGCCCTCTGGTGAGAATCTGATCCGGGTTGGGTTCCTCACACTTCCGTGAGCTTGGCCCTCAGCTCTGAGGTCACTCCTGCCTGGCTGGCACACCCCGCCTTGGCGACGTCGGCCCTCTGGTGGCAGTTGGAGCCTGCTGGGAGCCTCCTCCCCTCAGTGATGAGAGCCCTTTGGCGTCAGGCCCTAACTGCTGGGTACCCACATTTTCTAATACGTACTAAGTGGTGCGAGGATACGCCTGCCACGTTCCCATCCCCATGGGGATGTGGGCGTTCTGCTCTGAGGTCCCAACGGCTGGGTTGCTCACAGTTTCATGATGTGGGCCCTCTGCTGTGAGTTCACTTTGGCCTGGATCCCATAGACTCGGTGCTCTGGGCCTCCTGCTGCGAGGTTCCAACTGCTGGATTCCTCACATTTTTTAATCTATGGGCCCTGTGTTGTTAGGCTAGTCCTGCCTGCCTCACTCCGAGCCCCTTGGAGATGTGGTTCCTCTGGTTTAGGCCACATGTTCTGGGTCCCTCACCTTTCCATTATTTGGCCACACTGGTGTGAGTATACTTCTGCCTGGTTCCGATCCCCTTGGTGATGCGGGCCCTCTGGTGAGAGTCTTATCCTGGCTGGGTTCCTCACCCTTCTGTGACGTATGCCCTCTGCTGTGATGTCACTCCTGCCTGGCTGGCGCACGTCACCTTGGCGACGTGGGCCCTCAGTTGGGATTTGGTGTCTGCTGGGAGTTTCCTCCCTTCGGTAATGAGGGCCCTCTGGCGTCAGGCCTTAAATCCTGGGCTCCCAAACTTTTCTGATGTGTGCCCTGTGGTGCGAGTACACTCCTGCCAGGTTCCCAACCCCATGGCAATGTGGGCCTTCTGCTCTGTGGACCCAATGGCTGGGCTATTCACAGTTTCATGATGAGGGCCCTCTTTTGTGAGTTCACAGCGGCCGGGATCCCATAGCCTCGTTGTTCCTTGCCGCCTGCTGGGATGTTCCAACTGCGGGATTCCTCACCTTTTTTATTCTATGGGCCCTCTGTTTTGAGACTACTCCTGCCTGCCTCCCTCCCAGCCCCTTGGTGATGTGTGTCCTCTGGTTTGAGGCCACATGTGGTGGTTTCCTCGCCTTTCAATGATGTGGCCCCACTGGACTGAGAACACTCCTGCCTGGTTCCCATCCTCTTGGTGATGTGGGCCCTCTGGTGAGAGTCTGATCCTGGTTGGGTTCCTCACACTTCCGTGAACTTGGCCCTCTGCTCTGAGGTCACTCCTGCCTGGCTGGCACACCGCGCCTTGGTGACGTCGGCCCTCTGGTGGCAGTTGGAGCGTGCTGGGAGCCTCCTTCCCTCAGTAATGAGGGCCCTTTGGCGTCAGGCCCTAACTGCTGTGTACCCACATTTTCTAATACGTACTAAGTGGTGCGAGGACACTCCTGCCAGGTTCCCATCCCCGTGGGGATGTGGGACTTCTGCTCTGATGTCCAAACGGCTGGGTTGCTCAAAGTTTCATGATGTGGGCCCTCTGCTGTGAGTGCACTGCGGCCTGGATCCCATAGACTGGGTGCTCTGGGCCACCTGCTGGGAGGTTCGAACTGTTGGATTCCTCACATTTTTTATTCTATGGGCCCTGCGTTGTGAGGCTAGTCCTGCCTGCCTCACTCTGAACCCCTTGGAGATGTGGATCCTCTGGTTTAGGCCACGTGTTCTGGGTTCCTCACCTTTCTATGATTTGGCCACACTGGTGTGAGGCCACTCTTGCCTGGATCCGATCCCCTTGGTGATGCGGGCCCTCTGGTGAGACTCTTATCCTGGCTGGGTGCCTCACCCTTCTGGGACGTATGCCCTCTGCTGTGAGGTCACTCCTGCCTGGCTGGCGCACGTCACCTTGGCGACGTGGGCCCTCAGTTGGGAGTTGGTGCCTGCTGGGAGTCTCCTCCCCTCGGTAATGAGGGCCCTCTGACGTCAGGCCCTAACTCCTGGGCTCCCATACTTTTCTGATGTGTGCCCTCTGGTGGGAGTACACTCCTGCCAGGTTCCCAACCCCATGGGAATGTGGGCCTTCTTCTCTGTGGTCCCAACCGCTGGGTTGTTCACAGTTTCGTGATGAGGGCCTTCTGTTGTGAGTTCACACCGGCCGGGATCCCATAGCCTCGCTGCTCCTTGCCGCCTGCTGGGAGGTTCCAACTGCGGGTTACCTCACCTTTTTTATTTTATGGCCCTCTGTTTGAGACACCTCCTGCCTGCCTCACTCTGAGCCCCTTGTTGATGTGGGTCCTCTGGTTTAGGCCATATGTTCTGGGTTCCTCACTTTTCTACGATTTGGCCACACTGGTGTGAGGCCACTCCTGCCTGGTTCTGATCCCCTTGGTGATGTGGGCCCTCTGGTGAGAGTCTTATCCTGGCTGGGTTCCTCCCCCTTCTGTGACATAGGCCCTCTGCTGTGAGGTCACTCCTGCCTGGCTAACGCACATCACCTTGGAGACGTGGGCCCTCAGGTGGGAGTTGGTGCCTTCTAGGAGTCTGCTCCCCTCGGTAATTAGGGCCGTCTGGCGTCAGGCCCTAACTCCTGGGCTCCCAAAATTTTCTGATGTGTGCCCTGTGGTGCGAGTACACTCCTGCCAGGTTCCCAACCCCATGGGAATGTGGGCCTTCTGTTCTGTGGTCCCAACAGCTGTGTTGTTCACAGTTTCATGATGAGGGTCCTCTGTTGTGAGTTCACAACGGCCGGGACCCCATAGCCTCGCTGCTCCTTGCTGCATGCTAGGAGGTTCCAACTGCGGGATTCCTCACCTTTTTTATTCTATGGGTCCTCTGTTTTGAGGCTCCTCCTGCCTGCCTCACTCCGAGCCCCTTGGAGATGTGGGTCCTCTTGTTTAGGCCACATGTTCTGGGTTCCTCACCTTTCTATGATTTGGCCACACTGGTGTGAGGCCACTCCTGCCTGGATCAGATCCCCTTGGTGATGTGGGCCCTCTGGTGAGAGTCTGATCCTGGCTGGGTTCCTCACTCTTCTGTGAGGTGGGCCCTCTGCTGTGAGGTAACTCCTGCCTGGCTTGCTCCCGTTGCCCTGGTGACGTCGGACTTCTGGTGGCAGTTGGAGCCTTCTTGTACCCTCCTCTCCAAGGTGATGAGGGCCCTCTTGCGTCAGGCTCTAACTGCTGGGCTCCCCACGATTTCTGATGTGAGCCCAGTGATGCCAGGACACTCCTGTAAGGTTCCAATACTCATGGGGATGTGTGCCTTCTGCTCTGTGGTCGCAACGCCTGGGTTGCTCACAGTTTCGTTATGTTGGCACTCCGGTGTTAGTTCATTCAGGCCTAGATCCCATAGCCTCTGTGCTCTGGGCCGCCTGCTGGGAGGTTCCAACTGCTGGATTCCTCACCTTTCTTATACTTTGGGCCCTGTGTGGTGAAGCTCCTCCTGCCTGCCTCACACCGAGCCCCTTGGTGATGTAGGTCTTCTGGTTTGAGACCACGTGTGCCGTTTGTCTCACCTTTTAGGGATGTGGCCCTACTGGTGTGAGGACACTCCTGACTGGTTCCCATCCCCTTGTTGATGTGGGCCCTCTGGTGAGAGTCTGATCCTGGCTTGATTCCTCACACTTCTGTGAGGCGGGCCCTCTGCTGTGAGGTCACACCTGCCTGGCTGGCACACGACGCCTTGGCCACATGGGCCCTCTGGTTGCAGTTGGAGCGTGCTGGGAACCTCCTCCCATCGGTGATGAGGGCCCTCTGGCGTCCGGCCCTAACTGCTGGGCTCACCACATTTTCTGATGTGCGCCCACTTGTGCGATGACACTCCTGCCAGGTTCCCATCCCCATGCAGATTTGGGCCTTCTGTTCTGAGGTGCCAACGGCTGGCTTGCTCACAGTGTCAGGATGTGGGCCCTCTGCTGTGAGTTCACTCCGGCATGCATCCCATAGCCTCGGTGCTCTGGGCCACCTGCTTGGAGCTTCCGACTGCAGGATTCCTTACCTTTTTTCTTCTATGGGCCGTGTGTTGTGAGACACTTCCTGCCTGCCTCACTCTGAGCCCCTTGTTGATGTGGGTCTTCTGGTTTGAGGCCACATGTGGTGGGTTCCTTGCCTTTCAATGATGTGGCCCCACTGGTGTGAGCACACTCCTGCCTGGTTCGCATCCCCTTGGTGATGTGGGCCCTCTGGTGAGAATCTGATCCGGGTTGGGTTCCTCACACTTCCGTGAGCTTGGCCCTCAGCTCTGAGGTCACTCCTGCCTGGCTGGCACACCCCGCCTTGGCGACGTCGGCCCTCTGGTGGCAGTTGGAGCCTGCTGGGAGCCTCCTCCCCTCAGTGATGAGAGCCCTTTGGCGTCAGGCCCTAACTGCTGGGTACCCACATTTTCTAATACGTACTAAGTGGTGCGAGGATACGCCTGCCACGTTCCCATCCCCATGGGGATGTGGGCGTTCTGCTCTGAGGTCCCAACGGCTGGGTTGCTCACAGTTTCATGATGTGGGCCCTCTGCTGTGAGTTCACTTTGGCCTGGATCCCATAGACTCGGTGCTCTGGGCCTCCTGCTGCGAGGTTCCAACTGCTGGATTCCTCACATTTTTTAATCTATGGGCCCTGTGTTGTTAGGCTAGTCCTGCCTGCCTCACTCCGAGCCCCTTGGAGATGTGGTTCCTCTGGTTTAGGCCACATGTTCTGGGTCCCTCACCTTTCCATTATTTGGCCACACTGGTGTGAGTATACTTCTGCCTGGTTCCGATCCCCTTGGTGATGCGGGCCCTCTGGTGAGAGTCTTATCCTGGCTGGGTTCCTCACTCTTCTGTGACGTATGCCCTCTGCTGTGATGTCACTCCTGCCTGGCTGGCGCACGTCACCTTGGTGACGTGGGCCCTCAGTTGGGATTTGGTGTCTGCTGGGAGTTTCCTCCCTTCGGTAATGAGGGCCCTCTGGCGTCAGGCCTTAAATCCTGGGCTCCCAAACTTTTCTGATGTGTGCCCTGTGGTGCGAGTACACTCCTGCCAGGTTCCCAACCCCATGGCAATGTGGGCCTTCTGCTCTGTGGACCCAATGGCTGGGCTATTCACAGTTTCATGATGAGGGCCCTCTTTTGTGAGTTCACACCGGCCGGGATCCCATAGCCTCGTTGTTCCTTGCCGCCTGCTGGGATGTTCCAACTGCGGGATTCCTCACCTTTTTTATTCTAAGGGCCCTCTGTTTTGAGACTACTCCTGCCTGCCTCCCTCCCAGCCCCTTGGTGATGTGTGTCCTCTGGTTTGAGGCCACATGTGGTGGTTTCCTCGCCTTTCAATGATGTGGCCCCACTGGACTGAGAACACTCCTGCCTGGTTCCCATCCTCTTGGTGATGTGGGCCCTCTGGTGAGAGTCTGATCCTGGTTGGGTTCCTCACACTTCCGTGAACTTGGCCCTCTGCTCTGAGGTCACTCCTGCCTGGCTGGCGCACCCCGCCTTGGTGACGTCAGCCCTCTGGTGGCAGTTGGAGCGTGCTGGGAGCCTCCTTCCCTCAGTAATGAGGGCCCTTTGGCGTCAGGCCCTAACTGCTGTGTACCCACATTTTCTAATACGTACTAAGTGGTGCGAGGACCCTCCTGCCAGGTTCCCATCCCCGTGGGGATGTGGGACTTCTGCTCTGATGTCCAAACGGCTGGGTTGCTCAAAGTTTCATGATGTGGGTCCTCTGCTGTGAGTGCACTGCGGCCTGGATCCCATAGACTGAGTGCTCTGGGCCACCTGCTGCGAGGTTCCAACTGCTGGATTCCTCACATTTTTTATTCTATGGGCCCTGTGTTGTTAGGCTAGTCCTGCCTGCCTCACTCTGAACCCCTTGGAGATGTGGTTCCTCTGGTTTAGGCCACGTGTTCTGGGTTCCTCACCTTTCTATGATTTGGCCACACTGGTGTGAGGCCACTCTTGCCTGGATCCGATCCCCTTGGTGATGCGGGCCCTCTGGTGAGACTCTTATCCTGGCTGGGTGCCTCACCCTTCTGGGACGTATGCCCTCTGCTGTGAGGTCACTCCTGCCTGGCTGGCGCACGTCACCTTGGCGACGTGGGCCCTCAGTTGGGAGTTGGTGCCTGCTGGGAGTCTCCTCTCCTCGGTAATGAGGGCCCTCTGACGTCAGGCCCTAACTCCTGGGCTCCCAAACTTTTCTGATGTGTGCCCTGTGGTGCGAGTACACTCCTGCCAGGTTCCCAACCCCATGGGAATGTGGGCCTTCTGCTCTGTGGACCCAATGGCTGTGTTGTTCACAGTTTCATGATGAGGGTCCTCTGTTGTGAGTTCACAACGGCCGGGACCCCATAGCCTCGCTGCTCCTTGCTGCATGCTAGGAGGTTCCAACTGCGGGATTCCTCACCTTTTTTATTCTTTGGTTCCTCTGTTTTGAGGCTCCTCCTGCCTGCCTCACTCCGAGCCCCTTGGAGATGTGGGTCCTCTTGTTTAGGCCACATGTTCTGGGTTCCTCACCTTTCTATGATTTGGCCACACTGGTGTGAGGCCACTCCTGCCTGGATCAGATCCCCTTGGTGATGTGGGCCCTCTGGTGAGAGTCTGATCCTGGCTGGGTTCCTCACTCTTCTGTGAGGTGGGCCCTCTGCTGTGAGGTAACTCCTGCCTGGCTTGCTCCCGTTGCCCTGGTGACGTCGGACTTCTGGTGGCAGTTGGAGCCTTCTTGTACCCTCCTCTCCAAGGTGATGAGGGTCCTCTTGCGTCAGGCTCTAACTGCTGGGCTCCCCACGATTTCTGATGTGAGCCCAGTGATGCCAGGACACTCCTGTAAGGTTCCAATACTCATGGGGATGTGTGCCTTCTGCTCTGTGGTCGCAACGCCTGGGTTGCTCACAGTTTCGTTATGTTGGCACTCCGGTGTTAGTTCACTCAGGCCTAGATCCCATAGCCTCTGTGCTCTGGGCCGCCTGCTGGGAGGTTCCAACTGCTGGATTCCTCACCTTTCTTATACTTTGGGCCCTGTGTGGTGAAGCTCCTCCTGCCTGCCTCACACCGAGCCCCTTGGTGATGTAGGTCTTCTGGTTTGAGACCACGTGTGCCGTTTGTCTCACCTTTTAGGGATGTGGCCCTACTGGTGTGAGGACACTCCTGACTGGTTCCCATCCCCTTGTTGATGTGGGCCCTCTGGTGAGAGTCTGATCCTGGCTTGATTCCTCACACTTCTGTGAGGCGGGCCCTCTGCTGTGAGGTCACACCTGCCTGGCTGGCACACGACGCCTTGGCCACATGGGCCCTCTGGTTGCAGTTGGAGCGTGCTGGGAACCTCCTCCCATCGGTGATGAGGGCCCTCTGGCGTCCGGCCCTAACTGCTGGGCTCACCACATTTTCTGATGTGCGCCCACTTGTGCAATGACACTCCTGCCAGGTTCCCATCCCCATGCAGATTTGGGCCTTCTGTTCTGAGGTGCCAACGGCTGGCTTGCTCACAGTGTCAGGATGTGGGCCCTCTGCTGTGAGTTCACTCCGGCATGCATCCCATAGCCTCGGTGCTCTGGGCCACCTGCTTGGAGCTTCCAACTGCAGGATTCCTTACCTTTTTTCTTCTATGGGCCGTGTGTTGTGAGACACTTCCTGCCTGCCTCACTCTGAGCCCCTTGTTGATGTGGGTCTTCTGGTTTGAGGCCACATGTGGTGGGTTCCTTGCCTTTCAATGATGTGGCCCCACTGGTGTGAGCACACTCCTGCCTGGTTCGCATCCCCTTGGTGATGTGGGCCCTCTGGTGAGAATCTGATCCGGGTTGGGTTCCTCACACTTCCGTGAGCTTGGCCCTCAGCTCTGAGGTCACTCCTGCCTGGCTGGCACACCCCGCCTTGGCGACGTCGGCCCTCTGGTGGCAGTTGGAGCCTGCTGGGAGCCTCCTCCCCTCAGTGATGAGAGCCCTTTGGCGTCAGGCCCTAACTGCTGGGTACCCACATTTTCTAATACGTACTAAGTGGTGCGAGGATACGCCTGCCACGTTCCCATCCCCATGGGGATGTGGGCGTTCTGCTCTGAGGTCCCAACGGCTGGGTTGCTCACAGTTTCATGATGTGGGCCCTCTGCTGTGAGTTCACTTTGGCCTGGATCCCATAGACTCGGTGCTCTGGGCCTCCTGCTGCGAGGTTCCAACTGCTGGATTCCTCACATTTTTTAATCTATGGGCCCTGTGTTGTTAGGCTAGTCCTGCCTGCCTCACTCCGAGCCCCTTGGAGATGTGGTTCCTCTGGTTTAGGCCACATGTTCTGGGTCCCTCACCTTTCCATTATTTGGCCACACTGGTGTGAGTATACTTCTGCCTGGTTCCGATCCCCTTGGTGATGCGGGCCCTCTGGTGAGAGTCTTATCCTGGCTGGGTTCCTCACCCTTCTGTGACGTATGCCCTCTGCTGTGATGTCACTCCTGCCTGGCTGGCGCACGTCACCTTGGTGACGTGGGCCCTCAGTTGGGATTTGGTGTCTGCTGGGAGTTTCCTCCCTTCGGTAATGAGGGCCCTCTGGCGTCAGGCCTTAAATCCTGGGCTCCCAAACTTTTCTGATGTGTGCCCTGTGGTGCGAGTACACTCCTGCCAGGTTCCCAACCCCATGGCAATGTGGGCCTTCTGCTCTGTGGACCCAATGGCTGCGCTATTCACAGTTTCATGATGAGGGCCCTCTTTTGTGAGTTCACAGCGGCCGGGATCCCATAGCCTCGTTGTTCCTTGCTGCCTGCTGGGATGTTCCAACTGCGGGATTCCTCACCTTTTTTATTCTATGGGCCCTCTGTTTTGAGACTACTCCTGCCTGCCTCCCTCCCAGCCCCTTGGTGATGTGTGTCCTCTGGTTTGAGGCCACATGTGGTGGTTTCCTCGCCTTTCAATGATGTGGCCCCACTGGACTGAGAACACTCCTGCCTGGTTCCCATCCTCTTGGTGATGTGGGCCCTCTGGTGAGAGTCTGATCCTGGTTGGGTTCCTCACACTTCCGTGAACTTGGCCCTCTGCTC